>NC_142344.1:35040747-35640747 GCF_054954075.1 Amborella trichopoda | reverse complement strand
ATCTTCATACTACCAAGGTAATCGAGGCTAAATTTTTGAAATGGAGCTTTGGAATGGATGAAATGTGGAGGTTGGAATGGTTTCAACCCAATTCTAGAGAGAAAAAGAGAGTGAGGTTCAAAGGAGAAGGTAGATACTTGAAAATAAAATAAAGAGGGGAAAAGAGAAACATTTTTAGAGAAAGAAAGAACGAGGCACACGCCATATAATTTTTTTTTTTTTTTTTGGGTGACACTATGCGTGTCCCCCACCACCACATTTAAAAAAATAAATTTTTTTTTTTCATGGGCGACATTGGTCTGGTCACCCATCATCCAAAAAAAAAAAAAATTTCTATGGGCGCTTAGCAAAACAAACACTTTTTTTTTCATGGGCGACACTGGCCGTGTCGACCACCATAAAAAAAAAGAAAAAAAATTACAAAATTTTCACCCTGCTGTCGGCCCAGCAAACCAAACAATTTTTTATTTTTTTTTCATGGGCGACACTATGCGTGCCGCCCGGGCGACACTGGCTGTGTCTCCCACCACTAAAAAAAAATAATAATACAAAATTTTCTATGGGCATCACCCAACGAAACAAACAAAGAAATGTTTATTTTTTTTTTTCTTGAGCGACACTATGAGTGCCGCCTGGGCGGCATTGGCTGTGTCGCCCACCACCAA
Source organism: Amborella trichopoda (assembly GCF_054954075.1). NCBI lineage: Eukaryota > Viridiplantae > Streptophyta > Magnoliopsida > Amborellales > Amborellaceae > Amborella > Amborella trichopoda. The sequence goes on along the minus strand of NC_142344.1, from coordinate 35,640,082 downwards.
AAAATATATATATATACACAATTTTCTTTTGGCCACCACCAAAGACTTAATATTATATATATATTTTTTCTTTTGGGCGACACCAGCTGTGTCGCCTGGACTCTGGGCAACACTACCAGTGCCGCCCGGGAGACACCACCAGTGTCGCCCAAAAACTCTCTCAAAATTTCCCCCACTCAATTTTATGGTCTTCTTGGGACCAAGTGTGGTTTTATCATTGGTTTTTATGACTGGTGTTAAACATTTTAATTAATTTTCAAAAAAATTTACACGTTCTTCGGTGGCACGAGCTTAAACTGGACATCAATTTTCCAAAACTAAAATTTTCAAAAATTTCAAAAAGAAAATACTCCTCGGTGGGAGAGCCTAAACTACCAACCAAATTCCAATTCAGAAAACGTCAAACTCGTGCAACATAAAAGACTCGAGACAGGAAAAATGTCAAACTTGTGCAACGTAAAAGAGCCGAGACAGGAAAAAACGTCAAACTCGTGCGACGTAAAAGAGCCGAGACAGGAAAAACATCAAACTCGTGTGACGTAAAAGAGCTGAGACAGGTGTCGTCTAGCACCGTATGACGTAAAAGGTTGGGTGTATCCAGTTCAACGTCAAACTCGTGCGACGTAAAAGAGCAGAGATAGGTACCGTATAGCCCCGTATGACGTGAAAGGTCAGGTGTATCCAGTTCAACGTCAAACCCGTGCGACATAAAAGAGCCCAGGCAGGTAACGTTTAGCCCCATATGACGTGAAAGGTCGGGTGTATTTTGTTTCGTCCCGTATGACGTGAAAGGTCGGGTGTATTTTGTTTCGTCCCGTATGACGTAAAAGGTCAGGTATATTCCATCTAGCCCTGTATGATATAACAGGGTCGGGTGTATTCCATCCAGCCCCATAAAAGGGTCGGGTGTATTCCGTTTATCCCCATATGACGTAAAAGGTCGGGTGTATGGTCCATCGCTGCATGACGCTAAACTGCTTAGAGGGCTCTATGGTTGCAAGAGTTAAAACTGCTAACCAACCTTGTTCTTTGAAATATCTTTCTCTTTTCAAAAATCTGCTAGTGTCGCTTGGGTCGCCCAGCCCCTTTTAACCCAAACTTGGAAATTTACTTCCGGAGTGGATTTCTTACCTTTTATGAGGATTTTTTATCAATTTATTTGAGTGACACCACCAGTGTCGCCCAGATCCAGATCCCCAAAAATTAGAATTATGGCTGGAGGATCTGTTGGTTATGGAAAGATGCCCTTCCCAACAGATCCTTGGCCAATATAAACCTTTTTTTGTGACCATTTGAGGAGGGACTGGATTTGAGAACAAAGAGACTTCCTCAGAGAGAAAAACCATAACTATGAACCCTAAGCCTGAAACCTTAAACCTTAAATCTCTCGGTCACAACAATCCCAGTTCTAAAACTATCTCCAGGGAACAACAATCCTTTGACACCAAGGATTTGCTGGTCAACATTCGAATAAGAGAGGCAAAGAGGATGCCGGTTCTAATACGGGCGAGCCCTCGAAGGCTCAAGAGTCTCGGGCCATCTGGCTCAGCTTGGTATCGTTTCTTCCTCTTTCTTTCTTCATCTTCTTATTGTTTTGATCTTATTTTGATTATTTTGATCTGTTCATTGCTTTAAAATCATGTTTTGATGTTTTGGATCATGCTGGCTCTTCCACAGATCTGAGAGTAGATCTGCTCGTTTCTAGGCAGATCTGAATTCGATTTGTCCCACGTTCTTTATAACATCTTTTACATCAGTTTAAGGTGTCAAGATATGAGAGATCTTCATCAGAAGATCTGTCCAATTTTCATCGTAAACACTCCTGAACTGTTTTCTACCTCTTCAGAAACTGAGGTAGAAGTCTGGCTCCTCTGAGCCTATTGTCATCGCTTCTGATAGAGAGGTGACACCACTTGAGGTGATGCCTCTAAGTCCAAGGGTGATTCCTGAGTTAGATTCAGTTTCAATGGAAATCAGTGGGGCTAAAATGCCCTGCGGTTATTGCTCAAGGAGAGGAGCTTGACACTGACAGGGCCTCTGACCCTCAAGAGGTCGCTGCCCCAACTAAGACAGGAGCTGCAGTCATGGATAGTGAGGGTCCAAGCATCTTTTAGGAGGAGGGGCCTATGGTTAGTGAGGCACCTGAGCATCAAGAGGCTGATGCCTCAGAGTGCACATGTCATGAAGATGAGGGAGTTGAGCTTTTTGAGGAAGAGATTTTGGCTGTGGGTGATGCGGACCTGGTAGAAGTCCGTGATTGAATTTGAAGGTCATAGGGAGAAGGTAGCCCTAAACTTATCGAGGCTGAAGTGACAATTCAAGAAGGTGAAGAACAAGGAAAATATGCTAGTTTTGAACTTATTAAGGCCATGCCAGAGGGTGAGAGACAAGGGGAAGAGGTTGCTTTGGAGCACGCTGAGATTGGAGTGGTGGCCTCAGCAGGTGAAGGTCAAGGCGAGGAGGCTGGTGATGAGGAGACCATTGTTGTGGGGATCGAGTAGCTTGAGATCAGGGATCCCTTCGAATCCGAGGAGCCCAAGGCTTTGGGCTTCGAGATTGCTTCAGAAGAGCCAGTGACTCACATGGCTATCATTCCTTTGAGCCCGGCCCTCGAAACCGAAGCTCCTTCTGTAGTGGTGGACCCAGCAATACCATGCAGACCTGATCTCAACGGGGTATCTGGCATGATTGCAGACATGCTTTGTGCAGGTCTTCGGTGTTTAAGGGAGCTGCCTCTCATCGAGCTGGGCGAGGCACTGGCCAATCTCAAGGAGTTTGCCCTTGCGACCACTTCTTTGGGGAATGTGCAAGATGTCCTCTCTCGTTTTGAAGCTACTTTAAGTGAATTGGAGAGCTGGAGATTGAGAAAGTTGCATCATGAGGGAGAAACCAGAAGGCTCGCTTCCTTGGAGCGTGGATCACACATTGTCGTGAGGGAATAGATTTTTGCGCACAGAAGAAGGTTGTTGTGGTTGCCCATCAACTCGATCTTAAGATGGAAGGAAGAGATTGTTTTAACAGGTTGATAGAGGATGGAGATGAGGAGGCTGAGGAGCGAATTTGATGATCGTGAGAGGGAGATGACTCAGAGGAAGGCCTTGGGTGCCTCTTTGGCTGAAGATCTATCAGAGCTCGCCCGCACCATCGAATCGGAAACCGCCTTTGTGGAACAGGAAGCTCAAATGGTGATTGAACTGAAGGAGCATATTCAGCATGCCGAGGTTTCTTTTGCAGCATCGAAAGCAGAGATCAATAAGATCATTGATCGCTTTTGAGAGTGTTCTTTCTTTGCTATATGCTAACACTTGTAAAAATTTTGAATTTATAAATGAAATGCCTCTTTTTCTCCTCTGGGTCATTTTGCTGCATGATTTCATTCCTCTTTTACTTCACTGCACTTTATTTGCTTCTATTGGGCTTGATCGCTTCTCAAACTATTCATTGTCTCAAGGGGACAAGATAGAATACCCTATGCCTTGCGTCGTCTTGCAACAAGCTGTTGTGGCTTCAATGACCTCGAATGGGCAAGCAGTTGCCTCTTCTCCTTTTAACGTTTGGTTGGACAGGGGCTCATAATTCATTTTCCTCATTATTTGATGAGCCTGCTCATTATAAATAGTCCAATCAGGAGGGGCTTTAGCCTCTATTTGAGGTACATTCATTTCAAGTTCGTCATAGCTCTTGGTCTCAGGCACAAACTCCTTTAGATGTTTTGAAGAGATACACATAACCTCTATTTGGCTCTGAGGACTGTGAACTTCGCTTCTTAACTTTGCTAGGGAATCCTACTCTTGAAGGCGATAAAGCTATCATTTCTCAAACTGCTCTCCTCCCACAGAATCAAGGAAGCACATAACTTGTGGCTAACTACTGGTCTGAGCTGACCCTGTGGCGGGACGAGGAGCATCCTCTTCTATTATAACAAATGGGGTTTGGTGAACCTTCCGTGGCAGCTGGCGCACCAATTCTGCTTTCAAGAGTGCAATACATACATGCAGGACTTTTTGATGGTCCGACATGTAGGTGACCTTTGGAGCCGAGAGTTCTATCCTCATGACTTCCTAAATCTCAAGAGTGACCTTTGATTCATCTTCTTGTAAAGGTGGCTCTGGACTGGAAGCAGAGGGGGAAGCTTCATGTTCAGGCGAAGATGGAGTTTCTTCAGGGGTAGTGAATGGCATGCTAGGATGAAGGGGAGTCTGAGGGAGAATTTTGCCTTATCTTTCCTCTTCTTTGAACATGTTCACCAGTGTTCGCCCGATGTCCTCAACATCCTCATGAGGCGAACGTTCTGTCTTCCTCACAGACTTGTAATCACCATCATTTGTTTTGGGGTGACATCGAATCTGTTAAATAGTACTTGGTAGCATATTGAGCTTCAACTACAAGAAACGGTCTTTTATCAGCATGGACCATATGCTGTCTCCGAACTCGACTATACTTGAAGCACTGGTACAATGTGGACGGAACCACCCCCTGGTCATGGAGCCACAGGTGGCCGAGAAGGATGTTGTAGGAGGTGTCAATGTCGATTATATGAAACTAAGCGTAATAGTTTAATTCACCTATCTTGAGATGAAGGCGGATGGTGCCAACAGGCTTTTCTCTTGACTAATTGAATCCCCAGACTGTGATATGCATCAGAGTAAGATCTTCAGAGCCTAATCCTAATCGAGTTAGGATTCTCCTTGAGACATGCATGTAATTCACCATTCACAAAGAGAAGGCGATTCTGAAAATTTTCTCCCAATTGTAGATCATCCTTTGAGAAGGTGATCGCCATACATCCACTCAAGATTGGTGGATCCACCTCGATGGGTTCCACTTTGGTTTCGTACAACTCTGGATCGAAAAGAGCCTGAACTAGAGCCATACGATAGTCCCTTGAGAGCAAGAGAGCATCATAGATGCTGAGAAGGGCTAGAAGCTTCATCAAGTGCGCTATCACATCATATCTCACCTTTTCCTCGTCAGCCTTTTGTGCTCCTGATCCTGCCAATGGTTTGGTCGGTATAGTAGGTTGAGGAGCAGGTTTAGGTGAGGAGGTTTATTTTGGCATGCTGGCTGACTTGATTACGCAGCCGGCTTGGTTTGAGTGGTCTGGGTAATAGAGATTTGTTTAGGTTGAGGCTTAGGAGGTGGCTAGGTATATGGGACCAACAGCATCCCAGGGAATTGGAGGATGGGTGGATTGGCCAGGGTGTTTAGGCGAGGAAGGAACCCAGGGAGCTGGAGGATGGGTAAATTGTTTGAAGTATTCTGGTGAGGGAGAAGTGGTGGACTGGGAAACTTTAAGATGCCTGCCTTCTAAGGTGGTGGTTGGAGCGTTTCCCCGATCTCAGGCTGACTTGCCCCATGCTAGGTGATGCTTCCAAGATTTGCGCCATGTGACAGACTTCCTGAGAATAGAAGCTCTGCCCTATTGATTCTCTCAGCCTCTACTCAAAGACGGGCTCAGAGGGCCACTAAGCTTTCTTCGGTTTTGACTTCTTGCGCTTCCCAGTACAAGAGGATGGCTTTGACTTGGCTCGAGCTACCAAGGCGTCAGCAACTGTTAAGAATCCAGGTTCTTGGGCTAGCATCTTTCTCAACTGTCTCCGGTGCGTCCTGCTTATATTGGTTCCTTTGAGTTCTCTATCGAGGGCCTCAAAGGCTGGACATTCCCGAGTTGTACCTACATGACGCACAGAAGAGGAAGAGGAAGGGGAAGAAGAAGAAGAAGAGTTGGGGTTAGTAGGTGAGGAACTTTTAAGGTCATTTCCCTCATCGGACCGATTTGGGCAATTTTTTACGTCATCACCATAGTTGGACATGTACATGGAGTTTTTTAGGTCTTTCCCCTTCTTAAACCATTGGGGAGTGCTTTTAACGTCGTTACCCTCGTGCCCCGAGCAGAAGATGGCTCAGGGGTGTCCTCCTTATGAGACGATGAAGGAAGGATGATTGCGCTGGGGATGAAGTCCTGTAAGGTCGGTAATGGAAGAAGAGGTCTTAAAAATTCTCACTCAACGGGTGGTTGGGGAATCTTGTTTCTCCGACGGGTAGCCCTTAACGCCCGTCTTCTCCTGTTTTCATTGGAAGTGCTTGATTCATCTCGCTAGGTTTGTGAACAACCCTAGCTTGACAAACTACTTCTCGCTTTAAGGACTTTAGTTTGCTCCACCCGTGGTGGACTCTCCATGGCTGGGAAGTCTAGGATTCAGCAGGATTGGAGGCATCATCATGAGATTCTTGCACTGAAGCATCTCGTGGGTAGGGATGATGTCTTGTGTTGGGAGTCCCTCTCGCACCGGTGGAGCAGTGACTTGAGGGTCTCCTTATGGAACGTTACATGCTTCTTGACATCCTTGTATTTACTTCGCGATTATGTCGTGGAAACTGGAGCACTCACTCAGGTCATGCCCCCATATTTGATGGTACGGGCACCAATGGTTCTCGGTTCCCTGAGCGAGGTGTCGGGGCCACCTTGTCGGCTTTTGTATGATGAGGCCTTCTTGAAGCATCATGGCTAGCCTTCTTGAAGATGCTTTGTCTTCCTCCTGGACTATCATAGCGTGGGAAGCTTCTGTTGCCCCGAATGCTTTCTTTAACTCTTCAAGCTTTATTTGACCCTTTCGGGATTCGATGATGTCTTTTAGCGTGTAGCATTTCTCTGTGGGGTGGTTAAGCACAATAATTCGCATGGGTGTCGAGTCTAGCTTGAGCGGGAAACTTTCTCTCAAGCAGCTCGATCATGTTATGTTCTAGTAATAATCAGAGTAACGCGGGAACCCATTCTTTTTCAAAAGGGTAGAGTTTATTCTTATGCATGGTCCAATAATCATCTCGATTAAGGTTCGCATGTGAGGGTACCCAGTTGTATGACTATTGTTGTTTGCCTACTTGAGGCGTTTTCACTATGCTTACCCCTTTAGAGAGGCCCAAAGTTTGGGAGGCAGCTGGTTAGGTGCCTCGATCTCGCCCTCTGGATCCTTTGAGGATCGGGCGGCAGTGTCTCAGGTTTCAAAAGAAGACCGGGAACGTTTTTGAGATCGCTCTCTCCGGAACCCCTTTCGACGACAGGGGCAGGTGTTACCAATAGGTGAGAGAGGAATTTAAAGGTGGGTTCAGGACTTACTCGGGCTGATTCTTGTGGGCGTCCTCTAAGATTACGGAGAAAGCCCCCTAGTAATAAAACTAGTTCGGAATCGCCTCTCTTGGCTTATATTCTTCTTGTTTTTTGCTTTTCTATAATCACACACATATATGGCATAGGCTATAAAATAGGTGGGTCAGACCTCACCCTTTTCCTCTTTGATGAACGTACACCAGCATGCCCATTCAAAAAGAAGAAGAGAAGAAAGATGGAGGAGAGAAAAATTCGACTAAGCGAGAGGATCGGAGCGGTGACTAGGCTGATGGATAATTGACTAGACGTAGTAGTAAAGCAGGCTTGGTAACTAAGATTGGCTCACAGGATTACTACTAGACGTCATTACTAATACCTGCTAGATAGTCAGTCAATCGTGGCAATAACGCAGGCCAAGTAACCCTGGCACAACAACATTACGGCTAGAGAACAGGACTATCATGAGAGGCTAATCTCAATCCCTCTTAGTCGACTAAAAGAGCAGCAGAATTAAGGCTATGAGAAGAGAATAAGAAGAGAAGAAGGGAAAGAAAGAAGGAGGGAGAAGAAAGGAAGAGAAGAGTATGAAAGATGAGAGCATAAAGGAGAGAGAGGGAGGGAAGGTGTAGTCGAGGTTAAGCATTGCCGACTGTGTTTAGAAGGAAGAGAGAGAAAATTAGTTGGTGTTATGCTTCATAGACTCAATGGAGAAGAGAGAGAAAATCAGTTAACACTAAGTCTCGTCAACCGACAGAGGAAGAGAGTGAACTAGTCAATGTTAGGTCTTACCGACTGACAAAGGAAGAGAGAGAAAACTAGTCGGCACTAGGTCTTATCGACTTATAGAAGAAGAGAGAGAAAACTAGTCGGTGCTAGGTCTCACTGATTGATAGAGGAAGAGAGAGAAAATCAGTCGGTGCTATATCTCATCGATTGACAGAGGAAGAGAGAAAAGATCAATCGATGCTAGGTCTAATCGACTGATAGCGGAAGGGAGAGAAAACCAGTCGGTGCTAAGTTTAACCGATTGATAAGAGAGGAGAGAGAAGATCAGTCGGTGTTAGGTTTCACCAACTGATAGAAGAAGAGAGAAAATGAGTCGACGTTAGGTCTCACCGACTGAAAGAAGAGGAGAAAGAAGATTAGTCAGCACTAAGTCTCGTCGATTGACATACAAAAGGAGAGGAGAGAGAAAATCAGTCAGTGTCAGGTCTCATCAATTGATAGATAAGAGAGAGGAAACCAGTAGACGCTATGTCTCATTGACTAACAGAAGAGGGAAGAGAAGAAGAGAGAGAAAGAGAGAAGGAGAGAGAAAACCAGTCAACGCTAGCTCTCACTGACTGACAGATAGAAGGAGAGAGAAAATCAATCCACGTTCGATCTCATCGATTGACAAAAGAGGAGAGAGAAGATCAGTCGGTGTTAGGTCTCATCGATTGACAAAAGAGGAGAGAGAAGACTAGCCAACACTAGATCTCATCGACTGACGGATAGAAAGAAAGAGAAAACCAGTCGGTATTAGGTCTCATCGATTGATAAAAGAAAAGAGAGAAGAAGAGAGAGAAAGAGGGGAGGAGAGAGAAATAAAGAAGGAGAGAGAAAGAGATAGAGATGAGAAGGAGATAGACATAAGAAGGGAGGAGGAGAGAGAAAGAGATAGAGATGAGAAGAGAGGAGAGAGAAAGAGATAGAGATGAGAAGAGAGGAGAGAGAAAGAGATAGAGATGAGAAGGAGATAGAGGAGAAGGGAGGAGGAGAGAGAAAGAGATAGTGATGAGAAGAGAGGAGAGAAAAGAAGAGAAGGTGAGAGAAATATATATAGATGAGAAGAGAGGAGGAGAGAGAATGAGTTAGAGATGATAAGAGAGGAGAGAGAAAGAGAGGAGGAGAGAGAAATAGATGAGAAGAGAAGAGAGAGAAAGAGAAGAGGAGATGGAAAGAGAAGGGGAGAGAGAAAGAGATGAGGAGAGAAAAAGTAAATTACCCAAAGGGTATCGGCCCTTTTCTTCTCTCCTCTCTCTCTCTCTAAGACATACTCACAAACTCAAGCAGGAATGGAAATTTTATTGAATCAATAAAAAAATGAACCAAAGGCCCTTACAATTTAGCTTTGCATGTTATATAGAATTAGGCTAAAACATGGGTATAAACCAAAAAACTAGCTAAATTTAAAGATAACTACAATTTAATTGAATTTAAAGAAATTCTAAAAATGGGTGCAAAAGGACTGTTTTACCCCTGCCTAACAATGTGTGGAATTCCAAAACAGTCCCTGCAGCTGCCCGAGAACTTGCGTGATCTTCCGTGGCTGATCCGAGATCATTTTGATGCCCATTTGATCGAAAGATTATTGTTTTTTTGTAAGGTTCGGCATGACGATCATTTTGATACCAACTTCGAGTCATGAATCATGTTTTTGAGGCATGATCATGAGACTTGAATCTTTGATGAATCTTGAAAACTTTTGATCAATTCTGTGCTCGTTCCTTGATGTTTCCTTGTGATTTTTTCATTGAATCACATTGATCGTGTCATCACGATCGTGTTGCAACGAACGTAGCTTGATTTCGTGTTCGGATGAAGATTTTGTCGTGTTGAGTTTTTTGCCAAAATCTTAAAGTCCGACGATCAAAATTTACAGAAATTTTGATGCCTTTGTGTGTGAAATCCAGCCGTTCATCGTACGCGAAGTTTGGACCAAAGATAGCCTCGGACCTCACGTACATAATGCAATTAGTTTCGTGCCGATTAGGTATGCGAGCATCGTGATCTGGCTGCTCGAACGAGGCATGTTGCGGCTGAAATTTCTACAACTCCCTTCATGGATCAATGACTTTCATTTAGCTTTTCTCTTTGCTCGAGCATCGTCACAAGGTGTACCACATATCGAATTGTTCATCTTGATGAGACGAAAACGTTCACCAAATTTGGAAGCGATTTGACTTGGAATGAGTAAGATATAGGCCCCGAAAGTGACTACCCGTGACCGTAAAAACAACCACTTTTAATGGTGTTTTGGTGCAGTGAGGCCATACGGGAATAGTGTGCGACCTACTCCTTTTTAGTCTTTGACCCATAACTTTTTCTTGGAGTGTCTGATTAAGCTGAAACTTGACCCATAAGGGTTTTCGACTGTGCCAGATCTAATGACAGTGGTCCCATGGTTGTTTGACACAATAAAAGTACATCTCTAGTTACGGGGTCCATTTCAAGGTATTAGAGACCGATTTTGCTGAAATTGTTTCTTTGTGTTTACTGCCTTAGATATGTTTGATTACAATGAAACTTGACAAGTGGTCCTTTGAAGTGCTGATGAAGATCCTGACCAGTTCTGAGGTCATTCTGAGACTGTCGAGAATTTCCATTGTTTTATAGGCTTTATTGACATGTTTCCTACCAGGGACCAAGGTGCTGAAAAATACGTTCAAACAGTAGCCTTCTTTCGATCATTGACAGTGAAAGCTGTACTGATTACTCTTTTATATTGGTTGCCTCGTGCGCTGGTCCGAGAACTACCATTGCCCTGATTGTTTCCAAAGCTTGCAGACTATTATCATGATCCGTCATGGTGGTGTGACAGGCTTTCTATGCGCACTGACTTTGAGATCATCTCTGACATGGTGGTCAGATTGGAGGCATCAACATGTAGAGTAATCTCAGGTTGAAGGTTTCCCACACAGGTCTGGTCTGCTTCCTTCTCAAGCATAGGGTTGGGATGACGAGCAACTAAATCTCTCCATCTTGCTATGAATTGATTGATGGGTTCCTTGGTCAAGGTGAGAAGCTTGATGGTTTGACCTCTCTCTTGACTTCGTAGAAGCGTTGGTGGAAGAATTTCTCCATTTCCTCTCAAGTATGAACTAAGTTTGGGGGAAGCCGAGCACACCATTGAAATGCCAGGCCATCAAGTGCTTCAAGGAGCTGACGGAGGAGGAGTCTCCCATCATCTGTTGTCTCTTGACATGCCCCATGGAAATGCGCGATGTGCTGGTGTGAGGATGTCATACCATTGAACATGGGAAACTTCCCCTTTTTATAATCCAAGGGAAATGGAACCTGGTCAATGTAGGAGGGGTACGGCTTCTGTTAATGCATTGTACCCTGCATTCCCAGGATTTCTCTACTCTTTAAGTTATGGGCTACCATAGCGTCAATGTCTGCCTGAGAGACGGGGTGAGGGCTAGAATTGTCCTGTGAGGCAGAAGGAGGAGGCTGCCTTGGAGCTGCATCATCCGTGTGATGAGAGTCAACCTCATGAGGGGGGATACATTGATTGGGGACCGCGTGCTTTCCATGCGATCAGTCTTCTCCATCATCGCTAGCACCATCTGCTCAAACCTGTCCATGCATTCCTCTTGGGAGTTGTTAGGTTATGTCACAACCATAACACTAACCATTTCCTCAAGGCGGTCATCCTTAGGTGCAGTTGAAGGCTTCCGAGTTTGGCGAGTCACATGTGGCAGATCAGTCAGCAAGGGCTCAACTTGCCCCGACTAGACTCGAGTCTTATATGATGATCGCGTGAGGACCGATTCTCAAAGGTCTTGGGACTGTGGCTGCTGAGTCGTTGGGTCATCTTCTACGACACTAACCACAGTGCAGGATTCACTGACTTCTTCTTCAGGCATTGTCATCGAAAGAGGGTAAAAGGGGTTCTGATGAAGAGGGTCATCAGAGTTGGGTGCCCCAACTATCTTGGTTGTTTCCCTAGTCAGAATTTGTAGACCCCTGTCGTGTTTAGCGTTGAGGTTTTGATGGACCTCATACTAAACCTGCGATCGAGACCGTGGCTGATCGGCTCTTCTTGCACAAGAGAGAGTTGTCTCCATTAGGTGAAGCAATGGGTGTGAGCTAGGAACTGGGGCCAACCTGGGCCAGGGAGGATGAAGGACTTAATCTCCCATCAGGTATTTGCCCCGAGCTCTTTTATGAGCTCCAGAAGCATGACCGAGATGACAGGGCTAGTTCAAGATGGTATTCTTGGGGAAAGTCTTCAAGTACCAAGGCTGGAGGTGCTTGCTCGAAAGAGGAGGGACAGGCGGGGGAAGGATCGACTCATCACGACATTTGAGCTGGAAGCGAGGAGCAGCCTGTGAAGGCAGCGCGTGTGCGCCCCTTGAAGAAGGATCATGGGCGACTTTGGGGACAGCCCGAGCTCGAACAAGTGGTGTGGCCTTAAGAGGCCGCGAACCACAAGCAGGTGTCTGTAAGAGCACAGGTGGAAGCCCATCCCTTACAGGGTGCAATAGTCTGTGCTTAAAGGGAGGATGAGGGAGTCGTCTTCCATGTACTCAGGTTGGCATAATGACGGCATTGCCCAGAGTGGTGGGATGAACATGCATAACGTGTACAGGACCCGAGGAAGCCTGATCTTGGACACTAACTCGAGGTAACATAAGGGTTCTCCGAGGTGTGGCTCGAGTGGGTAACCCACGCGCCTTTGGGTGTGTGTGTGAGGTTGAGGCTCTAGGGTCCTCGCCTCCATATGTTGAGCATTAAGCATAGAGACCCGAGGTGGTGCAGGAATGTGAGGGGTAGAGCGACCCACAGAAGCAACAACAACTTCCTTGCCTTTTGCAGAAAGGGGTTGGGCACCCTTTTGGCGTACCTCGACAATCCGACCGGCAAGTGACATGCTGGTGATAGGGTGCATAATGTGAGTGGCAACAGACGTGCTGCCAATGCAGAGTGCTTTGGTGGAGATTCCACTCGAGCTAGGAAGTGGGGAGTTAAGGATCTTTAAGTCCCTTTTCACACCTATCCAGGTTAAGACTTGGGAGTTAGACACTGGGTCTTTGCTCAAAAGGAAGGTTGAGAATGAAGTTCGAGGTACATGTTCCTAGAAGAACTTGCGAACGCGGCAATAAGAAAATTCCCTATCCGGATAAATGGGTTAAGAAACTGAAAAGCCATGTGTGTGCAGAAAAACAAAAACAAAGGAGAGACTAACCAAACAAGAACAATCTGACGAAGGGGTAGTAAGTCCCCAGTGGAGTCGCCAAGCTGGTTAAGTGCCTCGATCTCGCCCTCCTGGTCTGGATGACCTGGTGGCATGCGGCTCGGGTTTCAGGGGAACTCGAGACTTGAGACCGCTCTGTCGGGAATCTTGTTACAAAACAAGGGTAGGTACACCAACCGATGAGAGAGGAATTTTTTTGTGAGGTGGGACACACCTCACCTGGGTCCGTGACTCACTCGGGCTGACTTGTGTGGGAACCCTCTTATATCACGTCAAAAAGCCCCCTAGTGTTGCAACTGGTTTCAAATCGCCTCCCTTGGCCTGGACTCTTTTGTTTCTGCAATCATACACACACGGTTAATTTACAAGACAAGTGGGCTGAGGGACCCCACCTTGTCTATATGTGAATACACACAGGAGTGCGCATCCGAAGGAAGAAGGAAAGAATAAGAGGATAGAAATTAGGATGATGAAAGGAGAAGAAAGAGATATAATAAGGGAAAGGAGAAGAGAGGAATTTTATCAAATAGTTAGACTAACCCAATAGCTAGACCAGCAAGTGATTGACCTGGAGTGGTTGCAAGAAGGGCACGATAACTCAGATCGACACGAGGACAATACTACTCGACAACAGAATGATTACTGACCAATCCTGAAATGATAGCTAGCCTATCGTGGCAGTAAGACCAGTACGCTAACTCAGTCTGGCACGATGGTAATACTGCTAGACAACAAGACCACCATGACAACGCTAATCTTAACCTTCCTTGGTCAAATAAGAGAGGAAGAAGAAAGAAGAGAGAGAAGAAAGAGAGGGATAAGAGAATAGAAAGAGGAGAGGAGAAGAAAAGAAAATAGAGAGTAAGGAGAGATAAAAGAGAATAAAGAAAGAGAGGGACGAGGAAGAGAAGAAGGGAGAAAAAGAAAAGTGAAGAGAGAGAGGTGAAAAGAAGGGAATAAAAGAGAGGAGGAAAGAGAAGGAAAATAAAGGAATACAAGAGAAAAGAAAGGAGAGGAAAAAGAGGAGGAAGAAGAAAGAGAAGGGAGAAGAGAGAGAAGGAAGAGAGAGAAGAAAGGAGAGGAAAAAGAGGAGAAAGAAGAAAGAGAAGGTAGAAGAGAGAGAAGGAAGAGAGAGAAGGAAGAGAGAGAAGAAAGAAGTAAGAAGTAAGAAGAGAGAGAAAGAAGAGGGAAGGGAGGAGAGAAACATGAACCACGACGAGGCTTCGCTATCCAAGACAGAGGAGGGAGAAAGGGAAAAGAGCATGAATGGCGATGAGGTCCCACTGTTCATGACCAAGGACAGAGGAGAAAGACAAGAGCATGAACAACAATGGGGTTCCACGGTCCATGATTGAGGTGTGAGAAGTCAGAAGAAAGCATGGACAACGATGGGGTTTCGTTATCCATGATAGAGGAGAGAGAAGAAGAAAACATGGACAGTGATGGGGTTCCACCGTCCATGACAGATGAGAGAGAGAGAAGAAGAAGACATGGACGACGATGGGGTTCTATCATTCATAATTAAGGAGAGAGAAAAGGAGAAGAAACATGAACAATGATGGGATTTCACCGTTCATGATAGAGGAGAGAGAGAAGAAGAAAATCGGGATGGTGATGAGGTTCTACTGTCCATGAGAGAGGAGAGAGAAAAGGAGAAGAAATATAGATAGCGATGAGATTCTACCATCCATGACAGAGGAGAGAGAAAAGAAGAAAACATGGATGGTGATAGGGTTCCACTGTCCATGAGAGAGGAGAGAGAAAAAGAGAAGAAACATAGATGGTGAAGAGGCTCTGATGTCCATTATAGAGGAGAGAGAGAAAAAGAAAACATAGACAACATGGGATTTTACCGTTCATGTGAGAGGAGAGAGAAAATGAGAAGAAACATGGATGGCGATGAGGCTCTCCTGTCCATAACTGAGGAGAGAGAGCAGAAGAAAACATGAATAGCAATTAGGCTCCGCCGTTCATGACATATAAGAGAGAAAGAAAGAAGAAAACATGGACAACGATGAGGTTCTGTCGTTCATGACATAAAAGAGAGAAAATAGAAGAAAACATGGACGACGATGAGGTTCTACTGTTCATGACAAAAGAGAGAGAAAATAGAAGAAAACATGGATGGTGATGAGGTTCACTATCCATGACATAGGAGAGGGAAAGTAGAAGAAAACATGGACTGCGATGAGGTTCCATTATCCATAACAGAGGAGAGAGAAAATAGAAGAAAATATCGACAGTGATGAGGTTCTGTCGTCCATGCTAGAGGGAAAGAGATAGGGGAACATGGACAAAGGTAAGGCCCAACCAGCCACTCTGGTTAAGGCCCGGCTCACTGTGTGTGTTTCAGGAGATTAAGAGAAAAAAGAGAATGTCATGCGCGATGATGAAAACCGCCATGCATGACTGGAGAAAAGAAAGAAATGAAAGATCAGAAAGAAAGAAAGATAAAGAAGAAAAAGAGAGGAGACAAACAGAGATAAGCAAAGAGGAGAGAAAGAGAGAGAAAAGAAAAGGGGAGAGAAAGAGAGAGAAGAGAAGAGGAGAGAGAAAGAGAGATAAGGGAAGAGGAGAGAGAAAGAGAGAGAAAAGAAGAGGAGAGAGAGATAAGGGATGAGGAGAGAGAAAGAGAGAGAAAAGAAGAGGAGACAGAAAAGAGGAGGAGAGAGAAGAGAGTAGGAGAGGGAGAAGATAGGAGGCAAGACTGGCATTTGTTTTCTTTTTCTTTTCTTTCTTATTGAGGGAGAAGAGATGAGAGGATGGTAGAGAGAGAGAGAGATAGAAGAGAGGACGAGAGAGAAAGTTACCTTACCAAAGGGTACTCAAAATTTTCTTCTATCTCCTCTCTATCTCTTCAAGACGTGCCTACAATCTCAATGGAAACTTCTCAAATTTTATTCATGAAATCAAAGACTAAGGGAATCCTTTACAATTTGGTTTAGCATGTATTTATAGAATTAGGCCCAAACATAGGTGGATTCCCAAAATCTAACCTAATTTATGGTAATTACAATTTAATTGAATTAAAATAAAATTTAAAAATGAGTGTAAAATGACTATTTTGCCCCTACCCAACAATACATGAAATTCCAAAATAGTTTGTGTTGCTGCCCTAGAACGTGCGTGATCTTCCATGGATGATTCAGGGTTACTCTGGCATCTGTTTGGCCAAAATGTGATTGCTTTCTTGTCAGGCTTGGCATGACGATCGATTTGATACCAACTTCGTGTCATGGATCGCGTTTTTGGGCCACGATCATGCGACTCAAAATTTGTATAGATCTTGAAAACTTCTGATCGATAGTGTGCTTGTTTCTTGAATTTTTTTTCTTTGGATTCTTTGCTAAATTGTACTGAGCATGCCGTCATGATTGCGTTGCAACAAACGCAGCTCGATTTCGTGCCCGGACGAAGATTTCATCATTTTAGGTTTTGGCTGGATCTTAAAATTCGACGGCCGGAATATGCAACAACTTTGATGCCTTCTGGTCCAATCTCCTTGGTTAGGAAGTACTACCATTCCTTGTTCAATCAACATTTTTTAGAGGGTCGATACCCAGGCATTGTTAAAACTGTATTTCTTGTTCAACTTTTGATAAATTGATTAGGTTGGTATAGGTTTTATAGTGGAGCCATTCTGTTATAACCATGAGGTTGGAATTGTCACTGTTGGGGTTCCCCTTGACCCTTTAATGGTACCATTCCCTTCGAGGTATCTAATGTCTTGAGAGGGGTGACATTAGTAAGAGGTTTAGGAAGAATGAGTGTGGTCGTAACCACTATGCTGACCGTGTTTTTCTGTTGGCCAGCACGAGGGTTAGGTCTGTTATTGGTAAAATTTTGATTTTGACCCCCCCCTGAGGTCTGAGTTTGGGTTCCATTATGGTGTTTCAGTAGACTTTCGATTTTTACTGCCTTTGAAATCATGTCTAAGAAGTGATGAGATTAAGCATCCACATGGAGGGAGATTTCTTTCTTCATGTTCCTAATGCATGTTTGCACCGCATCAATCTCAGACATAGGATTAGTTGGTATACTGCGAGATCCCTCCATCTCTGAATGTATTCATTTATTGGTTCATTCGCTCCTTGAATCATAGTGAGAAGATTTATAACTTGAAGCACGCGTTCTACTACATAAAAGTGCTTATAGAACAAATGTTTCATTTCTTCCCAAGAATGAATTGAATTTGGAGGTAAACAAGCATACCATTTGAAGACCGGCCCGGCTAAAATTTCCACAAACTGTTAAAGGAGCATTCTGGGGTCAGAAGCGGACTATTGACATGCTGACACAAAGTGTGCCACACGTTGCTGGGGTCAGTCAGTGCCATCAAAGACATGCATCTTCCTTTTTGGTAACCCTGTGGAAAAGGAATTTGATCAATAAAAGGTGGATAAGGCTTCTTATAGTGAACATTTTCTTGGGGCTTTGAAATTTGTAACCCCTGGATACTTCTATTGATCATGTTTAGAATGTTTTCTTGGGAATTTGCTAGTGAAATAACTTGAGAAGCTACATTGGTTCGACCATCAGGGAAGACATGGGGGTTTGGAGGTCTTTGAGTTTGGGCCATTGAAGGAAGTTGAGGCCTTCTTTCTTCCTCCTCGCACCCGCATGGTTTTGCGTGAGTGTGGGATTAAGTGTTTGGAGGAGAAAGGAGAAAGTCCTTGGAATGTTAGATATCTTGAAGAGCAAAGAGGTATGTACCCACGCGATCGGGGGTATTTCTCTCTCTTGCAAAAGTTTTCTCTGTCCTCCTTGTGGGATACTAGGATTAGACGAGCAAAAGCAAGCGTAATGTCTCTCCTTTATTGAATTGTAATCCCCTTTTTAGAATTGACCTAAGCTTGTTTATATAGAGTTCTCACCAAACAGGGGTGGATACGCAAAAACTAAGGCTAAATACAATTAAAAGAAATTAAAATAAAGTCTCAAAATTGAGTATAATGACTAAATGGCCTTAAACTCGTTATTGTAAATGACAGACTTGTCCTTTCGTGAGGAGCTTGCTACCATTGTCAAACTTCAAGAGCTCTTTCCGGGTACTTGCAGCGTGAGTTTGGTCGACCTATTACTATATTCTTGACATTCATTTTCTTGTGATCATTTTGATCCCTTTTGATCGTGCTACGACAATCTCTTTCGTGAGGGAAGGAGTCTGGTTAGTTTTATGAACTCTTTGATGGTTTCTTTCCTGATCTGCGATGTCTCTGTGTTGACTGCAAGCCTGCAGAAGGTCTTTTCAGTGTATTTACAATAGGTTTAGTTTGCTTTTTGATATTTTCCCTATGATATTATTTTGGTTTTCGAGAGATCATCGAAAAAGAGATTCCGGTGACAAGGGATTTTATTTTCTTCTATGACCTTGGGTTTTGTACCTTTTCTATTTTGTTTTGAACACTGCTTGTCGAGTTAATTTGGCTTTCTTTCTGGAAGTGTTCTTTTAGTGCTAGTTTTCGTGCGGCCGAGTTATCTCTGAGGGCCAAGACGTCCTTTTGAAGATTTTGGGGTCCATGAATTCATACCGTCTTTCTTCCTTCATAGGGCAGACTTGTCCTCACGTTTGCACATTAGGGAGTCGGTGTAATTGAGGGTTGGCCGGTGTCTGAAGCTTTTGACCATTCTTCTGCTGCAAGGAAGGAGTCACGAGCTTGTCGAAGGGACGTCAGAAATCTCCATAGCCGTCGACTGGTCTGGTGAGGCTGTACAGTGAAAGCGTACCTCTACCCTACTTCGTGATGGTCTGTGCTTAGTGCTGCTGAGTTGACCCGATTGAGCTCATGCTCATTTCCCTTGAAGGTCATGGTAGTGGTTGTTTGGCATGTTATCAAGCTTCTGTGTACATGGTGGTGACATAAGACTTCGCCCTTTTGGGTAGGCTAGTGCTTTTTCCTTGGTCGTTCTTTTTCGAGGCCTATTCTTGGCTACTACCCCCATGTTGCCATGTCTTGCGTGCTAGTATGACTAGGTTGTAGTCGGCCCTCTCCTTTATTTTCTTGAGGGACTAAGGTACGTCAAAAATGACGTACAACAACTTGCCCCGACAGATGTTGTGCCTCGAGAGGAGCGAGAAGTGCAACACTAAAAAAAAGAAGTGATTTTTTATAACGAAATTCATCATTGGAATCCTTATTAAGATGTTTTGGAGGCCTTTAGGTCATGTCTAGTGAAAGGGACATGTGCCTTGGATAGACAGTCAAGGAGAATTTGGCAGGCGTATGAGCTGCTTTGTTGGAGTTGGGGACTGTTTGGAGGGGCAGGGTACCGCTTCCGGTTCCCATCCTAGCGGGGGCTTTTGTGTGGTCTATCCTGAAAAGTCTGGTCTAGTCTATAAGGAGGGTTTCCGAAGTAGTCTCTTTGGTGAGACTTCACCCTGAGTTTTTTGCTGGAGGTGTTGCTCTGGCTTGGCAATCGTGCGCCCTTTGGAGGGCATCTTTGACCTGTCCATGTGACTTTCCTTTCTGCTTCTTCTTCCCTTTTTTTAGCGGCTCCATGGTGATGATGGGGTGGTGTCGCATGGTGATGTCAAGGGGGGAAGGAGTAAAGATGATGTTCCTAGTGAGGTAATGTGAATGGCATAGCATGGTGGCTCTGGAATTATCTTGTGAGTTCCTTTAGTGAGCGTTGATCCCAGTCTGGTTGTTAGGAACTGAAGATTCAGAATGAGTGGCCTTCTGTGTTTGGGGGGTTTATTGTTGCTTCGGTAAGAGCACATATCCTGGTGCTCTAGGAGTTTGCTTTGGTGGCGCTAAGCCGAAGGTTCCTTTTGAAGTGGTTTTTGAGGAGTGCTGCTAAGGCCGGAGATTTTTGGAGTGGCACTGGGCCGAAGATTTTTTGAGGAATGGTGCTAAGGCCAGAGATTTTTGGAGTGGCGCTAAGGCCAGAGATATTTTGAGTGGAGCTAAGTTCGGAGATTTTTGGAGTGGCTCTAGGCCGAAGATTTTTGGAGCGGCACTGAACAGAAGGTTTTTGGGGGGTGGTGCTAAGGCCAGAGGTTTTTTTGGAGTGGCTCTAAGGCTGGAGATTTTTTGAGGAAAGGCACTAAGGTTGAAAATTTTTGGAGTGGTGCTGGGCTCAAGATTTTTGGAGTGGCACTGGGCCAAAGATTTTTTGAGGAATGGCGCTAAGGCCAGAAATTTTTGGAGTGGTGCTGGGCCGAAGATTTTCTAAGGATTGATGCTAAGGCCGGAGGTTTCTTTTGGAGTGGCATTGAGGCTGGAGATTTTTTTTTCTTTTTTTTTTTGGGAGGAATAACGCTAAGGCCAGATATTTTTTTGAAGTGGTTGAATGGCTCTGGGTCGAAAAGTTTTTAGGGTGGCGCTGGGCTGAAGGTTTTTGAGGTGGCTCTGGGCTGAAGATTTTTAGAGGTGCCATTGAGCAGGAGATTTTGGAGTGAAGATTGGGAGCTTTTGGATTTTTGGCACTGGGGTCGGAGGTTTTTTCTATTTTTGAGGTGCAGCACTAAGGCCGGAGATTTTTGCAGTGGTGCTGGGCCGAAGATTTTTTTTTTTTTTTTTGAGTGGCACTAAGCTGAAGGTTTGTGAGGTGGCGCTAGGCCGAATATTTTTTGAGGTGGCACTGAGTTGGAGATTCTTGGAGTGGTGCTAAGGCCAGGAATTTTTAGGTGGCATTGAGCCGAAGGTTTCTTTGAAGTAACAGGTGAACAACAGAAGTCTTTTCCTGATGACACACTGCTTTTGACTTTCTTGTTCTCTCCAAGTGCCCTTTTCGGTTTTCACTTGGGGTAGGACAATGGAAACTCCTTTTGTTGGGGCATTTTTACCCGTAACTTCGCGGTCACGTCCACCTTTGATATCTTTCCATTTTTACTCATGACGCCCTTTTGGGTTTTCTTCATGCCCGATTTTGTTTTCAGAATCACTCTTACTGATGGCTTCGTGGCCATGCTCCTCTCTCTCTTCTTCCTTTTTTTTTTTTTTTTGCAAGGCGACTCTCAAGGTCGTGCCGCCTAGACTACCTCTTTGGACTCTCATATAAGGATAATATTTTTCAGATATCTATCGTTAATCAGGGGCATGGTCTCCCCCCTTCGTGGTTAATCAGCAAGTATGCTCTATTGGGGAAGGCTTTTCTTATTATGAAGGGGCCTTCCCATTTTGACTCATACTTTCCCTTAATCCTCCCATGAGCGACGATGGGTCTTCTAACTGCTAGGACCAGTTCTCCCTTGCAATGTCCTTATTTTGATTGAGTTGTCAAAAGCCAGTTGCATGCGATTCTTGTGGATTTCAAGATTATGCTGTGCCTACATCCTTTTTTCATCAAGTTCGTCTAGCTGTTGACGGCAAAGAGCAACTCGTTCTTCTTCTGTCATCCCGTAATGTAGGGCTATCATGAGGGAAGGTCGTTGAATTTCCAAGGGTAGAACGACTTCCCCTCCATATACCAGGGAGAAAGGGGTCGACTGAGTCGGGCCTCGGGCTGTGGTGCGGTATGCCCACAGAACTTCCGGCAGCCTTTCGTACCAGTCTCTTTTAGTGTTAGAGACAGATTTCCTCAAGGCGTTACAAAGAGTTTTATTAAAGGCCTCGGTCAAGCCATTGGCCCTCAGATGGTACATGGTTGAATAAATCCAAGTAAACCTGAATTGTTCAGCCAATTTATCAATTTGGCTACTTCAGAATTGGGGACCATTATCGAAAATGATCCGATAGGGGACACCGAATCTGTATATGATGTGGTGGCATATGAAGTTGGCCACCACATGACCGAGGACCTTCTTGAGGGGGATAGCTTCGGCCCATTTGGAGAAGTAATATGTTGCAACCAGTATGAATATATGCCTCGAGGACGATGACAGATCGATGGGACCCACAATGTCCATGCCCCATTGGGCGAAGGGACAAGATGCCACAGTCGGATGGAGAGGTTCTAGGGGCTGGTGAATAAGAATTGAGTGAATTTGGCACACAGGGCAGCTTTTCGAAAATGTGATGGAGTCGGCGTTCATGGTAGGCCAGTAGTAACCTATTCGGACGATCTTGTCGTAGAGTTTGGGCCTTAATTGGTGTATCCCACAGACTCCAGCATGGACCTCTTTGAGTACCTTCTTTGCCTCTTCTTGGTCGATGCATCTAAGGAGCAGGTCATCGTAGGAGATCCATAACAGGGTGTCATCTCGACATACGTACTGTGTGGCTAATCTTCGGATCCTATTTTGTTCAATCAAATCCTCAGGGAGTTGGTTATGTTGTAAGTACATTTTGATAGGGATGTGTCAATCAGTCGTCTGTTCCACTTCCACATACAAGCGCTCAAGTGGTTCTATTTCTTCTTCTTATCCCTCTTCTTCGTCAAGCGTTGAGGAATATGTGGAGGTGAATGTACTCGGAGAGTCTGTTTCTTCCTGCTCAGAGGGCTCTTCTCATTCTTCTTTTCTCGGCTCTTTGACGTGCTCAGTGGATCTCCATTCCACCACCCATATCGACGTGATTTTTCTTAGTGACATCTGTATCGTTGCCCCTAATTTGGCGAGCACATCATCTTGTGCATTAAGCCTTCGGGGGACATGCTCTAAGGTGACTTCTGCGAATTGGGCTAGCAACAATTTCGCCAATCTGAAGTAAGGCTTGAGATTTTCTTTTCTCACGTCGTACACTCCTCTGAGCTGTTTGATTACTTGCCCCTAATCGCTGTAGACTCTCAAATGCTCTAGGTCCATGATGGAGGCTATTTCCAAGTCTATGATGAGTGCTTGATACTCTGCTTCACTATGCGACTCTACCTCTGGGAGAGAAAAGGACATGGGGATGAGACTGTTATTGGGGGGGGGGGGGGGGGGGTGGGAATACAATCCCCATACCTTCATTTTTAGCTTGGAATGCTCCATTAAAGTGTATTTTCCACTCCGATAAGTCTTTGGCGTTGAAGACCTCCTCGTCGGGAATCCGATGGCAAAGGATGGGCGGCTAGGAAGTCTGCCGAGGCATGTCCCTTTACAGCCTTCTGCAGTATGTACGTGATGTTGAATTTCATAAAGAGCAATGACAATTTTGCGAGTCGTCCCGTTAAGCACGTTCGTGACAGGAGGTATTTTATCGAATCTGCACTAGATATGAGTTGGATCTGATGTGAAAGGAGGTAGTGGCACATTTTTTGAACTGCAAAGACAAGGGCTAAACACATCTTTTCTATTGACGAGTAATATTCCTCTGCCCCTTGCATCCTCCTGATTAAATAATACAAGGCCGTCTCTTTTTCGTCGTCGTTGTTTTGAGCAAGTAAGGCATCGAGCGATTTGTTCATCGCAGTCACATAGAGAATGAGGGGCCTTTTTGGTATTGGTGCAGAGAGGACCGGGGGTTTGAGCATATAACTCTTGATATTATCGAAAGCCATTTGACATGCTTCATCCCATACGAATGGTAGCAAGTGAGAGAAGGGTTAGCACCTTCCTGACAAGTAGGAGATAAACCTCCTTATGTAGGCCAATTGGCCTTGGAGGGACCTAAGCTTTTGTAGGTTTCGGGGTGGTGGCATTTCTTGAATGGATTTGATTTTGAGGGGTTCCATTTTGAGGGCCCTGTATTTGACAATGAATCCCAGGAACTTCCCGAATCATACACCGAAGACACATTTTAGGGGGTTCATCTTGAGTTGATGAAGGCGGAGTCTCTTGAAGACTTTCCCCAGTCTCTTTATATGGTCGCCCCTGTTGTTAGATTTGACGACGAAGTCATCGACATAGCATTCGACCTCTTCGTGAAGCATATCCTCAAAAACAGTGGCCATGGCTCTTTGGTATGTAGCTCCAACATTTTTTAACTCAAACGGCATCACTGTATAACAAAAAAGTCCTTTTGGGGCTAAGAATGTTGTAGCCTCTTCATCCTCTAGGGCCATTCTTATTTGGTTATAGCCAGAATAGTAATCCATGAAGGAGAATGCTTGGCATCTAGTGGTTGAATCGATCAGTAGCTCGTTGAATGGAAACGGGAAGTCATCCTTAGGGCAGGCTGAGTTTAAATCTCAGAAGTCGATGAAAACATTGATCTTTCCATTATTCTTTCTGACAGGGATGATGTTGGCCAACCATCTTGGGTATTTGACCTCTCGAATGAATTGTGTTGTTTTGAGCTGATCCACTTTTGCTTCAATTTGATCTTCTAATTTTTCTTTGAACCTCCTTGGTTTCTGTTTGACTAGCTTTCGCGAAAGGTCGATCCCTAGTTTGTGGACGGCAACTCATGGGTCGAGGCCTGACATTTCTTCATAATGTCAGGCAAACACGTTTAAGTTAGCCTTCAAAAATTCTATGTATTCTTGCTTTTCTACAGGTGGCATGACGGTGGAGATAAACGTGGGTCTCGGGTCAGCATCGTCACCCAAATTTATTGCCTCCAAATCGTCGGTCATGGCCTGTCTGCCGTCTTCTGAGACTTCTGAAGCTTCTATTTCTTCTGCTTCAGGTGAGGATGCGTCTGCAACCGGTTCGTGCGATCCATCTGTTGACCCCGTGTGTCCTAGATCGGCTCAATCGGGTTCTGTCATTTCTTGGGATTCTTGGCCAAAGTATTCTCCAGATGTGCATTCCTAAAGGGGTATGGGTGTTTCTTATGAGGGCATCACATGAGAAACCTGTTCAGCAGGGGAAGGCCATGAGGACAAGCTTGGGTGTCTTGGGTAATCGATACCCTCTTTCTGGTGAGGTAAAGAAGTCGTGGCTTGAATGACGACAAAGGGTGTTATCATCCCTTTACCGTTGTTCAATCCCTGGTTTCGGAAGGGCTCATAATCCATCTTTTTTATGATTTGATGAGCTTTTGAACTATATAAGTCCCACTTGGTAATGGCAGCAACCTCTAAGGGGGGATTACTCTGTGGGTTTATTCATATGGCTACTTGCTGAGTTTCTGGAGTGAACCCGGGTAAGGGTTCAAAGGTAAGTCTCGGGGGTTTCTTCCTCCATTTTAGCCTTCCCTTTCCTTACGACCTCTGCTTGGTAGCATGCATCTTGCCCATGCTTTTTCGAAATCAGTGTCAAGGCTTGTGTTTGAGGCTCATGTTGCTGATTGAAGATGCTGGGGGCATCATGAGTAGGAGAGGATGGTCCGCTCCTGGTCTCTTAATGAGTTGGTTTTGTCTCTGCCAGGGAGGTAGGGAAGCGCATGGTTTTCTGGGGGTTTTGTGCCTGACTCAGGGGTTTGACCTCCCTCTCCTATCTTTCGGGGGCTAGGATAGACAGAGTTTCAGGAATCTGAAGGGTCTTGAGAGAGTTATGTTGCGGTGTTGTGGGAGTTTGATATAGACCATTCCTATCGTTAATGATGTATAGCGTCTCAGGTATATGCAGTACCTTGAGATTTTTGTCTGTATGGTCTGTCGACATCTTCTTCTCAATTTTCAATGAGGCTGGGATGCATAGAACTTTTCGATTCGGTTTCTGCCTAGCTTCACTTCTGTGCACCGCCTCAGTTTTGAGAGAGGTGGGAATGTGCAACCTTTTCATGCCTTTCTGAGCCTGAACACCTGCAGATGTATGTGGGATTAGATTCGTATATGTGACTTTATTGCATCCATCTTTAGTCTCAGTTGTTAGGGATTCTTGTGTTGAGGGAATTCAGGGCGAACACCCCCCCTCGTCTTGCCTTAGCAAATCCGTGGTGAGATTCCCATCCACTGACGTTAGGGGGATCACCGTCCCGTATCTTTTCTCCTCTTGAAAAGGTAGTCGAGAGACTTTGCCATGTCCTCGACATCTTCGTGAGAGGTCGGAGCGGTCTCCCTTAACCTTGGATTTAGGCTTCCCTTTACCAACGTCTCGGGCTTTTCGGGTCTCATTTGATTCGCGAAGTAGTACTTCGCATCAGCGTATTGTGATTCAGCAATGGGGAAAGGCCTCTTATCAGGCTGTACTTGAAACATTGATGGAGGGTGGATGGGACCACTCCTTGTTCATGGAGCCAAGGGCAATCGAGTAGGATGTTGTAAGAGGTGTCAGCATGAATAACATGGAACAATGAAGTCGCGTTCAAATCTCTAATTTTGAGCTTGAGCCGAATCGTTCAAGCTAGCTTTTCCCCATAGTGGTTAAATCATTGGACAGTTATGGTGTTTGGTTCAAGTTGGTTTGTGCTTAAGGCGAGCCGGCTGAGGATTTTGCGGAGCATTAAATTTACTGTCGATCCCCCATCCAACATGATTCGGTTGATCTGGCAAGCGTGGAACTCGCCCATCACGAAGAGGGGTCGATTATGTAATTTGTGCCCCGGTTGTAGGTAATCCTCAAAAAAGGTGATGGTCATACAATTGCGGAGTACCACGGGGTCTACTTCGATCTGCTCGACCTCAGTCTCATATACCTCTGGAGTGGAAAGTGCTTGACTTTATCAGTCTAATGAGGGGTAGCCCTTTGGTTTTCCGCCACTCTTAGAGGGGCAGGCATAGACAGGGAATTTTTTAGTGGAGAGGGATTCGTCTTGCTTTCTTGAGGCGTTTCGGTCGTTGTTACACCTTTAGGTCGGGTATGCGAGTCAAGGGATGCCACCATGATTGGAGTATGAAGGATATGATGAGGTGGGGACTGTGCTGGCACGGTTGTTTGGGCATGGTCAGGAGGCGTATTTGGCCATGGGGCTAAAATATTCTCGATTTGTTCTGACCTAGAGGCGGGTCCTTGAGAAGGTATGGTCGTCTCTGAATAGGGGACCGGTGGCGGTCCTGCGTATTTCATGGTTTTGAACAAGGGGATTCTTCAGTTCGACTGTAACTTCCTGCCTGATCGCAATCGCATTTAGTGGACTGGAGCTACAGTATATCCCTAATGGAACGCCAACATGTAGCAAGGTATCAATTGCGAGGAAGTGGGTCTGCCTGGATTCCCCAACTCTTTCCTGGGGAAAGGCCGTTGGAAATCCACTGCTGCAAAGTTTGACGCTCAAAGGCCTTGGGCAGTCGCAACCACAACATTCTTGAGATTTGGATCCCTCTATTCGCTCGTGACAGCCTTGGGACTTAGGGGTTAACTAGATGGGTTTAATGTCCCGTGTTCTGACAGTGGGACTTTGGGTGACACTGTCGATTCCAGATTCCTCCGCGTGCCACAGTGGGTAGAAACGATTTCTCTTCAACAGGTTTTTTGAGGTTGGAAGGCTCACAATCATCTTCCGCTACTATCCCTTCTTTGCATGAGAGGCCAAACGGGTGGTTATCTTCATGTGTGTCTTGCCCCGAGGTCTACCCTGAGGGGGATCTTGCACGTATAGCCTAGACGGAGTTGAAAGAGTCATGCTCGTAGGGAACTTCTTTGAGATCCAAATGGTGGGTGGTATTTGGCCGGCAGTTCCAACCTCTAGTGTGTTCTTCTTCCCGTCGGTGGGGCATCTATTCCTGCATGTATGTGCGCAACCCATAGAGGTGCTTGGGATGGTATTGGGTCTGTCCGTTCATGTTGTGTCGGGCTGGGCACTTGAGATACCTGCCCGGTGTTGACGGGCCTTAGGGCCCTTGACATGCATGTGCACTAGTTTTCGGGATCTTCGCTTGGTTTGAAGCTCGTGTGCCTGTCTGGGTCCACCGTTTGGGTTGCCTTGAGCGGTGAGCTTATTACGTGGCATGCAAGCAGTCGACAGACAGCTTGTGGTGAGTTCGAGTCTGGGGCAAACCACAGTGGGTGAAGGGATTGAGATGGGCTGCCATCTATCCTGATTTGTCACAGCGATGGTCAAGCCATCGGCTGTGATGTAGGCGTGTACGAAGGATGACGCACATGCGTCGATGGCACATAATATGGGCAGACCTACTTTACGGGCCCCCGTGGAGGTGGAAGCCTTGTTGGGGTCCACTAAGCAGCAAGGATGGGCGGCTGGGAACCTGCGCTTGGGCTTACAGCTGACAAGGTGCCAGTTGTGAGGAGGTGGGAGAGTGGTTGCGATGCCGCCCCTGGAGTTAACCTTAGAGGGTTCTCTTCGGATATGCGTGGAGGAAGGAGTTAACCCACACTTTGAGTTATCCTAAGTTGGACTAGGATAGCAGGATCAGCTAACCCACTCATGGAAGAGTGAGTCATTTGAAATGTGGATGAGAAAGTCCTCGATTTGGAGGAGAGAAGAAGAGGGGAATTCATTGAAATTTTAGAAAGAGAGGAGAAGAGGGTTTCGTCCAAAAAAAGTCCGAGCCAACTACAAGGTGGTGTGTCCCCAGTGGAGTCACCAATTGGTCAGAGGGTGATTTCTCTTGATCCCTCGCGTGGGGCGCGGGAAGGAAATCCTCTCTCAAACAAACGCAGAAGGCTCATGCGCGTGACGCATTTGGGGACGTGAGCGCATGTGCTTTCTCGAGCGCAGATACGCTACAATCAAAGAGAGAGATTTTACGATGAGATAAAGTCAATTTACTCACCTCGTCGCTATGGGCTCGTAGGACGTGTCCGGGCGGTTCGCCCCCTTAGATCAGTTACGAAAGCCCTCTGGCTGTTCACCAGCAGGATTTGGTCAGGGACTCTCTTCAGATGTTATTGACTCTTTTTCTCCCCTCTCAAGTTTAAATTTCGATGGATGTCTCAATTCTTCTCTCCTGGGTTGGCTCTCTTCCAACAATGTCTCTTCGAATGATCGAACAAGTGAGTGGGAGGTTCCCTCGATTCGATTGGACTGTTCGGGTAAAAGGGGGGCAGGACATGGCCGCACATGGGTTGAAGTCCTTTGATTTGTTCGCGCTCACTCGGTTTTGCGCGAGCGTGTGATTACATGTTTGGAGGAGAAGAGAGAAAGTCCTTGGGATGTTAGATATCTTCAAGAGAAGAGAGGTATGTACCCGTCCGGTCGGGGGTATTTCTCTCTCTTGCAAAAGTTTTGTCTCTCCTATTTGTGGGATACTAGGATTAGATGAGCAAAAGCAAGTGTAATTCCTCTCCTTTATTGAATTGTAATCCCCCTTTTACAATTGACCTAAGCTGTTTATATAGAGTTCTCACCAAACAGGGGTGGATATTAAAATAAAGTCCCGAAATTAAAAGAAATTAAAATAAAGTCTCGAAATTGGGTACAATGATCAAAATGCCGTTAAACTCTTTTGTGTAAATGATAGACTTGTCCTTTCCTGAGGAGCCCACTGTCATTATCAAACTTCGAGAGCTCTTTTCGGGAACTTGCAGCGTGCGTTCAATCGATCTATTGCTATATTCTTGAGGTTCGTTTTCTTGTGATTGTTTTGATCCCTTTTAATCATGATGGGGCAATCTCTTTCGCGAGGGAAAGAGTCTACGAACTCTTTGATGGTTTCTTTCCTGATCCGTGGTGTCTTTGTGTTGACTGTGAACATGGAGAAGGTATTATAAGTGTTTTTACAATAGGTTTAGTTTGCTTTTTGGTCATTGCTCTGTGATATTCTTTGGGTTTTCAAGAGATCATCGGAAAGGAGATTCCACCGATAAGGGATTTTGTTTTCTTCTGTGACCTTGGGTTTTGTACCTTTTCTATTTTGTTTTGAACACCGCTTGTCGTGTTGACTTGGCTTTCTTTCTGAAAGTGTTCTTTTGGTGCTAGTTTCCGTGCGGCCGAGTTCCCTGTGAGGGCCAAGACGTCCTTTTGAATATTTTGGCGTCCATGAATTCAAATCGTCTTTCTTCCTTCACCGGGCAGACTTGTCCTCACGTTTGCACATTAGGGAGTCGGTGTAGTTGAGGGTTTGCCGGTGTCTGAAGCTTTTGGCCATTCTTCTACTGCAAGGAAAGAGTAGTGAGCTTGTCGAAGGGACACCATAAATCTCCATGGCTGTCGATTGGTTTGATGAGGCCATACGGCAAAAGCGTGCCTCTACCCTACTTCACGATGGTCTGGGCTTAGTGTTGTATAGTTGACCCGATTGAGCCCAGGCCTGTTTCCCTTGGAAGGTGACAGTAGTGGTTGTTTGGAGTGTTATCAAGCTCTTGTGTACATGGTGGTGACATAAGAGTTTGCCCTTTTAGAAAGGCAGGTGCTTTTCCCTTGGTCGTTCCTGTTCGAGGCTTATTCTCAACTACTACTCCTATGCGGCCATGTCTTGCGTGCCGCTGTGACTAGGTTGTAGCTGGTCCTCTCCTTTATTTTCTTGAGGGACTAAGGTACATAAAAAATGATGTATAACAATGTCTAGTATATTGTTCAAGATTTCATCGAAACGCTTCATTGGATCTTCAGGACAATTGCCATCCTAACTAACTACCATCACATCAGCTTGCTCTGATTCTATGATGGGGGTAATCCTGGTCCTTTTCATGCCCCAATATGGAAATCCAGGGAATAAGGGCTCAAAGTGCTCCGATTGGCTTTGGGATTGCCTTAGTGCTTGGGTGATTACCGACTCTTGACGGCTTGGGGATGTAATTCGGACAGGTATGGCAAGAGATAATCTTGGGGCCATGGCTCAATTCTGATTGGCTCATGACGACCTTGGGGCCATATCTCATTCTGTTGGGGTCCGAGACGGCCTTGAGGCCACAATTTAAATGAACTGGGTTCGTCTTCTTGAACTTGTATGATGCAGCATTGAACGGTGCGACTCATTTTGGGTTCTACTATAGTTTGCAATGGGTAGATTGGGTTTATCTTTAGAAATTATTCGGATGTCAAAGACTCCGACTTCTTTCTTATGAGTGGAACCTTCATGCCCTTTTGCTGCTTGACTCGCAGGCTCCAATAGATTCGCTCACAGAACTGGAATTGGGTAGGGCATCCTGATTGACAAGAGCAAAGTCAGTCAATTGGGGCAGCGTAGGGTGCCCCAAGAGTAAGGAGCTCAGAGTCGACTTTGGGAGTTTCGCCTTGTTTGAAGAAGGGAGGGATTGTTTCATTGTCTTTGGGGGCGTCATTTTTCCCCGAGTACAGCCTCGAGGGCTAACTCATGTGTATGACGAAGAAGGGGTGGACAGGTATCACGACCCCGCCCCCTAGCACCTGCCGTACTTGCCAGAGGGCAACAGATTGTGGGACCATGATCCAGGGTAGCGAATACCACTCAGGTGGGAGTGAGCTCAATGCTTTAGAAAAGCAGTAATCAAAGCAAACCACAAAATAAAACAAAACTTCCACACCACACACACATACATCAAAAACTAGATTACCCAGTCCTTAGATTGTAAAACATTGTGCATAAATTATCCCAAAGTATTACAAAATATTTTCGGGCCTCAAAGGCCCAAATCATTACATAACTTCAAGAATTAAACAGAGTCTATGGCCAACTTCCATCGAAAACATACAATAGACATAAACGTCTGCAAAACAATGTAGCTCCAACCTCCATTCGTGGTTCCCGTGCCACATGTCCTCGACCTGCTGTTATCAACAAGGATGGAAGTTGAAGGAATGAGCTATAAATCCCAGTAAGTAGATTCAGATGCCATGTGTCACTATTATATCAAGCAATGTGCCGAGAATGATTCTTTTTAGGGATGAGCAGTTGCAATGCAGATATCATATGAATTAGAAATTTATCAAATCATTCCATCACAAGCATCCTAACAAATTATCATAACTATAATTCAAAAGGCATAGTAATAAGCATAAACAACATTAGCAGACATTAACAAACTCAATCCCTAATTCACCTACTCTCGAAGTAGAATATCTATCCATCAGGCTAAGCAAATCCCATTGCTTAGCACTTTTACCATCACTCGGGAGGGAAAACAATGACAAGTGGGTGACCTACTTCGTAATGCCTTCACTTACACATACAGTCCCCAGCACGCTTTGGAGCTTTCAATAAGCAATGGCCTTGCAAGAACTATCCCTTATGCCACCCTGGCTAGGAACGTTACACCTTCTAGGTGCCAATCTCTATGAATGGGGGAGCGACCACCCAAACATCATCTACCTTGACTCCGTCCTGTCATTGGGAGAG
The DNA here is from genome assembly GCF_054954075.1 of Amborella trichopoda. NCBI lineage: Eukaryota > Viridiplantae > Streptophyta > Magnoliopsida > Amborellales > Amborellaceae > Amborella > Amborella trichopoda. The sequence continues at coordinate 35,608,163 of NC_142344.1, read as the reverse complement.
CCGGAGAGGTCACAAGTTAGGTAATGCAATAGGCTCAAAGCATGCTAATAGATCTCATATCACCTTATGGTCATGCAATATGCTCAAAGCATGTCAAGAGATCTTATAGTTAGGCAATACAATACGCTCAAAGTAGGCCGATCAAATCACATATCATTGTATGGTCATGCAATACTCTCAAAGCATGCTAATTAGTCACATTCTCATCATATCACATTACACTACCAATGGGTGACCCATTGCATAGTGCTTCATACCACATATCACATTCTTATCATATCACATTACACTACCAATGGATGCCACATTGCATAGTGCAGCATGCCTTTATTTCCTAACAGAGTACGTATATATCATATCGAAGCACGCGCATATCATGTCATAACAGAACATGTCCTACAACATGTGTCCTTATCATATCAAAGCTTATTTCATTATCTTGTCCATATCACAACTGAGCACATCTTACTACATGCATTTACATTATAACTGGGCATGTCTTACTTCATGCATTCTCATCATAATAGAACACATTTCGATGTTATGCATTCAGATCATAACGAAGCATGTCTTAATACATGCATTTATATCATAATAGAGCACATTCTTTTCATAGCACAATACGACCATGCAATATGCTCAATGTCAATAAATCTCATATCACTTAGCTTGTCTCAGAATCGTGCACACATACCAAATACATAGCGCTTATCCCATAATTACGCACACATAAGCCTTGCATAGCACTCACCTCAAAATTACGCACACATATCGCTTGCAAAGCACTCATCTCAAAACTACATACACATATCACTGACCACATGGGCCTTATCACATAGCACTTATCACATGACACTTATCACATAACACTTATCACAGAACAATTATCACATAACACTTAGCATATGGCACATAACACTTAGCATAACACTTATCACATAACACTTATCACATAACACTTAGCATATGGCACTTATCACATAACACTTAGCACATGGCACTTATCACATAACACTTAGCACATGGCACTTATCGCATAACACTTATCACTTGATTTGTTCAGCAAAGAGTTCAATACAAGGACATGTAACAATTTTGGGATTCCCTGCAACCACAACAGTGACACCTTCAGAGTGAAAGGACCTTAATTCCCAAACCACAAAGAATTTAGGCATCATTCCAAAACCATTTTTGAATTAGACTCACTAATATTGCATTTAAAAGTTTTTTTAGTCCATTTGGATATAATTTTGTTAGTAAACAGTTCAACACAAAAGCATGTAACAGTTCTGGAAATTACCTGCATTCAAAACAATGACATATTCATAGATAAAGGGGCATACTTGCCAAAACACAGAGGATTTTGACATGGTTCCAAAACTATTGTCAACTAACACATATTTCATTTAAAAGTATTTTGAACTCATTTGGACATGATTTGGTCAGTGAACAGTTGTATATAAAAGCATGTAAAGTTTCTAGAATTTCATGTCACTGATTTGGCATGTCTTCGCAAAAGTCCCATAACTTTCCAATCACAAAAGATATTCATATGAGGTCTTTTCCCTTTGAATATATACTCAAAGGGGTACTTTCTTCCAAATTTCATTATTAACAGAGGTATTTTCAATACTCAAATAGTTGCTCAAAGGTAAGTCATAATTTTAGAAAAACAGAGTGTGTCCTTAACCAAATTTCAGGAACATATTTCTACAATTACATCCATTTTCCTACTAAATTGTTCATACTTTAACAACAATGAGCATGCATCAAACAAAACATGAAACAGAGATCTTGGATCCACTTACCGTATTACAATGAATCCAAATGCACTCCCAAACAGGCTAAGCTCCAAGGGTGTGTTAATGGTCCCAAGTCTTTAAGGCCAAGAAGGTGGGTGTGTGAGGGAGAGAGAGAAGAGTGAACTAAAACTTAAGGAAGGTTTGGGAAATGGGGTTTATAACCAATAAAAGAAAGGGGTGGAAGCATGCAACCGCCACATGTCAACAAAGAGGCATGCAGATGCCACTTGGCACACAAGGGGCATGCAAACATCATGAGAGAACTGTGCTCGGCAGCACCATATTTCATGTGCTCTGCAGCATCTTCACGCACAGCGGTGTCTTCTCCTTCCTGTTGGGCACAACGGTGTCTCATGCGCACGGCTGTGACTTCTGCTTCCTGTTGCGCATGGCGGTGTCTCTCTCTCACTGCCATGCATGGCAGCCCCTCTCTCTCTCATTGCTGCGCATGGTAGCCTCTCTCTCTCACTGTCGCGCACGATGGCCTCTCTCTCTGTCACTGCTGCACACGACGGCCTCTCTCACTCACTGCCACGCACGGCGGCCTCTCTCTCTCTCACTATCGCGCATGACGACCTCTCTCTCTCGCTGTCGTACATGGCGGCCTCTCTCTCTCTCACTGTTGTGCACTGCGGCCTCTCTCTCTCACTGCCGTGCACCTTGGCCAACACGTGTCGGTCACTTGTCGGTGCACTTCAACACACCAGAAGGTCCTGGTCCTTATATCATCTCCCCCTTGATAAGGATTTTGTCCTCAAAATCATATGCCTGATCATCGAATAAATGGGGGGGGGGGGGGCGAGGGGTCTAAAAGTGGTACCCATACTCCAAACAATCCACTGAGGCATGAGCACACACAACCGACCTATGCCCAAGAGGGTGACAAAATCCTAAGCATCCAAAACAATCCAATTTATGGGCAAGACTTTACCTCTCCACATGTATCACACGGTAAATAAACTCTAAGCCAGTCACTAAAACGCCCCTCAAGGAGGTGTGCACAAACTAAGGCATGATCAAGAAGTGCAAATTCAATGCTTAGGTAACATACAAAATGAGGTGCTATGAAAGTGTGAGAAGAAATCTGGATCAATTGAATTTCTAGCTTCTCTACCACAAACAAAACGCTTACCTAAGGTAGAATCCTTTGCCTCTTGCTCTGTGAGTGCAAACAACGAACCCTGAGTCTTTGGCTTAGACTCGTTCCTCATCAGGGGGCAATCCTTAAACAGGTGGCCTGACTTTCCACACTTGAAGCAAGCCTTCGTCTTCAGCCAGCACTCGGAAGCCGTATGACCAAGCTTCCAGCAAGAATCGCAATGCACTGGCTGGTTTTGCTTGACATCACCCTGGAAGGTCTTTTGGGCCTTACTATTTTCTCGATTTCCTCTTTCAAAAAAACCTCTAGGAGGTGGAGGCCTCCCCTTCTGCTTCTCCCTCCTCAACTGGTACTCCTCACAGTCTTTTTCAATTTTCATAGCTAGTTCCACAGATGGGGAGAACACCTTGAGATTGGCTTACATCACTCGTCCTCTAATATCTAGCCTAAGGCCTCTCTCAAACTTGCTCGCCTTACGCGTCTCTATATTGATGATATGTGGTGCGTAGCGGGAGAGTTTTGTAAACTTAGCTGCATACTGTTCCACTGATAGTCTTCCTTGCTGCAGCTCAATAAATTCTACTTCTTTTCTTTCTCGGACTGAATTTGAGAAGTACTTCTCATTGAATGCTACTAGAAAATTTTCTCAAGTTGTCGCAGTTCCTATCTGCTCCCAAGATTGCCTCACCGATCTCCCCCAATTCTCAGCATCCCCTTCAAACATAAAAGTCCCCAGTCTTACTTTTTGTTCTTCAACTTACTTTTTGTTCTTCAAAACAATGCAACACTTCAAAAACCTTCTCTATTTGCCTCCTCCATCTTTCAGCCTTTTCCACTCCCCCGTGTCCCGAGAATGCAGGAGGTGCAAGTCTCATAAACCTCTCAATCAATCCATTGTCATCTTGGCCTGGGACGAAGGCTGCCGGGGCCGGCATATAGTCCTGCATTATTTGAGTCATGGCCTCGAGCATCTTGAGGAATTCCCCCAAGGCTTCGGTGTTCACATTACTGGAACTCTAATTGTTGGCATGAGTCATCGTCATCTTGACCTAATACAGGAACACCCAGTTACTACCCTATCCAAAAACAACTCTAAGGACACATCTAGTACTCTTTAAGCCAAGAATCCTATAATGGCTGCTCTGATACGATAATTGTCATGACCCCACCCCTTGTCCCTGCCGTACTTGTCGAAGGGCAACAGATTGGGGGACCTTGATCCAGGGTAGCGAATGCCACTCAGGTCAGAGTGCACTCAACACCTTAGAAAAGTGGTAATCATAACAAACCACGAAATAAAATAAAACTTCCTCACCACACACACATACATCAAAAACTAGATAACCCAGTCCTCAGACTGTAAAAACATTGTACCTAAAATATCTCAAAGTATTACAAAATATTTTCAGGCTTCAGAGGGCTAAATCATTACATAACTTTCAGAATTAAATAGAGTCTATGGCCAACTGCCATCGGAAACATACAATGGATAGAAACTTCTACAAAACAACCCGACCCCAACTTCAATCACGGTTCCCATGCCACCTGTCATCGACCTGCTGCTGTCAATATACAAGGATAGAAGTTGAAGGAGAGCTATAAAGCTCAGTAAGTAGATTTAGATTCATGTGTCACTATTATATCAAGCAATGTGTTGACAATGATTATTTTCAAGGATGAGCAGTTACGATGTAGATATCATATGAATTAGCAATTTATCAAATCATTCCATCATGAGCATTCCAACAAATTATCATAACTATAATTCAAAAGGCATAGTAATAAGTATATAAACAACATTAACAGGCATTAACTAACTGACTCCCTAATTCACCTACTCCCGAAGTAGAAGCTCTATCCATCAAGCTAAGCTTAACCCATTGCCATCACTCAAGAGAGAAGACAATAAAAAGTGGATGATCCACTTCGTAATACCTTCACTCATACAAACAATCCCCAGTGTGCTTTAGAGCTTTTGATAGGCAATGGCCTTGCAAGACACTACCCCTTATGCCAGCCTGGCAAGGAGCGTTACACCTTCTAAGTGCCAATTACTATGAATAGGGGAGCGACCACCCAAACATCAATCTACCCTGACTCCCATCCTATCATTGGGAGAGCCGGAGAGGTCACAAGTCAAGCAATACAATAATCTCAAAGCATGCCAATAAAACTCATATCACCTTATGGTCATGCAATACGCTCAAACCATGCCAAGAGATCTCATAATCAGGCCATGCAATACGCTCAAAGCAAGTCGATAAAATCACATATCACAGTATAGTCATGCAATATGCTCAAAGCATGTCAATTAATCACATTCTCATCATATCACATTATACTACCAATGGATGGCCCATTGCATAGTGCTTCATACTACATATCACATTCTTAACATATCACATTGCACTACTAATGGATGACCCATTGCATAGTACTTCATATCATATATCATGCATTCATTTCATAACGAAGCATGCATGTATTTCATATCAGAGCACATATATATCATATCAGAGCATGTGCATATCATGTCAAAACATAACATATCCTACAACATGTGTCCTTGTCATATCAAAGCTTATCTCATTATCTAGCATTCATATTGTAACTGAGCATGTCTTATTACATGCATTTACATTATAACTGAGCATGTGTTACTTCATGCATTCTCATCATAGCAGAACACATTTCGATATTATGCATTTAGATTATAACGGAGCATGTTTTAATACATGCATTTATATCATAACAGAGCACATTCTTATCATAGCACAATACAACCATGCAATACACTCAAAGCATGCTGATAAATCTCATATCACTTAGCTTGTCTCAGAATCATGCACACAACCAAATACATAGAGCTTATCTTAAAATTATGCACACATAACCCTTGCATAGAACTCACCTCAAAATTACGCACACATATCGCTTGCATAGCACTTATCTCAAAATTACGCACACATGTCACTGACCACATGGGCCTTATCAGCACTTATCAAATGACACTTATCACATAACACTTATCATAGAACACTTATCACTTGGCACTTATCACTTATCACATAACACTTAGCACATGGCACTTATCACATAACACTTAGCACATGTCACTTATCATATAACACTTAGCACATGGCACGTATCACATAACACTTATCGCTTGATTTGGTTTGTAAAGAGTTCAATACAAGGACATGTAACAGTTCTGGGATTTCTTGAACCACGACAGTGGTACCTTCATAGCAAATGGAGCCTAATTCTTAAATCATAAAAAATTTCAGCATGGTTCCAAAACCTTTTTTGAAGTATACTCATTAATATTTAATTTAAAATTATTTTTAGCTCATTTGGATATAATTTGGTTAGTAAACAATTCAATACGAAAACATGTAATAGTTCTGGAAATTACCTGCATTCACAACAGTGACCTATTCATAGAAAAAGGGGCATACTTTCCAAACCATAGAGGATTTCGGCACGATTCCGAAACTATTTTAAAAATAGACTCACATATATTTTATATAAAAATGGTTTGGACTCGTTTGGATATGATTTGGTCAGTGAACAGTCTTATACAAAAGCTTATAAAGTTTTTAGAATTTCATGCCACTGATTTGGAATGTCTTAGAAAACGTCCCATAACTTTCCAATCACAGGAGATATTTATATGTGGCCTTTTCCCTTTGAATATAGACTCAAAGTAGTAGTTACCCACCAAATTTTGTGATTAACAGAGGCATTCTCAATGCTCAAACAGTTGCTCAAATGTAAGTCATAATTCTGGAAAAATAGAGTGTGTCCTTAACCAAATTTCAGGAATATATTTCTACAATTACATCCATTTTCCTACTAAATTGTTCATACCTTAACAAACAATGAGCATGCATCACAAAAAACATGAAACATGGATCTTGGATGCACTTACCGTATTACAATAAATCCAAATGCGCTCCCAAACAGGCCAAGCTCCAAGGGTATGTTAAGGGTCCCTAGTCTTTATGGCCAAGAAGGTGGGCATGTGAGTGAGGGAGAGAGAGAAGAGTGAACTAAAACTTAGGGAAGGTTTATGAAATATAGCCAGTAAAAGAAAGGGGTGGCAGCATGCAACTGCCACGTGTCAACAAAGAGGCATTCAGGTGCCACTTGGCACACAAGGGGCATGCAAACATCATGAGAGAACTGTGCTCGACAGCACCAAATTTCCTGTGCTCAGTAGCATCTTCACGCACGGCGGTGCCTTCTGCTTCCTGTTACACATGGTGGTGTCTCACACGCACGGCGGTGTCTCTCATGCACAGCGGTGTCTTCTGCTTCCTGTTGCGCACGGCGGTGTCTCTCTCTCTCACTGTCATGCACGACGGCCTCTCTCTCTCACTGCCACGCACGGCGGCCTCTCTCTCTCACTGCCGCACACGGTGGCCTCTCTCTCTCACTGGCAAGCACGACGGCCTTTCTCTCTCTCACTACCGCGCAAGGCAGCCTCTCTCTCTCACTGCCACGCACAGTGGCCAACACTTACCAGCACACTTCAATACGCTGAAAGGTCCTAGTCCTTACAATATGAGTGTACTCGAAGGGAATTTCTTCAAGTACCATGGTATCATGGGTTTCAGGGTAGAGGAGGGCGTGTACAATTCGCCCTTCCCCTTATACCCAGCAACAACATTGGATCTATACGTGTGTGCACAATCCAAAGAAGTGTTTGGCGTGGCTTGGGAACCAACCCTTAGTGAAGTGAAAGGTTTGGTAGTTGGAATGCCAACCTTTGCAGTTTGAATGACCTTAGAGTCGTGGGTCATGTGCTCGTTTGGGTGTAGTAGTCGGACTGCCCCTAGCTGAGTGACTATTATGCAATGCACGAGTGGCTTGAGTACCACTCTAAGTGGGTTCAGGTCCCAAAAGACCCGAAGTATGTGAAGTGATGGGGTTGAGCTTTTGCTTGCCCCGATTCGTCACAGCAATGGTTGAACCATTCGTCATGACAAGTGTAAGTGTATTTCGAATGGTTTTGGGACCACTTGAATTAAATGGTCCAGCAGTGGAACTGCTTATGTGATGTGTGTGGAGCAACATACCTATGCGAGTAGTGCCCATGTAGAGTGAAGGTGGGGTAACTTTGCAGTTACCCACAGAGATGGTGGCTTTAGAGGAATCGACCATATGAAGAGAGTGAATGGTGTTAGAACCACTCTTAAGCTTAAGACCGGCGGACAGTCCACCAATAGCAATGTGAGCATGAAGGGCGGTGGTTTTATAACCGCTCATACAGTTGGCACCAATGGACTTTCTTTTGGTATCGGTAGAGGGGGAGTAAGGGATTTGAGGTCCCTTTCCGGAGTCAACCTGGGACTAAGAAGGTCAAAGAGACCACTCAAGAGAAAGATGGAAGCAGAGAATTGAGGAATCTTGCATCCCTAGGGTACATTCAAGAATATGGGGATAATGAAATCCCCAATTCAGATAGCAGAGGAGCAATTGAACTCCATGGAAGCTTTTAAGTGAGAGTAAGATATGATGTTTGTCAGAGAGCGGACAGAACCAACTATAGGGTGGCTTATCCCCAGTGGAATCGCCAATTGGTCAGGCCTGGGTCGGGCTGGCCCCTCTCGAACAATCAAGTACGTGTCGCTTGCGAGACTCATGCGTCACCTCTGTGGATAGGTATGTTCAACTATGAGAGGATTTTAAAAGCAGTGAAGAGATGGACCAAAGCACCTACCTTGATGCGGTTTGAGTTCGTGGGATATGCTTGGGAAAATGCCCTCTTAGATCAGCATGTGAAAGCCCTCCGGTTGTCCAGCAGCTCGGTTTGGACACGGCCCCCTCTTGAAAACTCAACACCTCACCTCGAAATCTCACTCAAGAAATTACTGATGGAGTTCGTATAAAATATGCTCCTCTTTGATGTACCTTTTAATGGGTGGGTGGCTCTAGCTTGTTGATTGAATGGTTTGGAGAAGAGAGAGAAAGGAGAGAGAAAATGAGAGAGAAAGAAGCCCCTCGCGACCCTAACATTATATGAACTGGTGGTTAGAGTAGCGAGAGGGTAAAAAATTCTAAGAAAGTAAGCTCAGGATAACTCCAACTCGAGTAACTAGGCGTAAGAGAATCAATGCCTCTTATGACTTGAATATACTGTACTAGAAGGTGGTTAGAATGGCAATACCAAAGTTAGTACCCTAAAACACTATCTCAGGACGACCCCAAGTCGAGTGTTTAGCTAATGACGGAAGCAACCGACAAAGAAAGAGAAATAAATAAAAATGACAGAATAAAAATAAAGTGAAACAAATGAATGATAAAAAAAAGGTATGGTTTAGAGAAGACAAGATGAAAAGTATGGATGCAAGTGTAAAGAATAGAGGGCAGTTAGAGATAATGAGAAGTTAAGGGTGGATGGAGGTTGGTGTTTGCTAAATATGTGTGAGGGAATGCATGTGCTAAGGTGAATGAAGGGGCAGGTAGAAGTTGGTACGTGTTCTCGGAGGGAAAATGTAAGTGGATAAGCGAGGGAAGGTGCAAGTGTATAACCACATGTAGGACTACAGACATTTATAGAATTGGGCACGGGCCGAGGAATTCTGGGTTAGGCACAGGTGTAGGAAGGTGCGAGTGTGAGGTCATGAGGGTAAAAGCTAGGAGCGGGCGCAGGCGAGAGGGAGTGAAGGCATAGGGGAGTGCTAGGTGAAAGTGGGACCGAGTGAATGATAGATGCGGGCAGGAATGCAGGGGTGCGAGGGTGTGTAGCCATAGGCAGGAGTGGAGGGACATAAGAGCATAAAGGTGTGTGGGAGTGCAGGGCACGGATGTGAGATGAAGGCGTGAGAGTATGCAAGTGGGCGATGGGCACGCATGTGAGATGAGTGTAAGGATGTAGGGGAGTGCTGGGTAAAGGCACAAGATGAGTGCGTGAGAGTGTACAGGTGAGAGTTAGACACAGGTATGTGATAACCATGAGGGGGTACAGGTGGTAATGAGTGTGGGCGCAAGAAGAGGGTATGAGAGTATGCAAGTTGGCACTAGGCGCGGGTGCGAGCATAAGCGTATGAGAGCATGTAGGTGTGTGGCATGTGAGCGAGAGATACAGGTGAGTGTTGTGCTAAGGATACAAGGCGATGGCATGTGTGAGCAAAGAGAGAAACAAGAGGGAAGAGGAAGAAGAAGTTCGAGTGCACCCTAGGCGCAGGTCCTTGACTTCTAGTAAAACAGAGAGAGTGAGAAAGAAGAGGGAGAAGAAGCAAAAGACTGAGAGATGATTGGACCTTCCTGACTCCGAGCAGGAGAGAAAGAGTGAAAGAGAAGGAAAGAGGAGAGAGAAAGAAAGAGAAAAGAGAGAGAGGAGAGAGAATAGACCAAGGACGTGCTTAAACCTAGGTGCATATCCATGGGTCCCTTTGCACACATATGAGAGAGAAGGATATTGGGTTAAAGCTAGGGACTAGGGTCTAGGTGTATGGTGGTGTAAGGTTTGTGGTGTAGTGTATGGTGTAGTGAGTGAGCTATGGTGTATGGTGGTCAAGGGTTTATGGTGTAGTATGTGGTGTAGGACATAGGCTATGGTGTATGGTAATATAGGGGTATTTTCTCTCCATACAAAATGTTTCTCTCTCCTCTCCTCTTGGTCTTGAATTTGAAAGCAAAGTACATGCACAAGCAAGAACTTGATAACAAATGACTTAACTTTCAAGAATCATCTAAAGACCTTATTACATGTGACTTGGGTTTCCTTATATAGAGTAACCACTAAACAACGGTGGAATGCTCAAAAGTACTCAAAATTGTCAAAATATACACATTTAATGAATTAAAATAATCATCTCGTATTTGGATAAAATGACCAAAATACCACCAAGGATACTTCAACAAATGATAAAATTATCCCTCCATGAGGGGCCTCTTGTCATTGTTATTCTTCAGGAGCTTTTTTGGACATCTATGATAGTAATGTACGCGATCAATCGTCGTAGAATCCGTGTTTAAGATTTTGTGAATGTCTTGATACCCTTTGATCGTATTGAAATGGATTTTTTAGGAAGAACCCAAAATCTGGCCAAATCCATAAACCTTGCAACTCTTCAACCATCAATGTCATATGATCTACGACGTTCCAAGTCTTCATTCTTATTGCAAATCAAATAGAACACTGTCACAATCATTTTGTAGTAAATTTCGTCTGTTTTGGTCTCCATTTGAGCATATTCTAAATTTGGAAAGTCGTCGAAAAATGGGATTATAACGACTAGAAAAGTATGCCATTTTCAACCTCAAAATTTATATTACCTGGTTTCCGATCATATATAAAAATTATACCAAACTCTAGGTCTTTGCAACATGGTCACAACGGACCCATACTTGTGACAATCTGACATTGGGATCTTGAGTTATGGCCTCTCCAAAAATCGGATGTTCTCTCTTATAATATCTAAATTTTCATGTTTCTGAGCCTATCTTCTATCTAGAAATTCTCTCGTTTCGAGCCACGCCATGACGCATGCCTTATGTCAAAATGATCGGGTCGTCATGATCTAACTCGTGTCCAAATTCAAGCTTAATTTGACTCAAAACGAGCCAGTTATGATCATTTGAAAATCACCTTGAAATGAGAAAACGCAGCTTCTATATATGGAAACTGGTTCACTAAGGTTGCACCACAATAGTGTAAAACCCACCATTTTATGGTAAGTTAGGCCCCAGAATGGTCCTGGAGGGTCTGATTGAGTTCAAATTTAGTCCCTCGGGGTTTTCGACATTTTAGATCTAATGGCGGAGGTCTGGTATTATTTTAAGATCCAGAAGCTAAGGTTATAGTTCCATTTTTAGCATGAAAGGAACTGGATTTGAAAACCAAGTTTCGTCTTAATTATATCAAAAATTATTATTACGCGACGAAAATTTATAGGTGTCCTTAGGGTATCCCAAACTACCATCTCACGCAATTTGAGACTATTCTAACTCTTCTTTAGAGGTTGCCCAGTTTTAAGCTTATTGTTGTAGTGTTCCCATGGTCTGGCGGTATCTTGAGTACTGACGAGACCAGGTTACTACTGGCTCTCTCCTTATTTGTCTCGAGAATACAAGTACATCAAAAATTATGGATAACAATGAAGCCTGTTATGATTTGTGGAGTTGATGCATTAAGCTTTTTTAGGGGGGTCTATGGGTTGTATGGGACCCTACTGTTTTAGTTTGTGTTGATACTATTATTAAGGGTCATTTTGTGGGTGTTATTTTTGAAGGACCTTTTTCAAACTTTAGATGGTTTTTACTGAATGTGTATGGCCCCAACGTGCATGCTTTGAAACTTATTTTGCTTCATGATCTATCTGCTTGTATCTCGGAGTTGGCTTACCTATATGCTTGGGTGGGGGGGGGAGGGGGGTGATTTCAATTTCATTCGTTATCCTAAGGAAACTTCATTTTATGTTCCTTTTAATGGTGGGATGAGGGTGTTTAATGATTTGATTATGACTAATGGGTTGGTGGAATTACTAGTAAATGGGTTTACTTGGTCCAATAACAGTTTGGTGAATTTGGTAATGAGTAAGCTTGGTCGCTTTTGGTTTTTGTTAGTTGGAAAACTCATTTTCCTTTAGCTATAGTTGTTGTTATGGCTAAGCTATCTTCAGACCATGTTCTCCTATGTTTGCAATCGTGTAAGGAATTTGTAAGCCCTAGACCTTTTAGGATGGAAGCTGGGTGGTTGCTTGAAGCCGAGTTTTGTGATATGATAAAGTCCACTTGATTGAATACGATTGTGTATGGGTATCACGGCTTTAGAGTTCACAAAAAGTTTCAGAATGTCAAACACAAACTGATATATCGTGGAAGAAGGATAACCAATTTAGTTTCAAATCCAAGATTGATACTGTGGTGAATAGTATTGAAATCTTGCAAATGGAAATTCATAATAGAGGTGTGTTGTCAGAGTCTTCATTAGTGGAAAAAACTTGGTTAAATGGAGAGCTCCATGAGTTATTAAGACAGAAAGAAATCTATTGGATACAGAGATCTAGAATTAAATGGTTGAAGGAGGGAAATTTAAATACTTCATTCTTTCATACTATTGTTAATTCTAGAAAACTTCATTAATGATATTTCTAGTATATCTTTTGGGGGGATAAGTGAGGAAGATGATGAGAAGTGGGATAATGACATTGTCAAGTATTTTGAAAATGCTTTTAGCAGCGAGTGTGGGTTGGGTGTATCTTTTCCAAATGTTCCTTTCAAGGTGTTATCTAGTGTCATAGTGCATGAATTGGAAGCTTCGATTACTATGGAGGAGGTCAAGAGAGCCGGATGGTTTTCCTTTGTATTTCTTTCATAAATTTTGGGATGTGATTAAAGGTGATTTGTTTTCGATGGTGCATGAATTATTAATCTCAGGTATCATCGATAAAAGTATTAATTCTACTTTTATCGCCTTGTTACCTAAAAAGGATGCCATTTCAGGTATTTCTGATTTGAGACTTATTAGCCTTTAACAAGCTTGTATAAAATCACTGCGAAGCTACTATCTCTCATACTTAAGGTGGTTCTTCCTAAGGTAGTCACGGGTCCACAATCTGCTTTTATTAAGGGTCGTATTATTACTTATAGCATTTTTGTGGCTCAAGAGTGCTTGCACTCTCGAGTCTTGCGTGGTGAACTAGGTGTTTTGTTAAAACTTGTGATTGAGTTGAACGGAAAATTCTGGATGAGATTATGAAGGGTATGGGTTTGGGGTGTCGTTGGAGAAGTTGGATTTGGGGCTACCTATCTTCGACTCACTTTTCAGTCATGGTTAATGGTAGTCCGAAGGGGTTTTTTAAAGCATCTTGTGGTCTTAGGCAAGGAGATGCTTTGCCTCCCTTTTTATTTACTCTGGTGGCAAAGACTTTTAGTTTAATGATGACAAGGGTGGAGCAAAGTGGTCGGTTTCAAGGATTTAAGATTACAAATAATAGTCCTTTGGTATCACATCTTCAGTATGCAGATGACACTCTAATTTTCTGTTATGCAAATTTGCAGCAGGTTCAATCTGTTGCTCTTTTGTTTGAGATGTTGAAAGGTAACTATGGGTCATAATGTTAATTTTTCTAAAACCTCTTTGATGGGAGTGGGATGCGACAGTTCTGTTGTTGAGTCATTGACTGCATCTTTAGGATATGTGGTTGATACTTTTTCTATAAAGTATCTTGGCATTGTTGGTTCAAATTCTAGACTACCTAGGGCCGTGTTGGCTCCGGTATTAACACGGTTCATTCAAAATTGGATTTATGGAAGACTAAGTTTCTATCTCCTGGAGGGCATGCTACTTTTATCAAATTAACCATGTCCAACATGCCAGTTTTTTTAATGTCGTTGTTACATATGCATGTTCCTATTGTCAAAGAGATTGAGCAGCTTATGCAGAATGTTTTATGGGGTTCAATTGATGGGAAGCAGAAATATCATCTGGTAAATTGGGATAAAGTTTGTACTACCAAGGGGGAAGAGAGTTTGGGGATCCGTAACTTGAAGCTGATGAATCAAGTTTTGCTTTCCAAATGGTGGTGGAGGTATATGGTAGGATGTAATCAGTTTTGGAAGGAAGTGCTGATTTCAAAATATGGTGTTGATAATTCAGGTTTCCTTGGTAAGGGTAGGGATCGACAAGTTGTGTTTCAATTATGGCAAGGTATATATCATAATAAGGAGGTCATTGTGCGCAATATTAGATAGGAGGTTGGAAATGGGGCATCGATTGACTTTTGAACGTATATATGGTTGGGGAATGGTGCACTAAAGCTAAAGTATCTTGATCTTTGTGAGAAGATTGCAAATCAGAATATTAAAGTTTGTGAGGTTTTTGAGAGGGATTTGCAGCGACAATTTTGGGATATTCGGTTTATTTATAATAGATTGTCAGATTAACTTTTTGTATAATATTCAAACCTGATGGAAGAGTTATCTAATATTTATGTTTCTCAGACCCAAGATGATGAAGTTTTTTGGGAGATAACGGCTAATGGGGTTTTCTCGATGAAGTCTTCTTATCACCTCGTTTTTTATGATAGGTTGAGATGGGAGTAACCCAATCTTAATGCTATTTGGAAGTGGAGAGTTCCCATAAAATTCAAATTTTTTTGGGCGGCTCTATCTCATGATAAGTTATTGACAGTAGACAATTTGAGGAGAAGAGGTAAAATAATCTATCCTTTGTAAGATGCCGAAGAAAGTGGGAATTGCCTTTTTATATATTGTCAGTTCACTTTTGGCTTATGGTGTTAGGCTCTTCAATTAGTTGGGTGCTCTTTTTCTCTGCCGTTGAGACATATCAACATTATTTATCAGTTATCCCTTCCAACTCTACCTAAGAAAGGTGCAAATATTTGGAAGATCTTTAGGGCGTCTTCTTATGAGAAGTTTGGCTTGAAAGAAATAAGAGAACCTTCGAGGGGGTGAGTTCGAAGATGAACTATATATTAAACAAAAGATTTTTCACAATGTTTGGTTTTGATACTCCAATTCGTTGGATAGTTTTGGGGTATCAAAGACAGATGGTTAGATGCCTCGATCTCGCCATCCGGGTCGGGATGACTTGGTGGCAACGTTCTGTGTTCGAGACGGACCCGGGACTTAAGATCGCTCTCTCAGGAACCACGTAAAGGAGACGCGGGCAGGAATACCAACTGGTGAAAGAGGAATTTGGGTCGTGAGGCGGGACTCACCTCACATGGATCTGTGACATACTCGGGCTGCTAGCGTGAGCGCCCTCTTATATCACATGGAATGCCCCCTGGCCTGTGACCGGTTCGGAATCGCCTCCCATGACCTGTTTCTTCTTTCCTGTAACCACACACACACATTAGAATACAAACAAGTGGGTCAGAAGACCCCACCTTGTTTTTGAATGAATGCACACAAGCGTGTACATTCGAGGGGAAAATAAGGGAATGATGTCATTGGGTCCATGTCAATTAGACAGCTTTCCAAAGTCTTCTTAATAGGGGACCTACAACATCGTTTTCTTGATATAAGAATGAGGGAAAGGAGGTGAGATGAAGAAAGTAAATGAGGAACAGAAAGAGGGGAGAATAGTGAGGGAATAGAGAAATGAAGAAACGAAGACTAGTTTGGCTTTCACATAGTTCTTCAGAGAAAGAGAGTAGAGAAAGAAAAAATATTTGTTTTAGAGAGAGTAAGAAGAAAATGAATAAGAAAGAGAGTGAAGGTTACCTTGGCTCTCGCTAAACCTTCCAAAAGGGGAGAAGAGACGAAAAAAATGAGAGAAGAAGAGAGAAGAGAGAAGACTAGAAAGAGAAGGGAGTGAAGGTCAACTTGGCTCTTGCTAAACCTTCCAAAGGGGGAGAAGAGACGAGAAGAATAGAAGAGAAGTGAGAAAAGAAAGAGAGAGGAAAGTTTGGCACAACAGCTAGACTGGCATGGCGGTGAGACTAGCACAGCGACAAAATTGGCACGGCGGCTAGTCTGGCGTGGCAGCTAGACGGACATGGCGGTTAGAAGACTAGACAGGTACGGCGGTTAGATCGGCACAACGGCTAAACTGCACTGCGGCAAGACTGGCACGGTGGCAAAAGGCTCAGCCTGCCATCCAGTCAAGCAAGCAAAAGAGAGAAAGAGGAGAGGAGAGAGAAAGAAGAGGGGAGAGAGAAAGAACGAAGAGAGGAGCGAGAAATGTCGTGTACGGCAGTGTACCCTGCTGTGCCAAATAACGAGAGAGAAATATTGTGCATGGTGGTATACCCTGTTGTGCCAAACAGAGAGAGAGAAAGGAGAGAAATGTCACGCACATTGGTGTACCCTACCGTGCTAGGCAGCAAGAGAGAAGGGAGAGAAATTTCATGCACAACGGTGTACCCCACCGTGCCAAACAGAGCGAGAGAAGAGGGAAGAGAGAGAAATATCGTGCACGGCGATATACCCCGTCGTTTCACATAGAGAGAGAAGGGAGAGAAATGTCGAGCACGGTGGTGTACCTCGTTGTGCCAGACAGAAAGAGAGAAGGGAGAGAAATGTCGTGCACGGAGGTGTACCCCACCATGCCAAACAAAGAGAGAGAAGAGAGAAGAGAGAAGAGCGAGAAATATCGTGCATAACGGTATACCCTGCCATGCGAGATAGAGAGAGAGAAGAGAGAAAGAAGAGAGAGAAAGAGGAAATAAGAAGAGAGAGAAAGAGGAAATAAGCAAAGAGAGAAAGGAAAGAAGTAGAGAGAAATGAAAGAAGTAGAGGAGAGAGAAAGAAGAGAGAAAGAGGAGATGAGAGAGAAAGTTACCTGGATGGCTAAGGGTACCACCTAAAATCTTCTCTCTCCTCTCTCTCTCTCCAAGTTCTGAGACTGCCCCTCCAAAACTCAAGCAAAAAACTAATTTTTTATTGATCAAGTGGGCTCCTTTACATGTGAGCTTCACATACTTATATAGATTTTAAGTCCATACATGAGTGGATGTCCAATTCATAACCTAATTGTACAAAAATATGAATTAAATGAATTAAAAAAAATTAAGAAAATACGGGCAAAATGACTTGCCCCTCACCCACCAATCCTGAAATTTCAATTAAGTCCCTGTCATGGCCATGCAACCTTTGCTATCTTCCGAGATCCGTTCGGGGTCCTTCCAGTCTTCATCAGATCAAAATATTATTACTTTCTTGATCGGCTCGGGAAAACGGCCGTTTTGATACTCATTTCGAGCCATGGATCATACTTTTGGGCCATGATCACGAGACGTTAAAATCATGAGAAACGTGCGATCTTTGATTCAAGATCACGCCCCGTTTCTCAGTGCTTTTCTACAATTTCTTAGTTGTATTTTGACGAGCAAGACTTCATGAGCGTTTGGCAAAGAACGTGGCTCGATTTGGTATCCGAATGACTATTTTCCAAATTTGGTATTTTGGCCGGAGTTTAGTTTTCGGTGGCCAAAAATAGTAGCAATTTCGACTCTATTGTACAGTGAATCTGACCGTCCATCATGTATGAGGTACGGCTCATACAATGTCTCTGACCTCGTGCTTGTAATGGATTTGGTTTGTGGCCAATCCGACTCACAAGTGTCGTGATGTGACCATTCGATCGAGGCGCGTTCCTGCGGGAAAATCTGCAATCTTGCCTTGAATCGCAATCTTCTCTCTAGTTTTTCTCCCGGCTCGGGTCGACGAGACAATTATGCTCCCAAATTTTGACCTTGATCTGACCTGGGACGTGAGAGACCAAACTTCAGCCCGAAACCCAAAAACACAGTTTCCATTAATGGAAGCTGGTTCACTGAGGGTGCATGATAATAGCGTGAGACCTACCCGTTTTGGGTAATTTGGCCATAACTTGGTCCAGAAACATTCGATCATGCTAAAAATTGGTCCCTAGAGGTTTTCGGACGTTTCGGATCCAATGAAAATGGTCTCACAGTCATTTGACTCTCTGGTGATAGGGTGATAGAGGCCGATTTTCCAAAATTGTTTCTGCATCTGCACTACCTTTAACTCGTCGGATTGCACCGAAACATGACAGGTATTCTTAGAAGACTCTTAGGCACGATTTTGAACATTATTAGGCCAATCTGAGACTATCGAAAATTTCACTACTGGATCAAGGCTTATTGACCTACGGCTTCCGTAGTCCACATGCATTTTGATACTTGCAGACCTAGGTCGCGAACTGCTTTATCCTTATTCGCACCGGGGATACAAGTGTTAAAAAATACCTTCAAACAACAGATATTTGTTTTAATCTTCAGTCATTGATTTTTCATCCTACGTTGAACTCTAGACCTCTTGGGAGATGGATACCTCCTATTCAAGGGTGTGTTAAGTTGAATTTCAATGGTAGTTCTCTGGGTAACCCTGATCCAGCTGGTTTTAGTGGAGTTGTTAGGGATTGGAGGAGTGAGGAGATTTTCTCTTTTTGAAGTCCATGTAGGTCTGCTACGGAAAATTGTGCTGAGATGTTAGCGGTTTTGAATGGTGTTAAGTTGTTAAAGACCCGGTGTGCAAATGAGGGTTGGATGGTGGAAGGTGATTCGTTGAATGTGATTAACCGGTGCTTTGGGAAAAGAAGGCTTCCTTGGCGTTTAAGGAAATATTTGCTTCAATTGGTAGATATTTATCAGATGGTTACTTTCCATCACGTTTATAGGGAAGCCAATGACAAGGCGGACTCTTTAGCGAAACTTGAGGCTAATGTTGACTGCATCTTTATTTTTCCTCTGTAGTTATTATGTTGTGATGTACCTTTCGTAATTAATAAAGTTCTTTGCACCTGTCAAAAAAAAGAGAGTGAGAGGCAGTGGTAGCAACAGTGTGGTGGAGCATGGTGGAGAGAGAGACGCTTTCTATGTCAAAGAGAGAGAAGATGGACAGCTAGGGTTAGCAGGAAGGAGGGAGAGTTTCTCTCTAAAAATTTGAGTTAGTTTCTCTCTTTAAAGTATTTTAAGCATTTTCTCTCTCTAAAATTTGATATAATTTCTCTCTAAAAATTTTGAGACAGTTTATCTCTCAAAATTTTAGGTAATCTCTCTTTGAAATTTAATATAATCTTTAAAAAAATTTGACATACTCTCTCTCTAAAACTTAAATTTTGAGATGGTTTCTCTTGTTAAAATATTTTAGCTATTTTCTCTCTCTAAAATTTGATATAGTTTTTCGTATTTGTCACATACCAAACTTACGTAACATAATTTTCACATGAAAATATTTCAGGTAAATATTTCCATAATTACCAAATGTGACCTAAGTTTCAGGTCGAAGGGCCAATGAGTGAAATCAACGAGTCTTGGAAATTCAAAAAAATAAATTTTGGTATGAAAATGAAATCATGAAAAAGTAAATGATTTTCCACTATTTTAATTTCTATAAAATTTTAATATCGTAACTATTGAACAAACCAAACAGTGGATTTTAGTAATATTCAAGATATTAAAAATCTATGCTCCAAAATCCATATGCCCAAACAGGTGTTTATATCGGAAATATTCCTCAGCCATTTGGGGTCCAAAAGAGAGACATTGGGGGCTCCCAGGTGCTTTTAATTTGGGTGGCTTAACGCACACACACGGATGGCCAAAATCGTATATTTTTGGTGCTCAGATTATCACCGTTGGGTATGCCTTTTGCTGCTGCAACATCACTAGCAAAGACCCATCTTCTCACAGTGATTAAGGCAGCTCTCTCTCTCTCTCTCGCCCACACATATCCTGCTTTTTGCCGCGCATTACCCACCGTTCCAATAGCCAATAGCTCACATGTAATTGAAAGGACAGTTCAGACACCTAACCATGGCTAAATGTAATACCCATTTTTTTTTCCAAAGATACTCATTGAATCTGCACCATGCATAATCAAATCTTGACACCAACCAAGCAAAGAATGAAAATCATTTTGGTAACCATGTTCCCCATAAAAAATACATAACTTTGAGAAGATTCCATAACATGGAAAGGGGCTGGGATCGCGGTGGTGGCACCCCTACACTATAAACACCACCTTATGTTTTCATTTCCACTGACACTACCCTACTAACACCGTTCAAAAAGATTGTATCCCCAAGTTATACTCATCAATGATTCGGTTGCACTTTGAAAAACCAGGTCAACCTCATTCAATACCTTAAGACAACAAGAACATCTGGTGCTTCAGGATTTGTTGTGGAAGCATAAGATCAAGTCAGTTCTGAAAATTCAAAGTTTTTAGTTTCTTTTTTAACCTTGCCTCTGTATTTGCAAAGTTTGATCTTCAATCTTAGCATATAGAATCCATTTAGAGATGGCTATGCTCTCAAGTGGATATTATTAGTCGAGGATAGTTATAACTAAGGCCAAATAAGATGGCTAGGAATGAAGGCAACACCTCTCTCTCTCTCTCTCTCTCTCAATTCAACATAATAAAAAGGATGATAACAGGTCAAAATCCAATCCACAAAACCAATGTCAAACACAAGCACACGTGTACTATTCTCCTGCAGAAGCACAATAGCTTCACTTCAAATGCATGATCTTGTACACCAGGCTCTTTGGGAGCACGTCTCACCACAGAAAACATATGCTACAATAGCAGCCACACTCAAAACTTGAGATCATAATCATTTTATGCATATTGCTGTGGCTCTTTACCATGCAAACATGAACAAAGACATCACAAATGCTTGAGATTTTGTCAATAATAAAAAAAAAAAAAAGACAACTGGTGTTGATAATTATTAAATCAAGTTATTCGAATTGCTAAAAAACAGCTGCCTAATAAATAACAACTAGTTGAACTCTTGATCACAGGGATACGCTTGGCAGCTATAGCCCCGGACAAAAAACAGGGAAGAGAAATAAATATGCGATCAGTAATATGCACCATAAATGAGATTGAACAAATAAATCTGCAAGCAAGTAATAAACAAATCATATCCAAATGGAATCCTGAAGGTTATTTACATTAAATGACCTGCCTTATTTCAATCTGCAAACGGCACACAAAACTTGTAAATTCTTATGCCAATGAAGTTCAGCTACCAACAAGAAAGTTTGCAAGTACAATACACCAAACACTAAAGCTAAATTACAGTTTTTATTTTTGTTGTACAGTTCTCCACTGCAGTTCAATGTGAATTTTTCCATTTTTTGAGTCTATGAGATGATATTTCTCATTGATCCTTTTGTTGCTTATAACATCAGCTAGATTGATATCGATATAACCGAGAGTCTCCTGATCACAAAATGCAAGAAAACCACGTTAAAAACAAACTCCACATGTGAACAGGAAGCATATAACATCAATTAGTCACAATTTAATAGGGAAAAAAAAGACAACATTACAGAGAGTTACAATTTAACTTTACGTCCTTAATTAATATCCAAACCAAACATCAAATTACAGAATGACTAGTACATAATGTCATAAGGGCATGTTTGGATGATTACTACATAGCACTTAAAACTGCAACATTCCTGTGCAGCCATATGCAATCAATGGTCATGTGGTGAAGATGCAAGCAATGGTCATGTGGTGAAGACTCATTTGGGAATTTCCAATGAATACTATAACCTTGAAACCAGATTGATTATCCATCATCTTTTGATTGTTTGGGTGGATCATTAAAAACATGGCGGCAAAACTAGGCAATCGAAATCAATGCTACCAAAAAAAAAACAAGAAAAAGCATAGGAGAGGGGCAGGTAGGGGGGATGGTAAAGAACAGCAACAAAGATGTAGAGGGGGCATCTAAGAGACTAGAATCTTAACTTATCCGTAGTTGTGTCACTCCCTATGGCGAATGTAATCATAAAGAAGGATATGTAATGGAGACTCCATACAAAGGGCATAATTTTTTGCCCAAGATGTTCGTTTGGGTATATCCAAAACTCATTTTGAATATTTCTTTGAGAGCTTAGAGCTGCAACTACTATTGCAGTGATTTTCCTAATTCGGGTGTTTCAGAATGGCAACAAATCCATGGATAAATTTTAGGTTTAACTAGTGCTTTAATTTTAAGTAGAGGCCGAACTCCTCCCTGATTCTAATTCAAGTTATTTTCATTTTATCAGGAGTTTCCCTATTTTGCTTGGAGACAAACTTGTTTGGGTTTACTTATACTTTAGAATTGGAGTATTGGTCAATAACAGGTCTACTTGTAGTCTACATGGATGAGAATCAAGAGCTATTATAATTACATGCATGGGCCTATGGCAAGCACAGCTAACATTGCTTCATGTGAGTTTCAGTCATTCTATCGTCTTTGTGTGTGTTGATTCCACAGCTGCTTGGGGCGCTCAAGGCATACAGGGTTAGCTTCTCTCTCACTTCCAATAAGGGCCCATTCGCCCACCTACTTCCTCTTTTGCTACAACTACAGTTACTGCACTCAAGGCATACAGGGTTAGCTTCTCTCTCACTTCCATTAAGGGCCCATTTGCCCACCTACTTCCTCTTTTGCTACAACTACAGTTACTGAGGTCTCCCTTCTAAGGTGGCACTCCTGCTCTCAGAATGCAGTTCCACGGTTCTGAAGCCAAAACCCATCCCCAAAGCATTCCCATTCTTTTGGGAACCCTTTCTATTGAAGCTTTCAAGAGCCAGATCTCTCTTTCGGCTGGCTCCCTTGTGATACCTGGAAAATTCATTGCAAGTTATTTCATTCTTAAATAATTTCATGTCTTGGGGAGGAGGGAACATTTTTATTCTACACAAAACTTAAAAGAGAACTTAAGCATCAAAATCCTTCAATTGTTTTTTAAATTGTTTTTTAAAGTTTGTTTATTTTCAAATATTCGTTTGTTTTTTTGGTATTATTGTATGGACGATCCCTAACTAGGGAGCTTCTGGCAAGCAATAACCCCCCACCCTTGATCTCACTCCCACTCCCAACAACTATGGCTACAACACCATGCCAGAGTCATCTATCTTCATCCCATGCCAATTTCTTCAAATCCTAGCTCTTCGTAGACCACCCACACTGTCATCCATCTGACCTATATGCTAAAACAAACTACTCAAGTTCTCCATATTTCCATGGCTCTACCTATATCCTCATCAAACCAAACCCTAGCTACCTAATTTCTATCCACGTCAACCACAAACCCTGTGTCATTCAAAACCCCATCCATGCCATCCCTAGAATCCCAACCTTACCTAATCCTAGTTCCCATCTTCGGTCCAAAATCAATACATGAGAATATGTCATGGAAGACCTCATGAACAAGTGTTTTAAGTTGAGTTCTACAGAAACTAGTCACTGGAATAGGGAATCCTAACCTCCTAGAAGATAGAAGTTACGCAATGAAGGAATCCAATGCTGAAAATGAGATACGGGAGAAGTATTTAAATTCTTAGGAAAAACATTTAGATTCTTAGGCAACGGTGGCTCTCTGATCTCATTGCAGTACAGTTCCTTATATTCATAAATGAAGCACTTCACGAGTTAAGGTGTCTCTCTCGTGCTGACTTTCACAGTGCTACAACTGAGCTATCTCCTCGGTGATTTTTTGAAAAATGTCAGATGTGGAAAGAAACTCAAAGACAGCAAAGGTGATATATAGTTTTATCATAGGGAATTGATAAAAAGATTTACAATAAAATAGTATCCCTCAGGCGGGTAAGATTTGTCCATAAGGTTTTTTCTTGGTGTAGCATAAGGTAAATCGCACAAGGAAAGGTAATTTTTCACATAAGAATTGAACAAGAATAGCCTTGAGAAAATGATTGGAACACAAGAACTATAAAGAAGAATATTGTTTGAGGAAACCACAAAGAAGAATGCACTTCAAGTTTGAGTTCCATTGACAAAAGCAATAATCTAATTTTGAATGCCCTACTAAACTGATACTCCAACTTGTAAGCCCTCCATTAATGTGCGAACACCAAAGATTAGATACTTGGGTTTCCGCTTGGAGTTGCAAAGGTCTCTAGCCTGAGTCAGATGCCAACTCCACTGAGTCCGATTGCCTGACTCTGCCAAGTCTCCAATATAATATTAATAATACATAAGGTTTAGGGACTCAAGTTAGAGTCGTCCAATTTCTCAGGGTGAATCATCCGTACCTAACACCCTACTGGGTCTGAGAAACTTGAGCGAGTCAGAGTCT
Source organism: Amborella trichopoda (assembly GCF_054954075.1). Taxonomy (NCBI): domain Eukaryota; kingdom Viridiplantae; phylum Streptophyta; class Magnoliopsida; order Amborellales; family Amborellaceae; genus Amborella; species Amborella trichopoda. Next base: position 35,583,708 of record NC_142344.1, on the reverse strand, counting down.
GAGTCCAATTTTTAAATCACTAGTGCACACGCATGCAGGTATAAATGTGTTTCTATTTATGTTCAAAGCACTTTTTCAAAACCCAAATCAGTGGGGTGGGATCATTCACCCCACAGATCCAGGTCGGATCGCTGGATTGGCAATTTGGATCATTCTGAATCAGTGATCCAGAAAAATATTAAAAAATAAATTAAATTAAAATTAAAATAAAGGTTAATGGGTTGCGAATTTAGGAAGGACCTAAGAAAATATTAATCATCATCATCATCCAAGCCTTATTGGGTTCAGCTACCGAATCCTGTTCTGTCCTTCTGCTCTATCAAGGACACACCCTCAGTTAGACCATAAACCACCATATCTTTTCATACTACTTCCATCCATTTTCTTTAAGGCCCTCCCCTTGCCCTTTCAAAACCTTCTACTTGAACCAATCACCGCTCCTAACAGGTGTTTTTCTAGGTCAACGTTACACATGGCCAGACCACCAAGTGTAATTTCCTTCCATTTATCACTTATTGCAGCTACCCTTAAGTTCCCTTGGGTGCATTCATTCCAAATTCTATCATCATCTTGCCACTCATCGATCTCAACTACACACTGATTCTATGATATGTTGTTTCCTGACTGACCAACATTCTATACCATAAAATATGTTTGATCATACAACCATCTTATATAACTTCACCTACAGTTTCATTGGCATGCGACGATCACATAAGGTTCAAGAAGAAAATCTTTACTTCGTCCACGTAGCTCTAATTCTATTAGTAGCATCTTCCCTTATCTCTTTTTTCTCATAGACTATCAACCCAAGATATCAAAAATAATATTTTTTAGGTACTTCTTGGCATCAATCTTTCTAACGAATCCCTCGTTTCTACTCCTAGTATTACTAAACTTGCATTTCATATATTCTATCCTAGTTCGACTAATGTTCAAACCTTTAAATTCTAAAGCATGCCTACGATCTCTAATCTCATGAATCAAAATTATATCATCCACAAACAACATACACCACAGGAACTATCTCGTAGATGCCTACTTAACTCATCCATAACCAAAGCAAAAAGATATGGACTCAACACTGACCCCTGTTGCAAGCCTATTGTCACTAAAACTCTATTTTGTCCACTAGTTGTCCTCACATTGGTTAGCGCTCCCTCATAAATATCCCTAACCATGTCAATGTATCCTTTTGAGACTCATGTCTTTTCCAACACACACCACCCTATCTCTAAATCAATAAAGACCATGTGGAGGTCTTTTCTCTGTGCCCCAGATGGTCTTTTCTCTTCTCCCCAAACTTCTCAATCAATTGCCTACATAGGAAAATAGCCTCAATGATTGACCTACCTGGAGTAAATCCATATTGATTCTCTGATACACTCGTTGCATATCTTAGTCATTGTTCAATCACTCTCCCACAGTTCATAGTGTGGCTCATAAGTTTGTTCCCTGGAGAGTTTGTTCAACTTTGTATGTCTCCTTTATTCTTGTACATAAGTACCACAGAACTTTCCTTAATTCATTTAGCATTTTCTTTGTCCCCAGAATCTTGTCAACCAGAATATGTTAATCTCTCAGCCACATCCAAATCTCTATTGATACCATTTGGTCCAAAAGCCTTTCATATCTTTGTCTTTCTCAAAGCGTCTTTCACTTTAGATATCTTAGTTTCCGACCTCATTTATGTTAATGGTACCTCCTAATGCTAAGCTCCAGAGGAGTCGTCACTTAACAATTTCTGAAAATAGATTATTCACCTTTCATTGTCTTCGTCATCCTTCAACAATACCCTTTGATACTCACTCTTAATGCATTTCACATGATCTAGGCATCTACACTTGTCTCTCTCATTTTTGCTAGATTGAAGAAATCTTTTCCACCTTCTCGTCCCCAATTTATTGTATAGATCATCATAGGCCTTAAGCTTAGCCTTACTATTTACTTAGTGGTCCTCTTGGCATTTCCATATTCTTCTAAATTCTGATCATTTATCTTCCCTTGCTAAGTTAGGTAACATGATTGTTTTTCGCTAATAGCCTTTTGAACCTCATCATTCCACCACCAAGTTTCCTTATCTGAAAGTCTTATCTACATTCTCCTAAAACTTATTTTGTCAATTTCTTAATACAATCAACCATCTCATTTCTAATAACATCAACTTCATTCTCAGAATTCCAATCACCTTTTATCAATTTATTCCTAAATAGATCTATTTTCCCCCTTTTTAAATGCCACCACCTAGTTCTTGGACACTCATTAATGTCACTTCTCTTTCCATCTCTTAATGCGAAAATCCATAACCATGAGCTTCAGTTGTGTAGTCTAACTCTCTCTTGGGATAACCGTACAGTCTTTACATGATGACAATTATGTCTTCTTAACTAGAAAAAAGTCCATCAGGCTTTTATGTGATCCACTTTTGTAAGTTATTAAATGCTTACATTGCATGTTAGAGTAGGTGTGTGCTATTGTTAGATATCAAGATATAGCAAAATCAAGAACAACATTAGCCTTTTTATTTCTTTCCCAAAATCCATACCCTCCATGTACCTTTTTATATCCTCTATTATTTTTTCCTAGATGGACCATTTAAGTCCCCTCCTAAAAATGTCCTCTCCATTTGGTATATCTTGGACTAGTCCATCTATATTCTCCCAAAGTTGTCTTTTAATTAATTAATTCTATCCTCTAATCCTACATGTGGCCCATAAGCACTAATTACATTAATTACCTCTGCCTAACACAAGCTTAATTAATTAGAGCCTATCACTTACCCTCTTAACATCTAGTATATTATTCTTTAAATCTTTGTACTTGGTTAGCTATCATTGGACTCAATGTGTCCACTAAGTCCGTATTTTTACCTGATAGAGTTCCTAATTTCCAAATACCCAAATGAATCTTATTCTCTTAGGTTAGTTTCTTTACCCGCACTCATCTAAATGGCACAAGAACCATTGCTTACTTATCATCACAATCAGGCGTTGATGCGGCACATCACTTCCAGGGAACACCCTAGCTAACTGATGCAAAAAGGAATCTGGAAAATTAAATTAAGCTTCTTTCGATCCTAAAACCAAAAAAATTCAGTAACTATAGAGATGATAAGGTCGTTGTAAATCAATTCAGGGGAAGAAGAAACTCTCTTTCCTTCATTAATACAAACTATTTACAAAATATCCAAGTCTCCTCTAATTGGTACGTCACCTTTTTTAGATACAAAATAAAAGAACTAAAAGAAAATCTCTCTTTACAACCCACGTCTCTCTCTCTCTCTCTTTCTCTCTCTCTCTCTCTCTCTCTCTTGTTAAACACACTCTTCTCCCCTCACGTAACTTCCCATGAATAACTCTCCCAAAGTAATGTATCTCCCCCTTTCCCATACTTTCCTATCTTCTCTCCCCCAGATCCTCTTTTGAAGGAAATATCTCTACCTCCATCTCTCCTTTGTTGAGATTGACAATCTTGTATTTATGAAAAGTGTATATTTCATAGGAAATTACTCATTGCAGTTATCTCTAGTTGTATTATATATAAATGTTAATAATGGTCAATGAAAATAAGCTTTTTTCCTCTGCCTCTTTGTGTGTTTGACATGGTATCAGAGCAATCACAAATCGGTTCCGTCCATTGCTTGGGTCTATTTTTTTGAGATCAATCCTTTGCCGGTCGTTGTTCGTTTCAATGTGGATGAGTGGAGTTCTCTGCTATTGGATTCCTTATTGTTCACTTCTTCGATGCATTAGGGTTTCGAGATCGTTGCTTTTGTTTCTTTCGTCCATCCAAATTCGTCAGGTAGCGTCCGTCCCTCATAACCTTTTTCATGCTCCATCGGTTTTCTAGCAAAATCGGTTTCAGCCTTCATCTCTCTCTCTCTTACTATTTTGGGCTTCCTTTTTTTTTCTATTGATTGTTTTCCTTCTTGCACCTCACGTGGAGGTGAAAACCCAGGAGCAACCATAAAGCAAAAGGTCCATTGATATTTGTTGTCAACCCATCATAAGTATCGTGTCTTTACTCTAAGCAAAGGTCCATTTATATTGTTTGAGGCTTTACATATTCAAGACGACCTTTGATTTCTTAGCAGAATTTCTCTGTTCTTTTTTATTATTTTATTTAATTTTTGTTTTGTTCATTAATGATTGTACACGCTATACTTGGATATACTTTATGCGCCATAAATCTAAAGTGTTCTCTCATTTTAAACCTTTTTTATCCATGGTTGCAACCCAGTTTGGTACAAAAGAAAAAATCTTACAGTTAGACTCTAGAGGCAAAATTTATCACATGATTTTCAAGAATATTTGAAAACTAAGGGTATTCAATCACAAAAAACTAATACATATACTCCACAATAGAATAGCATAGCCGAAAGGAAAAACCGCCATATCCTGAAAGTTGTTAGGACTCTTATGCATGACTCACGTATTCCTCATAGTTTTTGGGTTGAAGCTGCATCAGCTGCTGTTTATCTCATAAATCACCTTCCCACCTCAGTTTTGCATAGAGAATATCCATATTATTCATTATTTCATGTTCATCCAGATTATTCTCTCTTGCAGGGTTTTGATGTGTCTGTTTTGTTCATCTACCTACACATGAAAGAACAAAATTTTGTGTTCAAGCGGCCACTTGTGTTTTATTGGGTTACTGTCCGAACCAAAAGGATTTCTATGTTATGATCCAACAGCTCGTCGTGTACGTGTTTCTCGTAATGACGTCTTTCTGGAAAACATCGTTTATTACTCTTTAATTGCAAAATCAACAAAATCCACTGCTCCTTTCTTACCGGATTTCTCAAATGCCAACACCACTGATAATTCACCACAGCTTTTAGTGCAGCAACAGCAGGGAAAACAATACCAATCTACGCCTCCTCCATCTGACCAACTAGAGCGAGGTCAGACCGTTGTCCCACCTATAAGTGATTGTCTTCCCTCCTTTTCTCCTAATCTTGTTTCTTTTGATATGTCTATCCAATTACGATGTTTTTTACGTGTAACTCACCCACCTGACCGATATGGCTTTTCCCGTAATGATTTTGACTTTTCACTACAACCTAGAGCTTTATTTACTTCTTTTGATAATGTTGAGATTCCTCCCAAACACCTAGATCTTTGTTTAGTTCCTAGATCATTATTTAACCCCTTAAATTTAATCGATATTCCATCTTAGCCACCAGTAAGCCTTGACTATGCCATGTTGGAAAGAAGCCATGGATGCAAAAATAAGTACCTTGTTGAAAAATGATACTTGAGATCTTGTACCGACCCCGCCTAAGAAGTATACTTATTCACCAATGACTTGATCAAACTGGCCAACTTATCTAATGATAAACGGGTGGATACACCAATAGAGGTGAATGTAAAATATAGAAAGGATGATGGAGACAAACTTCCAAATCCCACTCTTTATAGACAACTGGTTGGCAGTTTACTTTATCTCACCATGACAGGTACAGATATATCCCATGCAGTACAGGTCGTAGGCCAATTTGTTGCAAATGCACATCGCATCCACCTCTCGGTTGTCCATTGTATCATTCGTTATCTGCAAGGTACATACCATAAAAGCCTACTTCTCCTCTAACTCCTATCCAATTATGAGCCTGTGCTGATGCGGATTGGGCAAGTTGCCCAGATACTCGACACTCGACCACTAGCTGGTGTATATTTCTTGAAGACTCTAATATCATGGAAATGAAAAAAACAACAAACTGTGTCAAAATCTTCTGCAAAAGCCAAATACCGAGCAATGTCCTCAGATTGCAGTGAAATTACTTGGTTGAGAGGACTTTTACGTGACCTCAATATTCTTCATCGATCTCCTACACAATTGTATGCTGATAATATAAGTGCCATCCACATTGCCTCCAATCCAGTGGTCAATGACGACACAAAGCATATAGAAGTTGATTGTCATTTCATTCGTGAAAAATTCCTGGTTGGAGAAGTTACACTCCTCCATATTGCCTCACAGCAACAACTTGCTGATATTTTTACCAAGGCAATGACTCGTGCTCGTCATGACTATGTCATTGACAAACTGATATTGTTCAACCAACCTTAGTTTGAGGGGAAGTGTAGAGATTGAAGATCTTGTATTTATGAAAAGTGTATATTTCATAAGAAGTTACTATTGTAATTATCTCTGATTTTATTATATATACATGTTAATAATGGTCAATGAAAATAAGTTTTTCCTCTGCCTCTTTGTGTGTTTGACATCCTTGTCATGTAGATCCGCCTCCATAAAAAATTTCTCTTTAAATCTTAACCCCCATGAAAATAGGAATTTCCCTTTAGCTCTCACTCCCCATCCTCATCTACTACTCCCCACACATCTTATTAAGGAAACAACTCATCCATAAAATAGCAACTAACTAAATATCCCTTTTACCCCTCATGCCTTAAGTCACAATTCAACCACCAAAATAAAGAAATTACACCCATGCCCCCCCATAATAATAAAATAAAATAAAATATCATAAAATTCTAATTATCCCTATTCTTGAACATCCTAGATGCGATTTGCATCACTAACCCTTGCATATTTTCACTAGACCTGGGTACTGGTATAATGTGCCGCTTATAGGAAACGCCCCAGCATGAGCATATACCGTCAAATTAGTATTCATATTAGGGATGTGGCAAAAGTTTTCAGCTAGCTACCAACCTAACACAACTCTCTTCCTTTCTCATCAGGGCTTGGGACCGACAATGCGCAGTTCCAAGAAGACATTAATAAGAATAAAGAAAAGTAAAAAAAAAATTGGGGGTGGGGGCAGATTTACACAAGGAACCGAGCTGAGACCCATACCATCCAGGAGCCTGTCCAGTCCCAATCGAATCCCCATCTAGTTTGGCGATCCGAATCGGGAATTACCACGTTTTGAAACACCCATACAACGTATTGTGAGCGTACACATAATTTAATTTATATCCACAACAAGCATATAAATAATAACAAGAAATCAAGAAACAAACCAAAAGCATCATTTGCTAGGACCTAATCTACAGGTACAAACTGAGTCTAAGGCATTTCAAAGGCATCTATGAATTTAGAAAACAAAATTTGAACAGATATTATGTTTTGGGTATTTTAAATTTTGATTCAAATTGAACAAGAGAGAGGAGAGGGACAAAATAAAGATAGAGAAAAGCTTTATGTCAAGGTCTGAGCAAAGTAGCGCTGATCAATGTAGCATGATTCACATACCTAGTTACGTTAAACTAAAATTCCTAGGATATGCCATTTTCTAATTTTTTCTTTGCCATTTTTGCACCTTGAATCATCTATTCCCCCACCCCCCCTTTTTTTTTCTTGATTTAGTTCAACTACTACTCAACTTGGGAAGCATGACAGCAACACAAATTGAAAGACACATAAACAGTGAAAGGAAACTTTTCACAGAGCGGTTGATCCTTAAGCCAAAATTAAACGGGATGCCACCACCTTAGAAAGAGTGAATAACATAGTAGTTTTTGGGTTTGTACTATGTAGAGAAAGTAGAGGAACATTCATAGAGCCAAAAGAGGGGCATTTTTTGAAATAAATAAAAAATAATTAAAAGTTGGCAAAAATTAGAGATTGGGAAAACACAAGTGGTTCTTTTGGAAGACTAGAAAACGAAGGTGGCAAATATTGAATATACTAGTTACAAAGGTACAAAATGAAGTTTCTCTATTAACATTATGAATTCAAACGACTTCATCTTTCTCATACTCCATAAACCATGGAAAGTAATAACAGAAGAATAACCATTTAAACACATTAAAATAACACAATAAAGTTCTCCAATAATCCAGCAATCTTTCATTAGCGAAAATGCAATTTTATCTAAAAGACATTACACCAAAGGCTATAAAATGTTACCAACCTAAAGAAAAGAACTAAATGACGGGGATAACAGGGATATCATATTATCAAATTTTATAGTTCCGACTGACTCGAAATGTGGAATCTTTTTCTGCATGAGCTGTATATGTTATCTTGTTTTGATACATCTTCGAGGAATAACTAAGTACTGAATAGATCTAGCAGTCGGACTGTATTTTTACAATTTGTCCTGTGCTAATCACAGAAACTTCATGGGTTATGTGATAACTATTTTCCATCTTTTTATTTTTTTCCCGACATACACACACACACACACAAATACCTTTATCTTTTCCAAATTTTAATATTTTTTTTATCATATCTCATGATTATTGAAATGTCTGTAATTTATGTCTCACACCAACATGCATTGTGCACTTTCAATTGTCTAAATAGTATCATGGATAACTAACATGGTAAAATACTAGATGCAAGACGTAGAAACATGAACCAGGTGGCTTATAAGCGTCCCATTCCAATTAGATTTGATACGACTCAAATAATTCTAAAGAAACACAGCTGAGTCTCTTCAAACAGTAAATATATGTTAGCAGAATCGTGCAAGTCTTGAGACACTGTCAAAGACTTGAACAAATTCTGACGTGAGCCAACTCCCAACTAGACTCATCTAAGACCAGTGGTTTAAAATGCGGCCGCATCATGTAGGATGCGCTCGCATCCGCATCAGAACAGGAGCCCGCATCAGGCCGCATCGTGCCCGCATCGTAGCTGCATCCCGCATAGGCCGCATCCCACTGCTACAGTGCCCACCGAAATTTTTTTCTGTTTTGCGCCTCGGGGAGGAGCAAAATGGTCTTTTTGACCATCCAAATGTTTGGAAAACTGTTTGGGGGGGGTATTAGAGGCCCTAAACGAAGATTTTCAGCCACTTTTGTGGCTTTTTTTGCATCACATCGAGGTAAAAAAAAAATTAGGCAGAATTTTCTTTTTCATCGAAATCTTCGATTTGGCGGTTGTTTGATACTTGGATGTTCATTGGATGCCTTTGATTGTTGATTTGGAGATGTTAGGGTGAATTTGTGATAAGAAATTGAGGGTTTCAGAGGTCGTAAAGAAATCGAGCAGTACTTCACAGAGTCGGTAAATGTTTTTTCCTTCTTGTACAATATTACTATTATACATATTTTTGGAGCAATGTCTTCTTCCCAATCTTCTAGTAATAAGGATCCGGCTTGGAAATATGCTAAACTAAAAAATCCCAAAGATAGAAATTGTGTGATATGCTTGCTCTGTAGAAATACTTATATGGGTGGACAACTAACTACAAAATCTCCGACAGCTAATAGTTTTGAAGTTAATCATTAAACTAACATACCTACTAACACATATATCACCTTCATATTTTTTCCTATGCATTAACTTATTCTTAGAAAAAATTTAGAATTTTTTACATTTATTGACCGCATCATCGCGATGCACCTGCATTCGGGCCTTATCGAGCCACATCGCTTCATCGGCCCCCCACCGCATCAGGCCCGCATTCCACATTTTAAAACACTGTCCAAGACTCAGATGATTCTAAAGAAACACAGCCAAGTCTCTTCAAAAAGTCAATATATGTTAAAAGAATTTTGCGAGTTTTGAGACACTGTCTAAGACCTGGACAAATTCTGAGGCGAGCCAACTCCCAACTAGACTCATCAAGTTTTAAAATCCTGCTTAAAAGCTAACATAAAGAAGCGGAAAAATAAAAGACCAAAAACAACATGGTCACTTTCTCAATTTATTCTCTTCTATTTGATGCTGCAAGCTTGTTCTGCATATAAAGAACAATACGAATAGAGAAATGTACCTTCGAATGGATTCCAATAGTAGAGGGCTTACTGATAACCTCTACATGGAGTCGATCATTGACAGGTGGCTCTTCTAGCCTGAATTTGAACTCCTCTTCCCATCTTGGATCTCTGTTTTTCTTTAAATGCTGAAACATTAACCATAAGCAGCTTCTAGTAAGAGCTCAGTGAATATGGTGAAAGACATAAGAATCCTATGACATGGAACTTAGCCTAGTTTTTTCCTTTTGCATAAACAACAAGAAATGTAGCATTTTGTACGTAGTCATAATTTCATAGTACCTTAGTTTTTCTCTCCTCTCCCCTGAAAAGAATCCGTGCATAGGGATTTGTGTGGTGCTTTCCTTCAAGATCTTCAGCTCCATGGACTATAATAACAAGCTCTCCTCCACCAGCAGGAGTACCTTCAGGAGCATTTTGGACAGTTACATCTTCAGTAACCTCACTTGCCAGTTCCTCTTCCTTAAAAGGCTTATAAGTCAGTTCCAAAGTGATCTGTCCGCGTGATTTCTCATTTTGGGGATCATTTGCATCCATAGTCTTCCACAAGTCGAGGGTCAAGGTTTTGGGCTCATTTGGGGTAAGCTCTTTCAGAGGAACAACATTCATACCCATCCGATCATGCTTTCCAATCTAGACAACAAGAAAAAGACTTCGTATAGTAAGATTGTGTATTTTCTTTTTCTTGTTGAATAAACTGAGGGAGACTGAATATCTAACTAACAAAGAAAGGTATGAAATAAACATGCCTGCTCCCAATCATAGACCGTAACTTCAAGGGATTGAGATTCAGGGTCTTTTACAGTCATATTGAATTCCTCGTTCCATTCAGGATTCAAGTTACTGTGCTTAACGGTTGTCTTCTTTGATGGCGCTTTGTCATCAGTAAGCTTTAATTTCAGATACGGGTCTGATTTACCCATTAAGTCCTTCTTCCTTAAATTTGATGCCCTAACAACTTTAACATGGAGAATACCAACAGGCCTCCTCATGGCTCTGCAAACTCACAGGTCAACCCATATAGGTAAGACCTACAGTCAAATAAAAAGAAAATTCCAGTATTGAAAATACAGCATAAAATAGAGGGATTTACTTTACAGGATCCAAAATCTGTACTTCCAGTGATTTGGGCCATAGATACATATTTGCTACCTGTTCTTTAATAATTTCCTGCGAGTACACAATAATTACAGTTACACAAAATATGTACAAGAAAAAAGAGTCTCCACGTACCTTATGATGTAAAGTTATTACATTTGGTGCCTAGCGGTCTTGACGGATGTAACATTAATTTCAAAAGACCTTCTAGCATTCTAACATATTACAAGAAAATACTGGAACAATCTACTCAAATGGCAATCTCAAATTTAATAGGAGGAAAACAAAATAAGGTTGTTAATTCAAGCACTGATTTAGTGACTGTGATGGTTACATTCTCGCTCTCTTTTCTTTAATAAAAAAATATGAACATATATCATCAGCGGTATCTTGTAGTTGCAAAATGCTTCCTTAACTCGTGAAATGAAATCAAAACGTTTGAATTAGAAGATGCCCAACACGGGATGGTCTAGAGTAGAAGTTAACCAAAGTTACCTGAACTAATCTGTATAATCCAGGAATTGACATGATGTCTGCTCCAAGAATTTTTAGTCCAAAATCCACATGAGGCTGTGCAGTCAAAGTTGATAATAAAACACAGTCGGTGACCAACAAACTTCAAAGACAAATACATATTGTAGTGTCATTGAACCATTGCGACTCAATGAAACAAGTACACTATCACATACCTTCTCCATCAGGGACACCACAATCTTTGCAAAGCAAGGAAAACTTGGCACTAGAGGCTTCAGTGTGATACGTGGAAGAGCAAAAACTTGCAAGTCTACCACCTACAGGATTGGTGGCTGACATTTCAATAGCTAATATTACCAAAACGAAAAGAACAAGGATGTTCTATAAATAAGGGAAAGAAAATAAGAAGTAAAAATTCCCCAAGAATCTAATCACTAGTTCTAGGAAACAAACTAATTCAGTTTGTACAGGAAACGAAACAGCATGATCATCTATGTGGCATTTCCAGATACGACCAATGTATCTAAACAGGATTATATAGCATAATCATTTTTGGAAAGTACATTGACCTGTACAGTTGCTTTCAATCCGAATGCTTTGACAGCCACGATAACATTTGGATTTCCAGCCCATTTGAAGGATGGCTCCATAATCAACTCCTTTTCATCAGTTTGATATACTTTCATTCCTAATGACAAGAGAATCAATATTAACTTCAATGTGTTACCATAATTGTTGAAAAACTAGAAGACTTCAAATATTTAAAAATCTAAAACTACAATGCCATTGAGAAAATAAGGCAAAACTGGATGGAACTTAATAACATTAACATATCCATAATGGTTAAACCCTCAACTATAAATCTGTTTAGGTGATTCAGATAAAATGCATAGTTGGTCCATTCAAGCAGAATGACACACATACTATGGGGAACACATATTGTGATAAAAGCAGCATAGCCAGTACCATAACAAACATCACATAAGCATAAAAGAATGTCCTGCAAAACAAATAAGCCTACTGAAGAAAATGAAACTCTAAGCTTCAGGAAGTCAATACTAGTTTGCATAACATATGGATGATTGTGAGATTAGTGCTGAATTGGAAGTACACGCACGACACCAAAATGAACACTGTCAGAAATCATGATCAGCATTATGAATCCAACAAGCTAAGCACAAAAAAAATCTTTCAACAGAGAACAGAAAGGTGGCTGCACCCTATCACAGGCATGTAGTCAATTGAGAGCATCGCAGGATAGAAACGGGTTTGTGAGATTGTTTGAGAGTGGATGCTCCCAGCCAGAAATTGCTTTGGTTCCTCTAATTTTAATCTGGGAAGTTCATATGCAGTACTACTCTGACTCAACCCATTCAATACCCTTGCCTTGGCAACCCAGGCCCTTCAGGTATTGGTGGTCTCTTCAGCCTAAGTGATGGCAGTACCTAGCTGTCCTTTTTGAATGCCATTGGCACAGCCTTCTTGGAGGGCCCTCACAAGTTTGATCATTCCTAGAGCACAAAGCTTTTGATGGAAGGAGTCGCCAAGAACGTTATTTCTTGGGCCTCCAATCTCTCCCTGGCCATGGCGTTTAGACCACATTTTAAAAGAAATTTTACAACTCTGTAGTGGCATCAGGGTGTCCTGGACCCACATCTTTAGAGAAGCCAATACAGTGGTTGACTTTTTGGCCAAGGAGGGTGCCCATTCAAACTCCACTTTGGGGTCTTAATGTTGGTGCCCCTTCTGATATGCTTTCTCTCAGCTGGCTATCTCTTCTATCTGTGGGTTGCAAACTTTTGTATCTTTTTGTTTTACTAATACAAATAGTGAACGTTCTCAAAAAAAAAAAAAAATACCCTAACTGATCCATGACAGTCCAGTTTGATTTGGGTTGCTTCTAAAATGCCCCTGCCCACGACATATCACAATAGCCAGCTCCCCGCCAGTTCATTTTGCAAAATGGATCTTTTTTCTCAATCAACATGTGTACATGTGGATAGGAAATATCTATGTGATAAAGTTGATGATGTAGAACAACAAAATCTTATGCAAACATGCACAGCAACCAAATCTCACACATGCGCACATAGATAGGCATATGTGTGTCTATACGTATGCAGGGCATATGCATGTAAGCATGTGTGTGTGTTAACAATATAAACAACATGAAAAATATCGAGTTCATGGTCCTAATATCAAGCACCAACAAGCCTCTACATACCAAAAAATTGGCACAATGCAGTTCTCCAAGTGTACATTGTGAAAGTAGCTGATATTGGAAAGCATATGCAGAAAACAAGTATGATAAAGAAAACCTGAAAAGGACACTGGAACGCAGTTTCCATAACTGTTTTATGGGCTGACAAGTAGGACAAATCAGTTAACAAAAACCATAGTTCAACACAAGAACTTTGACATGTTATGCATCTAGGAAGTTTAAATGATAACTCATGTCATAACACTCCAACCTCCACCTAACAAAGTACAAACTTTTCATGTAGAATACAACCAGTGCGTTGCCATAACTTGAGCTTTTGCCATTATGAATTTGTGATACATAGAAAAATTTAAAGCATCTGAATGGATAGCGAAAAACATACTAAAACTCAGTTTGCAAAGCATGCAGATATGAGACATATAAGACCATTCAAGTGCCTCAACTTTTAAGGATTTAACTTGATTGCTCAAGGAATATAACCATATATTTTTCCAACAGACTGCGCTTCTAAAAGTGTTATATACATATTTAAGTCATCAACAGCAAAAAGGATCATTAAGTCAAGTTTCTTCATCAACAAGATGCATGTTAAGACGTTTTGGATAAACTTGCTAACCTTGAAAAGTAGGCGGCAGGGTTCCCAATGTAAGAGCTTCAAATTCAACTGATTCGATTTTATACTTTGGAATTTGCTCTGCAATGATTGGCTTTGCTATGTCCTTTGCAGTCTTGCATATTGCCTTGATAACAAAACAAGAACGTCTTCCAATTCATTAAGTAGAATAATATAAGGAACCTAATTAAGTATATCCATGGATAATACGCAAAAAATCCAAGAAAAGAAGAACGGAATTCAAAAACCATACCATTGGCCAGAGACACATACCTTGTCTAGGTAAGGCCACATGTTCTCCAAAAATTTGTTGAGCCAATCGACCTTGTTAAAATAAGAGTTGAATGCATTCATATAAATTCAAACAATCGTTCTTGGAGTAACAAAAGCAGAGAACTTCAGCAATCAAACTCACAGTTAAAAATACCACAGCTTGAACATTACAATGGAGCAAAGAAGTAGACATACTCGATCAAAGTCTGGACACTTCACCCACATGGGAATTTCAGGAAGCATGCGTTGCAAAGATTTTGAGTCTTGTTCAACAAGAGGACGAATTTTAGGATCCTGAAAACATTTTAGAGACAACCAATATTATATCCTCTGTGTGCACCAATAAGTTTCAGAAACAATCTAGAAAGAATGCCACCATGACCATCATACAATCAACAACCGATAGTAAGCAGGATCAGTACCAAAAGAAAAAGAATCCTCCTGCTCTAATTCATCACTAACAAGCAACCAAAAGAAACAGAAAGAATGCAAGTATATGTGACTAAACTACCATATGTAGTAATGCCAACTGCAAGTCACATGCAATGATCCGTATCATTCAAAAACTATGATGCCTAGGGATACCACCTACAAGTACACAGATGACAAATGGGGATATGGTTCCTTACTTCCCACAATATAGGATACAGTTACGAATATGACTATCTTGTTTCACAAACTGATACATATGTACATATAAATTATGAGACGTAGTGTAAAGTCTAAAGGTATTGTCATGTATTTGATAATATCAATATAGAATCACATGATATTTTAAATATATCATATCATGTGTATATATCAGTCATATTTCTATTGATTTTACTTTGCAGTTAATCGTAATTTTAGATTAATCATATTATAATGCATAATTTCATCTTTTATTTTATACTTATGGCTTGCATGCTTGTCGTATCCTGGTTTACAACAGCCCGTGTCTGTATCTATATAATGGAGAAGGGAATGGGAATCATGTCTGTGACAGCTACGAGTCAGCAAACACTTGGTACTTCCCTTCTCTACCTTTAATAACTAAATCTCATCCTTCACATGTTCTAAAGTTAGATCTTTTTACTATGTTACCTTTACTGAAGACTGTCGTCATAAGCATGTGATCCTTAGCATTGTTTATACTTAGTTACATGATATCTTTTGCGCGATTGACTGAATAGAAAGGTAAGGATCTGATTTGTTAGTGAATACAAGTCTCAAAAGCTTCAAGGTTCTCTCAAATCTTAAAGCATCGCATGATTGGTCAACACTCTTGCCACTGAACACCACAACGAAAAGGAATCTTGAGCAAAATAATTCATATAATGTCTTGATTTTTATTTATTTGAATGACAAGCTGCCTACTACTCCTTTTGTGATTAGTAATAGTATTCATTAATCAAAAAATTGGAATATTTATCTTTCCCACTCCGTTACTCCATGCTTCATCTCTTTTTGAAATTCTTACTGGTATTCAACCTAACCATCATCATCTTTATGGGTCTGGCAGTATCTATCTGTCCTACAAGTTCACTACTAGCATATGAATGAACTAAACTATCTCCAAGAGTTGCTAATTGTGTGTTTTGAGCATATGCAGAAGACCAGAAGAATAATGTTTTCTCAGTCTCTTATGCCGTTCATATCCCTCACCTGCCTCCACAACTATTGTTTCTAAATTTGTGTCTCACTTGCCTCCTTTCTTGTTACTCTACAGGTCCTAACTCAAAACAAACTGAAAAGGAATAACTGATTTTAACTTCTATGTATGCATGAACCAGCAAATTGTACAAGTGATTGAGATACACAGTAACCATAATCTTTCGATAAAATTAAAATAACATTAGTTACAACCCAGTATCATTGGATGAACAGCTACAAGGATGACTATACGGAATTGCAAATACTTCTCAGCCATGAATAAAATGGTAACTTCATGGGATTAGCACTTAATGGTTCGTGAACTCACTGTACGGCCCGTATAAAATAAGATGGTAACTTCATGGGATTAGCACTTAATGGCTTGTGAACTCCCTGTATGGCAAGCATAAAAGTCCACTTAGCTAGAGGCATGACATATCACTCCACAAGCAGGTAACCTATAATAAATTTTCTGCAATTTCTCGTGCACCCATGAAACTACAAGAGAATGTGTAGAAGCTTCAGTTTGAATATAAATGGCACAATTTTCAGCTTCCATTTTCCACATTGGATCTTAAACATATAGTAGATTGAGTTTACAGAGTGTGATCCATGATTAAGAGGAGCTCCTTACCGTCAGTGAAGCATCTCTAAACTTTCTTAAGTCAACCATAGGTTCAACAACACCGTTCTCTCCGTATACTGTTCATGCAATACAAATACCAATTCTGAGAGAGTTATTCTTTCTGGTAATCATATAGCTAACTACTTTTTAGGATCACAAACCTATGTATGTTGCACACACTTAGGTGTGTTTGACACCCACAACACAATCAACACTTCTTGCAAATGTTGCCTGGCATGTTTTTGAAATTCGTCATGTCAGATCCATGAGATCTGCAGGCCAACCATCAATAGATGTGCACAAAGTTTTGGATATGTGTTCAAAATCCAAAAATCCATCTATAATTTTGGGCATGTTTGCCAAGCAGTCAAATGAGGCCCTCTTAGGCAAATGTGAATAGAGTGCTCTGGCAAGCCAGAGGCTCTCTGGCCTGCAGTAAGTGAAGGGAAATATGGTCCTAGTGAAGTCGTCGGGACATTAGCAGCCTAGGAAGGCATGATCCCATTCTTTTAGGACTTGGGAAGGAATACATGATACAGCAGCGAAGTTTGGAAGAGGAATTAGATAGAGACTACATGAAGGGAGTAGAGTCAGTTCTTTTCAGAATGGATTTTTGGTTTCCAAAATCCATCTCCATCTTAGAGATGGGTTTTGGATCTAAAATTTAATAGGTTGATATTCTCACCCGCAACGAACGTGGATATGAAAGAATGAATTTTAGCATATTAGAAAAATATGAACTTAGACTTTGTTTGTAGACACTGGACCTTAACCAATTAAAATAAGGCACCCCTTAAAACTCCACCGGACGATGCACTTCTAGTACCAAAAACCTTAAGATGACCTCAAAATTTATTTCTGCACATGAAACCTAGTTCACACAATGTTGCAGATTGAGTAGATCTAAAAACACTTGAAAATCTATAAAATGGACGGTCAAATAATGGGTAACAAAATGTACTGATTTTAGGACTTGAAATCTCTTTTTTCTATATCCATACATTTCGAGGTCGAGATGATCAATTGGAGAGGTTTCCAACATCAGAAGAACCTTTTCCGGTGGGATTTTGAGGTGCACCTTATAGTATAATTATAGTATAAGGTTGACAACTCATATAAGCTTTGTCCTTTAAAATAACTTATTTTTAAAGTTCAATTTCTATTTTCTTCCAGATTCATGATCTTGGTGGTCAAGAGTAGCGCTATGGGAAATTTTTTATCCAAAATAAGATGGATTTTGGAAGGAGACTGCAATTAAATATGGATACACCAAAACTTTATCCACGTCGGTGTAGAGATGAGTCTTTGAATTGAACACCTGTAACTGTTTTGAGAGAGAGAGAGAGAGAGAAAGGTTGCTAAGTGGATTGCCCACTTGAAAGGAAGTTTAGGAAAGTGAAGAATCCCGTCTTTTTTCAATTTTCCAACCTACGATGCGAGTCTAAGAGGCCCAAACCACCACTACACTATTGTTGAATCACCCCCAAACATTAACAGCACAAATGCCACAACCACATCAAGTCAGATTCTTCATAAACCAGACTATACATAAAACTACTGCTAGGGCAATGCTACCAAACTTGTCCTGACAGAAATAAGCAGAAAACCCCTTAACAAAGATCTGGTAAGTAGCTCTCCATAAAATTCAGGTGCACACAATCAACACTGACTTTTAAAAACCAATTTTCGACGCAAATTGTATCCCCCCAAATGTAATACACAATTCCAGAACATACACACACAACAAAAGGGATTCCGATTTCGAAATTTCAAGCCAAAAGTCCCAATCATCCCTAAGATCAAGAGCCATAGGTGCAAAAACAAAGAACCAAAACGAACAGAAAAGACAACCATTTCCAATAGAAGAAGAAAACAAAGGACAACGAAATCACTGACCTTGACATCTGTGGGTTGAAAGTAGATGAAGAGATAATAGCCAATAACTAGTCCCACAGAGATACCCACTCCAAATCCAAACAACCCTAGAACCGCACTCACAAACCCCATTTCTTCTTCTTCTCTCTGCTTCACCTGCAAATGGATTACATTGGCTAGTAAAACAGGAAGAGATCCGAGCAGACAGCTAAGGAGCTCCCACCGTTAAATCGCAGTAAAGAGGGAGCATTTATTTAGAGAGAGAAAGAGGGAGAATTCAATTTAGAGAGAGAGAGAGAGTGAGTGGCGAGGGATTCGTAAAAGGCGCGTGAGTTTCGCGTTGCTGCCGGTGTCGGTAACGCATCAGGGCGGCATTTTTTAATTGTTTTAACTGCAATCAATGTTTGGAGCGTTATGGGAATCACGCGTGACCAAATGTACATTTGATCCGGCAGCAGAAACTTGAACTTTGTGCCCTTTTCTTGTGTCCACTCGAATCGCAGGACGCCCTGGGAATTACTTCTTTTGGAAAATCATAGTTTCACTCCCCCTCGAAATAAAATAACTCACTAAAAGCAAGTGTTGTATAATTAAATTCTTACCTAGTAATGTTCATTAAATATAGCATAATCTAAAATCGGGAGAGAACCTGAATGCAATGTATATTACTATTTTAAAAAGCATTCCAAAACAATCATAGTATTTTAACTTTTTTGTGGCCATTTTTACGAGTTCAAGCCATCGCTAAGAGAGAGGTATAGTCTCGCATTTCCTTTATAGCGCGTTTGAATCCTGTATTTTTCAATCTCCATAACAGTCTAATCTTGGAAATGAGATTTACGCAGAATTGATATTTTCTGGAATAGGATGTATTTTGTTTGGATCGCAGTCAGGTAGAAATCAAGAAAATACAAATTCTCCATTTGGATTGATTGAAATATTTTTTTCTTGAAAATACAAATCCACACTCTCTAATAATTTTGATACTATCTCTAAAATTTTCTCTAAAATTTTAATACTCTCTTTTAAAAACTTAAAATATGAAATTATCTCTCTCTAAAAAATTTGAGATAGTTTTTCTTTCTAAAAAATATATATACTTCATCTCTCTAAAACTTAAAATTTGAGATAGTTTTTTTCTATAAAAATTTTGTGATAATTTTTCTCTCTAAACAATTTTAGATAATTTCTCTCTCTAAAATATGATATAGTTTCTCTCTCTAAAATTTTAAGGTATTTTCTATCTAAAACTATAAATTTGAAATAGTCTCTCTATCTAAATTTTTTTAAATAGTTTCTCTCTCTAAAAAATTTAGGTACTTTCTTACTCTAATAATTGATGTAGTTACTTTGTCTAAAATTTTAAGATGCTTTATCTTTTTAAAACTTAAATTTTGAGATAGTTTCTCTCTCTAAAATTCTCAGGTAGTTTCTCTTTAAAATTTTAATATGCTTTCTCTCTCTAAAATTTAAAATTTAAGATAGTATCTCTATCTAAAATTTTTTAAATAGTTTCTCTCTCTAAAAATTTCACGTTCTCTCACTCTAAAATTTGATATAGTTTCTCTCTCTAACGTTTTAAAATATTTTCTCTCTCTTAAACTTAAAATTTGAGATAGTTTCTCTCCAAGATTTTCAAGTAGTTTATTTCTCTAAAATTTTATATACTTTCTCTCTCTAAATCTTAAAATTTGAGATAGTTTCTTGATCTAAAATTTTTTAAATAGTTTCCCTCTCTAAAAATTTTAGGTACTTTCTCTATCTAAAATTTGATATAGCTTATCGCTCTAAAGTTTTAAGATATTTTCTCTCGCCAAAATTTTTCAAGTAATTGCTCTATCTAACATTTGATATAATTTCTAATCTCTAAAATTTTAATATGCATTCTCTCTAAAACTTAAAATTTTAGATAATTTCTCTCTCTAAATTTTGAGATATTCTCTCTCTAAAATTTAATGTAGTTTCTCTCTCTAAAAATTTAAGATATGTTATCTCTTTAAAACTTAATATTTGAGATAGTTTCTCTCTCTAAAGTTTAATGTGATCTCTCTAAAACTTTAAATTTGATACATTTTCTCTCTCTAAAAATTCGAGATAGTTTATCTCTCTAAAAAAAATTGTACATGTTCTCTCTCTAAAAAATTTCGTATGCTTTTTCTCTCTAAAATTTGATATAATTTCTTTTTCTAAAATTTTCACGTTTTTTTTTTTTCTTCAGTAGCTTAATAGGTCATTCCATGAAATGTCAATTTCACCTATTTTGGTGAAATTGATATATCCATAATTTAGGCTTAAAATGAGCATTCTGAAATCCCACATAAATATCAATTCCACCATAAATGTCAATTCTAGACGAACCAAACACGATTGGCTCAACATTTCCAGGAAAAGTGACTCCTAGAAATCTTAATCCACTAAACCAAATGGGCCCTTAGTTCATTAAGGTCAATTTGGGTACCTGAATTAGACTCTCTTGTGGATATGCTTATATATATATCTTACATACCAATCAATTAATGTCAATGTTTTTGGAAATCATTAAATTATCTCTGAAAGAAGAAATAATTTTATTCTCATATTTATTAGATAAACTATTGACATTTTCTACTTCGTAATTTTTGTTTTAGTTACAAAATCAATCACAAGAGTTCCAACCTTGTTGCATTGGTGCGCTCTCCCCCTTTTCTCTCTCTCAAAAAAGGGGATTGCAATAAATTATATTTGTTTGAGAGAGAAAGAGAGATAGAGAGAGTTCAATTGATGAGTGAGAGAAGAGTCTTAGAGAGAAAAGCTTTGGATTTTTTATGGATAACCATGGTTCCTAGATAGAGATATTTGTACAACAATTGATGCAGATGTTGCATGATAAACTTCATTGCACTTTTAAAATCAAGTAGTCTCTAGAGATTGTCAACCACAATCTCAATTAAGTATCAAATACAAGATTTACTTGTTCATGAGATTTTCTTGAATAATATAATTATAAAAATGAAAAATATGAGTACAACAATAAGAACATTAGTTATATATAAAAAAATCAAAATATATCTTAAGTGGCCCAAGTCAACAATGTTGGATTGTTGTATTGTCATTGGTTCATGAATTTTTAGCTCATGTATCTGTGATTCTTGTGGAGAGTCCACTATGGTGCATTTCGCTGCCTCAAATTTGCTATAAAGTTCAGATCTACTTTATATTGATCACACTATTAAAAGAATTTACATTTTCCATCCTGACACCGAAGACATTTATTTTGTATATTTGGGTTGTCTTTGGTAGTTGATATATATATAGCACAATCAACATCAAAGTGAAGACATAGATGGGTTCGGAAGGCCCTACTACTTATAGATGTTGTCGACATTCCTATTACAATCACAAATAAAAAACAATGAAATGTTCATGTCATGCACATGAACATTCATAAGTAGCAATAAAGTGAAAGTTCATTGATTTTTAAACATCTAAAATACATTTTTAAAACTTTTGATTTCTACCGTTATCCTTTGTTAATTTAGAGAAATAAAGATTTTTCTCCCATCCAGCTACATTTTCTCTCAAAAAATATTCTTCTCCTCTCATATATATGCATTTCATTCCTATGAAATGGCTGATGGGAATGTGAAGCATTTACTCATTACAGTAGAACAAGAGAGAACGAAATAGAAAAAGAGGCAATTACAAAACATTATATTCATTTCATTCCTTCAAAGTTAACCATAGCTGTCAAAACATATTTTTTAATTGAATGGTGAACTAAAAAGTGGCATATAGGAAAATAGGCATAGAGATAACGATTTTTCAAGCAATCTTGGTGATACAATTGCCTCTTGCTATGTTTCCTTCATTTAATAAAGTAATTGACTGATTTACTTAGCTAATATATACCACTAAAATCATACATCTAGTTAGCTCATATCCTGTAAATTATACAAAATGAACAATGTCACGCTTAAGTTTCTAATACAACCTGTCACGTACGGCCAAATTTTGACAATGAAATTTTGACATGAATTACTAGTTGTTTGGCCATTGTTGCTGCTCAACAGCTATTTGACAAGTTTAAGCCATTTTTATTGCTCAAATGCACCATCCAAAAGGATCATTAACCTTATGCAAACATAGTCAAAGGATCTAAAACTAATCACAGATCAGATTCAATTGTTTTCATGCATAACTTTTGATTGAAATCAAATAAAATGTTGCTGATTTTTTTGTTACAAACAAATAGAGATACAACCAGGAAGGCAATGAAGATCTCAATCATAATCAAATGCTGTTGATTTCTAGACAACAATGGAGATCTCAACCATAAATAAGAAAAGAGAATCAACAAAGACAATGAAGATAGAAAGAGAGTAACGATATATTATCTTATATATTAGGAAGGCAGTAACAAACAATTAGATATACATAATTAACTATAAAACATCAAAATTCATCACTCATACCAAACCACGATACCTAAAATCAAATTCGTATATTCATCCACAAATGGATGGTCAATTTTGCAGCACCAAATAGATATTTAAAAATGACCAAGGGTTAAAAAAAGAGTACACATATAGTGAGTACACATTTTAAGAGAAGAAAAGAGCCATAGTATACAAACGCTTACTTAGACTACTATTAATGTATCATCCAATCTCAAGAGCAAACTAAGAATATGTTAAACAAAACCGATTGGGTCTATGACATATGAAATAAGTTGCAGTTCAATAAGAAAAAAAATGACAAATAATAGACAATGAAGCATTAAAGGCACCAAATATCAACAATGGAGATCTCAACTATAAATAAGAAAAGAGAAGCAGCTAAGACAATGAACATAGAGAGAGTAATCAGATGAGGAACTCGATATAAGCTGCTATCATCACACAAACTGATAGAGTAAGATAAAGATAAAGGGAAGGGAGATTATAACCTCTCTTGAGGTTTGTAAAAGAGGTCACCCCCGAAAAAAATTGTTTTATAATATCTAAAATAAATTCTTCTTTTTTTTCTTTCTATTTTTTCTTGTTTATTTATATATTGATACAAGAAAAGCCTAAAGTCATGCTTGCTTCCTAAGAAACCTAATCAATATTAAATTATTGCCCCTCATTTGTAAAATAAAATAAACTTCTACTTTTATCCCTCAACTCTCTATAATAATTCAAGAAGATACACATACACATAAAGAAAACTAAAAACACAAAATACCTCCGAGCCTAAAATTTAGAAAATACTCAAATAAAAAAGTTATAAAGTCGTTGCATCATTTTCCCAAGTATAGGAGAAGCTCCACCTCGAGCTTATAAAATTCAAAAAAATTTCCTTGTTGGCCTCTCCATTTCGCTTCAACTAGAAATTTCATCCTTTTCTTATTGAACTTTTGATTGTTGGACTTAATCCAACAAAGTTATGATATTCCTAGAAAATTAACGACGACACCAAAGTCTCTTGTGGTTTTTCATGCACTGTAACTAGATCAAATTTTGTTGTGTTTTTAGTGTATGACCAAAGCTTGAATCGGTTATCAGTTTGTAAGTTTCCACCTCTTCATATTCTTCCCCATATTGCAATCTGCTAATTAGATTTTGTTGAATTTATTGTATTAGTCTACCAAGGTGTTCTGTTATATTTGTTATGAGGGTTTATGACTTCTCTAAGGATTTGCAAGGGACTCCATTCCAAAAAGATCTTTTTATAAGATAAAAAATGAGTTATTCTTATTTTCTCTCTCATTTTCTTATCTACTTATATATTTGTAAAAGAAAACCTCAAAACTTAACTTTCTCCGCAAGAAATCCTAATCAATTATTAAATCCTAAGCCTTCAACTTAAAAAAATAAAAATAAAAATAAAAATTTGATTTTACCCCTCAATTCTCCACAATTTAAAAGTACTCCTAGAGAAAATTCCCAAGATTACTCCAAACCTAAAATCTAGAAAATAGTAAAATTAAAAAAAAAAAAAAAACTCATAGCATCATTAAGCCTTTGTTATGATATTTTCTCTCTCTTGGCTACAAGTGCTCTTCCATGCATATCTCTTTCTTAAAAATTTGAAACATTTTTGTTATACACCATCCACCATTTCTATGACCAATAATTTTCCCCATAGTCGACCAAATTCCCTCTCTCTCGTTTTCTCTTTTGCCATGATTAACTAAGAGAATACTTTTGATCTAGTTAAGTAAAAACTACATGATTCTTTAGACTTTCTTTATCAAGTTGCTTCCTATTGATTAAAAATTCAAATTGGCACAAGTGAAGACAATATTGAAGGCAAGGTAAACAAATTGTGTTTTTCTTAGATACTTCTCTTAAGCATACAACTAAAAAAAACTTCACAATGTTTTGTGGGGCTTGTTTGTATCCTCTGGGTATTCTCATCATTACTTGATTATATCTTGAATTTTCCAAATTGGTCTTATTAAATACTTGTAAAATGCAAGAGTATCTTTGCCTTTATGTCCATTTGTCCAAGCAAAGGGTCACTAGAGTTATAGATAAAGTTCAAGTTCTTTCTCCTTTTTGAACATTGTGTTTTTCGAAAATGTGGCGTGTTAAGCTCAAATTCAACCTTAAGACTTCACTCTAATAAAGAAGTGAGAGCTATATGCTTAGGATTTCTGCTTTTTATTCTTTGTATTTTTCCTTTGTAAGGAATTACCTTTTCAAGGAAGTTAAACAAGGTATGAAGTTTTGACTGTGGCTTTGTTGTGTGTTCTGTCCTAAGAGGGAGAGGGCATCGGCGGTAATTGTCCCATTATGTGGGTTCAGTTTTGAAAAGTTAAATCAACAGCTTGTTAATCAAGTCATTGATCCCATGTTAATAGGGAGCCTCATGTGATGTAGAGGCTAAGGTTATTGAAGATTTCTCAAAACTCTTTTAGAGAGAGAAAAAAACAAAATCATATTCCTACGTCATAGGGCCCCATGCGAGGATGCTAGGCTTTTTTTATGTAGTTGAGTTCATCTTCTTTGTGTGAGCATCTTCTTGGTGTAGAAGAGAGATATAAGAATCCTTTTTGCAAAGAAAAGAAGAAGAAGAAGAAGAAGAAGAAGAAGAAGAAGAGAGAGATAGAGAGAGAGAGAGAGAGAGTTCCTAAAGGTTTAATGTTTGTATCTTGTAGAGAGAAAATATAAGAGAAAGATAAACTCAAACTGAAAAAACAGCCTTTGAGAGAGAGAAGAACCTCAAGGAAGAAAAACTTAGAGAGAGAGAATACAAAACTCCAAAAGAAGTCTAAGAGCCCAATACAGCTTGCCTCTTAGAAGAAATTATAATAATATTTATTAGTGGTTTTTTATCTCTTTCTTCCTTAGACATAAGCTGAAAAGGTGAATCATGTAAATCTTGGTGCCAGTAAGTTATTACTTATTTATTTATTTTACTGCATATTTTTCATTCATACGGACAAACACGTACTTGATGTTTTTGTCCCATAAATATGTGTTTTGCTATGTGCATCCACATTTTTGTGAGAGGGATCAAACGGGTGAGCCTAATAGGCCAAACTAAAGTTGATGATTTGATTATGGTTAAACACACCTTAGGTAGTTAACGCACACCAAGTGGAAAAAAGAGTAATCTTTTAAAATCTGGCATTTGAGGATCCAAACGCCAACAATTTTGGGAATTCAAACATGTGAGATGGAATCAAATTTGTTGTGATCCATGGACTAGGATCTCGAACATTCGAAACAATTTGAGAGTGCCAATTTCAAGAGATGGAGAAAGATGTTCCTTGTTCTTTTGAGGACTTAAGGGTTGGCCATGTGCTAACTAATCCATGTCTTTCTCCTTCCATTAAGATAGTACTTATGCAAACAGAGACTGCATGTATCATGAATGTCGAATACCCAGTGCCCACACACAACCTTCCTTCACATCCAATGATGCCTATCAACAACACGAGGAAAATAAAAAGATATGCAGAGGACATATTGAAAGCCCTAAGTCATCCTATTTAACTTGTAATTAAGGCTACCCCACTGATAAAGAGTTTTGGAAAGCATTGGAGAGCCAGCGGGAGTAAGAAGATGCTGATAATAATCTATTAGCTTCAAGATTACATAGCGTGCAAGAGATTGGTGAGCAATGGCCCTGTACCTGACATGGGCAGCTCCTATGTATTGGATAAAGGGGTAATGAAATTTAAGTTCAAATTTAGAAAGATTGTCATTCTCCTTGATACGTGTATCATACCCTCAAATTTTACAAGAACTTTGTATTGAAGGACTGTCGTAGTAAATATGATTTCAAGCATGTCTTTGAGTTCAATAAGTTCGTCTTATTGAAGAATTGAGTTATTTCCAGTAAAATATGCATCTGTTGTAATATGTTCAAGCTCAATCTCATGAATAAATGGCCATATGCTTGTCTGCTTACTTGGTTGATTCTTCTAATTATATGCATGGCAGACTACTCTTTAAAAAAAAATTAATACCGGACATTTTAAGGGTTATGTTAGGGTGCTCATACTATAGAAAATTTTATAATTGTACTCAATAAATTTTGGACATTTAGATATCCTTGTTTTGTAATATAATATTTTTGTAGTAAGAGTATTTTTTGTCATTATGAGGGTTGTAATATCATCCACATGGGGCGTGACATCATCCACATGGAGCATTCATTCTATGTGGATGATGATGCCACATCCCATATAGAAGATGACACATCGCTCTTAATGACGAAATATACCCTTACTAAAAAATAGTCCATGTACAAAACAATGATATATAAGTGTCCAAAATTTGTTCAATACAATTATAAAATGTTCTATTGTGTGAGCACCCTAACATAACCGTACATTTAATACCTAAATATGAAAATACAGAGAATGTTGCATGTGGGGTCTATTTACGTAGAATCTAAGATCATAAGGGAACTCATTCTCCAATTCGAAAGAAGTTCCGTGTAATTAAAATTAATTCATAGCAACATATGTGATCTTAAAGATATTCATGCATGAGGATGCAAGAAACACTCAATCGCTCATGTTGATGACCCTTTAGTAGGCACATATGTTAACTATAAGAAACATAGTACCTGAAAAGTTCAAGATTTACAAAAGTAAAGTTGAAAATCAATTGAATTTGAAAATCA
This sequence comes from Amborella trichopoda, assembly GCF_054954075.1. Classification (NCBI taxonomy): domain Eukaryota; kingdom Viridiplantae; phylum Streptophyta; class Magnoliopsida; order Amborellales; family Amborellaceae; genus Amborella; species Amborella trichopoda. Next base: position 35,556,100 of record NC_142344.1, on the reverse strand, counting down.
AAAGTTTTAGATGTATAGAGGTGTTAATTATTATTTCATTGACTTCACAATAACTTTTGTAAAGAGAATGAGATCATTAACCTAACAACTACCTCATACACACCATAACTAAATTAGTTAATTGAAAGGAAAACAATCACACTTCTACAAATGGTTAATTCACTCTCATCAATGCTAATCTCCTTGCTATTTTGTAGGGAAAGGCCTTAATGTTGGCATACCATATTTTAAAAGAGTATCGAGAAAGTAGAAACCCAATATAAGATACTTCAAGGTTTGGAGTTGTCTAACCTCTATGAGATCCCTGAAGAGGCTTAAACTAGTATTTTAAACTGTAGAATTTCTTTTTGTAAGATATATTGAGCATAACAAAGACTATATAGTTTTGGACTTTGACTCAAATGTAATTTGAGTGTCAAGAGATGTAGACTTGATCAAACTTTCAAGAAGGTGACTCTATATTATTTGGGTGATCGTACTATACTGGAGGGCTATTGCAATGCAAATTTATATCAAATTTTGATGAATACAAGTTTACTAGTGGCCGGATCTTAACTTTTGACTGAAGTACAATTGCATGGGGATCCAAGAAACAAGCATGTTTATCAAAATCCACTATAAAGCTAAAGTTAATTTTTTTGGAGATTGCTAATAAAAGGGTAGAATGACTAAGATGCTTATTGGTAGGCGTATCACTTGTTTAAGGGCCTGCACTTGTAATATGAAATTACTGCAATTGTGAAGTTATTGTTTACTCAGCATATTTGCTTGAGGGGCAATCAATTAACATAATTACTCCAAGATGGAGTAAGTACATTGGAGCATACAAGGTCATAGAATCCAGGAGATCCAATAACTAAGGGCCTTGCAAGGGATCGTGTTTAGAAGAAAGCTACAGGGAAGAGATTGAAGCCCAATCAAGACGAGTCACAAATGATTGGAACTTTACTCGATAGATGAGGAGATCACATGTCGTAGGTTCAAGGGGAGTAATAAGTCACTTATGTCATGTTTGGACCATAGATTTTTGCTCCATCTCTAATTATGTGGTGCAATTAATTGTAACCTAATGAAGACTGAGCTATGCTCTTAACAAGTCCATATGTTCAGATGATGAGGAGTCTAGATAAGGGTGTTGACTTATAGGGAAACCTCTATGAATTCACCAAATCATGGAAGGGGGGTCACTTCCAACAGGAATTTGGACATTCTCTAGATAGCTCAGGAAAATTGGAGTTTTGAGCATAAGGCCATTAATGTATGAGGGTTTTAGGAAATGTACCTTACATTGAAAGAGCATATTTGATATGAATGGGATTTGCTTATATATTCATGGTTCATTTAATAACGATCCTAGTAAGTATTCTATGTAACAATACATGGAATCGGGAATCGGGCAACACGGATCAGGTATCGGCTAGCCCGTTTCGGATCCGACCATAAAACAAGATTCAGTCATTTTTTACTGCAATAAAATGACGTTATGGATCACGTGAATTGCCAAGTGTGAACTTTGTAGATTTGACTTTTTATTATTTGAAAAATCCTCACACATCACATTTTTTTAATTTGAAAAACCCTTACACACCACATGTCCATAACGTGAATCGCCAAGTGTGAACTTTGTAGATTTGATTTTTTTTATTTAAAAAATCCTCACACACCACATGGGTACATCAACTCTGTTGATTTGACTTTTTTTTTATTTGAAAAATCTTCAAATAAAGCACGCCACATCACGTGGGTACCCCATCCCTCAGGCTTTTGCCCTCTAGCCATGTTAAAGCCCTTTTATATTGACTTTGCCTTCTAAATTTTTTTGATGTGGAACTATTCGTTGTCCCTAAAGTAAAGGGAGGTTTAAAACAGTGGGCTTGTCTTGTAGCGTGCACATAACTTCAATGTGGGACTATTCAATGTGAGAATTTATTTCAAGTTTCTTTATCAATTATTCCACATTGCAAATATGAATTTTTTTATTTATTTTCTTAATTTTATTAAAATATGATTGCAAATTTATGTTACTAAATTCTATATTTCTATCAACACTAATTATTATACATTAGATTTATTTATTTGTTAGGGTCATACCTTTGTTTTTTAATCATGTTTATTATAATATTGTAATTAATAATTATGCTAATTACAATATCAAATCTTATATTTTATATATTAATTTATTTACATTATAAATTATATAATGTATTATTTTTTGTTATAGTTGTAAATTAGATGATACTATAAGACAAATTTCAAATTTATTCTTATTTGTATAGTAAAATGATAATAAAATAATAAAATGCAAACCAATAATTCTAATTTCAATGTATAATATTGTATTTAGTTAGGTTTTAATAAATGTTTGATGAGAATCTTCATACAGAGAAAGAACATCTCAATATTTGTATATTGATGCAAAAAAATAGAAGTTATTAATGTAGTACCCTATTTTTTTATTGGATTCCTAAAAAACAGCATTTAAAATGATTTTTAATAATTTTTTTAAGGCTGAATCCGATCGACTCCGCCGATTCTCGATCCATATGGGTTTTTGGGGTGCCTGATCTGGGGCACTGATCCGTTTTTTTAAACTATTGGTGTGGATTAAAAAATGTTTTGTCCCATATTTGCTTGTGAAAAGTACTCTGTTGCTATATAAGGAAACTTCCTCAATCTTTTTTTTTTTTGACAAATGTTATCAGTTCTATGTTGATGATAAATTGCGGTTACATCACTCACTTACAACATTATCCAAAATAGAAAAAGAATTCATACCCACCCCTCTTTTCGCTAACCTATCAGCAAGAGCGTTCAATTCTCTATACACATGATGAAATGATAAGGACATAAATCCTTCCAAATTCAACACTTGAGCCCAAATCGAGTGCATCACCCAGGGAACTCTTTGTTCTTTTTTACACCATCTCATCACATTGTGTGAGTCCCCTTCGACCATGTTACTTAGACCCAGGTTCAACTCTAATAAGAGGAGTCCTTTTAGCAAAGCTCTAAACTCAGCCATATTAGCCATGGCAACACCAATAGGTCCAACAAAGGCCAGAACAATTGTTCCAGTACAATCACAAACCACACCCCCTATTCCTGCGTCACCCAGATTTTCAAGGGAACTACCATCAAAGTTGAACTTTAACCAACTTGGAATTGGACGTAACCACCGGCCAACAGGTCTAGATCTAACACTCTTAAAGAGCATCAAATAACCGAGGTTAAGACGTACATCAATCTCACTAATACCTCTCCCTTCCTCAGTAACAGATAGCCAACACCATATTGTGTGGATAATACGATGAGTTAAGCACTCATAGCAGAGCCCAATACTTTCAAAGGTTTGTCTAGAGTGTTCTTTCCAAAGCTCCCAACATACAACTCCCCTAATGATTTGCCAGATTCTTGCCCCTACTTTTGGTATGGCCACAAAAACAAGATGAGAAATAATACCCAAAACACTCTAAGGAAGGGCCGTATAGAAGCCAAGCCTCCTGAAAAAATAATTCCAAAGACATGTAGCATATTGACAATGAATAAGTAAATGTAAAATAGACTCATCATCCTCCTTACACATTAGACAAACATTCGGCAAAATCTTTCCTCTTTTAATGAGATTATCAATAGTGAGAACCTTATTGTTCCCAGCCAGCCACATAAAACATTGTTCTTTATGAGGAATGTGCTACTTTCAAATTTGAGAAATTTGGGGAAGCAGCCATCTATAGCGGTCATGGAACAAAATAGAATACATAGCTTTAACCGAGAATAAGCCGTCCTTACCATACTCCCATATCACCTCTTCATCAATTTTATCACAGAGAACCACTTCATTTTGCTGAGAAAATATCTTTGAAACCTGTTCCACAAATTGGTCATTAACACGATTATATGGAAACTGAATATCCCACACCACTTGTGCACCATCTACTTGATAGGATTGGCCAAGCAACGCATTTAGATTAGAGGCCTTTGCGAACAAATTAGGGAAAGAATACTTCAAGGGGGCAATCCCCTAACCACTTATGATGCCAAAAACGAATTTTAGCATAATTTCCCACACACCACCTAATATCTCTATGGATATAGGCTTTGAATATGACAATATCTTTCCAAAAGGCTGATCTAGATGCGCTTCTTCTACCACCACCAATTCACACTCCAAACCTACCACCATCAGTTAGAACCTTACACCAAAGCTGATCCTTAAACAACAAACTGCACCATCACCATTAGTCAACAAGGCCTCATTCATCAATGTCACTCTACGAATACCAAGACCCCCTTCACATTTCGGTGTACCCACCCTATCCCATCTTAATAAATGATATTTCTTATTTTTTCCAAAGGACCCCCATAGGAAACAATGCATCATCTTCTCTACTCTCTTAGCTATCCGAGCTGGCAGTTTCAAAAGAGACATCTAATAAATGGGCAGATTTGATAAGCAAGAATTCACCAAGGAAACTTCCTCAATCTTGTGGAGGCTTGAAAGAGGAAGGGAGATTCTTGGGGCTTTTGGAGTGCTATAAAATTCTTTGATATGTGTTTAAAACAAGCATACACACACACACTCACACATGCAGCTGCCCTAGGTGGTCCAACTCGTGGCATAAGTTGAGGTTTGGGTTTGGATTGAAGTCTTTCTTTTTGTTAGCCAAAAACATTTTCACCATGATTAAATTGCTAGTCAAATTTTCACTATGGTTTAGTGATAAGTTGAGCTTCACACAGCAACTAAAGCCTGAGAAGCCTTTTTAGTGTCCTTATTAAGGCCTTTGGTTGTGGTCATGCCGTTCACTTATTACTAAGGATATTCTCATTGCCCAAGTGCCTTGCCACATGTAACTATTTTTTTACACATGTTTACCAGGTATTCTCTACCGTTTCAATGACTAATAGAGTTTTACTATACTTAACCGAGTGCACCTATATTACAAATAACTTGTTTAACTTTGAACTTTATTTTTTTTTTCTTATTTTTACTTTGGGTGTAGCTAACTAAGATTAACAACTTTTAGTTAGGGTTAATTGAAAATTGTCAATTTCTCTTTTCTTTTTCTCAATCAAATTGATTCCCGTTGATTTAAAATCAAACCAAGCCAAGCCAAAATAGCGTCAAAGGCAAATCAGTAAAGAAATTGTGTTTTTGATGCATTTTATGAATATGGAACTCATAAATAATTACATAATACTTCACTAGGCTTAGTTGTATCCTAAAGTATTCTTGTCAGGATTGGACTTTCCAAGCCGGGGGCTTGAAGTACCTCATTAACAGAGAATCTTTTGTCTCTATGTCCTATTGTTACTTTAAAGGGTCAATGTTATCTTAGGTGAAGCTCGATTTCTTTCTTGTTTTTGAAATCTGTGTTTTTCAAAAAGTGGAGTGTTACTCGTACTAAGAAATGTGGGCTTTATTCTCATGACAAAACACTATTGTTTTCTTTGAATTTTGTTTTTACAAGGGATTACTTTTTTACTATGATTAAGGAAAAGTGAAATTTTAGCCTTTGTTTAGCTTTTGAAAACCCAACAACAGAAGAAAAAAAAAAAGCGGCTGGGTCTTTGCCTACTTGGTTATTCCCTACTTGGTTATTCCATTCCTCAGGCCTAACTTGCTTGCTTGACTACAGGCTAAAGAGACATCCATACGGGCAAAAACCCTGCCTGCTGGAAGATTCATTGATTTGATTGAACCTAGTGGGGAAAAGTCATTTTGCAAATTTCTATTTGAAGTAAAATTGATGTATAAGTAAATATAGATAGCATTCAAAATTGGGAAATACAGGGTCCTAAGTGTTTAAAATATCCAATATGTCCTATCTCTTCCATTCCTAAACTCCCACGAATATATTTTAGTGCTGGAGCACATGGTGGTATCAATAGTCACCCTCTTCGTAAACTTTAAAAAAAAAAAAAAACAAAGAGAGATCCTCTTCATTATGTATCATTGGGTGACATAAATAAAACAAGAAGATAATTATTTAAGTTCATTAACTTAAAAAAATAGTTATATAAATCAATATTGCAATACCAAGTCTAGAAAGAGAAAGTCGTGATCTTTCCAGGTTTTCTCAAAGCAAGGTTCTAAAACTTGGCACTGAGCAAAGTTCCTTGGGCGAGTCCCCTCACCCAATTCTTGCAAATCGTCAAAAAGGCCCTAAATAACATTATGAAAAACTAAAAAAATGTAGAGAAATAAAATAAAATAAAAACCAATTTTAAAAAGTTAAAATAAGCTTTGAAAAGTGGATAAAAATTTGATTTTAAAAAGAAATATTCACTATTTGAGACACTTTAAAAAATCCAAAAATAAGAAATGTAAAAATGGGGATTTTGGCACAACAACCTCATCAATCTTTGCAAAAAACATCAAAATCATATAAAAAAACAATACAACTTTTTGCATTTTAAAAATTTTGATATTTAATTTTATTTTATTTTTAGGCTGCTTGGACTTGCCCATAGTGTTAGTTCCAGCAACTTGTCCGAGTCCAAGTGGACTCAGACGAGTCCTTGAACACTGTCTCAACGAAACAAATTGAGAGAGGACAAAAGAATGCCCAAAGAGAGAAAACAATCTTAAAGACACAAATTGAGAGAGGAACTAAAGAATGCCCAGAGAGAGAGAGAGATTTAAATGCTCCAACAACATATTTGTAAACAAATAGTAAGTACAATCTTTGTTATTATGAATGAGACCAATTATAGAGAGATGAGAGCTTGAGTTTGAGAGACATTTCAACCCACATCCTCTAAGCTCCAAAAATAAACACCATAAATGTGTAAATTGGGTTTGTGAAAACCCAAGTATCTTTCTTTGGGAGGTAGTATTATGCTAATTAAAGCTTGTTTAGCTAATCTACCAATTTATTTGATGTCCATGTTGCAGATGGCGAGGACTGTAGCAAAAAGAATTGAATGCATAATGAGGAATTTCTTGTGGAGTGAGATATGAAAATTTTATTTGATGAGATGGGATAAAGTGTGCACACCAAAGACAGAGGGTGGTCTTGAGATAAAGAGCGTATATTTGGTTAATACAACCTTATTGTCAAAGTGGTGGTGGAGGTCTGTGCATCATTAGGACCTGCTATGATGTCAAATTTAGTTGCAAAGTATGAGAATGATAGACATGGTCTCTAGATTGGTTGGGAAGACAAAGATCAAATTTATCCTTCATGTGGAAAGCGATTTTTTCCACTAAACATATAATTGAAAGAAATGTGATATGGTTGGTTGGAAGGGGAAATGAGGTCTCTTTTTGATATTATAAATGGCTGGGGGTAGACCATTGAAGTTATCATGCTGGGAGCTTTTTGATAAAGTTGCAGCCCCTCATGCTAAGGTGTTAGAAGTGGTAGAGAAAAGGGGAGATCAAATGACTTGGAATATTAATTTTCTCTACAATAGAATTCCTTGTGGTTTGTTTAATCAGTTTCTTTCTCTATTGCAAAATTTGGATTCAGTTTGTATCTTAGAGTAAGAATCAAATGAGATACTTTGGGAGCTCGAGAATGATGGGGTGTTCTCGATAAAATCTGCCTATTGATTACTTTTTCATGATCTTTGGATGTGGACAAATCATAGTCTTTGTGTTATTTAGAGGTGACCTATTTCCCATAAGATTCAAGTGTTTTTTGCGATAAGCAATGCAAAAGAAAATTCTGACAATAGATAATCTTATTAGAGGGGCAAGGTCTTGCCAAATATTTGTTTAATGTACAAAAATGATGGGAAGTCGGATCTCATTTATTTCTTTATTGCCAATTTGCTTCCAATATTTGGAGTTGGTGTTTTCATCAGTTCGATATATCCTAGGTGTTGCCACCTTATGTTTTAAGCATTCTCACACACTTTTCATGTGTTCCAATTTCTTAAGTGGGTAAAAATATTTGGATGATTTTAATAGGTACGGTGATCTGGGAAATATGGAAGGAAAGAAATTGAAGAACATTTAAAGGGTCCCCACTTCCCACGGATAGAATTATGAGTAATATTATACATACTGTTTGGAGTTAGTTTTCTAATAAAAGAGGGTTGGGCGGGGGGGGGGAGCGTTTGGAGATTGTTGTTTGCTTGAATCTCTTCAAACTGCAGAGGATCCAATGTCATCCAAGACCTTTTTGGACCCCTCCACTTCATATGTGCTATAAACTAAATTTTGATGGTAGTTCCTTTAGCAATCTAGGAACTTTTAGTTTGGATGGCGTGGTTAGCAACTGGAATGGTGTTACTCGTTTTGGTTATGCAGGTCGTTGTAGTATTGTTTCAGCTAACTTGACAGAAATGGCCTCAATCCTGCAAGGTTTGAAATTGGTTAATGAAAAATTGCGAGGCCAACTATGTGTAGTCAAAGGTGATTCCTTAAACACCATTATGTGGTATAAAAGGGAACAACGTATGCCATGGCAGCTTCATCGTTATTGGCTGCAAATAGTTGATTTCACAGATAAGATGTTTGTTTCTTTTCAACATATCTATAAGAATAAGTAATGATTTAGCATATGCATTGGCTAAAAGAGGAGCTTCTCTCTATTCTTTGGTTATTTTTGATGATGTATTGTCTCTTTTATAATTCATTGCAATCTATCTTAGTAAGCAATAAATTGTTTGGATATTGTAAAAAAAAAAAAAAAAACGAGGAGGGATTTTGTGTCATGAGGGGTCATTTTTAGAACATATTTATAGAGAACATTGTCGAGGGTGATTCTTTGGCCAAGGGGTAGTCAAAAGAAATTTAACAACTAATATATTGGCCTAATTCCTTAAGGAATACGTATATTGTTAAAGAGTTTTTGATAGATTTTTTGTTGGGTGAGTGTGGCCATTAAAGGCCTTATGAGTGCTTGTAAAATGAAATGATATAATGGAACATGAACTCAGTGGGAGTGTGGTCCCTAGTGAACCGTACTAAATAAACAATGTTTGCTGATACTGGACTGAGCTTGATGAGCTAGGCCAGTCAGTTGGAAAAAACCTATGTTATAGAGGCATAGAAAAGTTGGGTTTGTGTAGTCATTAAAGGCCTTATAAGTGATTGAAATAAAACATTTGATAAAGTAGATCACAAACTTAGTAGGAGTGTTGTCCCTTGTGGACCATATGATGCAAACAGTGTTTGTAGATACCAGATTGTGTTTGATGGTCTAGGCCAGTTGGTTGGTAAAAACCCATGTTATCAACCGATAAGGGTTCTAAGGGGTCACCCCTTGATGAGATCATTGTATGTTTGGATGAGTGAGCCGATGGACTGTGTGACCCTTGTGTGTGATGGTGGCTTTCAGAAACGGGAGCCAAAGCCTCATCCATGTACCATCACACGGCATGTATATCGATAGACCGTTTTGGGAAAGCAAGCCACCTTTCAAGGTTAAGCGTATGCATGTACGAGAGATACCCCTATGTACCATCGGAGCTCTGGTCACATCAGGTCTAGGTGACCTTGACTCGTATGTAGGGGAGGACCTGAAATCCACAGACTGGGATTATGACCCTTTGGCTCATCGACCAGACTTTGGTGACCCGCTAATGAGCCACTGCTTGGACTGTGAGTCGTGGGAAACACTGGATCGGTTCAATAAAGCAAGTGTGGTATGTAGTCCACAGTTGAAGGTAGAGTGCCTCATGATTGATGATTTAATTCCTATGCCATATGGATCCATTTTCCATCAAATTAAATAAATGATGTTTGTTTTAAAATAAAAATTATTTTAAAATTGTTATTTGAATTTTTATGGACGTCGAAATATTTTATTTATGAAATTTGGATTTGTAAAATTAAAGATATTATGCACATGGGCCCGCCATGTTCTAGAAGGTAGGGCCATGCATGCCTTCCTTGGGTGGCACACCCCACCCCTTATTCTCTCTTATTTTGTTTCCATTTTGACAAAATATGGTATGAGGTCAAATGGAATTTTGAGGTTGGAAAATATTTGACTAAATATTGATTTGATATGTTTTAAAAGATTTTATGGAAAATATGAGTAGACATGTGCTATTATATGGAATGCACAATATTTGATTGAAATTAATTTGACTTAATTTCTATTAATGAGAAAATGGTTTAGGAAATAGGGATAATGGTTCATGCACTTTCCATAATGTTGATGACCCATCTATGGAATCGATGACTCATATCTCTCACCCCACAAGTCACCCTTGATCGACGGTCCATGTTCAATCTCACTTAAAATGAAAACTATAAGAAACCTTAGACTTAATTTTACATTATAAATAGGGGTGTAACCCCCCTATTCTCTACACATCTCTCTTGTCTCTCTCTTACTTAGTCTCTCTAAGGGGCATGCTCCACTCTCTCTCCTCCCTCTCAAGTCTTTCTCTCTCCTCTCTCTAAAGCCCCTATCTCTCTCTAGACCTCTCTCTCTCCTAGCCTATCTCTAGAGGGGCACACCTCAACCCTAGGCCACCTCCTAAGTCTTGCTCTCTCATCTTGAATAGCCTAATGGTTTGGTAGTATGGGATATGCCAAAATAAGTCTTGAAGTTAGGATTTGGGTTTGATAAATTCTAAAAGGGTTACATAGAATTAGTTTGGCTTAAACTTGATTTCCCGGATTTATATTGAAGCTAGATCGTCGATCCCATACTATCGGATGGTGGTGACTCGGTGTGGGGTGTAATAAGCCCGGTTGAGGTAATCTCCAGCTCTCTTATCTTTTATTTCTTGCAATCTTATCTTTATATTCTCAAGAATAGTATATAGCTATTTCAACGGTATCAAGTTTTAAGATCTTGGTTTTATTGTTATATTGATTTTAATTTAAAGTATATGTTATTGTAATAAGACTACTTGTAAGTGATATTTACCAAAACAAAAGGGGTAAATAAATAAATATATATATATATATATATATATATATATATATTATTCCCCCATAAAAGATCACATAAGTCTTTCTTTCAAGAAAACTATCTGATAAGGGTTCCAATATGTCATCCCTTGAAGAGGTCAGAGTATGCCCGAATGAGTGAGCCGAGTGATTGTGTGACCCTTGTGTATGATGGTGGCCTTCAGAGACAGAGGTCAAAGCCTCATCCGTGAGCCATCACACGACATGCATAATGATAGCCGTTTCGGGAAAGCGAACCATTTTTTAGGGTGAAGCTTATGTATGTACGAGTGATACACCTATGCGCCATAAGAGTTGTGGTCGCATCAAGTCTGAGTGACCTTGGTACGTCTTTAGGGGAGAACTTGAAATCCACAAATTAGAATTACGATTCATTGGCTCATTGGCCAGACTTTGGTAACCCACTAATGAGCTCCTGTATGGACTATGGGTCATTGGAAACCCTGGGTCGGTTTGATAAAGCAAGTGTGGACCGTAATCCACAGTTGAAAGTAGAGTGTCCCAACATTTATTTATTAAATTCCTTGACCATATAGATATTTTTCCCATTTAATGAATTTAGTTATGTTTGTTTTAATGATATATGATTTTTAGAATTATTATTTGAATTTTTCTAGATCTCTGAATATTTTATTTATCAAAACAAAGATATTAATTTTAGATTGATTTAAATATTCAAATTTGATTTTATGGATTTCTAAAAATCATATAATTAATTTTAATAATTTTAATATTGCATGGGAGGCTCAATATGTTAATGGGCCTACCATTGCATGTGGGTGGGGTCCATGAAGTACCACCTAGGGTAAGCACACCCCACCCTAATGAAACTTTCATTGTGTTAGTTCAAGCTTTGGCTTGAAGAGAAATCTTTGAAGCGTTTTGAAAGCTTTCAAAGGATATTGGAAAGCATGTGAAGGCTTGTGCATAATTTTGATAAGCATTATATTATGAATGAAATTATTTTATTTAATTTCTATTGATGGGAAAATTGTTTAGGAATGTGAATAAATGTTCTAACACCTTCCATAATGTTGATGGTTCATCTACGGAATTGAGGGCTCAAATTTCTAACCCTACAAGTCATCCAAGGTCAATCATTCATATTCAATCTCACAAGAAGAGGCAAACCAAGGAAAACCCTACGCATCCCTAATCTTGTTCAAAGTCTATAAAAAGGAGATTGATCTTTACATAAATCTCTACACGTTATCTCCTACACATATTTCCCATTTCTATCTCTGTATCCCACAAATGGGGGCACCCCACTTAGAATATCTCTCTCTCTCTTAAGAAAGTTTTTTTTTTCTCCCTCTCAAGAGATCAAAGGGGAACGCCCCATTCTCTCATCGTTGATATCTCTCTCATGGTGGTTCTCTCAACTCTCTCATGATCTCTCATCTCTCATTGGAGTTTTAGACTATAGGGTTGTGGTAGAAAAGAGAAGTATTTCTCTCAAACTAGGTTGCTAAAGGGATTCACCTAAGGGTTTGAGATTTGTGATAAAAGAGTTCATAGTTCGATTAGAGGGTTTGACCTAAACTTGCTTTCCCAGTTGAAATTGAACGTTGATCGTTGATCCTGCGCTATCGGATGGTGGTAACTCGGTGTGGGGTGTAATAAGTCCGGTTGAAATAATCTCTGGCACTCTCTTTTTGTTTCTTGTCATATTTAATTATATTGTCTTTATATTCCCAAGCATAAGAATTGTGGATATTTTCTTTGTTTAAAGAAAATTGGTTTAGTGATATCAAGGTTTTTAAGATCTTGGATTTGTTAGTTTCATTTTATTTGAAGCAAAAGTTATTGTAATAAGACTACTTGTAAGTGATCTTTGCCAAAAGAAAAGAAAAAGAAAAAAAAAAGGGTGAAAAGAAGAAAAATAAAAAAATATATGCCCCAACAAGATCACATTAGTCTTTTTTTCATTTTTGTCTCTCTATGTTATAAATTTCATATTTCGACATACTAATGAAAATCTCATACATTAAAAAATGATAATAATAATAAAAATATATATATTTAATGGAGTAATAATCCTATAGGACCCTCCCCCATCCATGTATGTAAGACTCCAAAGGATCACTATTAAGGTTGATACAAATCTCTAGAAAATTTATCATATGAGTGTGGGACTTGAGTTTTCTATAGATCCATGCTAAATTTAATAGTGATTGTTCGAGGTCTTACACACATGGGTGGGGGAGGGTCCTATAAGATCATTTCTCTATTTAATGAGACCATTTACGTTTATTTTAAGTAGATCATCATTGACCATTATATTTGAAATTAGGTGGTTGAAGATATGCCATTCTTTGGATACAAAGTTCAAAATAAATTTCTGGAATCTTAAATGCTATGACACACTTTTAATTATTAAATTTCACAGTTGCCGAAAGTGATTGTCATCTGGTACCAAAAATAAATAATTTCGTATTATACAATAGAAAAAAAAGAGAGAGCGTGAGCGACGAACGAAAAAGCCCTTAGTGGAGGACGTCATGAACGTTAAATTAAAATAGAATAGTTTGACTTCAAAAAATATACATAAAGAAATGGACGGTGAGATCTTTGACCATATTTTGATATGGGGTACATTTTATGCTCAAACATCCCTTATATACCGACCTTAGTGTGAATATAATAAGAAAAATGGTTTGATAGGGCGTAGCTCTACAAAATAAACAAAGCCCCACCTCATAACTCATAAAAAATTACAGTTCCAATATTGAAAAACCTTTACATTGACCATCTCGGTGTGTACATTATAGTTGTGAAAAAATTAAGATTTTAAGCTCTAAAAATAATATATATTGTAACAAATTATCTAGACTGTCCATTTCATCTAAAAATAAGTCTTCATAGATAGATCATGGAGATTTCCATTGTCGCAAGTGATTTATTGACGAGGATTTGAGATGAGGCTTTATTTTGTTTTTATAAAGCCTAGGCCTTATAGAAACTGTATAGGAAATTATCAGAAATATACCGTAATTTTTGTGAAAAAAAATCTCAAACTTTCATAAACCTCGTCTACACCTTTTTTTTCTCAATTTTGATATTTTTTATTATCAAAATATCCTTCACGATAGTCGTATTACCCTGAAGGCTATATCATTACGGTACTTTAAGTAATGTAATGCGGTAGGCATTACAATAATACGATTACTATGAAAGCTATTTTGATAAAAAAAATGTCAAAATTGAGGAAAAAAGGTACGGACGAAGTTTACAAAAGTTGAGGTTTTTTTTTCAATTAGGCAAAAATTAAGATATATTTTTGATAATTTTCCAAACTTTTTATCCATACAACAATATTGGATCCGCCAAATGCCCTTAAGCCCTGTACAAGTGTTTGATGTGCAAGACTAAACAAACAATTTGGTTCCAAATATACTAACGTTACTATTCCATCGGTACAACAAGCATTTTCCATTTACTCCTGAACTAAAAACAAAACTAAGTCATTATTTATGAAGTGGGCCTCAAAATAATGCCGACAGGATCACACAACAACGAAAGTAAATGCGATGGCGGTAATATCCTTGATTTTGTTAAATTTATATTAACAAATCATTTCACTTTTACGGGGCAGTTTCGATATTAATCTTGTGATTGGATTGGAATCATGCAAAGTTCAGATATTTTTTTATAAGGACCTGGTTTTTATGCGGTAAAGCCCGCATATGTAGAAATGCGGGATTATTAATAAATGTATTTTTGAGATAGATTTTTGGATTTAATTTTTAAAAATATGTAATCTCTAATATGGAGATCATACGTATGAAGAAAAGAGTAAATTTAAAAATTTAAAAATAATAATTCTAATAAAAAAAATATTTGAATTGTTAGTTTCTATTCCATCAATCTTTAAGATGGAAGCTTTACACTTTTTTGACAGCATATATGTAGTTATGCAGTTCAGCCCGCATGAGACAATTTTGCTTTTGATAAATAGCAAAATCGGGATCCTTTTCAAATGGGAGCCGTCCATTCCAATTCAATATTCATAAAGATGAAAGTAACTGTTAACTACGCATAGTGTGGCCCCACCTCCTATCTGACCAGTCTCATCTCTCGTGTCACGGTTTAGCCGTGTACAGATGCGCCATTGCACTATAGATATGCTAAAAAATTAATATTTGGGTGAGGTTTTTACAGGGCCTAGGGTTTATGAAAACAAAATAAAGCTTCATATCAAATCCTTGTGCAAAAAGCACTTTCGGCAACAGAATTCTCCATAATGACCTTAAAATCAATTTTTAATACCAACAATAAAGTTCGAAACTCAAAAAATGGTATAGATCTTGCGGATCTATGAACACTTATTTTTAGGGTGAAATGGACGGCTTAGATAATTTGTTATAAGGGTGCAGTTGGCATACATATGCATGGTAAGGTGCACCTTCAAATTTTATCATAGTATATAATTTTGACGTAAAATGTTCTTAAGATTATCTCAAAATCTATTTTTATATCTAATTATAAAATTTCAAATTTCAAAAATGGTTAAAATCAAGTAGATCTATAAACATATGAAAATCTTGAAAATAGACGGTGTAGATAATATGTTGAAAAATGCACTATTTTTGAGATTTAAAATCTTTTTATTTTTTATGGTCATACATCTCGATGTTGAGATGATCAATCAAAGGGTTTTCAACATTAAAAGTACCTTTTCCGATGGATTTTTGAAGTGCATCCGTAATTCTACATTATAAGGTTGTATCCTTATATAACCTTTTTTCTTGTTATAATAACTATATTTTTAGAGCTTGAATTTTTTTTTTTTTTTTTCCACAACCATAATGTTCAAGCCAAGATGATCGATGTAAAAGTTTTCTAATCCTTAAATTGCAATTTTCGATGAGTTATAAAGTTAATAAAACAAAATTTAAAAATTCTAGTTTTGGAAAGGCAACCATAGAAATATTACTCTTTCCTTTTGAGAGAATGTAACAAGATATACGAGTAAATATTATATGTAACAAGATAGGAAAATGTCCATTATACCATTATATCAATATTATATATACAATGAAAGACCACAATGAAAAGTGTGAGATAGAATCAATTTTTCCAAAAATTTATCTCCCTTTAAAATTTTTCATGATATCAAAGCAGGGATCTCCTTCGATTTACCGATCACATCTCCTGGTAAGTCTCTCTTTTTTTTTCTCTCTCTTCAGCCTTCAGTATTTATATATTTAATTTTCATCTCTAACTTATTGAAGTTGCATATTAGATAGGCGTTGCACTTGAATATTCAGCCTTCCGAGTTCATTCATCTCTACCTAGCATCTCTTCTTTTGCCGTTCCTGACCCCCATCATCTTAATACCCACCACCACATACAATTGCACATCACTTGCTAGTAACCACTAAAACCATTGCATAGTTGGTGTAAAATGTTGGATACAGCTCCCACCATTCATTCCATTAACTCATCACTCCCTCACGAACCACAACCTATAAACCTCAGTCTATTTCAGACACACCCCTCCAAACTCTTTCGTCTTGTACATACCGTCTCTTTTTGGCCTTCACATAAAGAAAATGTTTCTATGCTTCTCCTAGAGCATAGAAGTTATATTCTCCTCCTACCATCCAGCTGTCCAATCTTGATCAGTTCTATCCTCTCCCTACCATCCAGCCGTCCAATTTTGATCAAGAGAACCACTCACCGTTTGATCTTAGATCCGACGTCTCAATGTATTTTATTTTTAGTTTTTTTTATACAAATTATATGAATATGAAATTTATTACGTGCCATTTCTCATTGGGGTGCACCTATAAAAAATATTTAAAATAATTTTTTGATAAAATATAATGACCAAAATACCTCTTGAATCTTTTAGGGGTATTCTGGTCATTTTATTTTATCGAAAATATTGTTTTTATATTTTTCGCTAGTATGAGTTAATAGAAGAATGGACGTCCAAAATTTGGTATCAAAATAGTTTATAAAAAAAATTAAAAATAAAATAGTGTAGAGAAGTGACATTGTGATTGGTGCAATCTTAGCTCTCCATTCAGAATGGACGGTTGGATAAGGGGGAGGATAGAACTTCTATGCTGTAGGGTAAGCATAGAAAGTTTGCCCTTCACATAAAATCTAAAAACTTCTCTTTGTTACAAACAATATGAATTTTTAGAGATAAAAAGTATCTAAATTTCTTAGAGAGGGATATTATTTCAAAATTTTTAGAGAGAGAAAATATCTAATTTTTTTAGAGAGGGATATTATCTCAAAATTTTTAGAGAGAGAAAGTATCAAATTTTTTTAGAGAGATATATTATCTCAAAATTTTTAGAGAGAGAAATTGTTTCAAATTTTAGATTTTGGATAGAGAAAGCATATTAAAATTTTAAAAAGAGAAACCATATCAAATTTTAGTGAGAGAAACTATTAGAAAACTTTAGAGAGAGGCTATCCCAAATTTTGAGTTTAGAACGCATATTAAATTTTAGAGAGAGAAAAACTATATCAAATTTTGTTACCAAACAATGGATATGATAATGATTGAATTTTATATTGTATATCCAAACAAGAGATTTGAGGAATCTATGAAAAAAATCCTCACTATTGGAAATCCATAGATTTTCATGAATTTCAAATAGCAAAATTGTTTCATGTGGGCTGGACCGCACTTCTACATATGAGGTCCAGAACTGTAAAGCATCTACATATACGGTCCAAAAAGTGTAAAGCATGGATCTTAAAGATGGATGCAAGTAGGTGTTCCATCTAAAAACAATGAAAACTAACAGTCTAACTGTTTTTTTACTAGAATTATTGTTTTAAAATTTATTTATTTTCTTATACTCATGATCTCAATGTTAGAGATTACATGTCCTTAAAAATTAATTCTTAAAATCCATCTAAAAAATAGATTTATTATGAGGCCCGCATTTCTACATATGCGGGTTTGGCCGCATAGAAACCGAGTCCTTTCAAATATCCAAAATTCCTAATTTCCTCCTATCCAAATGGGCCCTAAATTTTTTTAGCATTTAATCTTCCACAAATATTAGTTTGGACCATATCTAGAACACTTTATGTCCTTATTCCTTTTGGAGATTGTTTTCTATGCATATTTTCTTTTAAACAAATCTCACATTTAAACTTTTCTTTTTCTTCATAAAGAATTATTTTTTCTTTTATCATTCTAGACAACTTTTCATAGCCAATATGTCATAATCTTCTATGCCATACATTAAAGATTTTCAAAAAAAAAAGAACAAGCAACATAAGAGGAATGTGGTGCTTTCATATCATTAACATAAGTTTGTACAAAATGCCACAAAGAGGGGCCTAAGCCACCTCCCCCCTTTTACATTTACTTCAACATCATTCTTATCTATCTTAGACAAAAAATTAAAAACATGATGTTACACCACATTTTGAGGGATAGAGGATTCCATTGAGGGTAAAAGTGCACCTACAAAGAAGAGAAAGCTTCATAGTCACCTCGCTAAGTATGTGGACCTTAGAGGAGTTTCCCATATAAAGCTTTCAATCACCAATTTTATTTTCTCTTAACTCTATTGCATGATCCTTGATTGTGATGACATTCCTTGTTATACCCTAGTCAATCCACCAATTATCAGATAGAGTGGTCGTGAGACTTTTCTACCACGAATGCAACATCCTTTGAGTGACTGGGTTCTCCTCTTACTATCTTCTTTGGTGGGGCCATATAAAACTTGGCAATGTGACCAAGTTTATTACAATTAGAACACTTTCTCAATTTTTAAAATGTAGAGGATAAAAACTAAAGTCTGACAAAAATAAAGGAAAAAAAATAATACAGAAAAATAAAATAACAGAAACATAAAGATTTACATGGTTAAGCAAGTTTCCTACGTAACAAAGTTCTGTTCCACTGTTTAGAAAAACACCTTGCAAGCATGAAAAATACAAGGGATTACAAGCTCTTTCTATCAAGCCCTAAAACAAGGTCTTTCTCTCACTAGAATACCCATCAAGGACCAAAGAACTAACCATCTTCTCTATGAATTTTTCCTTGCATATTATTTTGGGAAAATTTTCTAAAAGCCCCCAAGATGGACATTTTACCCATTTTACACCCAGCTCAACTTTTCCTAGCAACAGCCTCCCAAAAATGATGTTTTCTAGCTAATACCCCCTGCACAAAAAGTTCACTTATTTTGGACGAAAATACCCTTCTGTCATCTAACAAATTATTTTCGTTAGAGAGTGCGGTCTGGCATTTTGAACAAGCGGTCTGGCGATTTTTTTTGCTGTAATGGACGGTCAGGCATTTCATGGTGGCGGTCTGGTAATTATTTTTTTGCTGGAATGGGTGGTTCGACATTTTGAAGTTACGGTCCGGCATTTTGAAGTTGCGGTCCAGCATTTTGAAGTTGCGGTCCGACATTTTGAAGGGGCAGCCTGACGTTTTGAAGTGCGCCTGACTGAGTAGTCAGGCGTTGTAAAACTGCGGTCTGGCGTTTTCTTTTATTGGGATCTGAAAATGGTTTGTCATGTAAAGGGATAGTATTTTCGTCAAAAAATAAGTGAAAAAAGTTTAAGGTGGAGATAAACTGTCTAAAAAGTATATTTTTGGAGCTTTTTAGTAATTTTCCTTATTATTTTCTCTCCCTTCAAAGCTTAACTTTAAATAGAGAAATAACCCCAAGGAAACTCACTTGTCATCTCTCCAAGCAATTGTGACACCACAATCTCTCAAGATTTCCTCGATCTCCTACTCCAAATGGAAGTCACGTGCCAACTTTCACAATACAACGGATTGCCTTCCTAAATAATAGGATAGGTAAATCTTCCAATTCCCTTAAGATAAAGACCCACCCAACATGATCACGTGATTCCTCACCCCCAAAGGATTTCATTCACTTGATAAAAGGATCGCAATGCACATCACGTAGAGGCCCCTAAAATAATGACTTAACATGGTGGTCCCATAAAAATAGGAAACTCCCATGTACCAAAAGGATATCACGTACATCGCTAAAAATTAGAGAACTTAGATTCACATATCCAACATTCTCCTAATTTGTCACGACCCTGCTCCCAACCGGCTCTGTCCAGCCTATAAAGGCCAGCACCGAGCCCGCAAGGCATTGGATCAGACACGTAGGTCGAATCAAAGCTAGTATCAAACAAGCGCTCAACAATTTGAAATAGAATTCTAATAACTACTCATCCAAAATATTTGAGCATTCATCAGGAACTAAGACAAGCATAAGCATTCCCATAAGCAAGAACATTTACAAAAGACATCGTACACGCTCAACAACTCGAAAAAGAATTCTAATAACCACTCGTCCAAAATATTTGAGCCTTCATCAGGAACTAAGACAACCATAAGCATTCCCATAAGCAAGAACATTTACAAAAGAGATCGTACACTCTTTACACAGAAACAAAAATAATAACAACACAGATCATAACATAATCAAAAGAGGCCCACAACTCAAAGCCAAATTGTCATAAAAACATAAAAATAAACAAGTATAAAGTCTCGACAAGGTCAGCATCCACCATGACGGTCTCTTAGTGCAGGCTCTCCATTAGTGTTGATTGACTATCTACACGGTGAAAGTAATGGATGAGCTTCATAGCCTAGTAAGCAGAAATTCGATGTATTGATTTCATGCATTCTAATACATGCTATTAGATAGATTCATTTCTAATGTTACACATATCATGTATTCTTTATTGGACAAATAAAATAAGCACGATATATAAACCATATGCACCTGATTCATATCAAGATCAACAATAATATAAATTTAGTAGTTTAAAACATTACAGCAATTAAGTATCATATATGATCAAACAAGCATTCACAACAACAGAAGTCTTGCAGTAGAAGCACTAACGTCAGGTCTAAGGTCAGAACTTCTACCATCCCACAGGAGAAGCACCACCAAATGGTAAATCTATTGCGTAGTGCCTCACACACGCACACAACCCCAGTGCGCTTTGGAGCTTTTGATAGGATAAAGCATTGCAAGACACTACTCGCTATGCCACCTTGGCTAGGAGTTTGCATCATCTGAGTGCTAATCACTATGAATGGGGGAGCGACCACCCAAACATCTCCTGCCCTTACTCCCATCTTATCATGGGGAGTCGGGGAGGTTACAACTGTTGGCACAATCTGGTAACAAGTCAAGTCATTCAATATGGTCAAAGCATGCATAGAAATCACATATCATCTCACACGCACCTCATGGGTGCCAATCATGGCTATGTAATATATCCATAGCATGTCAAGAAATCACATATCGCATTATGTGCGTCTCACTGGTGTCAATCATGGCCATGCAATACCCCCAAAGCATGTCAAGAAATCACATATCATCACATGAAACATCACCATGTCAATAGCATATAATCTGATATTATCATGCTTATCAAATCACATATAATCACATGAGACATCACTATGTTAATAGCATATAATCATATATTATCATGTTTATCAACTCACATATATACACATGAGACATCACCATATTAATAGCATATAATCACATATTATCATGATTATCAAATCACATATAATCACATGAGACGTCATGTCAATAGCATATAATCACATATTATCACGCTTATCAAATTACAAATAATCACATATTATCATGCTTATCAATTCAAGAAACATGATCATTTCAGTAGCAAGCTATATATCAATGGCTTACACATCACCATGTCATATTATCGTGCTTGTCAATTAAAGAGACATTACCATGCCAATAGTGTACTACATATCAATGTGATACACATCACTATGTCAATTTTTGGTTTTTCAGGATGAATACAATCCTCCTTCAAGGGTATATCATTAAATTTAAGATCATTTAAACCTGAAACCAATTTTGTGACAATCTAGACTCATAATAATACAACTTTCATATAGGAAGTAACCCCAAATGTTGGTCATAAATTCATCAAAATATTTGATGTTCTTGGATGAAATTTCTGGTTTTCTGGGGTGAACTTAACTTCAAGCATACACAACATTAGATCATGGAACTTGTTTTCAGAGAAGCTAGACCAATAAATGCACAATTTCATTTAGAAAGTGGCACCAAATAAAAGGCTCAAGTTGGTCAAACTACCTGATTCTGCACGGGTAATTTCTGTTTTATGCAGCAGAAAATACATTCTGACACTCCATTAGAAAAACGACTATAACTTTCAAACTATAGAGAGTTTTATCATGAGGCTAAAACCAAATTTAATTTAGACTCATTTTTGTGACATTAAAAACTAGTTTCAACTCGCTCTAATGATTTTAGTCAGTTAAAGTACCACGTAAAGACATGTAAAATCCTTGGAATTCAATTCTCAGATTCATCATGCTCTTATATAAGGTAAACGACGCTATAATAATTCTATCCAAATACTAAAGAATTCTAGAATTTCTCAATCAAGATTGTGATGTTTTAACACTAACAATTAGCAAATCAAGGTTGATATTTCTAGTTAACTACGAAAGGGACCGTCGGACACCGCCCCTCGAGAACACCATCCAAGGGAGAGGAGAAGCGAGCCAAGAGGGCGAGAGGGGGAGCCCAAGACAAGGAAGGGCTGAGCACTTAAGCAGTTACAAAATGGTGAGTTCTACATCAGTAGATAATTTTAAACCCCTACAGAGACCGACAAGGTCTGAAATCAAGATTAGGCAAAAATTTTAATTGGTATGAAAAACATCAGAACAATATACATAAATACAGCACGACAGAAAAACTCAATCCTTACAACACCCCCTCTTGAAACGGATTTAGTCCTCTAAATTGCATACCTGATCATCAATTGAATGGGGGTCTGAAAGTGACACTCTTCTCAAATCAATCTATTGAGGTATGATGAGCATACAATCAATTCATGCCCAGGATGGCATCAAAATCCTGAACATCCAAGAGAATCAAATTTATAGGCAGGATTCTACCTCCCAACAATACCCCACAATGCCTAAACTCTGTGTCAGTCACTAGAGAGTCCCTTAATAGGTGTACTCACTACCAAAGTATGATCAAGAGGTGCAGACTCAATGCTCATGTGACTTGCAAAATGTGGTGCAATAAAAGAATGAGAAGAACCGGGGTCAATCAAAATTCTAGCTTTTACACCACTGATCAAAAGTGTACCTCTTGATCACCGAAGTTGAGGCCTTAGCTTCCTCCTCTTTAAGAGAAAAGACCCAACCCTAAGTCTTTGGCTTAGACTCGTTCCTCATTATTGGGCAGTTTCTAAACTGGTGGACTGACTTGCCACACTTGAAGCATGCCCTCGCCTTCAGTCAGCACTCGGAATCCACAAGACCAGGCCTCCCACAGGAGGCACAATGCACCGGTTGGTTTTACTTGACATCGCCCTGGAAGGTCTTATGGACCTTACTATTCCCCTTATTTCCTTTTTCTTGAAAACCTCTCAGAGCGGAGGCCTTGCCTTCTTCTTCTCATTCCTTAACCGATAATAATCACAATCTCCCTCAATCTTCCTTGCAAAGTCTACCAATGGGGAGAATGCCTTAAGATTGGCCTACATAATTCTTCCCTAGATGTCAGGTCGCAAGCCCCTCTCAAACTTGTTTGCCTTATGAGCTTCCTTGTAGATAATATGCTATGCGTATCTAGATAACTCCAAGAATTTCGCCGTATACTGATCCACGATCAGCCTCCCTTGCTGCAATTCTATGAACTTGACCTTCTTCATTTCCTTTATTGAGTCAGGAAAATACTTTTCATTAAAGGCCCCTAGGAATTCCTCCCAAGTAGGTACCGTACCTACTTCTTCCCAGACCTGCAGGACAGAATGCCACCATTGTTTGGCATCCCCTTCTAACATGAAGGTACCCAGCCTCAACTTCTGTTCATCAGAGAATTGTAAGACCTTGAAGGTCTTCTCAACTTGCATTAGCCATCTCTCGACTCTCTCTACTTCGCCAAGGCCCGCGAAGGCTGGTGGCCCGAATCTCTTAAGTTTCTCTATGAGGCAACTATCATTATGCCCTAGGACAGGGGAAGCCGGGGCCAACATGCTATCCGTATGACCTGCATCATGGCTCCGAGCAACCTAAAGAAATCCCCGAAAACCTTGGCGTTCCGATTACTTGCGCTTGAATAGCAACAGAAGTCATCGACATCTTGACCTGGACAGGAACACCCAGACGCTGGTTACTAGACTATCCCTATACCACCTAAGGGCCCTTCTAAGAATCAAGGTCAAGAATCCTATCTTAGCTGCTCTTATACCATAACTGTCACGACCCTGCTCCCAACTAGCTCCGTCCGGCCTATAAAGGCCAGCACCGAGCCCATAGGGTGTGGGATCGGACACAAAGATCGAATCAAAGCTAGTATCAAACAAGCACTCAACAACTCGAAAAGTAATTCAAATAACCACTCATCCAAAAGATTTGAGTATTCACCAGGAACTAAGACAAGCAAAAGCATTTCCATAAGCAAGAACATTTACAAAAGACATCGTACACTCTATACAAATAAAAAATAATAATTACAACTCAGATCATAACATAATCAAAAGGGGCCCATGACCCAAAGCCAAATTGTCATAAAAACATACAAAATAAAAATAAACAAGTCTACAGTATTGACAGGTCGGCATCCACCATGATGGTCTTCTGGCGAAGGCTCTCCATTAATGCTGATTAACTATCTACACGGTGAAAGTAAGGGATGAGCTTCATAGCCCAGTAAGCAGAAATTCAACGTATTGATCTCATGCTTTCTAATACATGCTATTAGACATATTCATTTTTAATCTTACATATATCATGTATTCCTTATTGGACAAATAAATAAGCAAGATACATAAACCATATCCACCTGATTCATGTCAAGATCAACATTAATCTAAATTTAGTAGTTTAAAACATTATTGCAATTAAGTGTCAGATATGATCAAACAAACATTTACAATAATAGAAGTCCTGCAGTAGAAGCGCTAACCTTGGGTCCAAGGTTAGGATTTCTACCATCCCACATGAGAAGCACCTTCAATAGGTAAATCCGTTGTATAGTGCCTCACACACGCACACAACCCCAACGTGCTTTGGGACTTTTGATAGGCTATGGCCTTGCAAGACACTACTCCCTATGCTACCTTGGCTAGGAGTTTGCACCGTATAGGTGCTGATCACTATGAATGGGAGAGCAACCACCCAAACATCTCCTGCCCCTACTCTCGTCCTATCATGGGGAGTCGGGGAGGTCACAATTGCCGACACAATCTAGTAACAAGTCATGCCATACAATAAGCTAAAAGCATACCTAAAAATCACATATCACCTCACGCGCAACTCACGGGCGCCAATTATGGCCATGCAATACGCTCAAAGAATGTCAAGAAATCACATATCACATTATGCATGTCTCACTGATGCTAATCATGGCTATGCAATACTCCCAAAGCATGTCAAGAAATCACATATCATCACAAGAGACATCACCATGTCAATAACATATAATCACATAATATCATGCTTATCAAATCACATATAATCACAGGAGGTATCACCATGTCAATAGAATATAATCACATACTATCATGCTTATCAAATCACATATAATAACATAAGACATCACCATATCAATAGCATGTAATCACATATTATCATGCTTATCAAATCATATATAATCACATGAGACATCACCATGTCAATAGTATATAATCACATATTATCACACGCACCAAATCACATATAATAACATATTATCAAGCTTATCAATTCAAGAGATATTACCGTGTCAGTAGCATGCTGTATATCAATGTCATACACATCACCATGTTATATTATCATCTTATCAATTCAATAAACATTAACATGTCAGCAGCGTATTACATATCAATGTGATACACATGTCAATTTCTGGTTTTCCATGATGAACACAGTCCACCTTTAAGGGAATATCATTAAATTTAATGATCATTTAAACCTGCAAACAATTTTGCAATCTGGACTCATAACAAGACAACTTTCATATATGAAGTAACCCCAAATGTTAGTCCTAAGATCGTCAAAAAATTTGATGTTCTCAAATGAAATTTCTGGTTTTTCGAGGCAACCTTTGCCCACTAAAATGAACTTAACTTCAAAAATACACAACATTAGGTCATGGGACCTATTTCCAGAGAAGCTAGACCAAGAAATGCACAATTTTATTTAGAAAGTGGCGCCACATAAAAGGCCCAAGTTGGTCAAACTGCCTGATTCTCCAGGGGTAATTTCTGTTTTATGCAGCAGAAAATACAGATTGACACTCCATTAGAAAAACAATTATAACTTTCAAACTATAGGGAATTTTATCATGAGGCCAAAACCAAATTTAAACTAGACTCATTTTTCAGACATTACAAAGTAGTTTCAACTTGTTCTAATCATTTTGGTTAGTCAAAAGTACCACGTAAAGACATGTAAAATCCTTAGAATTCAATTCTTAGATTCATCATACTCATATACAAGGTAAAAGACGCTCTAATAATTCATTTCAAATACTAAAGAATTCTAGAAATTCTCAGTTAAGATTGTGATGTTTTTAACGCTATCAATCATCAAATAAAGGTCGATATTTCTACTTACCTACGAAAGAGATCGCCGAACACCGCCTTGCGAGAACACCATCCAAGGGAAAGGAGAAACGAGCCAAGAGGGCGAGCCCAAGACAAATAAGGGGTGAGCACCTAGTGCACTAAGTGGGGGAAGAATGAGCTAGCCAAGGCTCAAGGGTGAGGGTGAGATTGATTAAAATAGAGATGAGACTAAATAAAGGGCTTTAAATACAAATGAGGATGATCATACCCATTTTTTTAAGGGAGAAATTGCCAAATGTCAATCATGTATATGGGGTGGTGTTTATGTGCATGCATGTATCCATAGCATGGATGTATGAGTGTTCATGTAAATATGCATAAAATGGGTATGAGGGTGCCACATGGAACACATGCACCTAGTGTAGAGATTTCATTATGTGTGCATGCATTTGGCTATGGGTATGTATGCATATGAACATCATGGTGCAGGTGGGTGTGTGTGGGTGCCACATGACACTCATGCATGCGTGTGATCATCATTAAGCATGGGTTTGTGGGGGCATGTGTGTAATTATGGTGCATGGGTGTGTGTATACATGAGTGTAATTGTTTATGATGCAAATCGAGAGATCTTTAGAGGAAGATCCCTCAAATATGAACACCACAAACTATTTTTTTAAAAGAGTGATAGAGAGTGACAATCAAATTCTAAGGTGAGGTCGGATCTATTAAAAAAATAGATCTGCTATCAGATCAGTGGCAAAGCCAGCATCGATCCAAAAAGCACGAAATACAATTTAAAACACAATAAAAAAAATTTAATCTAATAAAAATAAATAAATACATAAAAGAAATACAAAAAGGTCAAAAAAAATACCAGACCATGCCAGTTGGCCCGGGACTCTCGAGGTTTCGAGGCTTTGCTCGTATCAGGAGCGACTGAGTTTATGCCGTGCATCCTCTTTGTCTCTCTTCAGGTTTTGACCAGGTCTAAAGCTAAGTTTCTCTCTGCTCTCTCTCTTTCTCAGTTTCTCTTTGGCCTCTCTCTCTTTCTCAGTTTCTGTTTGGCTTCTCTCTCTCTCTCTCTCTCTCTCTCTCTCTCTCAGTTTTCCTAGCTTTCTCACGTACCACTTTCTTTGATTTTCTGGTTTTCACGTCCTACCCAAAGAGGCACGATAGTCTTTTTTTTTTATTATAGACTCAATAGGGGTGTAGAATTGATAACTACTAAAACATGGGGATTTGCTCGGTGTGGAACAGATAACTACGAAAAACTAGAAGATTTGCAAGGTGTAGAATGGATAACTACTAAAAGCTGAGGATTTGCAAGGCGTAGAATGAATAACTACTAAAAGCTGGGGATTTGCTAGGTGTGGAATAGATAACTACTAAAAACTAAAGATTTATTAGGTGTGGATGATATGATGGGACCATGAATTATGGTGGTCTATGGTTTAGCGTTTTATTGAAATAGTGTGGTTCTATGGGTTTTCTAAGGTTATAAAAATCGTGGAATTTTCCAGTTTTAAAAATGGGATGTCTAAAGTTGCCCCTCTTTGGCACTGCTTGTCCTTCAAGGGACAAGTGGGTGGGAAAGAAGTAGATACTTTTTGGCACTCCCTATCCTTCAAGGGGTAGGTGAGTGGCAAAGATGATACAGACATTTTAAATTTCATCCTGACGTTTTGTGGTCAGAGGGCACACCAACTATCCCTCCAAGACATTGTGCTTCCCGCTCACCCACCTAGGGCATTTTTATCCTTGAGTTTTCGGCATGAGATGTCGGTGAGTTACACAAGCTTGAAACTAGAGTTGGATTTTCTGGTCATGCCATTTAACTTCAGGGGTTTTTACAATTTCAAATTCTTAAACTTGGAATTTTCTTTGATTTCTTTAAGGTTTCTTAAGGTCTTCTATATGTTTAACTTGTTTTAGGGAAAGCTTTGCCTAGTCAATTCTGAAGAGAGAGATAAGGCGACAACACGGTAATCTTCATATATGGGTGTCCAAGCTCATTTGTTTTTAAAAATATTTTAGATAGTTTGAAAACAAAAAGGGAATTTTGAAATAGAAACCGGAGCTTTGGATATGTCACGATTGTAACAAAGAAATCAAAGTTTTTTTTTAAAAACACAAAACATATAATGAAAATTTTGAAATGAGAAAGATATTTTGAAAAACAAATTTTTAGTTAGCAGATTTAGCTCTTACAACCATAGAGCCTGCTAAGCAGTTTAATGTCATGCAGCGAAGTTATACTCATACAACCATGGAGTTTATTATTGTTATTATTGTTATTATTTTCATTATTGTTATTATTGTTATTATTGTTATTATTGTTATTGTTATTATTATTATTATTATTATTATTATTATTATTATTATTATTATTATTATTATTATTATTATTATTATTATTATTATTATTAATATCATTATTATTATTATTATTATTATTATTATTATTATTATTATTATTATTATTATTATTATTATTATTATTATTATTTAAAGAAAAGTTTTGAAACGAAATTTTTAAGATTTTTTTTTTTTTAAATGTTGGACTTACAATTTATCCATTTGTGACCCCTTTGGTGGACCATATATGAGCGTGTTGGATCCTTGCTTGAATCTTTAGGACGAGGAGTCATCAAGTCTTTCCTATCTTCCAACCTCAGCTCGTGTATTTCATTTCAAAGGAGAGTTCTCTGGAGTTTTCAAACAAACTATAGTCTTGAAAATACAGGATATTGCCCTTGGGTGTTCATAATCCCTTCCTTCACCACTCACTTTTCAAAGTCAAGATGATCGAGGTCCTTAACAATGTTCCATTAGGCTAATGCTCGTCGAGTTTTATTTTGACACCATTTTGACTCAAGAAGAAGGAAGAGAAGATGTTTAGAGAGAAAAGACTTTGGAGAATAGAAGGAAAGGGGAGAACTTCTTTTTTTGATCACCCGGGGGTCCCTTTTAGGTGTTTAGCCCGGTAGCCTTTTTTCCAACGCTTGGGATTCATTTCGGATTTTAAACCCAGAGGATTTCTTTTTTTTTTTTTAATTTAATTTTTCATCTCTCCGAGGTCCCTTTAGGGTATTCAGCCCGGTTGTCTTTTTCCAACGCTCGGGGTTCCTTTCGGATTTTCAGTCCAGCGGATTTGTTTTCTCTTTTTTTTGAAGAAGAAAACAATGACAAATGAAAAGGAGGAAGAAGAAGAATCAATGGTGGTTTTTTTTTTTTTTGGCATTTTTCTTTAAAACTATGTAAGAATTTGATCATCTTTCCCTTATCCAAGTGGCAATGAGGCTCTAATATCAGTCATCCTCTGATTTCCCTTGCCCCAGGTTGGCATCCACTATTTCTTTGACAATGGTTCTCGACTTCCCCTTGGATTTATCCTTTGAATTGCCCCACTTTGACCTGATTTTGGGACTAAGAATCACTCTTAGTTTCCTAATTCCTCAATCTTTTGAATGGACGTACAAGCTCATTAGGTCGTCCCCATCAATGAGATAATCTATGTTACTCATTAGACGTTAATGCTTTTAAAGTTTGAGGCATGAATGCCGCATTTGGTTTTTTGCATGGGGTGAGTGATCACCAACTCCTATTTTCATTCCATATTTTGTGCTTCTTTTCGGGAGTTAATTCTGTAGTATGTTCATTCTCAGTGCTTAAGCTCGGGTGAGACTCTCGTACAAGAAGAGTGACTAAGTTAACATTGGATGACCTTATGGCATGTTGGGAATTAACAAACAAGGGCTCAATCTTATTAACTGCCCCTGTTGTGCCTTCTTCATGGAGGAGATTGCCCCTATTGAGTAGTTTGATGGGGTTACCTCAGTAGGGCTTTCTATTTCGTTAGGAACTTATTCTTCATGAGATGAAATTTCTTGATATGGGGGTGCTCTAGTTATTGGAGTTGTGCTTCTGCCCCAGTTAAGCTCTGGAAATCTCTCCTCTTGAGGAGGTGATCCAATTTGGTCACCAGCTTTTAATTCCTCATCTCAGATGGGTGGATCATCTAGGAAGTCTTGTGAAGACGACCCATGTGGGCCTCTTAGAATTTTTAGAAGGTCCATTTCTTTTGATATTCAAAGCAATAGGTCTCCTTGAAGAATTTACTCATCTGCCTCCTCTTGAGCTATTGTCCCGAAATTAA
The DNA here is from genome assembly GCF_054954075.1 of Amborella trichopoda. NCBI lineage: Eukaryota > Viridiplantae > Streptophyta > Magnoliopsida > Amborellales > Amborellaceae > Amborella > Amborella trichopoda. The sequence goes on along the minus strand of NC_142344.1, from coordinate 35,525,510 downwards.
CGTTCTTCTTGTCATCATGAGTTTGGGAATCCACAGCTTCAAAGTTTTGGTTGAGCTTATGCTTGAGTTCATCTTGCTCTTGCGAGTTTGATTCATTGTCTCACACGTGTGAATCATTCATTGTGTTAATTTGGAAGTACAGATTGAAGGGATCATCTACCCAAGTTTGATTCTCGATGATGGGGGCCTCTTGCACCATGTTTTGAGACTGTATCTTGAAGTAAAATTTTGCATGTGATGACCCTTTCTTTTGCCTTTTCATAGGTTATGGGCTTGAAGCTAAGGTTATCCTCATTACTGTGATATTGATGATCCTTAGTCGTTAACTCTTGAGTGAGCTTATGCTTGATTTGTTCTTCATCTACCAGACTTTCTAGTTGATTCCTTCTTATGCTCCAAGGCCATTGTGGATGCTCTTCTATCTTGGGCACAGTTCGTGATGCTTCTAAGTTAATCAGGTTGACATTAGAATTGTTTGTCGAGACATCTAGAGTTTCTGGTTCTTCTTTTCCATAAGCCTCTTTCTCTTTTATACTTATTGTGCCGTTATCAATGAGGTCCTGAACTCTATGCCTAAAAGCTTGGCATTTTTCAGTGTTATGGGCATAATTTTGATGCCAATCACACTATCAAGATATATCTCCTCCATGGAAGGGAGGAATCATGGCTACTATAGGTAATTTTATGAGCTTTGCCTTAAGCAACTTCTTAATGACATCAGTCATTGGCTCATTAATGGGAGTGAATGAATTCCCTTGGTGTGGAAGTCTGCATCCTCCATGTGGTAGAGTAATATTTAGTCCTTTCTTGTGAATGGTTTGCAGAAGGGTTGCTTTTCTTGATCATGTTCACCTTTTTTTCTTGAGAGGGTTCTTCACCAGTCAAGTTATCAAAGACTATGGCTTCATCCTCCTTAGCCCGTTCATAACGGGTTACTTTTTCGAGCATAACGTCAAGAGAGTAAGGGACCGCCCCATTGCTGAAGAAGGTGACAAATTCTAAAGTCATGTTCTCTAATGCTATACCTACCTTCGCAGATTCAGGGAGTGTGGTTTCGACTACTTGCATAACAACCTCTCTGAATCTTGTTATAAATTCAAAGGGAGACTCGCCCGACTTCTATTTGGTGGATGTTAACTCACCATGGGTAATGGGTCTTGGCCCTGCCCCACAATAGGGGGAAGAAAATCGCCTAAACATTTCGTCAAGAGTTGCTTGAGGGTTATCCTTCATGAATCTCTGGTGCCACATCTGGGGCTCTTCTGATAAACTATGTGAGAACATGACCTTAAGTTGGTTGGGTAGGTCTCACAGTGTATGGACCATTAATAAGTAGGCATTGATGTGTGCCTCATAATCCTCTTTCCCATAAAATTTGTTTATGAATTGTGGCATCACAAACCCTACTGGTAGATCTTCTAGGTGTCCTAGAGTTTCTTATACACAGGCTTTAGAAGCTAAGAAATCCCATATTCTCATTTTCTCGAAGAGTCTTGAAGGCGTTTCATGTGGGTGAATTGAGCCGTTGTTATAATAGTGACTTGACTTAGTTGCATGGTCTGTTGAACCTAGATTTGTGGTATGTGGCTTATAGACTAGCTGTTGGGCCCATGTAGCGGGTTGCCTTAAGGATTGAGCCTGGGAATGTGTTGAACTTGATGTGCCGGTTGTCGGCCTATAGCCTCACCAGATTTGGGTTGGGCCAGCGTAGACCCATCTCTCGGAGTTTGGGCTATGTGGCATGCAATAAGGCATGCAGGATAGGATTACCACTTGACTAGGATGGATGACTTGAGCTGTTATGATGACTAGACCTCTGACCTTGGGCAGCTAGGTCTACTTGCCTTTGACATTGACTGGATGATCTATCCCTACAGTTAGAGCATTCTCTTATTCTAGCACTAGACTGAAAGAGTGAAGGAAGGCCATAACTACTGCCAGATGGAGCTTGCCCTCTAGGTAGTCTTGGGCTTGAGTAATGACTAGAATTAGACCCCTGGCCCGTAGTGGTTTGGATTGGTAGGCTAACTCCCCTAGGGTTATATTGGTTTGAGCCAACAAGTTGGAGGTGGCCTATAGGTTGAGCTTCTGACCTGACTTGCCTAGATTCACTATGCTGGACGGTGTACCCTCTGTTCAGAAGGTCTTGAAAGAATGCATGTACCTTAGGATTGTCTTGATATCGAGTTAGGTCAAACCCTGACCTTTATTAGTGCTGGGTTGCTTGGGTAGACTTTCCCTAATTGTGCGTGAACCTACTTGCTCACTAACTTGCTGATTGCTAAGATTGGAATGTTGGGTTGCTAATTGAATATCGGGGTTAACCTAACTGAGATTGGCTGACTCAAATATTTGGGTCGGGGCTTAACTCTTGGTGTGCCGACTAGATTTGAGGCTAACCCCCATGTATTGGAGGATTGCCCTTGGCTTAACCTCTTGACTGTTCAGGGTATTACGGACCCTATTAATCTATTGGCTCTTGCCTTCCAAATGATGGCTCTGAGGGCTGCTTGGACGGCTAGCTATGGTTCCATATGGGTTGAGACTTGGCTCACTAACACGAGTACTATGGATTTGTGAGGGAGCAATGTGACAATGCCTCTCAGACTGACCAAGTTCCCTGGATCTAGATTGGGTTGCAGTCATAGGGTTAGACCTTGCTCTGCTTTGGCCCTGGTCATAACTCTTAGACTTGTATTAAAATAGGAAGGTTTGGACCTAGCTCGAGCATGGACCTAGACTAGGCTTAGAAAGACCTAGGTATTGACTTGATGGACTTAGGTTTGAACTCTAAACTAAGGTGAACCAAGTCTAAGTTTAGGGACGACTCTGAATCTAGACCTAAGCAAAGACTAGACTTGGTGGATCTTGCTAGACTTGATGGGTTTCAATTTGGACCTTGAGCTAAGATGAACCTAGTCTAGTTCTAGAGGCAACTCTATACTTATACCTAGACTAGGACCTAGACTGAGATCTAGACTAGATGGATACAAGACTTGGCTTGGACCGAGAGGGGGCCTAGGTTCGAACCTGGGAGTAAACTTGCTTCGAACCTAGGTTAGGCTGGGCACAAGCCTGGGCTTGAACCTAGAGGATTTCGAATATCAGACTGGGTGTTGACCCAGACTGGATCAAGGTCGGGTTAGGTATGAGCCTTGGCTCGAACCAAAAGGGGGCCTAGGTTCGGACCTAGGTGTGACCCTGGTTTGGACCTAGGCTAGACCAGGTACAACCTGGACTTGGACCCAGAAGGTTTCAGCTCGGACCAGCTAAGACTAATCAACTGAGATAAGCAAACAACGCACTCGAAAACTTTTGCCCTAAACTATGGGTAGGCTAAGTCTGAGTAACTGTAGAAATGCGGCTAGGTTGAGTAGGTCCCCACGTAGGTCCTGGTCACTTGTTAAAGGAATCATCCATATCCTACTATGTGTGGAGTTGCTTTGAGGCTAAGGATTATGGAGGGGTGCTCATAGTTAAAGTTACACGAATCCCAATAGCCTCAGCTCTCAAGGCTAGGTTCCTCTCATGACATTAATGCCAGATTTTGGGGGTTTTTGAAAATTTTTGTTGGTTTCTCGGGCTTCCTTGGTCCGTTTTGTGCAAGAAGTGTGTAAAGAAGCACGCAAGTGAAAATAAAGTGGCACGCAAGCAAGCACACAAGAAAAAAAGTGTGAGCACTTGGAACAAATCATGCCGAGTGAGGTGTGCTTTGAGTTGGAGTCTCGACTGACCGAAAGCACAATTCAGGTATGGGGGTAAGCAACCCCTAAGAAGGTATATAGTAAATAAAAGTGGAACCAGGCACAACCCGTGCCTAGTTGAGCGCGCTCCGAGAGGTTGACTCGATCTGGGCACAATTAGAGAGAGAGTGCAGATGACCTTGAATTTTTTATTTTTTTTTACCTTTTTTTTCTTTAATGAAAAGAGAATGAAGTGGCAACTGCTGAATTATAAGCAAAGAAATGAAAGATATATTTTTGTTTCGTAAATTGTTTTTTCCTTTTTTTTTTTTTTTTCCTTGTTTGCTTTTAGAAAGAGGGTAAAGGTGAATTTTTTTTTTTTAACTGAAGATTCTTTTTTTTAAAAAAAAAAAATTTGAAGTGGCTAAAAAAACAAAAACTTTTGTAGGAAAAGTGGTTTTTGTTTTTTTGAAAACAAATAAGCTTCAAGAAATTTTTTTTTTCTTACAAAGCAAATTTTAATTTTTTTTAAAAATGAGAATGGCCTTAATTAATTAATTAATTATTTATTTATTTTATTTATTTTTAAGAGCAAGATGGCCTTGTAAAGATTTATTTATTTATTTATTTTGACCAAGATGCCTAAAAAATTTGTTGCTTTTTTTCTTAGGAAAGTGATTTTTTATTTAAAAATATAAATGGCCTAATATATCGTCTTTTTTTTTTAATTTTTAGTGGATAAGAAAGATGGCCTCAGACACCCATTTTTTTTTTTTTACAACAATAATATGTTTTTTTTCTTTTTTCTTTTTTGTTTTTTGACAAGGAGGCCTAAAAAAGTTTTTTTTTTTTTTTGAAACAAAGAGGCTTCTATATATATATATATATATATATATATATATATATATATATATATATATATATATATAGATGACCTGAAGATACTTAAAAAACTGCTGGTTTTCTTTTTTTTCTTTTTTTTTTTTTTTAACTAAATAATTCTTAACAAGAGACATGAAATTTGAATGCCAGCAAAGCTAATCTAATCAAATCGTAAGAAATAGAAAGCAATATATTCCATTGTAAAGCACGACTTTATCTAACCAATCATATGCAACAAAGAGCACGAACTTCTTTTGGAAAGAGAAGATGATGATGGAGGTGGAATGGATAACTACTAAAAACTAAAAGATTTACTAGGTGTGGATCATAGGAAGATACCATGGATTATGGTGGTCTATAGTTTAGGGGTCTACTGAAATGGTGTGGTCCTATGGGTTTTTTAAGGTTAGAAAAATCATGGAATTTGTCAGTTTTAAAAATGGGGTGTCTACAGTAATGATGGTGCATAGGCGTGTGTGTGCATGAGTGTAATGATGGTGCATGGGTATGTGTGTGCATGAGTGTTGATTGATTAATCATAAGCGTTGGAAAGAATTCCCTACTGCTAAGGATGGAAGAAATTCTACCACATCACGAATAAAGTGATACCAAACATCAATATGTTTAGTCCTGTCATGGAAGGCTGGATTCCTTGCTAGAAACAAGGCACTCTGGTTATCACAATGGAGCAAAATATCTTTTTAACCAACTCAAAATTTACAAAGTACAAAATTACTTCTTTAGATGCACGAGTAAGTGACATATACTCAGCCTTTGTAGAAGACAAGGCTATCATAGACTGCAACCGTGATAACCAACTAACTGCAGCATCTCCCAAAGAAAAATATACCCAGTAGTAGACCTTGTTTTATCCAAGTCACTTGCAAAGTCGGCATCGACATAACGAGTGACTTTCAAATCTATTCCACTATAACAAATGCCAGCATTGCTAGTTCCCTTCAAAAACCGAAGAATCCATTTCACAGCGGTCAAGGGACTATGGCTAGGATTTGTCATATTGAGTCTGGTCCATAGCAAACATGAGGCTGCCTACTGCAAATGAATACGATACTGGTGACATCTGTGTCTTCCCTATTTCAGTGCTAGAATAGTGTTTCAAAGACAACTTCAAATGCACAGGGAATGGGGTACTAACTAGTTTGGCATTCTGCATAGATTTTCTTGTTCTTCCTATTTCTAAGTACACTCATCACAAGAATTCGGTTAACGGCTCCCAATTATTTCATCTCAAATTTCCCATCTAACTAAGCTTTAAGTGTTGTCATATTCTCCTTGTTTGATCTTACGATAATAATGTCATCAACATATAACAACAAGATAATAAAGCGTTACCATATCTGTAGCAATAGGCACAATGATCAGCTTCAAATTTACTAAAATTCAAGCTCAACATGAAATAGTCAAATCATTTATATTAATACCTCGTCGCCGGCTTCAACCCGTACAATGATTTCTTGAGCTTACAAACCAAATTCTCTTTACCTTCCTCCATAAAACCATCATGTTGGGTCATATAAATTTCTTCTTTTAAGTCACCATGCAAAAATGCAGTTTTTACTATAATTATTCCAACTCTAAATCAAGAACAGCAACCATAGCTAAAACAACTCTAATAGTGGACATGTGCTCAACAGGAGAAAAAATCTCATCAAAATCAATACCTGATTTTTTAGCATATCTTTTCACAACCAATTGAGCTATGTACCTTTCAACAATATCATCAGGACCATTCTTCTTCTTGAAAATCCACCTGCAACCAATTGTCTTTCACTACTCTGATAGTTCGACGAGGTCCCATGTTTTATTTTTTCGCAAGGCCTCCATCTCTTCTATAGATGTTCTCCATTGACCAGCTTCATTGACCTCACATGCCTCACAAAAACAAACTGGATCCCCAACTTCTGTTAGGCCAATATAAGACAAGACATAGTCGTTAAGCCTCACGAGAGCCTTTTTAGGTCTATCAGATCTTCTTAATTCAAGATCACCTCAAGCACTTGGACAATTATAAGTTATTGGTCCTGACCACCATCTCTCTGGTTCTCGTGGGTGCATTCCACCTCAATAACTTTTGCATCTGATGTATCTTTCTTTTTCTGTATGGAATTTTCATTGAGAATAACATATCAGGTAATTATAACCTTGTGGTCAATAGGATCCCACAATCTATACCCCTTTGTATTATCAACATAGCCAAGAAAAACACACTTCTTAGATTTTTCATCCAACTTAGTTCTTTTCTCCTTTGGAATTAAAGAATCTGCATCACAACCAAAAATATGAAGGAAAGAATAATCAATAGGTTTATATGTCCAAACCTCTTTTGGTATCTTATAGTCAATAGTAGAACTGAGAGACCTATTTATTAGAAAACAAGTGTTATGAACATCTTTTGCCGAGAAACATTGCTCCAACCTGGAGGCACTCAACATACACTTGTCACACTCCATAATGGTGCGATTCATTCTCTCAGCAACATTTTTTTGCTGAGGTGTTCCAATAACTATCAACTGCTTAGAAATACAAAGCTCACTAAAAAAATTATTAAATTCACAAGAACAAAATTCTCTCCTATTATCAGTTCTTAGACATTGATTCTCTTGCCTTTCTAATTTCTACCAAGGCCTTAAATTTTTTAAAGTAACTAAAGGCATCTGATTTCTTTTTCAGCATATAAACACATACTTTTCTTGAAAAATCATCACTAAAGTGGCAAAATATGCACCCCCAAAGAAACAACAAGTGATTCTCGTGTGTTCGAATAATCAATTCTAGAAAATCTGTACTTTTAGCGGTGGATAAAGAAAATCGTAATTTGTTTTGCTTCCCAAATAAACATGACTCACAAAAATCTAAATTAAAAGATTTTAAACTAGGGAGAATGTTTTTATCGAGAAGTATCATGAGTCCGCACTCACTCATATGACCTAAACATACGTGCCACGTCATGACAGAGGCCACCTCTACAATATCGGGCTCTTCCAAAATTGTTTCACCAACAAGTATGTACAAATTGCCTTCTAACTCTCATTTGGTAACCACTAGTGCTCCTTTTGAAATTTTCAGACATTTATTTTCACTTATAAATTTGAAACCTTGCTCATCAAATTTTGCCAATGACAAGGGACTCCTTCTGAGACCTGGAACATGTCTGATACTCGGGATAGTGTATAGGCCTCCATTAAACATCTTGATTCTTACATCTCCAACTCCCACTATTTTATATGAGTCATTATTTTCCAGGGAAACAATACCCCATCACATGGTTGGTACCTATAGAACCAATCCCTATATAGAGTCATGTGAAAGGATGCACTTGAATCAAGTAGGCAATACTGCAAAATTTCCTTCTTATCCACTGACAAAAATTCCCCATTTTCAAAAAATTCAATTTTTTCTACTAGATTTCTTTGAGATCCACTTGAACTAGGCTTCATATCAGAACCAAATTTAGGGGCTTCCTGGTTCCCTTTTTTAGCCTTATAATCTTTTCTCATATAGCCTAACTTTCCACAGCTCCAACACTTCACTTTCATGCTTTCTTGATTTGGATCTTGACTGACATCACCAGTAGTTCTCTCTATTGATCTTCCTTGTGTTACAAACACATTCCCAGAGAAATCCTGATCAGACTTTCGTGAGAATCTTATGTCAGAAGTGTTAAAACAATGAAATCAAATTCGAGAGATTTTGCACTACTAAGATTCATAATTAATACATCCCAAGAATTCGACATAAAACAAAGTAAAATTGCTGCTTTGTCTTCTTCATCAATCTTTACCTCCAGTGACATCAATTTGTTAATCAAGGCATTAAACCTATTTAAGTACCAAAGATGTACCATCACTCCACTTGAGATTGTAAAGTTTCCGACGAAGACAAATTTTATTAGAAAGAGACTTCATCGGAGACAAATTTTATTAGGAAGAGACTTACTTTCATAAGTATTTTTTAGCCTATCCCATAAATCTTTCCCAATAGTTTCTGAGGATACATTGGATAAAACAGACTCCTCAAGTGCTAAGAAAATATCCGCCCTGGCCAATCATTCTCATCACCCATCTTGATCGGTTTATTTTCCTTGCCTTTTAAAGCCACTACACAACCATCTTTCACCAACATCACATGCATCTTTAATTTCCAGGTTGAGAATTCTGAACTGTCAAATTTTAGAATTTCATATCTGGTTGAACCATTGTTACCTGGTGCGCCCAACTAGGGTGGTGCCTTACTCTTGGACCCAGCTTTGGCGCTCCATAGCCGGGGTCTCGCTCGAAACCCGTTCCCATTTTTTTGGGATCTGGCTTCAATATTTAGGATTCTCGTTCTCGTTAAGAATGGAGCTTGCTCCCTTTACTTCAGGGATCTCGCTCCCTCTACTTCATGGATCTCGATCCCATTCACAACGGATCTCACTCCCGCTAAAGCATGGATCTCAATCCCATACACAACGGGTTTTGCTCCCTCTCTCTTGTAATGTCTCACGAAACGCGTTCCGTAACATTGTAGATGTGGTTCCTTGACAAATTAGATCCCCGCTCCAAGAATTTGAAGATCGCGATCCTGACATTCTCGAAACTAGATACTAATCTAACAAGGATGTGACCCCAATCCTATAATCTATGGAGCTCGCTAATGAGAAAAGTGGATCCCAATCCCGAAAGTCAAAGGTTTTCTATTTTCATTTTCAATTAAAAATTTTTAATCTCCAAAAATGGTTTAAATCAAATAGATCCAAGAGCCTATGTAAAACTTGAAAATGGATGGTTTAGATAATGTATTGCAAGATACAAAATTCTCAGCACAATTGAGGGTGTTACTACATTCATCAAATATCTCCCTAAAGATTAATGGGGTCTAACAATAGACTTTTCTATCAAATTTTTTTGTGGTACATAAGCTAGTGCACCGCACACACAAAAATTAGAGGTTTTCCTTGGAGATAGAAAGAATCAAATATAGAGAGTGAAAAAGACAAAGCCCAGAAGGCTCAGTTATAGAGTGTGAAGAAAGCAAGACTTAGAAAGACTAAGTACCAGTTTGGATGTATCCAAAATTGCAAGATTCTCGGATGCCAAGATAAAAAGATAAAGTAAGAACCGTTTGGATGGATAACCACATAAAGTTTTGTAGTTCATTAACAAAGGGGTGAATTTGTATAAGGTGTCGGCCTTATACTATTGACGTAAGGTGTCAGTCCCTCATGAGTTAACCGGTTGATTACTGCCAACCCATTTTCTATAGAGAGAGAGAGAGAGAGAGAGAGAGAGAGATTGAACCCAGTAATCAGGATTCAAAAAAATTGAAATAAGGTGAAAAATCTCATAAGACCATTGTTTTTTGATACAAGTTGACCATATTCACTATCAGGCACTAGATCCCAAATTATGTGGCTTAAAGTATGCATGACTTGCTTCAAAATCCAAAAGAATTTAGTCGTATATAAATGTATTTATATACAAAAGTGGTCAATAACATGATATTAAATTTCATATGAGCTTCTCTTGCCCAACAGTCGCAACCCACACTTTGAGTGGGGTCAACTCATCAAACTATGCGAATTGGGTCAACAGTCGCTACCCACGATTTGAGTGGAGTAAACTCATCAAACTAGGCGAATTGGGTGGCTATAAAATTGGGCAATAGTTTATTACGTGGTCTATCAAGAAATGGGTACTATTCATTATAATACAGGGTATATTCTACCCTATATTATAATGAATAGTACCCAGTTATGGAGTTCCTTCTGTATAATTTGAAGATATATCCGACCTTGTAATGGTTCTATCCCCATAAACCATATGTGGAGACATGGGCATACTAATACTCAAATAAACATTTCACAACATGGCAACAACAGAAGAAATAAGGGTTCACAACATGGGTACAACTGAATAAATATAGGGACTATTTGTTGCATTTGCATGAACACAAAAAAGCCCAATGTGCATGCATCTCAAAACCTGGTGTGAAGGCCATGTCTCACGAAGAGAATCAACTCTATGGGTCTCCCATCAGACAACAAATGATGATGGTTCAATCTCTTAAAGAATATATTTCAAAATACCTAAATTCCTATGTTGACCGATTATGAAAGTCAAATAAGCAAGAACCATTCAGTAAATTAATTGACATAAGAGGCCCCAAGCAAAAGAAGGGAGCACCCTACTTGTTTAAAATATTAACATAAAGTTATTCAGATTATTAACATAAAGTTACTGATAAACTAACGAACACAACAGTGAATGAGGAAGTAGAATGAGGCAACAGAAGAAGGCAGCTGAAAAAAGAACTCCACATATCAATCACATCAGTGAATGTGGAATTCCTTCCCACCCTTGGTGACCCCAGAAGGGCTAGGAGACAGCTGCTCATTGGGGAGTTCGGTGAGTAGTCTCTAAACCTTTCTCTTTCGAGGCCTCTTCCTTTTGGGAGCCGGACTCCAGTTCAGCTCGAAAACTGGAAGAGCTTCCTCAACGACGATTACCTCCCCCGTGAAATCCACTTTCATGGATTTTAGCAGTTTCTCCTTCTTCTCCTTGGCCTCCAACTTCTTATATGCCCATCGCGACCAATCATGAGATCGAGGGGAGAGGTCTTCTTCTTTAGCAGAAGACTCAGTGACTAAGACTTGAGGGAGGCCGATGGAGGAGGCCATGACGAGACCCCTCTGAAGATATTGTGGGGTGGCAGCTTGGGAAGGGGTCTTCAAGGATAAGTGACCCCAATTAAGCTGGGTCTCCCATTCCGAGATAGTCTTCATCAATGTACCTTGACGCAATTCATGCAGATCCCTTGCATCTTCAAAACGTATTTCATTCTTCTCCAAATCAAGAATAATCACCCTTCGAACAAACATATCCTTCAAGTAAGCAGGCATAAGTTAGCTAAGAAGGTAGGTCGCATGTAACTATTAAAAAGTCATGTGTTGCTTAAACATGTAACTATTAAAAAGTGAGTATCTACCTTTCTATTTCACTTATGTCTACTTAAAAATTCATACCTTGAAACAAATGAAAATATGAAAATTTGATTTCTAAAAAACACGTAAAATTCAGCAATATTTTAAGAAAGAGACAACCAATACAAGGCGCAGTAAATTTGTATTTTTTGGTTCTTAGATACAACTCCAATAAATAAGTAGCTAAAATTGGGGTCCTAAAATTTCTTATATATGGGATTTTTCATTAAGGTGTAAATATGCAATTTACACACATGAGTGCATAATATCATTTGGCTTGGCAGTGTTGCATGCCATTTCCACGTTTGCAGTGGTTAATCAATAAAATAGCCAACATAGTAGTGGTTAGTTAGGTGCCTCGATCTCGCCTCCCAGGATCTCGGCTATCGGGTGATATGTGTCTCAAGTTGGAATACCTGGGATCTGAGATCGCTCTCTCGGGAACCTCGTTCACAGAACAAGGGTAGGAGTCCAACTAGTGAGAGAGGAATTTCAATGTAAGGTGGGGACCAACCTCACCTGGGTTCGTGACTTACTTAGGCTGACTCCTGTGGGCTCCCTCTTAGATCACAACGAAAAGCTCCTCAGTTGCTTCAGCTGGTTCGGAATCACCTCCCTTGACTTGCTATCCCAGTGGGCCGAGGGACCCACCCTTGTCTTAGGGCAATGTACATTCATAAGTGAGGGTGATGAAGCACAAGGTTCAAATGAAGGCAAAGAAGGGAACTTGATAAGGGGATGAGACTAGCATGATAGCTGGACTAACGACTGACTCAGAGTGGTAGCAAGACGGGCATGGTACTTAGGACAAGCATGACAACAATACTACTAGAAACCGAGGCCAATATGACTGTCTTAATCTGGTGTGGCAACAAGAAATGCATGATACTCTGGACCAGCATGACAGCAATACTGCTCGACAACCAGACCGCTATGGCAATGTTAGGCCAAGTTTACCCTCAATCACGTGAGAAGAGAAGAGAATGAAGAGAAAGCACAAGACGACGAAGAAACGGGGTCTCGACGACGTGTAGGTATCGTCATTCATAGCAGTGAAGCAACAATATCATGGCCCTTGGACAACACTAGACACTACTACTCACGGTTGGAGGGTGAGCACTGAACTATGGGTGGCGCTAGGCATCGCCGTCGGCAACATAAGAGGGCAACACACCCCTTATCGGGTGGCGATAACCACTTGTGAAGAGCGCGACGATAGTTCCCTCTGAGGCACACACCAATAGGCATGGGACATAAGAGAAACCTGCGGACGGCGATGAGCATCGAACGCCCGAAAGAGGCTCGCAGACGGCAATAGGCACCGAGCACGCGAAGGAAGCTCACAGACAGTGATAGGCACTGAATGCGTGACAAAAGCTCATAGACGTCGATAGACGTTGCTGCAACCCTTTGAGAGCGGTGATCGGCATCGCCGTCTGAGATAGGCGCGCAATAAGGGAAGACCCCCGTGGGCGATGATAGGCTTTATCATTTGTGCTGCTCACTGAGACGTCGTAGGCACAGCCATAAGCAGCGCTGTCTGTGAGTCTCGCCGAGAGATAGAGATGGACGAAAAGAAAGAGAAAGAAGCTCGCGAATGGTGCTGCCATCGCCATGCACAACCTATGAAACCACAAGAGAGGAGAGAAAGAAAGAGGCATGCACGACACTGTCGTTACCGTGCATAGCCTTTGAGAAGGGCTCAGACGAAGGAGATGAGCGAGAAGAAGCGAGGGAAGAAGAAAGAAAGAAAGAAAAGAGACAAAAAGATTTACCTTGAGTCTTGGGGTACCGATCCAAAAGTTTCTCTCTTCTGCCTCTCTCTCTCAAATCGTGACCCAATAGCAAGAAGAAATAGAGATTTTATTAAGCAAAAGTCTCTTTGGCTGAGGGTCCTAGGTACAATGGTGATAAGTGGTATATATAGAGTTTTACCCAAACATGGGTGGATGATCAAAATTAAACCTCATTGCTGCAAATTGAGATTTAAATGAATTAAATAAAATAAGAAAATAGGGTGTAAAATTACAAATTTGCCCCTTCTTAACAATTCGTAGAATTCCAAAACAAACCCTGCTGGTGTCCTAGAACTTGCGTGATCTTTCACGGATGTTCCAGGGTTGCTCTGGTACCCATTTGATTAAAAGATGATTGTTTTCTTGTAAGGCTCAGCACAACGATCGATTTGATACCAACTTCGAGCCATGGATCGTGGTTTTAGGCCACGATCATGTGAATTGAATTTTGGATGAATCTTGCAAACTTCAAATCGATAGTGTGTTCGTTTCTTGATGTTTTTCTATGATTTCTTCACTGGATCACACTGAGCATGCCGTCATGATCGCATGGCAATAAACGCAGCTCGATTTCGTGTCTAGACGAGAATTTTGCAATGTTGAAGTTTTGGTCGGAATCTGGAATTTCGGTGCCGGAATTTGCATTCACTTCATTAGCTTCTTGTGTGAAATCCGACGGTTCATCATGAACGAGATTCGAACCAGTGATAGCTATGGACCTTACCCACGCGATGCAACTGGTTTTACATCGATCGGGTTGCGAGTGGCGTGATTCGGCCGCTCGAGCGAGGCATGTTGCTGCTGTTGATTTTCCTGCAACTTTTTTCACAAATCAGCAACTTCTCTCGAGCTTTTCTCCTTGCTTGGGTGTCGTCACGGGGCGTGCCACATATCGAAACGCTCGTCTTAATGAGACGAACATGCTCCATAAAGTTTGAGCATGATCCGATCTTGGACGAGGGAGATATAAGAGTCGTAAGTCACTATTTGTGACTGTCCCTTTAATGGAGTTTAGCTGTAGGGTAGTCGCATGGGAATAGTGTGCGGCTCCTCCTGTTTTTCTCTTTTGCCTATGACTTCTTCTTGGAAGGTCCGTTTGGGCTGAAATTTGACCGTTGGGGGTTTTCATTCGTGCCGGATCCAATAGCAGTGTTCCCCATAGAAATTTGAAGCACTAAAAATATAGTTCTAGTTATAGGGTCTGTTTTAAGTACTAGAGGCTGATTCTGCCAAAACTGCTTCTCAGTCTGCACTGCCTTAGACATGTCGAAATGTGACAAAACTTGACAGGAGACTTTCAAGAGTATTTATGAAGATCTTGACCAGCTCTAGGGCTATTCTGAGACTGTTGAAATTTTCACTGTGTGTTAGGCTTTATTGACCGACTTCTCCCTTTTATTCCGCATCGGGGACTCATGATGATGAAAAATGTCTTCCAGCAGCATGCTCCTCCGATTGTTTTTCTTTGAGAGAAGCTAGAAGGAAAATCATTCATAAAATTTCCTCTGGCTTTATTTCTTTTTTCTTTCTAGCTACAGGACTACGTGAATGCCCAGGAGATCCACGCAATGTTGTCACTAGGATGCTCAAACATTTGGATGCAATGTACAGGTCCATCCATGGAGACTTTAGGGGGAGAAGAGAATTTTGAGGGATCTGTCGAAGTCCTCACCCTTAAGGGACAATTAGAGATTCTGGTAGCTGAGGATTTTGTGTGGACCTCGTCGGGCAGAATCGGGCCTATGTGACGGCCAAGTGCCATGGTTTAGGGTACTATTGGATTAACAGCCAAAGAACCTTTGCTCGGCGTTGTTTGCTGCTACACTAGGTTTGCTTTTGATAGTCAGAGTACCTCTATGGGCCCCATCTGCTAGGTCCGATCGGGGGCTTTTTTATTTGTCCCGAAGGCCTGGGCCTGTCGGATAGAGGGAAGTTTGATGAGGCGGTTTGAAATATCTCGTCCACCCTAGCTTTGTCAGTTTCTTGCCTTTAGAGTCTTTGGTTTGTCATAAGGGTTTTCTTGTTCTTGTTGTTTGGGAGATCTTGTGAGGCTCTCACTCCCGGGTGAGCCATTTTGTATTGTGATTGGATGTCAGCAGTTGAAGATTTTGTGTGGACTAGCCAGATTTGTTCCTGTTTGGCAATTAGGAGCCGGCTGAGGCTGTGAAGCTACGTCACTTGCATTTTGTTCGTCCAAGTGCCCTTTGCGGGTTTTCACATGGACTGGGGAAGTAGTGTCATAGAGACAGTTTTCATCAACTTCCTTGATTTTCGGGCTCTTTTACCGATGAACTTTTGAACATGTCCGCCATTTTCATCCTTTTTTTCTCACGGTGCCCTTTTGGGGTTTTCACCGTGCCTGGGTTTTTGTTTTTACGGAACTCTTTTACTCATAAATTCGTGACTATGCCTGTCCGTCATTTTTACTCATAGCGTTCCCTTGTCCAGGTATACACCATGCTCATTATTTTTCGTCAATGCGTGTTTAAGGTCATGCCTTCGGGACCTGTGCGAAGCCTTTTATCGTCATGTGGCTAGGACATGTACTATAGTTTAGGGTCATATAGCTAGACCATAGTGGAGATGGATGGAAGTCTGTGGAGGCCATGTAGTAAGTATGATGGTGGTTTTGACTCACTTTGAGGACATGGCATGAGGCTACCTATGAAAAATAGATGCTGTATGAATGGTGCGTAAAAAATGGTGACCCATTAGCTGATGACGAATATGGATGGCGAGATGGTCCGCCATTTGGGAGCATGGTGAGACTCACAGGGGAATGATGAATAGTGGTAGTGAAGTGAATGGGTTAACTGGGGAAGCAATGAAGGTGGCGTGCGCACACGGATGGGTTGGTTAGGGAAGGTGTGGATGAAGATGCATGTAAAGGGGGTATGTGCATACGTAAGGGTGTGTTTAAGGTCATGCCTCTGAGACCTGTGCAAAGCAGTTTAACGTCATGCGGCTAGGACGTGCGCTATAGTTTAAGGTCATATAGCTTGGACCATGGTTATGCAGTTTAAAGTCATGCGACTAGGACCATGCAGTTTAAGGTCGTGCAACTAGACCTCTGCTACAGTTTTAAGGTCATATAGTTTGGACCATGACTGTGCAGTTTAAAGTCATGCAACTAGGACCATGCAGTTTGGGGTTATGCAACTAGACCTCCACTACAGTTTAGGGTCATATAGTTTGGACCATGATGCTAAGACTTTTAATGTCATGCAGCTAAGACGTAGACTATGGTTTATGGTCATATAGTTTGGACCATGGTTGTGCAATTTAAAGTCATGCAGCTAGAACTAGCCAGTTTAAGGTCTTGCAACTGGACCGCCGCTACAGTTTAAGGTCATATAGTTTGGACCATGGCTGTGCAGTTTATGGTCATGCAGCTAGAACCATTGTGTGGATCTCCATGTAGTTGAAGTTGCATGGGAGGTAGGTTTGTGGATAGCAATTTGACTCTCTGGGGAAACAATTAAGGCTATACACAAGGAGAGAGCTTTTAGATGAAGATGGTGGCCCTACGAGGAGTGGCAAACGGAAGTTAACTCCACTAGGGATTAGGAGAGCAAGTGTGGCTCCCTGGGGGTAGTGAGTAATGATATGGATGTAACTCTGCTGAGGATGATAGGCTAGAGCACAGATGCAACCCCACTGGGGGTGGAAAAGATAAGAATAACCTTGTGGAGATAATGGGTTGTGGTAAAGATGTGACTGCTACTGAGGATGTGGGTGTGAAAAAACCCATCAGGGATTGAAGGGGTAAGGAGACTCTGTTTTTCTTTTGCATACACCTAACTCCACTTGGGATGTTGATGGAATACACCTGGCAAAGAGGTGTGCCCATTTCACAATTTAGAGTCATGCGTATGGACTATTTGTCGAGTCGTTTATCGTCTTGCTACAGGGACGTGCGTTACATTTTTAAGGTCTTGTAGCTCAAACCATGGCTATACAGTTTAAAGTCATGCGGCTAGGACCATGCAGTTAATGGCGTGCAACTAGACCTCCGCTACAGTTTAAGGTCATACAGTTTGGACCATGCAGTTTAGGGTCGTGCATCTGGACCATGGCTATGGTAAGGGAAAGTGACTCCCTTGGGAACAAAGCTGTAACTGGAGACTCGACTCGTGAAGAGTGAGACTGGAGTGTAGGGACTAAACTTCCTAGGGATGTAGGACGAAAGTCCAGATGGGAGTGCCTTGGCATGCACACGGTGTTAGGCCATTGATGAAGGACACGCTACGTTAGGCCCTTGTGAAGCGCATGAGGCGATACCTTCTGGTAAAGTGCGTGGAGACGGCTTTTGCGTGCGCCGTTATATCCTCTAGAAGCGTGCGGCGATAGCTCCTTGGTGAAGCGTGCGACGATAACTCCTTGGCGAAGTGCCCCGTGATAACCTTTTTGGGTCTCGAGCTTGACTTGCCCTGGCTTGGTCTTATTGCTGTCTGAAGATGAGGACTGGAGCGTTATTTCGATTTTGTAAGGGGCAATATGTGGCACTGTTGAGTATAAAAGGGGAAACCCCCATTTTGCTGTTTTATGGAGAGGTAAACCAGTTGAAGAGAGTTTATTAGAGAGAGAGAGCCGGAGCTTCCATCAAGAGACCTCTGGCAAGAGTTTCCCGGCCAATACTCACATCATACAGGCCTTCAAGAGTTTTTCGTAGCGTGCTTGCGAGTGTTTTGAAAGAGTGCCAAGGTTTTCTGAGCAGGGAACAGGGGCTACTCAGAGTTTTGCTGGGACTTTTTCGATGAAACTGCAAGAGTCGCAATGGTGCTCTGCTAGAGTTCTAGTGCTCTTCGGGTAGTTCCACAGTTGCTGGTAGGTTGCAGAAGGGCAGGGGGTCTTGATGGTCCTCTGGTTATTAGGAGAGAAGAAGGAGAAGCAATAGTGGACTCACCGGAAACACAATGGAATTCTGGTGAGTTCTGGCAAACCATAGAAGTGCAAAGAAGGAAGAAGGGAAACCCACAGGGTCGCAGGGGAGTTTCGGGGAATTCAGGCAATTTTTTTCTAATATTCCCGGCTATTGGAAAGGGGAAAGAACAGGGTCAGACGAGGATTCCTGGCGACGAGAGGGAACGCAGGTGAGAACTCGAGGTGTCACGAGGGAGGCAAAAGGTTGTGAGAAGGTGGACTATCGGCGACGAGCGACGGTTTGAGGAAACCAAAGAGGAGTGGGAGTTAATGACCTTGAAATTGGAAACAGTGGGAATCGGGGCACTTGAAGTTCATGCACAACATTAAGTCGCATGCAGCGCTGCCTTCACGCAGCATTAAGTTGTGCGCGGCAACAGCCAAGCTTGGCAATATGCTGCTTGCGGCAATGGTCGCGCGTGGTGTTGACTTGCGCGCGGTGATGGTGGAACGCGACATTGAGTTGCGTATGGCATTGTCTGCTCACGGCGTTGGGTTGTGCGCGGCAATGACCATGAACGGCAATGTCTCGCAGGAGCCAAGAGTGATGGCAAATGAGAAGGCCCGGTCGCTGTGGTCTGTTGGAAGCCAAGTCCTCCAGCACAACAATAGTGAAGTCCATGTTGTTTTGGAGGAAGGGAATCCATCATGGGCCGGTTCCTTGCCAGAGAAGTCTCCTTTGTAAGTCAGACGAATTGAGCCTGACTTGGAAATGATTGGCTTCCTCTTTTGGCCTATAACAATTCTCTTTGAGAACTCTTGGCAGATGAATTGAAGCTGACTTACAAGTGGTCTTGTTTCTTCTTCATGATGAGTGCATTTATTTTCGGCCTATAACCGTCCTCTTATCCTCAGATGCAAGAGCTTTGTAACTTCCCAAATAATGGGCTTTTGATTGTACCTTGTAACTTTTTCTAATGCAATGAAAGAACTGAATTTCTTTCGAGCCGGCTTAATATTCTTCTTTTCAATTTCTTTCTTTTTACTGCATGCATCGCACTTTAAGAGCATATCAGGGGTAGTACTTCTTTAGGTATCGCCCATTGATAGGGGGCATTGCCTCCTCTCCATCATAGTTTGTCAGTATATAGGCCCCGTTTGGTGTGACCTTTTTGACTATGAAGGGACCCTCCCACTTTGGTTCGAACTTTCCCTTGCGGCGTCCATGCATTACAATCGATCTCTTGACTGCTAAGGCTAGATCCCCGTGAGCGAATGAGCAAACCTTGACAGACTTATCAAAGGCTCTCTTCATTCTTCCTTGATTGAGCTCGAGGTTCTGCTAGGCCTCTAGTCTCTTTTCATCAAGGGTATCCAACTCCTGGTAACGGAGCTTGACCCTATCATCTTCAGTCAGTCCCTGATGTATAACGACACGGAGTGAAGGTATCTGAACCTCGAGGGATAAAACCGCCTCACCTCCATAGACCAGGGAATAAGGAGTAGAGTTTGTAGCATTCCGGGTGGTTAGGCCCACAAAGCTTCAAGTAACTTCGCATGCCAATTCTTCCTTGACTTCGAAATTGACTCTCGGAGCACCCCGCACATGGTTTTTTTGAACACCTCAGCTAAATCATTGGCTCGAGGGTAGTACATGGTCGAGTATTTCCACTCGAAACCGAACTGGTTGACTAGGTGATCAACGTGATGGATTTTGAACTGAGGGCCATTATCAGAGACTATTCGGTCAGGGACCCCGAATCGGTATATGATGTGATGATGCACGAAGTTGGCCATAGTCGTCCCTGGAACCTGCTTGAGAGGGACCGCTTCAGCCCACTTGGAAAAGTAATATTTTGCTGCTAGAATGAAAGCATGACCCAAGGCAGAAGGAGGGTCTATGGGTCCTACAATATCCATACCCCATTGGGAAAAGGGCCATGATGTCATTGTAGGATGGAGAGGCTCCGGGAGCTGATGAATGAGGCTTGAGTGCATTTGGCACACCTGAAATCTTTTAGCATAGTTTTGGGCATCAACCACCATTGAAGGCTAATAATAGCCCAGTTTACATATGCACTCGAAGAGCTTAGGACCGGACTGATGCAGCCCGCAGATACCAGAATGCACTTCTTCAAGTATTTTGCTTGCTTCTTGTGTATCGACGCATCTAAGGAGGATTTCGTCAAATGATTGACGAAAGAGAACATCCTCATCGAGAAGGGTGTACTTGGTAGACATCCGTCGTATTCCGTTGTGTTCTGCTTGATCCAGAGGTAGCCTTCCATGCTTTATGAAGTTCATGATAGGTTTCCTTCAGTCTTCTACTTGTGCAACCTCTGCATACATAGGGTTGAAGAATTCAGGCTCTTGCTTCTCAGCCTTGAATTCTTTACCTTGAGACATTTCCTGCTCTACCTTAATGATGTCCTTGGCTGCAAGGAATGCTCCGAATGGATGCGGTGGGCATTCAGGGAAGACATCTCTCTCATCATCTGTATCAACTTCGGTTTTCAAGTCGACATATCTCCATTCTGTTACCCAAACTAGTGTTGGCCTGGATGAAGACAGTTGAATGGTGGCCCCAAGCTTTGAGAGCACATCGGCCTGCGAGTTTAGCTTTCTAGGGATATGACTCAAGAATAAATCATCGATCTTAGCCATGTAAGATTTGGCCGTGTCATGATAAGGCTTGAGAGTATCCTTCCTTACATCATAAATCCCCTAAAGCTGTTGGATGACTTGTTCAGAGTCGCCAAAGATGTTTAGTTGTTTCAGGTCTAGCTCCTAGGCGATCTCCAGTCCGATTATGAGGCCTTGATATTCAACTTTATGAGAAAATGCCTCTACAAGTGAGAAGGATAGAGGAATCATTCCACCGTCGGGAGTTAGGAACATGACTCTGGCACCCTCTCTATCAGACTAGAATGCTCTGTCGAAATACATCTCACATAGTCGAGTTAGGACCGTATAGAAAACTTCTTCATCCGGGAGATCACTCGACAGGGGAGATTCCGAAGGGACTGGGTGAGTTGCGAGAAAGTCTGTTAAGGCTTGACCTTTGACTACCTTCTGTGGTACATTCGTGATGTCGAACTCCATTAGCAATAATGCCCACTTAGCTAAGCGTCCTGACATGCATGGCCGGGTCATAAGGAACTTGATCGGGTCCGCCTTTGAGATTAACTTGACCTCGTGACTGAGCAAGTAATGACGAAGCTTATGTATCGCAAATCACGACTAGGCACATATTTTCGATGGGAGGGTAATTCTTCTCTTCTCTCTATATCCTGTGGCTGAGATAATAGAGCGTTGTTTCTTTTCCCCCATCATTATTCTGTGTTAGGAGTGCCTTGAGTGACTCATCAAGGGTAGTCACGTATGCAATGAGAAGCCTTCCGAACACTGACATAGAGAGTATTGGAGGATTCAACAAGTACTGCTTGATATCATCGACTGCAGCTTGGCACGCCTCATCCCATATGAAGGGAGTGTCCTTCTTCAGGAGGTGTGAAAAGGGCCTGCATCGTCTTGAAAGGTTTGAGATGAACCTTCGAATGTAGGCCAGTTGCCCTTGGAGAGACCGCAGTTCATGCAGGGTCGTAGGCAGTGGCATGTACTGAATTGCCTTGATCTTGACCAGCTCGATCTCCAGGCCACGGTACCTCACGATGAACCCTAAGAATTTTCTTGAGCGTACGCCAAAGGTGCATTTCAAGGGGTTCATCTTGAGTTGGTGATGCCGCAGCTGTTCAAATACCTTTTTAAGGTCCTGCATGTGAGCGTCTTTCGTTTCAGATTTCACCTCTAAATCATCTACATAGCACTCGACCTCCTTGTGGATCATATCCTTGAAGATGGTCATCATGGCTCGCTAGTACGTCGCACCGACATTCTTCAACCCGAAGGGCATCACAGTGTAGTAGCAAAAGACACCTTTTGGGGTCAATAATGCAGTGGTCTCTTCATCCTCTGGTGCCATTCTGATCTGATTATAACCAGAATACCCATCCATAAAGGAAAAGATTTGGCACTAAGCTGTGGAATCGACAAGCATCTCGATGAATGGCATGGGGAAGCCGTCCTTGGGGCAGGCGGTGTTCTAGTCACAAAAGTCAATATAGACCCTGATTTGACCATTTATCTTCTTGACTGGGGCAATGTTTGCCAGCCATCTTGGGTATTTGACTTCACATATGAATCTAGCTTGCCTAAGCTTATTGACCTCAGCATCGACCTGCATCTCGAGGTCGGGTCTAAACCTTCTTGATTTCTGCTTCATGGGTTTGATGGTTGGATCGATACCGAGACGATGGACAACAATTTGAGGGTCCAGACCAGGCATCTCATGATAATGGAAGGCGAAGAGTCCCAGTTTACTCGGAGAAGGGAAATATAACTTTCTTTCTCTTTTGGGGACTTTTTTGCAGAGATGAAAGTTAGTCTTAGGTCAGCCTCATCCTCTAAGTTTATCTCTTCAAGCTCATCAGCCGTGGCCTGACCACCATCTTCCCACTCTTCTGGAGCCTCTTGCAACTCTTCGTCTGGGGGTTCAGGATGCTTCTCATCAATCTCGAGCGCAGGGACCCGCGATGCTGACATTTCTATTTCTAGGAAGGATCCAGTGTGGGAAACAATTTCCAGTCCCCGGTCGGACCAAACAATGAGAGGGTCGATTTCGAACATGGAGTTAATGGCCTCAGGACTGGGGTCACTTGGTACTTGCCCTGAGTTGGGTGACGCTTCATGAACTTGAATCATGTGACAGACCTCATAGGAGTAGGAGCCCAAAGATGGCTCGGTCCTGGCTGGGGCTAGGGCATCGACGACTGTCAAGAATCCAGCCGCCTAGGCCAGCATCTTTCTTAGGCGCTTCCACTGTGACCGGCTGATGTTAGTGCCTCCGAGCTCTCTGTTTAGAGCGTTGAAGTCTGGGTATTGCCGAACCGCACCTGTGGAAGAAATAGAAGAGGAGAGAGGAGGATAAGAAGAAGCAGAGATAGAAGTTCTTTGGCTGCTTTTTACGTCGTCACCAGAATTAGACGTGTGCAGGGGGTATTTTAGGTCTTGCCCTGGTTCCGACAGTCGTGGGTTGCTTATAGCATCGTCACCTGTATTGGACGAGTCCCGAGCAGTTGATGACTCGAGGGGTGTCCACGTGATCGGACGATAGGATAAGGCGAGTTGCGCCTAGGATGAAGTCCTGTAAGGTCGGCATTGGGGAAGAGGCCTGAAAAATTCTTCCTCAACTGGTGGATGAGTGATGTGGTTCCTTTGGCGGGCTGACTTGGGTGCTTGTCTCCTTCTGGATCCCTGAGGAGGTGTTTGGCCTGCCCTATAAGGTTGGTGAGTAGTCCAAGCTTGGTGGACTACCTCATGCTTCAGGGACTTGAGCCTACTTCGCCCATGGTAGACTTTGCAGGGCTGAGAAGTCGAGGGCTTTGAAGGGTCCAGTGTATGCTCATAAGGGGCTTGTAGTGGGGCTTCTTCTTAAATGGGAGAGATGGCTTGGAAGCGTTCTAGGAGGACGACAAAAACAATGTGGCCTTTCTTGACTTTCTCCGCCACTTTAGCTTCAAACCCAGAGCATTCTTTCAGTTCGTGGCCCCATACTAGGTGATATGGGTACTAGAGATTCTTCGTACCCTGGGCAAGACGCTTTGGTTGCCTGGTAGGTTTGGAAATGACGAGACCCTGTTGGAGCATTGCCTTGAAGAGGGCTTGCAGAGGATCTAGCTCAGTGCTTCCCTGGGCTTGTGTCGGGAATTCTTCTTGCACTGGTGGAAGAGGGACTTTGGGGTGTCCTTCTGGATTACCATGAACTTCCTAGTATGGCTGCATCTTCTCTGCCAAGAGCTTATGGAAGCCAGTGCATTCGCTTAGGTCATGGCCTCATATTAGGTGATAAGAGCCTCAGAGATTCTCAGTTTCAGGGGCAGGAACTTGGGCTGCCTTGTCGGCTTTTGCATGACGAGTCTTTCTTCGAGCATTATGGAAAATAGTGCATGGAGGATAGTGGGTGCCTCCTCATCTTCTTGTATTGACACTATGTGGGCAGCCTCAGTTGCCTCAAACGCACTCTTTAACTCTTCGAGCTTTGAATGTCCTTAAGCGCATAGTAGTCTTGAGTGGGTTGGCCTACTCCTCTGTGATAGGCGCAGTACCTCTTGTGTGTCTCCTATCTGGACAGCTCTGGGGTTTTCACCTCTGGCAGCTGAATCATGCTATGCTCTAGTAGTAACCGAAGCAGCCCAGGAACCCACTCCCTCTCGAAGGGGTACACCTTGTTTTGGTGCTGGATCAAGAAGTTATTTCGATTTATATTCTTAAGGGGCGGTACCCTATTGTAACATTACTGCTTGCCCTCGGCCTGAGGCATATATGCCTTGGAGAGGTCTAAGGTTTGAGGGGCGGCTTTGTTAGTGTCGGTCACTGTGACAGCCGCACTAATTACTGCTTTTTGCTGGTTGCCTCGATTATTGGAGCGATGATTACCCTGATCATTTCTAGAGCCAGAGGGCTGCTGACAAGATCTGCCATGATGATTGGACAGACCTTCTATACGAACTGCTTTAGAGATGAGTTCTGACATGGAGGGTGGATTGGAGGCCTCAACATGCAGAGCGATCTCAGGCAACATATTTCGTATGCAGGTTTGAACTGCTTCTTCTTAAGTCATGGGAGTAGCATGAAAGGTTGCCAACTCTCTCCATTGGGCGATAAATTTGTTCATCGGGGTCTTGAGTCAAAGTTCGATGGTTTCCACGTTCCTCTGGACTTCGTAGAAGTGTTGGTAAAACAATTGCTCCATTTCCTTCCATGCGTATACCGAGTTGGGAGGCAACCAAGCATACCACTGGAAAGCTGGCCCTTCGAGAGTCTCGACGAACTGATGGAGGAGGAGTACCCCGTCAGTTGTCGTCTCTCAACATGCCGCTTGGAAGTGAGCAGTATATTGATGCGGGGATGTAGTGTCGTTGAACCATGGAAGCTTCCCTTTTTGGTATTTTTGGGGAAATGGCACCTGGTCAATGTACGAGGGCTACGGATTTGGTAAAGCAGTGCCTCTTGCACGCTCAGGACCTTGTTCTTGAGACTGTTGGCCACCATGACCCCACGGGAAGAAGAGCTGTCTTGGGAGAAAAGTGGGGGAGTTTGCATGGGAACTCTCTTCATCAGACGGGGAATTGGTCTCATGGTGAGAAGACGGGGACCTGGAGGCTTCTAGGCGATCCATCTTTTTGAGGATGGACTGCATCATTACCTCGAACATGTTCATCCACTCTTCTTGGGCGTCATCCGGCTCATTGATTACCATGACACTGACCATTTCTTCTGAAAGGTCAACGTCAGGTTGAATAGTGGACTGCCGGGGTTGGCGAATCGTATGAGGCAAGTTGGTCTGCAGGGGCTCAGCATGCCCCGATTGGGCTTGAGCCTTGTACACTGATAGTATGAGGACCGATGCTTGACGGCCTTGTGACCGTGACTTCTTGACAGTAATCACTTAACAATATTCTTAGTCCTGCTCAGGTTTTGGGGTTCGTAGAGGGAAAAAGGGATTGTGTGGTAGGAGGTCACCAAGGGTGGTAACCTCAACTACCTTAAGGGCCTCTTTAGTAAGGATCTGCAGGCCTCTCTTTTGCTTAATCTTGAGGCTGCTATGGACTTTACTCCAGAACCGGGCCTGAGATTTGGATTGCCCCATCTTTCTTGAGCATGTGAGGGCCATGTCCATTAACTGAAGCAGAGAATGGGGTCCAAGGATGGAGGGCAGTCTGAGTTGCTGCCTTGGAGGCTGTAGGTACCTGTTAGACATCAGGCCATTGCCCCGAATTCCCTTGTGAGGGCCGGGTACATGCTTGACCTGAGGCGGCTAACTCAAGATGGTACTCTTAGGGAAAACCTTTGAGTACCAGGTCTCGAGGTGCTTTTCTGGTGAAGGAAGAGTGACAGAAGAAAGAACTGGTTCATGACTCCGCCTGAGTCAAGATCAGGGAGGAACCTGCAAAGTCGATGTGTGTGCACCTTTAAGTTAGTCGTCCGGGTGACTTGGGCTCTGCCTGGGCTCGGTCAGCTGGTTCGACCTTAGGAGGCCGAGACCTACGAGCTTATGTCTGTGAGGGATCGGGTAGGAGCCTATCTCTCACAGGGTGATGCCATGTGTGCTGAGAAGGAGGACGAAGTGGTCGACTCTCATGTGCTCGAGCTGGCGCAGAATTCGCCCCGAGTTGTGGAAAGCATATGGGTAGCACACGTATTGGCCCGAGAAGACATAGCCTTGGACGTGAACTCGAGGCAGCATGAAAATGGCCCTGAGGTGTGGCTTGAATGGATGGACCACGAGCCTTTAGGCGTGTGCGAGAGGTGGAGGTTGTAGGGTCTCTGCCTCTGTGTGCTGAGTCTCTAGGTGTAGAGGTTCGGGGTAGTGAAGGATTTCAAGTGGGTGGCCTTGCGGCGACCCTCAAGAGCGATGGACAGGGCAGCCTTCCAGCGTACCTCAGCAATATGACTGGCAAGGGACTTTCAAGTAGCAGGGTGTGTGCTGTGTGCGGTAGCAGATGAGCTACCAATGTAAGGGGCCCTGGTGGATGGTCCACCAAGGCGAGGAAGCGGGGAGTCAGGGATCTTTAAGAACCTTCTCGCACCATTCCAGGAGAGCACCTAGGAGCCAGACTGTGAGTCCTGACTCAGAAGGAGTGCAGGGAAGGAAGCTCGAGCAGCTTATTTCCTTGAGATAGTCATGAGTGTGGGGATGAGAAAATCCCCAATTCAGATGAACGGGTTAAATAACCCAGATGCTATATAATGTAATGCAGAACATAAAAGGAGATACTGATCAAGCAAGAGCGAACCAACAAAGGGGTAATAAGTCCCCAGTGGAGTCGTCAAACTGGTTAGGTGCCTCGATCTCACCTCCTCGGATCTGGGTGATCAGTTGACATGTGTCTCGGGTTGAAAGACCCGGGATCTGAGATCGCTCTCTCGGGAACCTCGTTCACAGAACAAGGGCAGGTGTCCAACTAGTGAGAGAGGAATTTCAATGTGAGGTGGGGACCAACCTCACCTGGGTCCGTGACTTACTGGGTTGACTCGTGCGGGCGCCCTCTTAGATCATGATGGAAAGCTCCCCAGCTGCTTCAGCTGGTTCGGAATTGCCTCCCTTGACTAGCAATCTCCTTGTTTTCTGCACAACATTATCATGGTTAACTTGCACGACAAGTGGGCCGAGGGACTCACCCTTGTCTTAGGGAAATGCACATTCATAAGTGGGGTTGATGAAGCAGAAGGCTCAAATGAAGGCAGAAAAGGGAACTTGATAACGAGATGATACTAGCACGATAGCTGAACTAGTGACCGACTCGAAGTGGTAACAAGACGGGCATAGTACTAAGGACCAACACAGCGATAATACTACTCGAAACCAAGACCGATATGACTATCTTAATCTGGTGTGGCAGCAAGACGGGCATGGTACTCTGGACCAGTACGACAGTAATACTACTCGATAGTCAGACTGCTATGGCAATGTTAGGCCGAGTTTACCCTCATTCAAGTGAGAAGAGAAGAGAATGAAGAGAAAGAGTGAGACGACGAAGAGACGGGGTCCCAACGGCGTGTAGGAATTGCCATTCATAGCCGTGGAGAAACAGTGTCACGGCCCTTGGATAGCGCTAGACACTTCTACTCATGGCTGAAGGGTGAGCCGTGAACTATGAGCGGCGCTAGGCATCACTGTCGGCAACACGAGATGGCAACACACCCCTTCGTGGGTGGCGATAGTCACTTGGAAAACGTGCGGTGATAGTTTCCTCTGAGGTACCCGGTGATAGGCATAGGACGCAAGAAAAACCCACGGACTGCAATGGACACCGAGCGCCCGAAAGAGGCTCGCAGATAGTGATAGGCACAGAGTGTGCGAAGGAAGCTCACAGACGGCTATAGGCCCCAAGTGCGCAAGGGAAGCTCATAAACGGCGATAGGCATTGTCGCGACCCTTCACGGGCTGCGATAAGCATCACCGTCTGCTATTGGCGCGCAATAAGGGAAGACCCCTGCAGGCGGTTCTAGGCTTTGCTGTCTGTGCTCCTCACTGAGACGTTGAAGGACAACGATGAGCAGTGCTGCCTACGAGTCTTGTCAAGAAATAGAGATGGACGAAAAGAAAGAGAAAGTAGCTCGTGCATGGTACTGCCATCACCATGCACGACTTGTGAAACAACAGGAGAGGAGAGAAAGAAAGAGGCATGTATGGCACTGCCACTACCGTGCATGGCCTCTGAGAAGGGCCCAGACGAAGGAGACGAGTGAGAAGAAGTGAGGGAAGAAGAAAGAAAGGAAGAGAAGAGAGAGAAAGATTTACCTTGACCCTAGGGGGACCGATCTAAAATTTTCTCTCTCCTACCTCTCTCTCTCAGATCGTGACCCAACGGTAAGAAGAAATAGATATTTTATTAAGCAAAAGTCTCTTTGGCCAAGGGTCTTGGGTACAATGGTGGTACGTGGTATACATAGAGTTTTACCCAAACAGGGGTGGATGATCAAAATTAAACCTAATTGCTAGAAATTAAGATTTAACTGAATTAAATAAAATAGGAAAATAGGGTGCAAAATGATAGATTTGCCCTTTCCTAACAATTCATGGAATTTCAAAACAGTCCCCGCTGTTACTCTAGAACTTGCGTGATCTTTCATGGATGATCCGGGGTTGCTCTAGTGCCCGTTTGATCGAAAGATGATTTTTTTCTTGTAGGGCTCGGCATGGCGATCGATTTGATACCAACTTCAAGCCATGGATTGTGTTTTTAGGCAACGATCATGTGACTTGAATTTTGGATGAATCTTGCAAACTTCGGATTGATAGTGTGGTCGTTTATTGTTTTTTTCTGTGATTTCTTCACTGGATCACATTGAGCATGCCGTGATGATCGTGTGGCAACAAACGCAGCTCGATGTCGTGTCCGGACGAGAATTTTGCAATGTTGGAGTTTTGGCTGAAATCTGAAATTCCGGCTACGGAATTTGCACTTACTTCATCGGCTTCATGTACGAAATCCAACGATTCATCATGCACGAGGTTCGGCAAGTGATAACCATGGGCCTTACGCACGCGATGCAACTTGTTTTATGCCGATCGGGTTTGCGAGCATCGTGATTCGGCCACTCGAGCAAGGTGTGTTGTTGCTGATTTTCCTGCTACTTTTTTCACATATCAACAACTTCTCTCTAGATTTTCTCCATGCTCAGGCGTCGTCACAGGGCATGCCACATATCAAAACGCTCATCTCAATGAGACGAATACGTCCAAGAAGTTTGAGTGCGATCTGATCTTGGATGAGGGAGATATAAGCATCGTAAGTTATTGTTTGTGACTGTCTCTTTAATGGAGGTTAGTTGCTGGGTGGCTTTGAAAGGAATTCACAAAGCCATGGAAAATATGGTTGCTCTAATGCAATATCAGATGAAAAACAACAATCCACCCAGACAGTCAGTTACGGGAAATGGTGGGAGTAATATCAAACAATTTAAAAAATTGAACCCACCTTCTTTTGAGGGTGCTGTAAACCCACTGGAAGCCTAGGGATGGATTATGCAGTTGGAGAGAATATTCGAAGTAATGGAATGTTCTGATGATAGGAAGGTGACCTTGATAGTTTTTATGTTAGAAGGTGAATCACAACATTGGTGGCGAATGACGAAAGGAGTATTGGTCAAAGAAAATAAACCCTTGACTTGGGAAGTATTTCTAGAGGCATTTAATGAAAAGTATTTTCCAGATTTTATTCAAGACCAAAAAGAAATGGAATTTCTGGAATTAATTCAAGAAAACCGGACAGTAGCACAGTACGAGGCCAAGTTTACTGAATTGGCCAGGTTTGCACCACATATGATTAACAATGAGGCAAGAAAGGTGAAAATTTTTTAAAGGGGTCTCAGACCAGCTACTAGAAGCAAAATATCAATCTTAAAATTGAGAACTTATGCTAAAATAGTGGATCGAGCCCAAATTTTCAAAAAAGATTTCGTAGATTACTAAAAGATAAAAAGTCAAAAAAGTCAGGTTAGACCCACACCATCTAATCGACAATAGTTTGAAAGGGCAAACAAGAAGCCAAGGCCCTTGCCACTTCAAAGCCCAATAGAACCATGTAAAAAAATGTGAGAAAAACCATGGATCGAGCCCGTGTTATTGGAATGCTAGAGCCTATTTTAAATGTGAAAAATTAGGGCACCAAATTAGAGAATGTCCTAGCTTACAGATGCAACAGCTTCCAAAGCAGCGAGAGATAACTCAAAAGCCTCAGATGAAGGGAAGAGTATTTACGATCGCCAAGCAAGACACTCAGGCCTCAAAATCAGTGATCCAAGGTACTCTTATTATCTTCCAAAAAGTAGCTCATGTTTTGATTGATCCTGGATCTACTCATTCATTTGTGTCACCACACTTTGCATGCCACTTAAAGGTAGAACCAAAACAATTAAAATACATTCTAGAGGTAGCCACACCGGTGGGAAATTCAAGTAACACCAATATAGTGTACAAATCCTGTGTAATAAAGATAGAAGAAAATGATCTGTTGGTTGATTTAATACTCTTAGAAATTCAAGATTTCGATGTAATCTTAGACATGGATTGGCTTTCTGCATACCATGCAAGTATTGATTATTACAAGAAAATGGTTACCTTTAGTATTCCGAATCAACCAGTATTTTACTTCAATGGTATCAAAGAAGACTCCCCATCATATTTAATCTTTTGTATTCGAGCTAATTGCCTCCTTCAAAAGGGTGTCAAGGCTTTCTTGCCTATATCAAAGAAGATAGGAAGGAAGAGATAAATTTGGATACCACTTCGGTTATCCGAGAATTTCCCGACGTTTTCCCTGAAGAATTGCCAGGATTACCGTCAGACAGTGATATTGAATTCTCCATTGAATTATTGCTTGGGGTAGCCCCAATTTCTAAGGCACCTTACAGAATGGCACCTGCAGAATTTAAGCAACTTTAATAACAATTGGAAGAATTATTAGATAAAGGTTTTATTAGGCCCAGTGTATCACCTTGGGGTACTCTGGTATTGTTTGTTAAAAAGAAAGATGAGACCAAGAGATTGTGTCCCGATTATAGACAGTTAAACCAAGTAACAGCGAAAAATAAGTATCCATTACCTAGAATTGATGATTTATTTGATCAATTACAAGGATCACAACTGTTTTCAAAAATTAATCTTAGATCTGGATACCATCAGCTTAAGAAGATTAAAAGTAAAGATGTTTCAAGACAGCTTTCAGAACAAGGTATGGCCATTATGAATTTTTAGTCATTCTTTTTGGATTAACCAATACACCGACTGCGTTTATAGATTTGATGAATCGGGTCTTTAAGCCCTTTTTGGATAAATTTATTATGGTATTCATCGATGATATTTTAATTTATTCCAAGAATCAGAAGGAGCAAGAGCAGTATGTAAGAATGGTATTGCAAATATTAACAGAAAATAAATTGTATGCCAAACTTAGTAAATGTGAATTTTGGCTTGAACAAGTGACATTTTTAAGACATGTCATATCAAAGGAAGGTCTATCAGTTGATCCTTTAAAGGTTTAAGCCGTTGTTAATTGGAAACAACCAAGTAATGTGACTGAAGTTCGAAGTTTTTTGGGATTGGCAGGATATTACAGAAAATTTGTAGAAGGATTTTCTCGAATCGCAACCCCATTGACTCGATTGACACAGAAAAATGTCAAATTTGAGTGGACAAGTGAATGTGAGGAGAGTTTTCAAGAACTAAAAGTTCGATTAACTTCAACACCTATTTTAACTATTCCTGAGGGGAGTTAGGATTTGTGATTTATAGTGATGCCTCACATAAAGGCTTGGGCTGTGTATTAATGCAATATGGGAAAGTAGTGGCACATGCATCCAGACAGTGGAAAGAATATGAGAAAAAATATCCAATTTATGACTTGGAGCTGGCTGCAATAGTACTCACTTTGAAAATGTGGAGGCATTATCTATATAGTGAGCAATTCGAAATATACACGGATCATAAGAGCTTGAAATACCTCTTCTCTTATAAGGATTTAAATATGCGACAGATAAGATGGATGGATTTCTTAAAAAATTATGATTGTACAATCCATTATCATTCAGGAAAAGCTAGTGTTGTGACCGACGCTCTAAGTAGAAAATCTACGGGAATCTTAACTCATCTAATGATCCAAGAAATGAGATTGTTAGAGAAAATAGTGGATTGGCATCTGACTCCGTCTATTAATGGTATGGTAAGTATGATTGCCAACATTAAGGCAGAATCCCAATTAATCCAACAGATTCGATCGGCATAAAAGAAAGACCCTCAGCTTATAACAATTGTAGAAGAGGTGAAGCTGTGAAAGAGAGACGAATTCTCTATATGTGGTGAGGATTTGCTAAGATTCAAAGGTCGGGTTTGTGTTTCGAATAATGAGAGTGTGAAGAAAGTTATCTTGGAAGAAGCACATCACTCTCGTTATACGATACATCCCGAAAGTATTAAAATGTATCAAGACCTGAAGAAAACCTTTTGGTGGAATAATATGAAAAAAGAGGTAACACTATTTGTGTCTAAGTGCCTAACATGCCAGCAAGTAAAAGCTGAGCATCAAAGGCCCGCTAGGTTATTGCAACCTTTACCCGTGCCAGAGTGGAAGTGGGAGCACATCTCTATGGATTTTATCTCTGGTTTGCCTAGAATAAATTCAGGACATGATAGCATTTGGGTCATTATAGACCGGCTGACCAAAGCTGCCCATTTTCTATCGACTCGCACAACGTACCCTTTGGATCAACTGGCCAAGTTGTACATTAAGAAAATAGTGCGGTTGCATGGAGTTCCGGTCAGTACTGTATCGGACATGGATACTCAGTTTACTTCTAAATTTTGGGCTAGGCTACAGTCAGCCATGGGGACGAGACTCACCTTTAGCACTGCCTTTCACCCCCAAACTGATGGACAATCGGAGAGGACCATCCAAACCTTAGAAGATATGCTGAGGGCCTGTGTCATTGACTTTACAGGAAGCTGAGATGACCATTTACCCCTGATTGAGTTTGCTTATAATAATAGCTTTCAAGCCAGTATTCAAATGGCACCATATGAAGCCCTGTATGGAAGGAAATGCAGGTCACCCATCTGTTGGGACGAGGTTGGTGAAAGAAAGATTTTGGGGCCAGAAATTGTCCAGGTAACTACATATAAGATAGCATTAATTCGAGAAAGGCTTAGGACAGCTCAGAGTCGGCAAAAGAGTTATGCCGATAACCGACGGAGAGATCTTGAATTTGAGGAAGGTGATCTAGTTTTCCTAAAGATCTCACCAATAAAAGGCATTATGAGATTCGGCAAGAAAGGAAAGTTGAGCCCACGTTACATCGGACCATTTGAATTCCTGGAAAGAATTGAAGGTGTCGCTATAGACTTGCCTTACCACCCGAATTGACAAACGTCCATAATGTCTTCCATGTATCATCACTACGAAAATATCAGCCCGACCCATCCCATATCTTGAAATATGAGCCTTTACCGATCATGAAGGACCTATCATTCATTGAATAGCCAATTTTGATACTGGATAGAAGGGTACAAGTGTTGCGCAACAAGGAGACTCCTTTGGTCTGTATATTATGGCAGTACCATTCAAGAGAGGAGTTGACTTGGGAACGAGAAGACGATATCAGAGAAAAATATCCCTATCTTTTTCAGTAATCAGGTACACAAATTTAGAGGACTAAATTTCTTTAAGGGGGGAAGAATGTAACAATCCTAAAATTTCAAAAAAAAATATATAAATAAATAAATAATTCTTTATAGTGTGATGGTCCATATAAGTATTATGATCCTTAGGGACCATCACCACTTTTGTTAACTTTTTCCTTTCCTTTACCACGTTCTTTAGTTGACGGGGGCCTTAAAGGCTTCACGTATAACATTATCGTCACACCTCATGTATGAAGTGGAGCTTAATGAAATAGTATAATAATATGTTTTAAGAATTTTAATTCGAAGAGGTGAGGACTCCCACCCTAGAAAAATTTTGAGATCTTTCTTTCTCTAGTCGAAACATAGTGAGCTCCTCTCTCAAGCCGAATTTTTATCGGAAGCTCCCTCTCAAATATTTTAGATAAGTGACTTCATGATCTTGAAAATAATCCGTTCTTTTTAAAAATGAAACGAAATAATTACTTCTGCTTATTACCATGAATTTTAGGCGCGATAAATTTTATGTGCAAACGACCTCATTATTTTGAAAAATAATCCTTTTAATAAAATTGTAATATTTTATCCATGGTAGAAATTTTAAATGCCGTAAATTCCTGGAAATAAATTTATTTATTTTTCTTGTCTATTGTTAGAGAATTTTAGATACTGTAAAATTATTAGAAATCAATGTGATATTTATGCTTTTAGTTAAATTGTAAGATTTCTTTGTACTGTTTTTAATATTTAGACATTGTAAAATTCATGTACAAATGACTGCCTTATTATTTGAAAACTGATATTTTTGCATTTGATTATAGCATTGTCTGTGAAATGTTTATTTGCAAATTGACATCCCATAAATTGTGATAATTCCGTATTCTTGAATTTCTATAAGAGTTTTTCTATACATATTAGATTGGCAATTATGCTAAAATGTCTTTACGAACTGCTACCTTTCTAAATTTGAGCCCAAAATATTTGACTGGTTATTTTTGAAATGCTATTGAAAGTGACTGTTATTAATGGTTTCAGTGAAATTCATATTAATAATTTCATTGATATGTTGAGTACATGATATTGCTGCTTTCGAATGTTTAAAGAGATTTAGAAATACTTTAAGTATGCAAGTGGACTCATCCGGTTCGCCGGTGAGGTATAAGTGAACCTATCCAGTACGCCGGTAGGGATTAAGTGGACTCATCAAGTACGTCGGTGAGGTATAAGTGGACCTGCAGGGATTAAGTAAACCTATCTGGGATGCCGATAGGGATTAAGTGGACCCATCAGGACGCTGATAGGGTATATAAGAGACCTACTTGGGACGCCAGTAGGGTATTTTGTGAAATCTTTTGAATTATGCACTGATGTTAAAATGTTATACGGATTTCAATTATTCGAATTATACTTAATTATGCATTTTTGAAAGTGAAATTGTTGATGCATTTCTGTTAATAGATCTCCTTTTTGAAAATATTGATATCTTTCAACCATGATTATTTTTAGGATTATGATGATCACTTACTGAGTTGCCAAACTCATCAAATTATGGTAAACATTTTTTTTCAGGATAACTGCGGTTTCATTTTGTATGCTCGTCAGGATCAACTCTGGAAGATATTGTAGTTGTGCTTAAACTTTCTTTTGTTACTTTGTAAGAATTCACCATTGTAAATTTGTCCTAAACAGAGATGTATATATGTTTTGACTGTCACATCTCAGGAATATCAGTATTGTGAATTCTTGGGGCGTGACACAGTCATTAATATTACCATCTACATATTAGTATGTTACATATTACATGTTGTGGCATAATTTGTTTTGCTCCATTATTACATTTATGTGCATAGAAATTTTCTTCTTCCTTCCTTCCAGCACTTCGCTTGCTGCACTAGTCACTTTGCTTGATGTTTGATAATTGATACATGAAGTGTGTTATGGCTTATATGTAACCATTAAAATGCTACTGATAAAGAATGAGTTTTTATTTGTTATGCATTCTAGAAACCCATAAGTCTATTGTTACGTCTCTAACTTGTTATCACTTATCTAAGAATGCGATATCCACGGTTAGTGTGGGATAAGTATCTCTCTCTAAAAGCATATATCTAGGTGCAAATATGTCCTCAGTAATACGGTCCCTCGTTGTGTGTTGCCAAACAGTAATAGCAGTGTAGTCCTTCATTTCTTTTTATTTTTTAATTGGTTATTCCTTTGCATGTTCTTTGTGAAATTTCACAGATTCCTTCTTCTATATGCATCTATTCTTGAATTAAATCGATTTTGGACCCATGTCCGATTAATCATTAGGGTTTTATCTTGCAAACACACTTGTAGTATACCATTGCACAGTTGTGCTCTTAATTTTACTATCATATTGTGTGAGGAATTATAATCTAAAGAAAAAGAGCCCCATGTATAGTCCAAGTTGCTACATATATGTTGACTTTTAAGGCCTATCTAGAATTCCCTAGAGGATGACTTCAAAGTTCATACTCTATTGGCTTAACCAATATCCCTTTTGTCCCCCACCATCTTGGGCGCTTGCCCGGCTTCTCCAAAGTCGAGGCAGTTTTGTCGAAAGCATATGTTTTCTGTGTGAGCTTTGCTCATAAAACAATTTATCCTACACATGATATAATCAGCCTAGATGATGGCTTCAAATTTTAGTGGCCCCACCATGGTTCTCCATGCACAACTTATCTTTTGGGGACTAATATGGTTAATTGGTAACTTTTGTTACATAGGTTAACGTGAGAAATATCGAGTATTTTGATTTGTAGTGTCTATTCTTTGTAGGGTAAGGTTTGTATACTTCCCCTACAACATAGAAGTTTTATTCTTCCCCTACCATCCAACCGTTCAATTTTGATCAAGAGAGTCACTTTCCGTTTGATCCTAGATCAGACGTCTCCAAGTATATTATTTTTATTTTTTAATATAAATTGTATGAATATGAAATTTGGTTCGTGCCATCTTCTCATTGGGGCACACCTATATAAAATATTAAAAACAATTATTGAATACCCCTCAAAATAGCTTATAGAAAAAAATTTAAAAATAAAATAGTGTGGAGACATGGCATTGGGATTAGGGTAATCTTAGTAATTTTTTTCATCTAGGTAGAAAATGATATATGATTCTATGATTTTTTTCAATGTTTATTGCACATGAGGTTCATTTATCCCTTAGTGCCAGTTTGGATGTACCCAAATTTCGTAATTGTTTTGGACTGCAATTCATAAGTCTTGTGAAACAGATTTGTACGGTTTGGAGTTGGACAACCAAAGAAGCTCCAGCCCCATTCATTTTCATTAAAGATACCAAAGCTTAGAAACTCCAAATGTACTCTCTCTCTCTTTGAAAAAATAGAGTGTTTTCATTTTCTCTCTAATAAACCCAAAGAAGCTCAAGTTGTTAGATAATAAGGATGAAGAAGGCTTACTTATAGAATTTGTACTATTCACACAAAAGACCATATGAACTCAATTTCTTTACTCTATTGGTACTAAAACATAGTACATGTATATATAAAGTTAGAAACTACTTGGGACCTTTCTAGAATCTAGACTCTTTCTACACCATTCTAGTGAGGTTTTCTCTCTCATAACATATGACCTATATGTTTGGACAAAAATACAATATTATTCACTTTTATGCTTGGAGGAGAGTGCAAGATTATTACAGATAATTCTAAACTTCACGTATTCATCCTCTGGAGTTTGGATTTGGACTCCTCCCTCCCAATCATGGAATTGTTACATTGGAACTCTGTACGATTTTTTTACATCATTCACAAATTCAATAATTAAAGTGTCGGGTTAAAAATAAAAAATGAAAAGTACCATATATATTCCAAGTTTAGACATATGGCTTGAGTTATAACGCTTGTCTTCATAGAAGATGGCTTCAAACTCTAATGGCTCAACCTCTATCCCTATTATCCCAGTCCTGCCTCCCTATGGGGAAATGCCCTTCGTTTCCAAGGTTGAGGAAGTTTTGTCGAAGACAAAGGTCTTCTGTCTAAGGTTTGATCGTCTTATGAAAGATATATTGTAGGTTTGGTCTGATTATGAGTGCCTTAAAGTTCGTCTTGACCTAGTCTGCTCCACTCTTGAAGTTGTAAATGTCAGGCTTACGAAAATTGAAGATACTATCCAGCGTATTGCTCGTGACTTTGAAATAGTTGATGATGGCCTTGAGGAGCTTCACTCCTCGGTATACAGGTACTAGTTGGGTCAATGGTCATTGGCAGTCTTGCACTAGTTATTGTTGTTGGGTTATTTATTTAGTGTTTGTTTTATGGTGAGCTCCTCAATTTACAAACATGTAATTGTCAGCCCAGAATTACATGAGACAATAAACGGGTACTCACCGCCCTCTCATACTCTATGCAATTTGCGGCCTGTACCGTACACTATCATCCCTTTTATTCTCTTTGCTACATTTGGTATTAAGTTTTATTAATGTTCTTAATTTCCTTTCCTTAGATTTATTGTTTTCTGCATAAATATAACACTTTTCATTGGAATTGTGGTATATTTAATTGCAAAAGTGGTGTGTTTCATTACAATTTTTAAAATTTAGTTGTTGATTCCACTTTTGGTATTTCGAAAACATGAAAATTGGAACATGGTGCTTCTTTTCTATATTTTTTCTATATATTAGAAGCTCCATTATTACCTTTTTGTAGTAAGTAACTATGTGGTATGTTTGCCAAATTTTTCATGATGCTATAGCTACCAGTGTTCTATATTTTCTTTACGTATTAATCGTGTTGTATCTTGTTTTAAATTTCAATAATTAATATCAATAATTAATTCCTACATCCTACTATTTTTTATAATTAGGAAGTGAATCATGGTGCTTCTTGTCTATATTTATGTTATATATTAGAAGCTCCAACCCTATCGTTAGAATTAGTTATTTAGTAGGTAAAAAGTAGATGGAGAAATGAGCGAGGCTTCTTCTCAAGTTTCCAATGCACCGCTCCATAATCTGGAAGCTTATGACCTCGACATGCCTGAATATATGGCACCTCTCCCTCCACCTCCAACTCTCGAACATCATGGCATCCCCACACACCCTCCACCCACCCACCCCCCCCCCCCCCCCCCCCCCCCCCCCTCCCGCCCGCCCGCCCGCCCGCCCGCCCCCTCCTTAACCGGAATTATTTTACATCCCAC
This sequence comes from Amborella trichopoda, assembly GCF_054954075.1. Taxonomy (NCBI): domain Eukaryota; kingdom Viridiplantae; phylum Streptophyta; class Magnoliopsida; order Amborellales; family Amborellaceae; genus Amborella; species Amborella trichopoda. The sequence continues at coordinate 35,486,379 of NC_142344.1, read as the reverse complement.
CTAATCTGGACTTTCCAACTATATCTTTTAAAAATAGGCTCCAGAAAATTTTAATGCCAGCTGGTGAACCCCCCCGCCCCCCCCAATACACAGTTCGTAGTTCCGGTCCTCCCCGTGCTATGGTATTTTAGGTGACGGTAACTGTGTGTGGCTGCACATTCTAGGGCAAGGCCTCACGCACTAAAAAGGTTGCTGAGAAATCTACAGCCCGTGAGGCTATTATTTTTATTAACCTCCTCCCTACTTTGGCTGATACGTTATCTGAGACCCTTAGAGAGAACGAGGGCCTCCGAGAGCGTTAGGCCGAATTGTTAGCCGCCCTAGAGGCGTCACTTGTTGTTTCTGGGAGAGCTGAGAGAGAGCTACTGGATGTTCGGAATGCCATGCAAGCTCTTTCACAAGAGTATGAACAGGTAGTGGATGCAAACATCCAATTCAGTACTTAGCTTGCAGCATACCATAATGAACCTCCCTCACCTCTTGATTTCAATTTGGAGGATCTCGAGCCCATTTAGATGCTAGCAGCCTCGGCCCTATTCCTTTTTTATGCCTCTTTCTTTTTAGTGGCATATGGTGGCCTTAGGGTCTACCATACTCGATTTTGTTAGGTATCGTGGCGGCTACTGCCCATCTATTTTTTTGAGGTCCTTGGTAGAGGGTGGCAGGGGAGGTGGGTTGGCCAGTGCGTGTAGTTGTGGATCGAGATGCTTGGTGGAGGGTGTCGTCTTCATTCTTTTTTTTTTATGGGCCCATGAGGCGAATACTTCTACTCTTATCTTTTATATTCCTCTGACTTTAATAATTTGCACTTTGTTGTGCACTTAATTTATCCTCTCTCTCTTCTCTATTTTTTTGGTTGATAATCTCTATGGTTCAATGCACTTGTACATCCCCTCCCCCCCTCTCTCTCTCTCTCACTCTCTCTCTCTCTCTCTCTCTCTCTCTCTCTCTCTCTTTCTATATATATATATATATATGTATATATATATATATATATATATCTTTTTGTATAACTTTTACTTTGTTATTGATTGCGCTTTTGTCATGTGCATTATATCTCTCCTTATCTTGTCTCTTTTATATGTGGGTTTTTTTTAGTTTGGCTACACATTGACATTAAATTTATCGTCACTTTTATTCACTTATATCATTTACTTTGTGAGCAAAAAATTATTAACGGTTTGTTGCGCGCAAGAAATTATGAACGTTCTTGACCTTTTTATACAAGTTTATCTTCTACTAAGTTTTGGAGAGAAGGAAAGGCATATATAAGAGAGTAGAATGGTGTGTGGGAGATATATATATATATATATATAGAGAGAGAGAGAGAGAGAGGCCCAGTGAGACAAGATTCAGACGTGAGCAAGGAAGATGTATTGACTATTGAGAGATGAGATTAACAAAGTAATATTCTCTTGTTATGCAGTGTATCCCATTTTGTAATATTATGGAACCTGATAAAGTCATTCAATATTTTGGAGGGGATAATAGAGGTGTAGAAGACGAAGAGATTGATGAACCATCTAGAACGCCTTTGTGTCGTTATGTCACTTTAGTAGGTGGTGATACGAAATTGGGAGGTGGGGGGAAGAAATGGAAATGTAATTTCGGCTATCGAGATGTCCCTTTCATAGGATCGTACATACATACATGTGTGTGCACATTTATTAGGCCTTTCCTTTCACCGGGGGAGAAGTCTAAGGGGATAATTCTTTACCCAAAAATGTCAAAAGACGAACGAGATGCATTGAGGGTAGAAGAGTCTGAGGCTGAACGTTTGTTTGGTTCGAGTTGAAAAGAAAGCATTAGGTCGCTTGATCAAATACTATTCACTTCATTATCACAGCGATCAGGGTTTACACAAAATGCTTCAAGTTCCAATAAAAGGACTAGGGGCAGTATAGCCCATATGTTTGATGCTCATGCGAGGGAGGATGTCGATGCTGCAATCGCTTGATGTTTTTATGCTCATGGGATCCCTTTTAATGTGGTAAAAGGTCTTCGGTTTCAAGAAATGAAATATGCAATAAACAATGCTCCCAAGGGTTATGTGCCCCATAAATATGAGAGAATGAGGACAAGTTTGCTAGATAAAGAGAGGAGCTGGATTGAGAGTGAGCTAGGTGCATTGAGAAATGAATGGCCATCTTATGAGGTTTCTAATATTTCTGATGGATGGAGTAATGTGAAGAATCAATCTTTGATAAACATAATGGTTGTATTAGGGGGTAAGGCTATGTTTGTGAATGGCTATGATTGCTCTGAAATTGAGATACTAGTCAGAATATTGCGGATATACTCTTAAAGGCCATTGACCATATTGGACCTTGTAATGTCGTTCAAATCGACTGACAATGCATCAAATTGCAAGGGAGCTGGTTCAGTAATTCATAAACATCATCCCCATATTTTTTGGTCAAGCTGCATAGCTCACACGTTGAGCCTTCTCATGAAGAATATTGTGGACAAAAAGAAATGGCACCTAACATTTGCTTTTGTTAGGGATCATTGCAAAGAGGGTAAAAGGGTAGTGACATATATACGCAACCACACGAGGTGTTTGTACATATTTCGAACTATTTTGAAACTTGAGCTTCTAGAAGCCAAGAAGACCAAATTTGGTTATCACTACATCATGTTAAGGCGCCTTAAGAAAGTGAGGCTCACCTTGACATCCCTCGTCTTGAGCAACCATTGGGATGGACTCAAAAGTGGTCCAGGAGACAAGGAGCATGGTGAAGTTCACATAATAGTGATGGATGATAATTTCTGGGCAACAAACAAAAAAGTATTAGGGTTCACAAGGCCAATTTGGAAGATAATGAAGTTTGCAGATTGTGATAAGGTTATAATTGGAGATGCATACCAGCGTATGGATACCATGTTGGGAGAAATATCGGTTGCTCTATATGATGATCCAGTGTTGCTTCAAAAGGTCAGGGACTTAGTGGTAGCCAGATGGAACAAGGCTAACCTTCCACTTCATTGTCTTGCTTTTCTTCTTAGCCCTAAATATTATTCTCGTGAATGGTTGTCAGTATCTACACCTGGTGGGGAGAGGAGGATATTGAGGTGTCTGCATCCTACCATGATGCTCTTGATGCGATAGTAAGGGATCAGACTGAGCGGAGCAGGGTACGGCAACAAATAAGTGATTTTGTTAGTAGCAAGGGGAGTTTCTCACTGTCGGCGTCCATAGCTAATAAACGTACAATGTCATCAGTGTCGTAGTGGGACTTGTATGGTGGTGGTGCCTCAGAGTTATATTCAGTTGCAGTTAAGGTATTGTCCTAAGGCGTTAACTCTTCATGCGCCGAGAGATGTTGGAGCATATATAGTTACATCCACAGTGTTAAGCGTAATCAACCGAATGCTTATCGATCTAAGTCGTTGGTGTATGTTCATTACAATGATAGGCTATTGAGCAGATTGAGGACTGATTTTGAGACCAACTACAAGAATTGAGATGCTCATCCTGAAGATGACAACCTTGTTGATGACTAGATGACTTAGCTGCGATGGATGAGCATTTCGAAGTGGAAGACTATTTGGATTTTTTGAAAATATATTTTCATATCTAATTAAGTACTTTTAAGCTCCAAAAATGGTTAAAATCATGTAGATATATAAACATATGAAAATTCCTAAAATGGACGGTGTAGATAATATGTTGCAAGATGCACAATTTCTGGCACTCAGAACTTTTAATGTCTTTTTCATACACTCATACATCTTGATGTCGATGATCAATTAGGGACTTTTTCAACATTAAAACAACCTTTTCCGATGGATCTTTGGGGTGCATCTTTAGTTCTACATTTTATCGTTGGAACCTTATATAGACCTTTTCTTATATCTTTGATTTTATAAAATACTATATAATTAAATTCCCAAATTTGGATATATATATATATATATATATATATATAATTACCTTTATTTCTATCACAATAATATTTTTTAAAATTTTGAATAAATATATTTTACCATTTTATTCTTCCAAAGAACTTTCCAAGATAAACTTCTAAAATAAAATTTTATTTTTAGTAACATTTTCATATAGTTATTTCTACTAAAAAATACTCGTGATGCATTTCCTGAATTTAAGCCTAACTATAACTATATATGCTTAGGTTTCATCCAAATCGTACTCAAATCCTAGGCAATATATTTCCATGTATACAAATGCTAATGTAAAGCTCATTTTTGTATTATGTATGCGAATTTGAACAATATTAACATTAATCATTCATAGTATTAGAAGACTTTATTTCATACTAGAATAATGGGATTAAATTAATCCATGGACATCTAGGATTGGTTGTGCATGGATCTAGCCGCATGGGCCATTGATAGATAGAACAATTGTTTATAAATTTAACCAAATTGATATCGCATTTGTATGGGAACGGGCTGCCGTGCTTAGTTGGTACATGAAGCTATGTGTAATAGAATTGGATTCTTCATACAAGTGGAGTTTTGCGATGGAGGCGCGGACCATTATTGCGCGAAACGTGATCCTACAATGAATGGAGCTCGATCCTATCCAAATATGATCGTGGTCTTGTTTAGATGGGAGGAAGACTAAGCATAAAATAGGATCTTGTTCTTGTTGTCGATAGGAGCACGATCCTAATAGACATGGGAGCGCGATCCCATTTTACATGTAACGCGATCATGTCAAATAAGGATCTCGATCCCAATGTCTCAAGATCTCACTCCTTATTCAAATCGCTCCCTATTCAAACGGGATCTCGTTCCATAAATATATGGAATACGTTCCCTTTAATTAGGGATCTCGATCCCAATGTATCGGGATCTCGCTCCCTGTCCAAATGGGATCTCGATCCGTGACTTTTACCCTCACCGGATCTCGTTCCCCGAGCTCCGAAGCTTCAGGCAGCCATTGATCCCATGCTCCCGCTCCTGGAACCGGAGCCAGAGTCGTTCCCCCTTCCGCTGCTGGTAACTATGGGTTTAACTTCCTCTAACTATCTTCAAAGATCTACGATCTGTCACAAACCTTGTGCCCAATGAGGATCGTAAACAACCCTAAAAACCAAGGTTTGACAAAAATAAGGGAAAAAAATAGTGCACAAAAATTAAAGAACACAACCACACAGATTTACTTGGTTCGACAAGTTGCTACGTCCACAGGGCAGTAAAGTTATCTTCCACTAATAACAAAAGCACCATGCAAGTATGGAGAATACAAGGATTACAAGCTCTCTCTTAAGCCCTAAAACAAGTTCTTGCTCTCACTAGAATACCCACCTAACAATTAAATAACTAACATTTTTCTCTTTTGATTTTTCCTTACATATTATTTTTTCTTTCTACCAAGCTTAACTTTATATAGAAAAATAAACCCAAGGAGACACACGTGCCCCATCTCTCCAATTCCTATTAGAAATAGTGATACCACAGTCTCTCGTAAGATTCCCTAAATCTCCATACCTAATGAAAGTCACGTGATAACTTTCCCAATACAAAGGATTGCCATCCTAAATAATAGGATAGGTAAATCTTTCAATTTCCTTAAGATAAGGAACCACCCAACAAGATCATGTGATTTCTCAACCTAAAGGATTTCATTCCCTTGATAATAGGATCTCAAAGTACATCACGTAGTGGTCATTAAAATAATGGGTTTGACATGTTGTTCCCATGAAAATAGGAAGCTCTCATATACCAAAAGGCTGTCACGTACATCGCTAAAAATTAGGGAAGATGTATTACATATCTCCTTCTTTCTCGCTTTCTTTCTTCATTTCTTTCTTCCCCTTTCTCTTCTTATTATTAGGTTTATTTCAACCTTTTTGAGTAGCCAAATAAGTTTGTTGTAAGAGTCTTTTATTCTTCTCTATAACTCTATCATTCTCTTCCATCCTAGGTCTTCGTGAATCATCAAATGTGTGGATGGTACCACTGTGACGCAAGTCTTTTTTAAGTTCTTTCCATGAATTGGGGGTTTTCTATAATCTTCATGATTTGGTGGCGCTTGGATACAGGTTCTTTATAACCAGCAACTTCTTTAGTTATTACAATCATGTCATCAAAAAATTCCAACATCAATTGGTAATTTCTCATGTTGTGTGAATATATATTTCATATAACTCATATTTTGCCGTGTAGTTATCCTCGGTGTGCCTTTTCTCTATATAGCCTCCCATAAATCTTAAGCATTAGTGTAAGTTTCAATGACCCTATGCAATATATCATTGAGACAATTCAAGATAACCCCCCTATATGTGAAATTATCATTTTTCCATTTAATGTATCTTTGTCTCTCTTTAAGTATAGAATCATCACCAGATTCAGGTGGGATTTCTTCTTCAATTATATACAACAAATCCATGGTGTGCAGTAAATAAGACAGTTTACTCTTTCAAAGTAAAAAAGTATAGCCTTCAAGCTTATCAATATTTACTAAATCAATCAATACAACTATAGGATTAACCATTTTTTATGCAAATTGAAAACCCAAAAGCTCGGACACCAATTGTTGGCCCAAATATAACATATCTTTTTTGTTTTTATAAGTAAATAGAACTATAGTAATATGCAAATTGGGTTCGGAACTCAACTAAAAAATTCAACGAACATTTAGCATACAACCCTTTCATGCTATATAAAAAACAGTCACACCTACTTGTTGTAAATTTTTTTAGGACTCAAAAAAAGATACACAAAGATCACTAACTATGTCATGCATAAAAAAATCAAAACCCAAAAACAGTTGCAACTATTGCAAACCTCATCCAAGCAACTCCAAAGTAATTTTCAACAAGCATATACCCATCGAAACCTAAAGTAAATTATTCCAACAAACTAAAAATGATGTCGTATAATTTACTTCATGTTCACGCTAACTTTTCGCCAACTTCAATCAATATTTAAGATACAAGATATGACTAAAATTATGAAACAAACTCACCAAATTCATAAAGATTTGCATATCTAGTTTTGTAGTCCTTTTAGAGAGAGAAACTTGTCGAGAATGAGTTTTCCATGAAGGTATTGCATAAGAAGGTACACAAGCTTGCTATAAAACAACAGTTAGAAGATAATCTAGCGAGAAAGTATGTTGTAAGAAGCAACATAGCGCTGTAATTTATCCCCTGACACTTGAGAACTTTTACAGAGATGAGAGGCACATCCTTATACCTAGCTCACAAGTAAGTTTAAGAAAGAGAACAATATTTTATAGAGAGAGAGAAGGAGCTTGTACAATGTGGCTAAGCCTCTCCAAACTCTTTGACATTTATAGCTACTTATAGGAAATTCAAAGCGATACTTTTAAAGAGAGGAAAGCCTCTCCAAAGTCTTTCGCATTTATAGCTACTTAGAGGAAATTCAGAGGGATACTTGTATAGAGAGGAAAGCCAAGTGTTATTTTTTAATGGCCATTTGTCCCTCTCTTTATGTGGTTCTTCCTTTTTCCTTCTAAATTCTTTTGTCCTTTTTAAACCACCTTTTAAGTAGGATAGAAAGGAAAACAAAGAAATTAAAAATTGGGCCCTAACTTTTACAAATATTTTAAAAACATATTTTCTTTAACAGTTTTATGTGAATGTCATTCCAATAGTACCTAGATAGAAGCAATTGTTCCGTAATTGCAGACTTTTCATTACTCATTTCTAAAGCTTGGATCTTGCTCAATTCTTTCTTTCACTTTTTCAAGTTGTAATGATAACAATAGCCCAACTTTTATATTGATTTTCAAGTGCTGAGGGTAATTATTTTTCTTGAAAAAGAAGGGTAATTCATTTTTCAATTTTTTTAAAAGGATATAGTTCGAGGATTGTATATATTGTGTTTTTGCTTAAAACTATCATAGCAAGATTTCTTACATTTACATGAATTTGTTAGGTTTAAAAGCATTGTGAAACTTCAATTGGATGGGGATATATTATTTTCTAAGTGAATTCATTGAATTTAAGAGCAAAAACAAAACCAACATAGTTGGTTCCTGTCACCATACTTTCCATTCAAATATGTGCGGCTATGTTTTGAATGCTATTAACTCAATACTATCCAAAATTGATCCCTTGGGGCAATACTATAATATTTTGATCTGAATAGCCCTTGCTCCTCAGCCCTGAAAATTTGGACTTAAAAGGGGCTACAATAGTGTTTGAGATAATATGTAACGTATCTATTTTATGTGTGGAAAAAGTTTATATAGAGCCGAGGCTCTAAATAATCAAATTAGAGTCCACCTCAAAAATTTCACTAGAAGAGGTTGTTTTGATGCTCAAATATCCTCGAATTGATCATCTTGACATCAAGATGCATGGACATGAGAAAAAAAATGGATTTCGAGTTTTGAAAATGTTGCATCTTGTAATGCATTTTTGGACTGTCAATTTTTAAGATTTTGAAGTTTCCATAGATCTGCTCGATCTACACTATTTTTTAAGCTTTAAATTTTATAAGTAAAGATGAAAGTATATTTTAAGACTATCACAAAGGTTTCCAATTTTGAAACGACATTTCTCGATACTATTTGAAGGTGTGCTTTACTTTGACTGTTTAGAACCGCGGCTCTATATAAATCACACCCTGTGTGTATTGGCTAAAATGAGAGATTTCTCAAGGGACTGTTATCATGTACCATTTGGAGCTGTATAGTGGAATTGTTGATCATCTTTGGTTATAGATATAATCACATCTATGACGAACAAGTAAATCTATTTTTTGTTTGATTTCGATCGTTCTCAGTTTTTTATCTCAACAACTCAAGCTTAAATTAACCTCATTTATTCAAAAAAAAACAAACAAGGAAAAAAAAACCAATTCTTCTTGGGATCGAAAGCCCTAATAATAAAAGTGATGAAAGCCCTATTTGAAAACTATAACGTTTTACTAGGACATGGTGACAATCTCAAGTACATAATTCAATTTATGAAGCCTTGCACTTTAAAACAATACCATCCGAACTTCAACCCCAATCAATCATTCAAAGCTCTTAACTTTAATTGTTCCTCGAGTATTGTCCGCACAAGCAAGATCTATTACTGTATTGAATGATGCTCAGAACATATTGCATAAGGCTACAACAAGGCCTCTTTACGAGAGAACTTTTTCTCTTTGGAAAAAAGAACAATGCCTGAATTTTCAGTCATTGCTTTTACTCAAAAAAGAAAAAGAAAAAAAGAAAGATATTTTCATCAAAAAAATCAGTTTGTCATTGGAAAACTTTATATGCCCTACACCTGGTTCTCTCAAAATTATAAGAAAGTTAATCTCAACAGGGTTCTCCAAATACTCAAAATGAGTTGAATCAAGACCATTTAAACTTAGATTATGAGAATAACAAAGTTACCAAATATCAATAAAAGATACCCAAAAGTGATTGACATGTTAGGTTGATGATAGCTAGTTCGGGTCCGGCTGGACCTAGACTCAGACCCAAATGTATTTGGGTCTAGGTTTTGGACCTAGACCTGACCGGTCGGGTCCAAAAGTTGGACCCATACTTGTACTCATTGGTTCTCGAGTCTATCCAGTCGGGTCACGGGTTTCATCGGATCCATTGTCACCCTCACTGTGAACTTCCCTTTTTGTAGCCTACAATGGTGAAAAACAAAGTACTTATTTTGAGGGGTAGGCGATTAGAGAGAGAGAGAGAGAGAGATTTAAGATCCAAAGAGACTGTCTCTAAAAAACTAAGAGAGTGAGAATTACAAAGAAGGAGCATTGCAAAAAGGGAGGACGGCGAGAGGGTTTGGTCGTTAGGGGAACCAAGGGAAGTCGAAAAGTATTGGACCAATTTTTGGATTGGGGCTTTGGCCTTTGGATAAATTAAAAATTCGAGTCCACGTACCCATTGGATTGCGTAGAGCAGGACCCGTACCTGGACTGGACTATCCGGGTATCCTTTATTTGACCCGAACCCTACCTGCGGGTCAAAAACTTGGACCCATACACGAACCATTGTCGAGTATATCCGATGGTACGGGTCAGGTGCGAGTCCATCACCACCCCTAATGATCGGGATGTTTGATATAAGCCCTCCTTGCTTTACCATAAATTGGTAAAGTGGAGGTTTTTTTAAAAACTCGTTGAAATGATATGAAAATCCAAATCAGGAATAACCTAGACCATGCCGGATATAAAATCAAACGATCCAGATCTAAAATCACCTAGACCGTGCCGGACCCACTCATAAAATGGAATTTAGACCGTGCCGGACCCACTCATAAATTGGGATTTGGGCCTAGACTGTATCAGATCCACTCATAAAATGAGATTTAGCTTATTCTCAACCTTAAACTGAGTTGATTCCAGTTAACATCACGGCTTGAACAAAGCCATGCACTCAACACTCACAACCAAGGATCCTGCCAATTTGTTTTATATCTCATTTTGCTGCCACATCTTTTCGATGTGGGACAATTTTCATAGTCCTTTTCCCCTTGAAGAATTTAGCATACCTATAAGAAAAAAGACGTCCGCTCGTTTCTATTTAAGATCTTCTTTTGCACTTAGAGGCATTTAGCATACCTATAAGAAAAAAGACGTCGCTCGTTTCTATTTAAGATCTTCTTTTGCACTTAGAGGCATTTAGCACACCTATAAAAAAAAAAACCACGTCATTTCTATTTAAGATCACAAAGAAAGCATTATTGTAACTGTTGTGCAATTGTTTAATATGAAACAACTTCCAACCAAAACGGCTAAAGGTAATGCAAAGAAGTAATATGCAAAGAAAAAACTATTGTAAGTGTTGTGCGATTCTTTAATATAAAACAAGTTCCAAGCAAAACGGTTGAAGGTAATACCAGTCAGTTTATTGAGCATTAAAAAATACTAATTTATGAGAGTTTAAAAAGAGAAAAATAACATTCGCTCATACTACTTTAGAGTTTATTTTCAAGATGCTTCATCGATTATGTCACACTGCAAGTATTGATTTATTTATTTCTTAATTTTATCAAAATATTATTGTAAATTTATGTTTTTGAAATTCTATATTTCTATCCACACTAATTATTACACATTAGATTTATTTATTTGTGAAGGTCATACCTTTATTTTTTTTAATAATGTTTATTATAATATTGTAATTAATAATTATACTAATTACAATGATAACAAAATCTTGTATCTTATTTATTAATTTATTTACATTATAAATTATATAATGTATTATTTTTTGTTAAATTATATTTTTAAATTAAATAATATTATAAGACAAATTTTTAATTTATTTTTATTTGTATAGTAAAATGATTATAAAATAATATAATATAAATAATTTTAATTTCAATGTATAATGTTGTAGCTAGTTAGGTTGTGATAATTTTGGATGAGTAAATAGAAACAATAAATGTTTGATGTCATATTAATTTCATTTTATATACGAAATTATTATTTTTAATCTTATAATATGGAAGTATATTCTAACATTTTTTAATTATTTTGATGAAATAGTATGATATTATATTATAATTAATAATTATATAAATATCCAGACAGGAAAACAGTGTCTCATTATTCACTTATTGTTACAAAGTACACAATGCATCACTCGTAATTTATTTTAGAAACTAAAAAAACATTATTTTTATAGATTTATAATTATTTTTTTTAATAAAAATTGAGATAAAAATTGCCAATTCTGCCTATTATCTGATCCACCGATTCTCAGATCCGACATGGGTATAGGTGTAACCACCGATATGTTTTTGTAACATTGGTAAGGAGAAAAAGAAATGCGTGCACTCGAGATTTGTCCTACTAGTTTAAGTGGATCATGGTCCAATGTATTTTTTTTGGGAAAGCTTTTTATACTTCCCCTACAACATAGAAGATCTGTGCTTCCCCTATCATCCAGCCGTTCAATTTTGATCAAGTGAGCCATTCACTATTTGATCTTAGATCTGATGCCTCAGAGTATTTTATTTTTAATTTATTTTATACAAATTTTATGAATATAAATTTTGTTACGTGTCATCTTCTAATTGGGGCGCACCTATAAAAAAGATCAAAAATAATTTTTCAATAAAATGTAATGACCAAAATACCCCTTGAAGATTTCAGGGGTATTTTGGTTATTTTATTTTATTGGGAATATTTTTTACAAGTCCAAGTTTAATGTAGGATTGGATGTCCAAAAGTTGGTGTGAAAATAATTTATATAAAAAATATTAAAAATAAAACAATGTAGAGACATGGCATTGTGATTGGGGCAATCTTAGCCCTCCATTAAAAATGGACGGTTGGATAAGTGAAATATACATGTTTTATGTTGTATGGGAAGCATAAAAAGCTTCCCATTTTTTTTTTATATGATTACTTGAGGTGAAATCCCTCGTTGCCTTTTTAAATATGAGATATGCTCGTTCGTAGTGCACATGAGAATATTAGCAAGGATAGGCGCCTCCATGCAAGCACCAAAATCAAAGATTCAAAGATTCCACCAATTTTAAAAGTTCACTCACGTAGCTTCTCCAAGAGAGCACACTGATATTCAGTTTCCTTTTTCTTTTTCTTTTTTTTTCTTTTTTTTTTTTTTGTGTTTTTTTTAACTTTAACGCATTGTTACTTAGTTTCTTGAGCAAAATGGCTCTTTATGTGAAATTCGCGGACAGAGGAGCAAAAAAAACATAGAGAAGTTTGAATGGGATTGTGTACTATGAGATCATTTACTGCTTATAAGGACGTCACAAATATCCTATGCCATCCGATTTCAAATTAAACAGTTTGGGGTATGTCACGGAGTTCGAAAAAAAAAATTAAAATTTTATATTTATTCAATAATATATTTACAACCATCTGATTTAAAATCCAACTGACATGAGTTATTGTGATTTGAAATCCAACATGCATGAGTTATTGTGATTTCATTGTACCAAAAATAAATAATTTCTTTATATGTTCTTCTGAGTTGAATTATCAGTTCCCAAAAACTTGTACCTAGCCATCAACTACAAGTTTTGAATTATATCTAAAGGAACTATCTTTGCGAGCTTTGAATAGCAAGAACGAAAAGATGAAAGGAATTCTATTTGATCTACGGCGTAAGAGTGCCCTATTAGAGAAGGGCTGCATAACTTGTTCCATGACTTTCCCTAAAACCTGCGAGATTGACTTTCCTTTCCAAGGCTACCAACGAAAGGAGTTTAGTCAAAATAACCCTCTCCAAGAACAAAACAACATTGAAAGGAAATCAATCGTTTCTCATCCGCTTGCAATTTGAAAGACGAAATCTCTCCCTTTCCAAACTGCCCCTTCTTTTGGGATCTTTTTTCTTTCGAAAGCGTTTAGTAGTGTTTTACTTTTTTGTTTTGTTTTTTTTTTTTTTTGTGCTTTGTTCTTTTCAATGTTGATCCGTAGGTTGAGGATGTTTACTCACTTAGGGCACATTTGGTACATATAAAATACTTCCATGAAAGTATTTCACATGAACAAACTCATATATGTGATTAGGTGTGGGAGTTTTTGTTTTCTTAATTTTATTAAGTGTACGAATTTTTTCAAACTTGTTGGTTGCCAATTGAGGTAAAAAAATTACATTGGGACTCAATTGTTGTGAAAAAAACTCCCAAACCTAATCACATGGAGTTCCTTCACATAAAAAAAATATATGCATGCAATAGGGGAGAGAATTGACCCAATTCAGATCTGAAACCTGAATTTTGGGCCCTATTCGGATCAGGGTATGGAACCAAAATTTGGATCTGAAATCCGGATCAAGATCCAACCCAGATCCAGCCCGGTTCAAAATCTAGATCCAACATGATTTTTTTAAAATATTAAATTTTTATTTTACATATATATTTTTTAAATATAGTATATATATAATCTAGATCTAAATCCAAATCCGAATATTTAACATCTGATTTGAACTTAGATCCGGCCTAAATCTGATGTATACTATTTGGATTTAGATATGATCGGATCCAACCCCGATCTGACCCGTTCTCACCCCTACCGCGCAAGTATTTTCTACGCGAACCCCAGGAACCCACAAATAGTTTCGATTTTACAAGACAGAGGGACGATACCTGCCAGAGCATGGCATCTTTTCGGTGAAAACATCAAGTGTGAAATCGTTGGATTAAGACGGGCTAATAGTCCACCACAAATACATCTCTTTCCATTTGTTGGTGTATCTTTGGGCGGTGCACGTCTAAGCTTCGATTCTCAACTTACCTACCAATCTCCACAGTGAGCCTCAGTCGACCAACGGTTGCGTGCTCTATTCCCCCGTTACCCCTTATTTTCCAAGAAATAACATTTGGGCAAACTTTATATGCTGCAGGAAAGTTCAGAAACATTTGGCCTTTTTAAAGTACTCAACATTTTTTAATATTTGTTGATGGATGTTTTGCAGTTAAATTTTTTTGAAAAATACATTTTTCATAATTAAGAGTGGTAAGATAGATATTTTTATAAAAACTTATGACATTTCATTAAGGGTTAAGAAACAATTATTGCTCTATGTGAGCGATATCACATATCATGTGGATGATGTAATTCTCTACTATAGTTAATAAATTTTTTTTTTCTATTAAATATTTCTATTTTATCTTTGATTGATTACCTAAACTACCATAAAATTAAAAAATTGTTGCATGGTACGGTATGGGTATCGAGTATCCAAAACTATTGAATACCTCAAGGAAATACTTGTACATATGAAAGCCCTCAAATCGATCCTCTCGAGCTCGAAATTCATAGATATGAAAGAGAAAGGATTTCTAGTTCTAAAACTAGTTCATCTTCTAACACATTATCTAGATCATCGATTTTCAAAATTTTCAAGTATTTACAGATTTGCTTGATCATCACCATTTCTAGAATTTTTAATTTCATAATTGAGAGCAATAATAGATTTTTGTATCATCGCAATGCTTTGGCATCGAAGCTACATTTTCGGCATAGTTTTGAGGTGCACCTTACTTCAATAGTATAAAGTTGATAAACCTCACTCTTTAAGTTATTATATAATGTGATATCCTATTTGCCAAAAAACCATAGGATACCATCTTTATTTCTCTTTTTAAATGTTGTGACCATATTAGTCATGTTTATGGTTTGCAAATACCATCTTTGTTTATGGTTTGCAAATAAGTTTTTATTTTTATTATATTTTACATTTTTATTAGCATATTAAATAATGGCCTTATATTTTCAGTAGCTAATTTTCTAAATAATTTAAGATAATGAGTAAATGAACACCTTACTATGTAAATTTTCCTTGAGTTAATTTATTTTTGCTATGTGACCAAATTATTAATTTTTATGGTTTACAAATAGTTTTTTTATTTTTCTTATATTTTACATTTTTATTAGCATATTAAATAATGGCCTTATATTTTCAGCAGCTAATTTTCTAAGTAATTTAAGTCAATGAGTAGATGAACACCTTACTATGGAAACTTTCCTTGAGTTGATTTATTTTTGCTACCTTAAACTCAAATAGTCATTATATTATAGTCATTTTATTTTTTATTTTTAATATTTTGATTTAATACTTTTATTTTTCATTTAGTCATTAGATGCTTAATCCTCTCATCACATTCGCAAAGCAAGTGTTTTTTAGTGAGGCCCTAAACAATCAAATTAAGGTGCACCTAAAAAATTCACTAGAACAGGTTGTGTCATTCGATCATCTCAACCTCAAGATGTAAGGACATGGGAATAAATGGCTTTCAACTCTTGTAAATACTGAATCTTGTAATGTATTATTTAGCCCATCAATTTTCAAGATTTTCAAGTATTCATAGATCTACTCGATCTACACTATTTTTAATCTTAAAATTTTATAATGAGAAAAATTTATATAGAGCCGAGGCTCTAAACAATCAAATTTGAGCCTACCTCAAAAATTTCACTAGAAGAGATTGTTTTGATGCCCAAATATGTTCGAATTGATCATCTCGACATCGTGGATATAAGAAAAAAATGGATTTCAAATTTTAGAAATAGTGTATTTTGTAATACAATTTTGGACCATCAATTTTCAAGATCTTCAAGTTTTCATAGATATGCCGATCAATGCTGTTTTTTGAAGTTTTAAACTTTATAAATAAATATGAAAATATATTTTAAGGCTATCACAAAGATTTCCAATATTGAAACCACATTGTTCGACACTATTTGAAAGTAGGCTCTAATTTGATTTTTTAAAGTCTAGGCTCTATACAAACCGCACCTTTTTATAATTAGAGATGAAAATAAAGTTTGTAGCTATCACAAAGATTTTTTATGCCAAAAAAACATGTTTCGGCACTATTTGAAGGTGTGCCTTACTTTGATTGCTTAAGGTCTCGGACTTATGAAAACCAACCATTTATAGATACACATTTCTATAGGTACATGAAACTCTTATTTATACGTATTCGTGCATAGAATGCGTACATGAATAAAATACAATTAACGAAGTTTGGAGAATAAAAGAGGAACTAACAATGATTAACATTTAGGAGTTGAATTCAGTATCACCACGTCATGCTTGATTTGCAAAATGGAAACAAACAACAAAAGATATATAATTCTCCCAAAAAAAAAAAATATATACATTAAATAATTCACATAAGATGGTATGAAATAAAATAAAGAAAATTACCAAAATATCTACCGGAGATCAATTATTTAACGCAAATGATATTCTACTCCTCAGAAGTGTACTGACAATACCCGGGTTAAACCCACCTAGAATCAGTTTGAGACCTCAAAATTTGGGGATATGACCTCTTTAGCACATAGATTTACCTCAATAAAATTGTATAATCTAAGCACTTGACAAAAATAATGTCTCAAGATTGACAAGAAACTATCTAATTTATGGAGGGTGAGATCTAAGTATTACAAAACTCAAATTTCAATTTTTTTTAAAAATAATCATCTAGATATTCTAAGATCGTTACCAAAATTTTAGATTGAAAAAATCCTCCCAAATAGGTCATCTGGCCGAGGAAGTAGAAGTAAACTAGGATCAATTTTAAGACCCCAAAATATGGGGACATGACCTCTTTAGCACATAGATTAACTTCAATAAAAGTTTCTTAGTTGTACCTTCTAAGCACTTGCAAAAAAATAATGCCTCAAGATTGAATAGAAACCATCTAATTTATAGAGGGTGAGATCTAAGTGTTAGAAAACTCTTTCAAATTTTCTTTGAAAATAATCATCTAGAAATTCTAAGGTGGTTACCAAAAATTTTTATATTGAAAAAATCTTCTACGTAGGTCATCTAACCAAAGAAGTAGAAGTAAACTATGCTCCCGGGGGAGCATAATATACATCCTCATTATTTAATGGGTTATATTAAAGTAGTCATACATACGAGCATTTTCTTAATGTACTCAACATTTTTTGATGTTTATTGTTCTGTAATACAAATTTCTTTTAGGATAAACATTTTTAGTTATTAGGAAAGAGTGGATAGATATTTTATAAGAAATTAGTGACATTTTACTAGTGGTTAAAAAGCAATCGTTGTTCCATATGGGTGATGTCACAACTTAAGTGTATAATGTTATAGTCCACTATAGTTAATAAATGTTTCTCTTTTTACTAGGAATTTCTATTTTACTATTGATTAATTACTTAAAATGTTTCTAGATAAAAAAGTGACTACATAGTGGAATAAGGTTATCAAGTATCCAAAAATGTTGAATACCTTAAAGAAACATTGCTCTATATGGGTGATATCAAACCTTATGTGCATGTATCATCTTCCACTATAATTAATAAATACTTATTTTTTATCCAGATTTTCTACTTTACTTTTCATTAATTATCTAGAATACCCTTAGACAAAAAAAAATACTACGTAGTAGGATAAGGGTATCTAGTGTCCAAAAATATTGAGTACATTAAATAAATACTCATATATATATATATATACCCTAACATAACACTTACTTTATTTATCTATCTCTACTGATTTAATTTTCAAATACCCATAATACACATAATTATGAACTGGAATAGTTGAAAAAATAAAATATTGAAGGGTATGGTTTCTATAAAGCTGCAATCTTAAACAATCCAATTATATATAAGTACCGTAACATAGCAATTAATTTATCTATATCTTGTGATTTAATTTTCAAATACCCAAAATACACATAATTATGAATTGGATTAGTTGAAAAAATAAAATATTGAAGGGTGTGGTTTCTATAAGGTTGCACATTAAATAATCCAATTAAGGCGCACCTCCAAATTTTATCATAACATGTAATTTTTGTTTAAAAAATCCTTAGGATTATCTCAAAATCTATTTTCATATCTAATTATAAAATTTTAAACTCCAAAAATAGTTAAAATCAAGTGTATCTATAAACATATGAAAATCATGAAAATAGACCGTCCAAATAATGTATTACAAGAGACACTATTTCTGAGACTCAAAATCGTTTTCTTTTTCTTTCTTTTCATATTCATACATCTCGATGTCGAGATAATCAATTAGAGGGTGCAAAATTTTTCCAATATTGAAAAACTAAATCTCATTAAAAAAAAAAAAAGCAACAACGAAAAAACAAAAAAAAGAACAAGAAAAACATACCCACACAAAAAGGCTTCACAATACTTTGAAAATAGAACAATTCTTAGTGCAATGCAAAATAAAGACACCCGAAGGTTACGGTTCAAATAGCAATATACGAGGGACTGTATATTATAAAATCAGTTACTTTTGGTATAAGGAGGCCACAATCACCTATAGTCATCAAATGTGACATCTAACATCTTCAAGTGTATCATGTAGTTCGAAATATTTTCAACTTTATGCACAATTAATGGCACACCTCTAGCCAATTAATTTTACATTTAAAGATTAATAATGATTGTGAATTCTTTTACAAGAAATAAATAGTTAATATTGTCTACATTTTTCCATGTAGATATCATATTTATTGGGGATCGTATACAATAAGACTATTTACCTTTGATGCAAAGTTGTCACAATTACTTATAACCGTTGAAATTTGATAGCTTGAGAATGCCACATTTTGAAAATTCTTTTTAAAATTTGAGTTTGGTCAATAGAATAAATGCAAACACCCAATTTCACATTCAATGGTCAAGATTAATTGTATTATCAAAGGAAAATTGTTTGATGCATGGGCCTGCATTTCTACATCTACAGTCTCTGTGGTATAAAACATCCATTTTAAATATTGACGCAAATAGGTGACCTATCTAAAATAATTGAACCTAACAGTCCATATGTTTTCTTAATATTTCTAATTTTTAAAATTTATTTATTTATTTATATTCATCATCTCTATGTTAGGAGATTACATGTCCTCGAAAATTAAGAGGTTGTGACTACGTAAAAACGCATGGAAACATTGTCCATAAGTAAATGGTCTCATTCTCTATGAGGGATGGGGTATCTTTAAAGTGGATGTTATGACAAACTTACACAACCTTTTTCGTCTTGGTTGTGTTAGTAATAGACCAAGAAATATCTGGATTGCACCTTCAGCAGGGATCTTGAAACTCAACTTTGACGGTAGTTCTCTTGGCAATCTTGGTTTAGCCGGAATTGGAGAAGTGGTGCGTGATTGTTTGGATAACACCATTTTTTCCAATCATGGAACTGTAGGTATTGCAACTGCAAATTGTGTGGAGCTCATCGCGTTACTTGAAGGTTTAAAAAAATTTTATTGTAAGGAATTGTTGTAACAAATGTTGAATTGAAGAGGACTCCGTGAATGTTATCAAGTGGTGTAACAAGGAGCAGTGTGTGTCATGAGTTCTCCGATCTTTATGGTTGCAGATTTTAGAAATTGTTTCCCCTTTATCGGTCTTCTTCTCTCTTCTTTATTGAGAAACAAACTCTGTGGCCGATGTCGTGGCTAAAAAGGTGGTTCTTCTTTACTTTTTTTTGCCATTTCTAATTATGTAATTACATTTCCCCGGTATTCAATAAAAGTAATAACATATGTCAAAAAAAAATAAAAATAAAAATAAAAACATTAAAAAATAAATAAAAAAATAAAAATAAATGATCTCATTCTACACTTTTTCCATTTATATTTATTTCCTTGTCACAAAAATAATATTCAAGATTTTGTCCCTAACCACAAGAGCACATAGGAAGGGTTCAATGCCGTATGAAGAGAGAGAGAGCATATCTTCCATCACCGACCAAACCACATAAACCAACGAAACCCTCGATTGCAGAAGCAACACGAAATCCTTCCTTTCTACTTTCTTCTTCGAAGTGCCTCCTCTTGTCTCAATCGCCATTAACACAACACAACACAACACAACACTATAGGAGAGCTTCTTCTCCACACTAATTCTTTTTTTTTCTCAACGGTACTTCTTCTTCACACTTATTCACAAATCCACCGAATACAACAACTCTGAACTATTGCTTCTTCATACTTATTCACAAAACCACCAACGCAAGACGCAACTCTGAACTATTGCTTCTTCATACTTATTCATAAAACCACCAACGCAATATCACCTATCTCAGTCCTTCTCCTCTCCTCTACAAAAAAAAAAGTATAGAGGAGCGAGAGCTGAAAGAAAGAGAGAGAGGGGGGAGTTCATCGTGCACAATCAAGACGCAGTAAGCGTCTAAGATCATAGGTGGCTCCGATATCGACAACACCACCAGCTTCACCATTACACGATGAAGAAGCATTGTTCTTCATTTTCTGCATCGAAGGAAAATTCGGGAGGGGAACACAACTGGGAGGAGGCGAATTCGAGAACACCGATCCCGACCATTTCTCCCAATCCAACGTCTGAAGTTGCAGAAACCCTAGATTCCTGAACTCAGCCACATCCAAACCCCTATTGTTATTGCTATTATTATCAGTTGCAGTAGCAGTGTAACCAGATGAAGAAGTAGAAGATCTACTGATGATTCCTGTAACATGTTTTGGAAGAATGCTAGGGTCCGGGCCCAAGGGAGCGGTACTCATGATTAGGGGATCGATCTCCAACTCTTTCTCCTCATCTTTAATCTGTATCTTCTTCTTCTTCTGATTATCAGATGCTGCTTCGTTATTGCTTCTCCTACCCTTCTCTGCATCATATGTCAAACCGTTCTTCTTAGCAGAGAGGGAGCCTCGGACCCTCGGATTATTGCTGAGATGGTGCTGCTTCTTCGTAACAGAGAGAGAAGCGAATACGGGTCTGTTCTGATCACCATTGACACTGTGGGAGTCCAGGAGAGGTAAGCCCAAGTAGCCCATCACGGGTCGATGAGGAGCGACTGGAAATGGGGTCGTATTGAGAGGAAGAGGCAAAAGTGGTGGTTTATAAGAATTATTATCTGATCTTTTAAGGCCACCATGAGAAGGTCCAAGAGGGCTTTTTGTGAACGATTTTCTCTTCGAGTTGTTGCCTTTGAAAGCAGCAGGGGGTGGCGGAGTAGGAGGAGGAGAGCAGCACATATTGTTGTTGCCACCAGTTTTCGCAACAGGGTTTCTGGTTTCCCTGTAAGCAGAGATGGGTCGATCTGCAACGAAGATCACCGCCTCCATTGGAAAGAAATTAAATACACACACAAAAACACTTTTGATGATGTTGGGGCACCAGATAACAATATGGCAAACGTTAGGTATCAGATTCTACAAAGAAAAGGGAAGAAAGATCACTTGGATGATCTGAAAACCAGGTGTTTTTCAGAAAAGGTTATTGCTTTTGAGACAATTCTATGGGATCATAGATAAGATAGCAAAGTGCAAATACAGAGGAGAAACCCTAATGAAAACATAAAAAGAAAAGAGTGGTAGCCACAATCCTCTGCAACAAGTTTTAAGATCGGAGACTGTAAACAACTGCTCCTCTTTATCTACACATTCAAGATTCAATACAAAATCCTCTTTATCTACACATTCAAGATTCAATAAAAAACTTCAAAACCAGAATTTCACGAGGAAATTGGAAAGACCGTTCACTAGGATAATTCAAGAAAAAAAATGAGAAAAAAGAAGAAAAGGATTAGTAGAAGTTAGAGGGGCAGAAGTGATCTATTTCTGAAACAACTGAATCTCTAAAGACCACACCAGGCCTTCATATATATATATATATATATATATATATATATACATGCACGTTCCAACGGCTACTTTTTATTTTTTCTTTTTTATGCCTTTTACCCATATTTCCGAGTTTCTTTCTATTTTCTTTGTTTTTGTAATTTGCCGACAACTGCTACGGTCGGCTACCCGAAATCCAAGGTTTACCACTGTAGGTCGGCGACCGCCTAGTGAGTTTTAGCCGTTGAATTTTGGGCCTCGATGACATCTCGACCGTTAATATTTCCTCCTCAAATGGGCCCATCAGAAAGCAACGTGGGTGAATTGAAACCATACACGTTTCGCAATCACAACGCCCTTCCGAAAGCGGTCGGGCATTCCTATGACCTTAAACCGAGGGAACCGTTGGGAACCAGGAAGTAGCCGGGCATGCAATGACAACAAATGACTCGAGATGCCCTTGTCAGCCACAATGACAAGACTACCCCTAACTTTTTAACTGGTGTGGTTCGTACAGAGCCGAGGCCGAGGCCGTATACAATTAGAGCCCACCTTTGAATAGTGTCAAGAAATGTTGTTTCATTAATGAAAATTTTTATGATAGTTTTAAAATATATTTTTATTTTTAATTATAAAATTGTAAGTTTAAAAAATAATGTAGATTGAGTAAATCTATGAAATTTTGGAAATCTAAAAAATTGACTATCTAAAAATATATTATAAGATGTATTATTTTCAAAACTTGAAATCCATTTTTTTTAATGTTATCTTGATGTCAAAATGATCAATTTGAGGACATTTGGGTATCAAAACAATCTCCTGTGAATTTTTAAGGTAGGCTCTGATTTGATTGTTTAGAGCCTAGGCTCTATATAAATTTTTTCTATTTTTAATTGGATTTTTCAAAGGATGGCAACGGGCCATATATCAAGAATACATACATATTCTTAGCTTCTAATAGGGTAGGGGTCCCTCATCTAGTCATCCCCAGCTGATTCTTCAAAACAAAAGATAAAACATGTGCTGATCATGCTGAGGGATGCATGAGAACTAGGAGTGGCAACTGGCTGGGCCGCGCCTAGCCCTAGTCATCATCAGGCTGGCCCATGCCTAGCTTAGCCTTAACCATACAAAAAAGGTTCTAGGCTCTAACCCTAGCCCAACTTGGATTAAGTCGAGCTAAATAAATAAATAAATAAAATAAAATAAACAATAAAAAGAAAGGTCGGGCCCGAACTAGAAGGTGATCTTGTTAGGTTTATGTGACCTTTAAAGGCCTTATGAGTGTGTATTGAAATGCTTTCATTATAGTGAAACATAAACTCAGTAGGAGTGTGATTCCTCGAGGACCATATTAAGCAAATGATGTTTGCTTATACAAGACTGTTATTGATCTAGACCAGACGGTTGGAAAACCTAAGGTACCTGGGCATAAAGAATTAACCGATGAGGGTTTTGGGTTAGCCCTTGATGATGTCGGAGCTTATGCCTAGATGAGAGATCAGAGGGACTGTGTGACCCTTGTGTGTGATGGTAGGCCTACTGAGATAGGAGCCAAAACCTCATCCATGTTCCATCACACGGCATGCATATTGATAGATCGTTTGGGAAAGCCAAATATCTACCTTTGAGTGAAACGTATGCATGTGCGAGAGATACCTCTATGCACTATAGAGCTGTGGTTGCGTCAGGTCATGGTGACCTTGACTCGTCTTTAGGGGAGGACCTGTAATCCGCAGACTGGGATTGTGATCCCTTGATTCATCGACCTGACTTTGGTGACCCGCTAATGAGCCTCTGCTTGGACTGTGGGTCATGGGAAACACTAGGTCGGTTCGATAAAGCTAGGGTTGTCTGTAGTCCAAAATTGGAGATGGAATACCCCATACTTACAGATTGAATACCTAAAACCATATGGATCATTTTTCCATCATATTAATTTAATTGTGTTCATATTATTATTAAAATAAATTTAGTTTTATTATTTGAATTTTTATGAATCTCTCAATATTTTACTTGTAATTTTTGGTTTTATAAAAATATAGTTATTGATTTTACAAAGTTATAAAAAAAATCAAATATATGTTAATTCATTTTAATTTAATTTTAACACTTTTTATAAAATTCCACGGGCGCCCAAAGTACACATGGGCCCACCATGTGGCATGTGGGTGGGGGCCCACATGTACCACAAAAGGGTGGCACTCCCCACCCTCTTTGGATTCTCTTGTTTGTTTTATGTTCAAGTTTTTAAGTTAAGGTAAGTTTGATTTGTGGCATGTGGTCAAATCTTGGAAGGCAAATATTGACCATGTTTTTATTTGTTTTATAGCAAGTTTGTTTTAAAGAGATATGATCAATTTGAATAGATAGTGACCTTATCTTATTTATATTTGGTAGTATTTATTTACTTGATAATATTTGACATATCCTTATGGAATATGTGACATGGATCATGCAATTTTATGGAATGCATG
Source organism: Amborella trichopoda (assembly GCF_054954075.1). Classification (NCBI taxonomy): domain Eukaryota; kingdom Viridiplantae; phylum Streptophyta; class Magnoliopsida; order Amborellales; family Amborellaceae; genus Amborella; species Amborella trichopoda. Next base: position 35,461,928 of record NC_142344.1, on the reverse strand, counting down.
ATATTTATTTTATTTAAATATATTGATGGGAAAATTGTTTAAGAAAAGGGGGATAATGGTTCAAGCACCTTCCATAATTTTGATGGCCCATCTATAGAATGGATGGCTCAGATCTCTCACCCATGCAAGTCACATTGATCAACGATCTAGATTCAATCTCATGAAAGAGGCAAACTATGAAAAACCTAAATATACACTATAAATAAGGATGCCCTTCCCTAATCTCTACCCACACACAACCTCTCTTCTCTCTCTCTCTCACCTTTCTCTTTTTACTAGAGGGGCACACCCCACTCTCTCTCCTCCATCTTTCTCTCTCTAATTTTTTGTTTTCAAATTTTAGGTGGTACTCTCTCTTCTCTCTAGACCTAAGTTAATTTTGGGGGTTAAAGTTTTAGTAGAGATTTTAAGGAGTGGTTACCTAGTTTGACCAAAATCAGCTATCCTGGTTCGAGATTGAAGCTAGACCAGAGATCCCACGCCGTTGGATGTGGTGACTCGGTGTGAGGTGTAAAAAGCCCGGTTGAAGTAAGCTTCGACATCTTTTCTTTTATTTGCTTGTTCTTTTATTTTATATTCTCAAGCACAGTATTAGGTTGTATGAATGACATCAAGTAGTTGAGATTTATTTTATTGATGTGTTATTTATTTTTGGAATTTCTATTGTTTGTAATAAGACCATCTATGATTGATCTTGTTGCCAAAATTATAAAGGGTGATTATTATTATAAAAAAAAAATTGTATTTCCCTGGCAAAAGATCACATAAATCTTTCTTTCATTAGTATCAGAACTAGTTTTACTTGATTGCCATTAGGAGTTTTCTCTTATTTTTTGCTTGAGAATATAATGGCTGCTCGTACCTTCATCTCTGAGATCCTGAAAACCAAAAGGTTTGATGGGACCAACTTTGCTTCATGGAAAAGAAAAATCAAATTTGTGCTTTATGAAGAAAACTTGCATGAGGTAGTCTTTGAAGACCGATGTCGTCATCCAACTGACGACTCATCTCAAATAATCAAAGATGAGTACACTAATTGGACGCGGAGGAACTTGATATGCAAACACATTCTTTTATATGCCATGACTGACTCGTATGCTTCTGAGTACGAGTCAATCTATACTGCAAGTGAGATTTTTTATAAACTTGAAAGGAAGTATGCTGAACCCTCTCTCATGAAGCAAACTATGGTTATGAGAAGGTATAATAATTTAAAAATGGTAGAAGGTACCAAGTTTACAGATCATATGTACGTGTTTCGTGCGCTAGTCGGATATTTAGAAGATACAGGCATGAAGCCCAATGAATCTATGCAAGTAATTCATTTAATGAATTCTCTTCCTAATTCATGGGAGACTTTCATATCTTCCTTCTCTACTAGAAGAAATGCACAAAAATTGGAAGAACTCATCACGACCATCAAATCTAAGAAGAAAGGAGGAGTTCAAGGCAAACCCCAAGGGATGTTGTGCATATGGTAAAATCCCAACCATCTTTTAAATTTAAGAAAGGAAAGGAAATGAAAGAAATACTTTTGAGAAGAAAAGATATTTAAAAAAAATAGATTTTGAAAATAATGGAGCAAAGAGAGAGACCCGAACTTGTTTTATTTGTAAAAAAGTGGGCCACATAGCCAATAGTTGTCGGTTCAACAAATCTAATGAAACTAACAAGGAATTAGTATGTGTAGTTTTCGAGTCCATACTAGCTAATCCCAAGGGAACTTCTTGGTGTCTTGACTCGAGGGCTACGGCCCATGTCACAAATACGAAGGAAGGTCACCGTTCTTTCACTTCCATGGGGCCAGGACAGCAGCATATTTATATGGGAGAAAATCAGAAGACTGATGTACTTAAAGTTGAAGATTTTGAGCTAAAACTGAAGAGTGGGTGCACCTTGATCCTAGCAAGCACTTTATGCTCATGATATGAGGAAGTGCATGGTTTTGGTTCCTAATATATCTATGATTAGATTCATAACCACTTTCATTGGGGAGAAAATGGTGGTCAAGAAGGGGAAAGATATGATCATGACTGGACGACTTGTAGGCGGGCTATTTACTATTAAAATAAAGAGAACGTTGCTTATGTCTCGTCCCTTAATGAATTAGATGCTACCCTATGACATATGAGGTTATGACACATTAATATCAAACGAATTGAAAGATTAAAAAGGGATGGGATTCTTCAAAATTATAAGGGAGATTTATCGAAAGGGTGCGAGTCTTGTGTGCAAGGAAAACTAATAAGAAAAAATACCACTAAGGAAAAAAGAGCTACTAACGTATTAGAAATCATTCATAGTGACATATGTGGACCTGTGAATGTGACCACCAAAAGTGAAAAAAAATATTTTATCTCTTTTATAGATGACCACTCGCGATATGGCCATGTGTACCTTATTCATGCAAAATCTAAAAAAATTCAAAGAATATAAGGCTCAGGTAGAGAATCAAACAAGCCTGAAAATTAAAGTCCTTAGAACCGATAGAGGGGGGGGAATACTCATCTGACCTTTTCAAAGAATTGTGCATTGAAAATGAATCATCCATTAGTACACCATGCCTTATACTCCTGAACAAAATGGTGTAGCTAAGAGAAGGATAAGACCTTAGTGGAAATGGTAAGGATTATGATGAGGCATGCAAATCTCTCATTGGAGTTTTGGGGAGAAAACGTATTAACGGCATGTTACATCCTTAACTAGACTCTTACAAAAGTTGCCCCACTTACTCCTCACGAAATTTTCACAGGTCGTACTCCCTCCCATGAACACTTGAAAGTTTGGGGTTGCTTAGCCCATGTCATTATCCTACATCAAAATAGAACCAAATTGCAACCCAAAACTGTCAAATCCATTTTTATTAGTTATCCAGATCATGGTAAGGGGTATCGATTCTACAACCTTGAAATATGTGCGATTATTGAAAGCCTTGATGCTCACTTCTTCGAGTAAGAGCTCCTTGAAGCAAGGGTGAGTAGAAAACAAGCAGACTTTTATGAAGAGGCCCAAAACAAGGATGTAGTTTGAGACCCTAAACTTGAAACTTCCAAACCAACACGACCTAATCCTAAACTCCCTATAGAAAGTGAACATTTACCTGAACCAAGACAAAGTAACCGAGTCAGTAGACCACCTCTTTACCTAGAACATTTTGTCTACCTTGGAGAACATTTTGATAAGGTTGAGGAAGATCCAGATTCAGAACCTAAAATTCACTATGAAGCCTTGACTTGTCCTGAAAATAAATTGTGTAGAAGCCATGAAAGACGAGTATGCTTCTTCCATTTACCAAAACCATGTATGAGAATTAGTACCCCTATCTGAAAAACATAAGGTCATTGATTGTAAGTGGATTTTCAAAAAAAAGTTGAAATTAAAAAATAAAAAAATACAAAGCTAGGTTGGTTGCAAAGGGTTTCACCCTAAAAGAACGGATATATTATGAGAAAACATTTTTCCATGTTGCCAAATTTCCATCCATCCGAATCGGTATAGCTATAGCAGCCTATTTTGACTTTGACGTTCATCAAATGGATGTTAAAACAGCTTTTCTAAATGGGGATTTAGAAGAAAAAATTTACATAACCCAACTTGAGGGATTTGAAGAAAAAGGAAAAGAAAATTTAGTATGCAAACTAAATAAATCCCTTTATGGCCTGAGACAAGCATCGCGACAGTGGTATATAAAATTCTAAGAGACCCTTGCTCTTGCAGGATTCTCCACAAATAATGAGGATTATTGCATATATCAAAAGGTCATTGGGAGTGATGTGGTCTTTATATCATTATATGTGGATGATATGTTAATTGTTAGTAGCTCAATTGCTGTAGTAGTAGAGACGAAAAATTTCCTTGCACAACACTTCCATATGAAGGATCTTAGATAAACTTCATATGTGTTGGGTATCAAGATAATAAGAAACAGGAGAGAGAAGACTATCCAACTTTTCCAGGCAACCTACTGTAAGAGGACTTTAGAAAAGTTTGATATGAGTATGTGTAAGCCCATGTCAACCCTAATTAACAAAAAGACGAAGCTTAGTAATAGGATGTGTCATACCGAAGACATGGATATAGGAGCCATGGAAAGAGTGTCATACAAGAGCGTAGTTGGGTCCCTTATGTATGTCATGACGGGAACAAGGCCTGACTTGTCCTTCATCATGAGTCTGGTGAGCTATTTCCAAAGTAATACAAGAAATGAGCATTGAAAAGCTGTAAAAAGAATTCTCAGATATTTAAAGGGGACCATAAACTATGCGCTCACATATAAGAGGGGAACTGAAATAGCAATAGAGGGATATTTAGATGCAAGCTATCTCGTAGATCCAGATGATGCGAAGTCTACATCTGGGTATGTGCTTATGCTTGGAGGGGGTGCAGTTTTTTGGAAGTCAAAGAAACAAGATATCGTGGCCCTGTCCACCATGGAATCCGAGTATGTGGCATGCTGTCTAGCAGCCAAGGAGGCCGTGTGGATTAAAAAGTTTCTTAATCAACTTAATTTTTATCCTGTACGTTGTGAGACAGAGCGAATTTTCTGCGACAACACTGCGGCTATTTGTGTCTCTAAGGAGCCTCGATTTCACAAGAACTCCAAGCATATTAAGGCTTATTTTTATCACCTGAGAAAGGAGGTAAGATTGAAAGAGATCGAGATCAGCTACATATCTACAAATTTGATGATTGCAGACCTTCTAATTAAGGGAGTTGTCCGTAATGGTTTTGTAAGACATGTGAGAGAGATGGGGATGAGAGAAAGTGATGAAGAGAGAATGTAGGGCCTTCAAAGGCCAAGTGAAAGATGTTGAGTTTATGTGGCCTTTAAACGCCTTATGAGTGTGTATTGAAATACTTTCATTATAGTGAAACATAAGCTCAATGGGAGTGTGGTCCCTCGAGGACCATACTAAGCAAATAATGTTTACTTATATTTGACTGTGTTTATCGATCTAAGCCAGACGTTTGGAAAACCCAAGGTTCCTGAGCATAAAGAATTAACCGAGGTGGGTTTTGGGTTAGCCCTTGATGAGATCGGAGCTTATGCCTAGATGAGAGAGTCGAGAGACTGTGCGACCCTTGTGTGTGATGGTAGGCCTACTGAGACGGGGGCCAAAACCTCTTCCATGTTCCATCACACGGCATGCATATCGATAGATCGTTCGGGAAAGCCAGATATCCACATATGGGTGAAGCGTATGTATGTGCGAGATACCCCTATGCACTATAAAGTTGTGGTTGCATTAGGTCGTGGTGACTTTAACTCGTCTCTAGGGGAGAACCTGTAATCCACAAACTGGGATTGCGACCCCTTGATTCATCGACCTAATGAACCATTGCTTGAACTGTAGGTCATGGGAAATACTAGGTCGGTTCGATAAAGCTAGTGTGGTCTGTAGTCCACAGTTGGAGGTGGAGTACCCCATATTTACATATTGAATTCCTAAAATCATATGGATCCTTTTCCCATCATATTAATTTAATTATGTTCATTTTATTATTAAAATAAATTTAGTTTTATTATTTGAATTTTTATGAATCTCTCAGTATTTTATTTGTAATTTTTGGTTTAATAAAAATACAGTTATTGATTTTATAAAATTATAAAAAAATCAAATATATGTTAATTCATTTTTATTTAATTTTAATAATTTTTATAAAATTCCATGGGGTCCAAAGTACACATGGGCCTACCATGTGGCATGTGGGTGGGGGCCCACATGTGCCACAAAAGGGTGGCACGCCCCACCCTCTTTGGATTCTCTTGTTTGCTTTATGTTCAAGTTTTTAAGTTAAGGTATGTTTGATTTGTGGCATGTGGTCAAATCTTGGAGGGGAAATATTAATCATGGCTTTATTTGTTTTATAGCAAGTTTGTTTTAAAGAGATATGGTCAATTTGAATAGATAGCGACCTTATCTTATTTATATTTGGTAGTATTTATTTACTTGATAATATTTAACATATCCTTATGGAATATGTGACATGGATCATGCAATTTTATGGAATACATGATATTTATTTTGTTTAAATATATTTATGGGAAAATGGTGTAAGGAAATGGGGATAATAGTTCAAGCACCTTCCATAATGTTGATGGCCCATTTATGGAATGGATAGCTCAGATCTCTCACCCCACAAGTCACCTTGATCAACGGTCTAGATTCAATCTCATGAAAGAGGCAAACTATGGGAAAATCCTAAGAAACTCTAAACCTAAATATACATTATAAATAGAGGTGTTCTTCCCCAATCTCTACACACACACAACCTATCTTCTCTCTCTCACCTTTCTCTCTCTACTAGATGGGCTTTCTCGCTCTAATTTTTTTTCTCCAAATTTTAGGTGGTACACTTTCTCCTCTCTAGACCTAAGTTAATTTTGGGGGTTAAAGTTTTAGTAGAGATTTTAAGGGGTGGCTACCTAGTTTAGTCAAAATCAGCTATCCTTGTTCGAGATTAAAGCTAAACCACAGATCCCGTGCCATTGGATGTGGTGACTCGATGTGGTGTGTAAACAACCCAGTTGAGGTAATCTCCGGCATCTTTTCTTTTATTTGCTTGCTCTTTTATTTTATATTCTCAAGCACAGTAGTAGGTTGTATGAATGGCATCAAGTAGCTGAGATTTATTTTATTGATGTGATATTTATTTTTGGAATTTCTATTGTTTGTAATATGACCATCTGTGAGTAATCTTGTTGCCAAAATTATAAGGGGTGATTATTATTAAAAGAAAAAAAAAATTGTATTTCCCTGACAAAAGATCACATAGGTCTTTCTTTCAGATCTTGGCCCAACCCCAACCCTGCCCTACCCAACGTTGTCCAGCCCTCAAGCCACATTGCATGGCCTAGGCCTTAGCGTTTTTTGGGACTGGGCAGGGCCACCCACCCCATTGCCATCCCTAATGAGAACCGGCCCTACTCCCACCCCACCCCACCCCACCCCACCCCACCCCATAAAATATCTTCCTTAGGTTGTTAAAACTACATGCACGTACCTCCCTCATCAAAAGATACGGGCCTCTAACTAGAGTTCTTTATATCAGATCCCTGGCATGGCTTCTCTTTGCATTAGACCCTCTGAGTGAAGTCATGTGTAGTCAAGAACAAAAATGCCTTCTAGTCAGTTCAATATGTTAGAGGGTTGTTATTTTTATTTTTTTAATAGAGGTTGGATTGGCTAGGGTTGATAATTTACCAGGTTTAGTTCCGAAACTTGAATTTTGAATCTTATCGGGGTATGGATCCAAGATTTGGATCCAGTGGGTCGGACCCAGATCTAAAATTTGGATCCGAATAGTCATTTAGATTGGATCTAGGTATAGGTGGATCAGATCGAGATCTGATCTAGTTATTAAAATATATAATAGATATAAAATAATACAAAATAAAATTTTGGATCCAATCTGGTCTGGATCCATCTCCAAAACCTATATATACATTTCGAATCTGGATTTGGATCCGATCGGTTCTGGATCCAAATCCAGATCCAAACCCTATCCTGGTGTATTTGAACTCGATCCAACCCATTCTGAGCCCTAGGATTGGCAGTATAATTGTATTGTGGTTCATTTGTTTTTTCACGTGAGGTCGGGGCCACGCTCTAAGTGCCAAACAAAGTTGAGTTCACTTCGATGTAAATTGCCTAAAAATTTTACTCGAGGGTAAATGCAAATAAATCAGTGCCAATGGATTTCTTGTGAAAAACATTTATTGGGAGAGGCTACATTTAGGATCATAAGGGTTATATTTATGGAGCAATGATCTAATGCAACGGTTGTATCATAGTATAATGCAACGATACTTCTAGAAAACCATGTTTGTGGTATTTGTATAACCCCAAATTTTGCACACATACTCTCTCCATCTCAATAATCAATCCTAAAAAAAAAAAAAGTTAAATTTGAACCTCAGATATGGTCAAAAGGAGTCATCTCCAAAAACGAATCTAGACTATTCATTTTGTGAATTTCAAGATCTTAGTCTTTATAAATTCAAAATCATTTTTTTCTTTTTTAACATTGTTCATCTAATGATAATAAAGCCATCCAAAAAAATTGGAAATGAAAAAATCTTTCTAAGGCCTAGATCTAAGCATCTCACCAAAATGAACGACCTATGTTAATTGGGCTAAAAAAATACTTTTTAGGTTGTGTTTTCAATTTTTTCTTTTTTGGTGATTGTTTATTAGAATGAAAAGAGTGTATACTTCAAAATTTGGATCAAACAAATTGTCATAAGATGGTTTCTTAACCTTGTTGCATCATATTACCATACAACGGTTGCATGTTATCATTGCTCATATATATGGGTTATGTTAGGGTGCTCACACTATGAAGTAATTTATCATTGTAATCAACAAAATTTGGACACATATATATCTTTGTTTTATATATGAAACTTTTTTAGTAAGGGCATTTTTAGTAATTAGAAGGGATGTGATGTCATCTACATACATGAAGCATTAAATGCCACTAGTGTGCTCCATGTAGGTGATGTCACACCCATGTGGAGACGTCACACCCCTCTTAATGATTAAAAATACCCTTATTAAAAAAAAATCGTATAAAACCCTAGTTCTTTGTATTATTTCATAGTAGATTCTCCTTCCATTTTTCTTTCAAGCGGTCTAATAAAACCCCTAAGGATTTTACCGTACCCCCTCAATCTCTTATCTCCCTATTTTATTGACTTTTGATCATAAAAATTAGTCCCAATAAATATTTTTATGCCATTTCATCTCAAAAACGTTTTTAACCCTATTTTTCCCTTTCCACCTATTAAAAAGGTTTTTAAGTTGAAATGGTATAAAAATATTTGTTGGGGCTAATTTTTATAATTAAAATTCAATAAAAGAAGGAGATAAGAGATGAGGGGGTATGGTGAAATCTTTAGGTTTTTTTATGCCGCTTGAAAAAAAAAAAGGAGGGAGGAGGAATTAGGTTTCTATATGAAATTTTTCCCTTAAAAAGATACTCTATGTACAAAACAAGGTATAGAAGTGTTCAAAATTGTTGAGTACAATGATAAATTACTCTATAGTGTGAGCACCCTAACATAATTGTTTATATAATTATCCTTTGTATTAAACTCATTTAGACGTCAAAATAAATGATTTTCCTTTTTACTGAAATAGGAAATTATCATTGCATACTGCTTTAAAAGGAAAAGGTTTATATAAGAAGTCAACCTTGCACTTATGAGTGAGGTTTGTATAATGTGTCCACTTGATACTAGTTTTGGTGTCATAGGCCTTCTAATGGCTATAGAAATATGTAGTTCTAGTGTCATAGATCTTCTAATGGCTATAAAATCTATGTTCAATTCTAATTATAAAATTTAAAATTCTAAAAATAATTTAGATTGAGCAGATATATTGGCACTTAAAAATCTTGAAAATAGACAGTTCAGATAACTTTTTACAAAATGCACTATTTTTATGATTTGAATTTTTTATTCCCTTTTATCCATATATCTTGAGGTTAAGGTGATCAATTTGAAGGTTTTCAAACTTTAGATCACTCATTCCTACTAAATTTTGAGATGCACCTTACTTATATAGTATGTGGTTGCAACTTTTATGTAAACTTTTTCTTTTCCTAGAAGAGCCAATCGTATATTATAAAAGCAAGGCACGCTTTATAAACCCCCCAAAAAAGTGATTATTCCGTATGCTAAAAAACCGTTCAATGGATCACCTTAAACTCGAGATGTGTACAAATAAGCAAAAATAAAGATTTCTATTCTTAGCAATAATGCATCTTGTAATGTATCCTTTAGAGTACCCATTTCAATATTTTAAAATGTCTATTGATCTGTTCAATCCGCAATATATTTGGAGCTCTAACTTTTATATTTGGGTGCAGTTTGTATAGAGCCAAGGCTCTAAACAATCAAAGTAAAGCACACCTTCAAATAGTATCGAGAAATGGTTTCAATACTGAAAATCTTTGTAATAATATTAAAATATATTTTCACCTTCAATTATAAAATTTAAAGCTTAAAAAATAATGTAGATCGAGCAAATCTATGAAAACTTGAAAATCTTGTAAATTGACGGTTAAAAAACGCATTACAAGACGTACTATTTTCAAAACTTTAAATCCATTTTTTCTCATGTCCATGCATCTTGATGTCGAATGATCAATTTGAGCAACCTCTTCTAGTGAAATTTATGAGGTGGGCTCCAATTTGATCGTTTAAAGCCCCGGCTCTGTATAAACTTTTTTCTTAATATTTAGGGGTGAAAATAGATTTCGAGGTTATTTTAGAGGTTTTTGGCCCTGAAGCTACATCTTCTGGGCATGATTTGGAGTAGAGCCTGATTTTGGTTGTTCAAGGTTGATGCGTTGTATAAACCTCACCCTTAGAAAATAAGGAGCTCATGCTTTATCGTGCGGATAATTCTATTTTCCTAACATGTCTGGAATTAAAATATCTCTATCTTTGAAATTATTTATTTTTTGTTAATTTTTATTTTTTAGTAATATATTTTAAAAAATAGAATAATTAGTTAATATATTTTATTTTCATTAAAAATTAGAGATTTTTAAAAAAGGGTGTGGTTTGTATAGAGCGTAGGCTCTAAACAATCAAATTAGAGCCTATCTTCAAATAGTCTTAAGAAATATGGTTTCAAAATTGGAATCTTTTTGATAGCCTTAAAATATGTTTTCGTCTTTATTTATAAAGTTTAAAGCTTCAAAAATAGCGTAGATCGAGAGATCTATGAAAACTTGAAAATCTTGAAAATTGATGGTCCAAAAATGCATTGTAAAATACACTATTTCCAAAACTTGAAATCCATTCTTTTCTTATGTCCATGCAACTTGATGTTGAGATGATGAATTTGAGGATATTTGGGCATCAAAACAATCTCTTCTAGTGAAATTTTTGAGGTAGGCTCGAATTTAATTGTTTAGAGCCTCGGCTCTATATAAACTTTTCCCTTAAATAATAAGTTAGTCTTATTGATAAGTCAGCCAACTCAGTTATTACTATGTGGTCCCTTGTCTATCAAACATCCATCTCTAAGATAGATGTCAAAAAATGTGACATCCACTAAAAAGTTAAATGGAAAGTGAAGAAAGGAATTCAATAATATTTATTTTTTGGAAAAATAAATATTCCAAATGTAGATCATTGTCATGTTTGAGATTATGGAATTCCAAAATTTTGGATCAAAAATTCATCTTTGAGATATATTTTGTAGAGAGACTGCACAAGAATAATGGGTTACCAAACACTTTTCCCTTATACAATAAAGGCTTAATATATAAAGTTCATAAAATTATTCTAAAATGATTCTAATTTTTAAAATTGCTAGTAAAAATAAAGATGATGACATTTTCTAAGTCTTTATTTATTAATAAATTTCTCTTGAAGATTATATTTTCAATTAAAAGTACGAGATCTAATACGATCAAAAAAGTGAAAGATTAAATAAATAATCCACGATTAGTAAGTTGAGCAGGGTCCGTGTGGAGTGTGGACTTACAAACGCGTTGTTCTTTTGAAATACGGTCAACATCAAAACGGAATTAGCTGACAGATAATATCAACAATCGAACTCACCCCTTATGGTATGGTAGCAGGTGGTTTCAATGAATAGGGGTGAGAATTGATCTGATCCGGATCTGAATTCAGATTTTGGATCCTCTTTGGATTTGGATTTGACCTGGATCTAGATCCGTATCCAACCTGATTTTTGTTAAATATTTTTATTTTATATATATATATAATTTTTTAAAATAGTATATACCTTGGATCTGGATTTGGATCGGATGTCTACTATTTAGATTCAGATCTGGATCCAAATATTTAGGATCTAGTTCGAACCCGGATCCGACCCGTTCTCAATCCTATCAATGAAAGAGCAATTAGACCAAAATATCAGCTGTTTTCTTTAATCTACAGCGGGCTGTATATAGAACAAGCTGTGTAATATTTTTTTCATGAGTGAATTACTTACTGATACAAAAAAAATAAAATGAGTCAATTTTGGCTTAAAATTATGTGGAAGGTCGGTCAATCAACTTGATTTTTTTTTTTTTTTTTCAAAATTGCCCCTCAGTCCGAGGATACCATGATCGGATCGTTTTTTTTTCTTTTTCCTTTCTTTTTTTGTTTTTTTTTTTTGAAGTTTTTTCAATAGTAGGGTTGTGCCCTAATGTTTGGGGCAACGCCCAGCTGGTCCGATGTTGGCATCATTAGACCGCCTTCTGTGGTGCTCTTCAAAGCAGTCCAAGGTTGGCATCCTCGAACCACAAAGATTGACTTTATTAAACATTCAAAGGTGGTCCGAGCTGCCCATTCTCGGACCCCTTCTCTAGTGCTCTTCAGTGCGGTCCGAGTTTGACATCCTCAAACCGCATTAGCTCATTTGTTTGCTAAGAATTAAAGCAGTCTAAAGATGCCAACCTCAAACTGCCTTCTGGACTAAGCAGGGCCCCTCACACTAGGAAGGACACTGCCCTACTAACGGAAAAACTAAATAAAAAAAAAAAGTGGTCTACAGAGGGGCAATTTTAATCATTAGGCTGAGGACGCCATTCTACGTAACTTTTGCTCAAATTTGGCCCATTTCGTATTTTCTTATTTCTTTTATGTCCATATGTAAATTATTCTTTTTTCATTTACACTACGCTGGCTGAGGTTAATGCGGGAACCTCATTTTTTTATGTAGATTTTTATTATGATTTACAGTATATATGGGGGCGGGGTAGCTTTAGTGATATATTATTTACAATAGACCTGCTACAAGTCCCACTCAAATCGAGCATATCTACAAAATACAAAAATCTTGAAAATAGATAGTCTAGATAATGTATAATACGATGTAACATGTTTAGGCCTTTAAAATCTTTAATTTTTTTTCCACAGATCTTAAAGTCAAAATAAATTATCAAATGGTTTTTAAGCATCGAAACAACATTTCTCGATAGATTTTTGAGGCGGGTGTTTTTTATACAATATAAGGTTACAACCATATATAAACATTTTCTTCGTTATATTGCTTTTCCTTGGGAGACTGCCTTGCTGTGAGACCCTATTTTGAATTTTCCGTTTCATTTCCTTTAATTTCTCATGAACGGTACGGGGATGATCATCATTTGCCCTCAAACTCCTATCTTGTCATCTGACCCAACTCAGGGGAGGAGAAAAGAAAAAAAAATTTGGGAAAAACTTATTGTTGAACTTCATTGTGAATCAAATGGTTACGAAAACTTTTAATAATTTTTAGCTAATTATAACTTTTCTGTTGAACCGCTACATGATATTTTCCGAATCTTACTCAAAAGCACATGTAACCACATTGTAAGAGTTTCAAGTTCCAAACAATAAAAAAAAGAAAAGAAAATCCCGTTACTTTCAATGTGAACGAAATAATGGCCTTTATTGTGATAGAATAAACTTTTGAATTGCAAATATTTTTAATATTTCAGCTTACCAGTTTTCTACGTTTTTACCCTGTTTTATATAGTTCTCTTTTTTCTCAAAGTTTTTTTGGTTTTAAAACCAATTTTCCGAATCTATCAACAGCTAATTAGATGTTGGTAAAAATAAACCATGGGCTCCTAATATTATCCAAAAGAAACCATAGAGTATCCAAATACAATTTTTTTTTGTCACTTTTTCTGAATAAAATGATTCCCTAAAATTTGAATCCAAAAAACCAAACGGGGCTAAACTGTATTTTCAAATTCCATTTTTTCTAAATAAAATGACTCCCTAAAATTGGAATCCAATAAACCAAACGGAACCGAATTATATTTTCAAATCCCATTGCTACTTATATAAATGTTATTTCTCGGAAAACAAGAGGTAACCGAGGAATAGAGCACGCAACCGTTAAAGTCTATGGAGGCTCAGTGTAGACGGGTGTTATCGTTGATCGGTAGGTAAGTTGAGATTATAAGCTTAGACGTGCGCCGGCAAACAAATGGAAAGCAGTGTTTAAAAAAACGCCGAGTCGAACCGGACTCGCCCGGTTCGACTCGGGAATCGCCATGGACGGATCGAATCGGCGAAAAAAACGGGAATCGTCCGGTTCTAGAGAGAACCTGACGATTCAGCATAGTGACTCGCCGATTCACTGTACGGAATTGGCGAGTCCGTACAGTGAATCGGCGAGTCACGTACAGGTTTTTTTTTTTTTTTTTTTTTTTTTTTTTTTTTTTTTTTTTTTTTTTTTTTTTTTTTTTTTTTTTTTTTTTTTTTTTTTGTAATCCATGATAGATTTTTTTTGTAATACTTGATCGATTTTTTTGTAATCCATGATCTAATTGTTTTTTTTTTTTTTTTTGTAATCCATAATCGAATTTTTTGTTTGTTTTTTTTTTTTTTTGTAACCCATGATAGAATTTTTTGTAATCCATGATCGAAATGTTTGTTTTTTTCTCTTGTAATCCATGATCAAATTTTTTGTCTTTTTTTTTTTTTTTTGTAACCCATGATAGAATTTTTTGTAATCCATGATCGAATGTTTTGTAATCCACGATCGAAATGTTTGTTTTTTTTTTGTAATCCATGATCGAAATGTTTGTTTGTTTTTTTTCTAATTCATGATGGAATTTGTTGTTTTTTGTTTTTTTTGTAACCCATGATAGAGTTTTTTGTAATCCATGATTGAATTTTTTGTAATCCATGATCGAATTGTTTCTTTCTTTTTTTGTAATCCACGATTGAATTTTTTGTTTTTTTTTTGTTTGTTTTTTTTTGTAATCCATGATTGAATTTTATGTAATCCATGATCAAATTTTTTGTAATCCATGATTGAATTTTTTGAAAATTTGTGATTTTTTTTTTTTAATCCATGATCGAATTTTTTTTTTGTAATCCATGATAGAATTTTTTGAAAATTTGTGATTTTTTTTTTTAATCCATGATCGAATTTTTTTTTGTAATCCATGATAGAATTTTTTGAAAATTTGTAATTTTTTTTTTTAATCCATGATCGATTTTTTTGAAAATTTGTTATTTTTTTTTTTTAATCCATATTATTCAAAGAGAAAATGAAAGAGATGATGATTCTGAGGCCACCCTATCCCAGCCATATTATTCACATATCGAGTCCCAACAGCAACAGTGTAGGGATGAGCACGACAGTGCAGGTGAGCATGAAGGATGGACAATCTTCGGGGATTTTAGATTGGGAACACAACAAAACACTAACACTCAAGGATTTGGAAATAATCGATGCTTCGTTTTTAGATCGAATCAATGAATTGTTAAACAAATTCAATCAATGGCACCAGCGTGATCAAGAAGAACAATAACGTCGTCTATCATTTTATTTTTAGATCATATGTTACTAATTTTATGCTTTATTGTAGTCCATGTATGTTGATATACTTATTCCATAATAATTATATGTTTATCCTTTTGTGTGATGTAAATTAAATGCTGAATGGTAGTTCATGCAGGGAAAGAACATATCAATATTCGCATGTTTATTCAAAAACATGAAAATTCTTAATGGAGTACCCTCATTTCTTATTGAATTCTTAAAACACAATATTTATAATGAATTTTAATAATTTTTTCGGATTTTTTTTAAGCTTTATTATGACCGATTCACCCGATTCCCGATCCGGATCACCGATTCGCCAATCCGGATTGGTTTTTTGGGAGCCCGATCCAGTCACCAATCCGTTTTTTAAACCATTGATGGAAAGTGATGTATTTGTGGTAGACTTATTAGCCCATCTTAATCCAACGCTTTTCACGCTAATACTTTTTCAGCCAAAAGATGACATGCTTTGGCATGTATCATCCTCTCTCTTATAAAACCTTTTTTTTTTTTTTGACAATGCTCCGTAATTTTACTAATAGATGTGGTTTCAATATTAGAAATCATTGTGATAGCCTTAAAATATATGTTCATATTTAATTATAAAATTTAAAGATTAAAAAATAGTATAGATTGAGCAGATTTATGAACACTTAAAAATCTTGAAAATTGACGGTGCAAAAATGAATTACAAGATGCACTATTTCCAAAACTTGAAATCTATTTTTTTCTCTTGCCCATGCATCTTGATGTCGAGATGATCAATTTAAGAATATTTGGGCATCAAAACAACCTCTTCTAATAAAAATTTTAGGTTTTCTCTAATTTGATTCTTTGGAGCCTCGGCTCTATATAAACTTTTCCCATCAAATAAACAGAACATCTGAAATGATCAGGTCCTGCATCAATCCTCCTTTCTTAGCCAGAGAATCTACTACCTCATTTCCCTCTCTGTAGACATGTTGGAAGTAACAATCAAATCTCGACTCATATCTTGTGGGCTCGTGGGGTATGCGTAAAAATACTTGTGCGGATGTTTTTCATATGAAAGAATTCCACCATGTGATTATGTTTGAGAGTCTTTTCCACAATAATTGAGTCCCAATGTAATTTTTTACACTAATTGACAACCAATTAGTATGAAAAACTCTCACACCTAATCAAGTTCAAAAAAACAAAAACTCCCACACTTAATCATATAGGAGAGTTAGCTCGTGTGAAAATACTTTCATGGAAGTATTTTCATGCATACCAAATGTGCCCTAAGCGAGTTAACATCCTCAACCTACCAATCGACATAAAAAGAACAAAGCAAAAAAAAAAACAGAAGAAGAGAAAAACACTACTAAACTCCCTGACAACTACTTCGTGGCTAGGTATAAGGATTTAAGAACGAATAATTCGATTTGGAAGAGCGTACAAAGAAACTATTTATTTTTAGTACAAAGTGATCACAATCACTCATGTCTGTTGGATTTCAAATCGGATGGTTGTGAATATATTATAAAATACATTCAAAACTCAAAATAAAATTTTTCGAATTTCGTGACATTCCCTAAACTATCCAATTGGAAATCAGATATTTGTGACCTCCTTATTACAAAAGTAAATGATCTGATAGTATACACTCCCATTCAAATTTCTCTAAGGTTTTTATGCTCATTTATCTGCTAATTTCACAAAGAGAGCCCTTTTGCTCATGAAACTAAGTAACAATGCGCTAAAGTTCAAACAAAATAAATAAATAAATAAAAGAAAAGAAGAGAAGAGAAGAAGAAGAAAGAAACTGAATAACAGTGCGCTCTCCTGGAGAAGCTACTGAGTGAACTTTTAAATCGGTGGAATCTTTGATTTTAGTGCTTGCATAGAGGCGCCTATCCTTGCTCATATGCTCATGTGCACTACGGACGGGCAAATCTCATATTTAAAAGGCAATTAGGGATTTAACCTCTTAAGTAATCATAAAAAAATACATTGGAGCATGATCCACTTAAACTACTCGGACAAATCTCGAGTGCACGCATTTCTTTTTCTCCTTACCAATTTATGGTAAAGCAAGGATCAAACCTCGCTATCATCAACGTAACACATCACTCACTTTTGTTTTTATCTTTCCTGCGAAAATATCAAGTTTAATACACTCTGATCAGGTTTTGCAAAACCGGGTATTTATTTGGCAACTTTTTATTCTCAGAATCCAGGTCTAAATAGTATTGATTCAACTCATTTTGAGTATTAAGAGAACCCTGATGAGAGTAACTTTCTTATAATTTTGAGAGAACCAGGTTCAAGATATCGAAAGTTTTCTAATGACAAATTGATTTTTCTGATGAAAATATCTTTTTTTTTAGTAAAAGCAATGATTGAAAAATTCAGGCATTCTTCTTCCATCTTATGGAGAAATCAAGATTTTCCAAAGAGAACGAGTTCTTTCTTGTAAAGAGGCCTTGTTATAGTCATTTGCAATATGTTTTGAGAATCGTTCAATTCAGTTAAAGATCATGTTTGTACGGACTATACTTGAAGATCAATTGAAGTTGAGAGCTTTGAATGATTGATTGGGGTTGAAGTTCGGATGTTATTGTTTCAAAGTGCAAGGCTTCATAAATTGAACTATGTAGTTGAGTTTATCACCATTTCATCGTAACTTTCATCTCATTTATTAGGGCTTTCATGGGTTAGATCTTAAAAAGAATTAGTTTTCTTTTTTTTCTTTTTCTTTTGTGATAAATAACGTTAATTAAGGCTTTGAGTTGTTGAGAAAAAACCCTGACCAGAGAGATCAATGACAATGTGAAAAAAGAGAATGATAAAAATAAAAAATAAAAAAATACTTGATTCATCATAAATGTGACTATATCTATAATCGAAGATAATCTACACGGTTTCAAAACTCGTCCGGGACTTATAGGACTCAACCTATGGCGATGCGAGTTTATCTACATTGTAGATTTACTATTTTTATGTTAATAAAATTAATATGAGTTTGAATAGCGACCAGCTAGCTATGTAGCTATATTGAATTAATATGAGTTTGAATAACGACCAGCTAGCTATGTAGCTATATTGTTCGACACACTGAGAGTTCCATTCCCACTTTATCGTTTTCCTTTTTGATAAGACCTTTTTGAATCTATTTACTTTATCGTTTTGCTTTTTGATATGACTTTTTTTTTATCTATTTCTTAAAAGAAAAACGGGAGTGAAAAAAGTAGTCCAGGATTCGAACTCGCTTCTTATTTAACAAGGGCGGTTATTTTACATTTACAATAGTTTAACTTGATTTAAAAATAAAAAAATTTGGATTCGAGGGAGTTATTTAGACTCGTCCGTTTTTTTTATCTATTTACTTTATCATTTTCCTTTTAAGACTTTGTTTTTTTATCTATTCACTTTAGCGTTTTTCTTTTTGATAAGACCTTTTTTTTTTTATCTATTTCTTAAAAGAAAAACGGGAGTGAAAAAAGTAGTAAAGGATTCGAACTTGCTTCTTATTTAACAAGAGCGGTTATTTTATATTTACAATAGTTTAACGCAATGTTTTAAAAAACGGCGAGTCGAACTCGGGAACCAGCACTATTCGTACCGGTTCCAGCACAAAATCGGGAATCGCCCGATTCTAGAGTAGAACCGTCGGTTCCCATCCGGTTTCGCCCGATTCTAGAGTAGAACCGCCGGTTCCCATCCGGTTCCGCCCGGTTCACACACGTAACGCATGACACGCACGTGCGAGCGTACCCTACGCCCACTCACATGCGCACACGTGTGTCCGTGCGCACGTGCAAACGTGCTCCACGTACACTCAGGCGTGCATCCAAGCGCACATGCGAGCGTGCCCCATGCATACTTACGCGTGCATCCAAGCGCACGTGTGAGGTTGCCCTAATATTTTTCACACATATTATAGTTCATATTACATAGGTATTTATATATCAAAGTTGAATACTCATCTTTCGATGTGGGATAATTCCCAAACATCATTAAATGAAAATGAAATGTAAATATAGTCTATTAATCAGCAATTTATAATTACATGTAGTTAGATGGCTTGGTAGTTATGATTTTTGTTTTTTTACTTGACCTCCCAAGGTCGAATCCCCTTGGACATGTGTTGTAAATCCCTTTGGGCATGTGTTGCATTTTTGTTGTGTATATAGTGGTTGGTATAAATATAAATATTTTTGTTGTATATATAGTGGTTGGTATAAATATAAATATTTTTGTAAATAATATAAAAGACATAAAAAAATGAAAAAATAAAAAAATTAATTTTTTATATAACAGTTAATTTTTGTTGTATATAGTGGTATAATTATTTTTGTAAATAATATGAAAGGTATAAAAAAAATAAAAATAAAAAGTTTATTCTATTTGAAATCTCCATATTTCTACTAACAATCTCTTTTACTAAATTTATTATAGAAACCTAAAAAAATAAATTTTTGAAAAATTGAAGTGTTATTTCCAAAATTTGTACACATTTTATTAATTTTTACATTGATAACCAAATCTTTTATTTTATTTGTGAATTTTTACATTATAAATCATGTAATGTACTATTTTTCTTACAGTTGTCAATAATACATTTTAAATTAGATAATATTATAAAATACTTTTAATTTGTTATTATTTGTCTAATAAAATAATTATAAACTGTAAAATAATAATTATAATTTCATTATATAATATTATAATTAGTGAGGTTGTAATAATTTTGGATTATAGTTAGTTAGGCTGTAATAGTTTGGGTTTTTTTAGCGGATTAGGGTTTTTTGCCAAAACGAGATTTTAATGGCCATTCTTTCATTGATTAGTCTACTCTTTATAATAGTCTATATATAATTATATATTTTATCCATGATAATTCTATGATTTTTCTTTTATGTGATGCAAATTTAATAGTTAAAATAAGTTTATACAGGGAAAGAGCATCTCAATATTCACAAATTGATAAAAAAAATAAAAGTTAATAATGTAGTACCCACATTTTTTATTGGATTCCTAAAAAATAATATTTATAATGAATTTTAATAATTTTTTCGGATTTTTTTGAAGCTTTAATCCGACCGATTCAATCGATTCCTGATCCGGATCGCCGATTCGCCAATCAGGATCGATTTTTGAGGTGCCCGATCCGAGTCACCGATCCACTTTTTAAACCATTGGTTTAACTTGTATTAAAAATAAAAAAATAAAAAAATTTGAACTCGAGGAGGAGTTACTTAGACTCATCAGTAAATCGCCTCCACCAAAGACCAGGTACCTTGGCCAAGTCCAAGTTAATTTTTTGAACACTAATGATCCACAATTATCTCAAACAAATGGTATATGATGACGGTGCCTTGAGAAATCTCTCATTCAAACAAATGGTATATGATGACGGTCTCTCATTTTGGCCAATACATAAAGGGTGCGGTCTGTATAGAGCCTAGGCTCTAAACAATCAAATTAGAGCCTACCTTTAAATAGTATCGAGAAATGTAGTTTTAATATAAAAAATCTTTGTGCTAGCCTTAAAATATATTTTCATATTTAATTATAAAGTATAAAGCTTCAAAATTAGTGTAAATTGACATATCTATGAAAGCTTGAAAATTGACGGTCAAAAAATGTGTTACAAAATATACTCTTTCCAAAACTTGTAATCCATTTTTTTCTTATGTCCATGCATCTTGATGTCAAGATGAGCAATTTGAAATTCTGGACATCAAAACAACTTCTTTTAATGATATTTTTGAGGTAGACTCAAATTTGATTGTTTAGAGCCTCGGCTCTATATAAAATTCTCAAATATAAAACATATACGTTATATATTATCTCAAACACTATTTTAACCCCCTGTAAGTCTCAAATTTTCAGGGCTGAGGAACAGGAGCCATTCAGATCAAAATATGATAGTATTGCCTTGATAGTATTGCCTCAGGGGATCAATATTGGATAGTATTGGGTTAATAGAATTCAAAACATAGCCACACATATTTTAACAAATATGAGTTTAGTAACGGTTTTAGTGGAAAAGTAAGCTGAAAGGAACCAACTATGCTGGTTTTGTTTTATTTTATTTTTTTAATTTTGTTTTCCATCTCTACCTGTGTTAGAATCAAGACATGATTGATTCTCAAGTTAATATAGTTCTCAATTATATTTTAATTAATAAAATGAGATTTGCTCTTAAATTCAATGAATTCATTTATAAAAATAACTATATATCGCCATCGTATTGGAGTTTCACAATGCTCTTAAATCCAACACATTCATGTAAATGTAAGAAAGCTCGCCATGATATTTTTAAGCAAAAACACAAGCTTTGCATATGAATGCTCTAACTATATGCTTTTAAAAAAATTAAAAAATGAATTACTCTTTTTCAAGGAAAATAATTACCCTTAGCACTTGAAAATCAATATAAAAGTTAGACTATTTTATCATTACAACTTGAACAACAAAAAAAAAAGATTTTAGCAAAACCAAGTTTTAGAAATGAGTGATGAAGAGTCAGTGCAATTACAGATCAATCGCTTCTATCTAACTGCCATCTGTTGGGTTTATGTAGCCTTTAAAGGCTTTATTAGTGCTTGTAAAATGAAATGATGTAGTGGAACATGAACTCAGTGAGAGTGTGGTCCCTCGTGGACCATACTAAGCAAACGATGATTTGCTGATACCAATATATGCTTAACGATCTAGGCCAATCGGTTGGGAAAAAACCATGGTACCTAGGCATGAAGAACAAACCAATGAGGGTTTATGGGTTAGCCCTTGATGAGGTCGGACAACATGCCCGGATGAGTGAGTCGAAGGACTGTGTGACCCTTGTGTGTGATGATGGCCTACAGAGACAGGGGCCAAAACCTCATCATATACCATCATACGGCATGCATATTGATAGATTGTTCGGAAAAACCAAAAATCCATATTTTAGGGTGAAGCGTATGCATGTGCGAGAGATACCCCTATGCGCCGTAGAGCTGTGGTCGTATAAGGTCTTGGTGACCTTGACTTGTCTCTAAGGGAAGACCTGTAATCCACATATTGGGATTGCAACCCCTTGACTCATCCGTCAGACTTTGGTGACCCGCTAATGAGCCCCTGCATGGACTGTGGGTCATGAGAAACACTGAGTCGGTTCGAAAAGGCAAGTGTGGTTTGTAGTCCACAGTTGAAGGTGGAGTGCCCTATGATTGCAGATTAAATTCTTTAACCATTGAAAATGATGAATATAAGGAACGAATCAGCTTAAGAACCTTTTGTTTTGCATTCTTCAGTATTCAGTGTACCTCTTAGCATTGGGAAATTCCTTTTATCATCACTGCTACCTTTACACATGGCACATTTTCTATCATTATTTTGTGGCTTCTCCAAGAAGGATTTTAACCAATGCTTAGGAGGCTTCCCTTTTGTCTTCATAGGTAGGGGGTCGAGCACTCTCTGATTTTCTATTAAATTCCCTTCTTCACTTAAATTGACATTTAATTGCAAAAGATGAGGATCTTCTGGGTTGCTTTGTTGATGTGTTTTATCGATATTTTATTTGAAAATTGTAAATCACTTGAAGCCCTCATCAAGAACATACATTGCTTCCTTAAATGTTTCCTTATACATAGCTCCATTCTCTACAGAGTTTATTGTCTTTCTACACAATTCATTGTATCGTACAGTCAAGGATTCATGCAAATCAACTTGCATTGTATAGCCATGTTCATCTATTACGCACCCTTCCTTGGTATTTTTTGTCCATCGCTTCAAGATGTAACAAGGTGGTATTTCATTTTTTTTTTTCATTCTAAGAACAATTAAAATGTGTCTACAAAGTAATGCAGCGAACTCAAACAATTGGCAACTACAAGTTGTTTTGATTTCAAGTACAGTTAATGTTCATCATATTTTGAGACCTTAAATACAATGTTTACCCCACCATTCTCAAATTTTATTATAACATATTCAATACTGCGACACAATTCCTCTTTGAAATTTCTCAAACACTGCTTTGGTATAAATGCATGCTGCTTCTTTCTCCATTGGAAAATAAGTCTTCAAAACCCGATGTTTGTGAATAGATTCAAAATTCGCATATCTCTCCTTTTTATACCGACTATCTAATGCAAGTCCATAATTCTCAACAAATTCTTTTAAAGTGCTTTTTGCATTTACATTGCCATCAAAAAATGAGTTCATAATCTCACTCCATTGGGTTGTAGACATCTCTGCAAACAAGGTATTGCGCATGAAGGCCGGGACCCATTGCTCACTAATGCCATACATTCTTATAAGCCATTCATTCTCTCCTAAATTGTAGTGATCAATGATTGTTTGCCAATACGATTCAAACTCCTGTATTGTCTTAGAATTGGATGCATTTGTGAAAATCATCACTAAATTTTTTTCCATGTTCCATATACACATGAGACAACTTCTCTAGTACTTCCTTTAAAATGTGCCATAAGCAAAAGCGATGACGAGTCTTTGGAAATACTCGTCTGATGGCTGCTCCCATCACAAGATCTTGATCAATGATTATTGAAGTTGGATGATGGTCAGACATTGCTTGAAGCCATGTCTTAAATAGCTAAACAAATAACTCTTTACTTTCATCAACTATTAAAGCACAACCAAATAACACAGATTGATTATCGTGGTTTACTCCTATAAATGGCGCAAAAGGCATTCGATTCTTGTTTGTCAAATAGGTTCTGTCAAACACAACAACATCCCGAAAAAATTGATAGTTCATCCTTAAGCATCAGCCCAAACGATTCTAATCAAATGCCCATTCTCATCCACTCGAATCGCATTAAAAATGTAGGATTCTCATATTACATATTTCTAAAGTATTCAAGTACAAGTTGAACATCTCTTTTTTCAAGTCATGTGAGTTTGACAATGACCACCAATGAATGCAAGATTCTCACTTCCACCCACTTCTTGGCTAAGGATAGACATTATAAGGCGTGGACGTAATTCTGCACTGGTATCTGTGTCTATAGTATGTTGTGTTATGTTGATCAGCTTCTTATGTGATCGCAGATATTGAACTTCTCCAGGCTTTGTTAGCAAATGGTCGTGATCTTTCACAAACTTCCTAATAACCCATTTTCCAATGTCAATTTTATTCACCGCCATCATTGCTATACACGCTTCTCGAGTAATTGCACGTGATATTTTAACTCTATTCTCATTGTCCATATATTTCTTCTATCGGAATCTTTGTTTTGAACAAACAAATCTTCTAGCATTAGCAATTTCATCACCCATATAATAAAGTGTGCTGGCACACATACTGAAACCTACCTGCCTAACATATTCATTATAGAACTCCTTCGCAGATTCTTCAGATTCAGACTCCATGCCTTCAAATGGTTCAAACTTCAAATTTTCATTAGATTCAATTACAACTTTTACCATAGAAATTTCTATCATTCTAGCATCACCATTGAAATAATGAGAAGTTGTTGTCAAATCTTCAATTATACACTCATCCTCACCTACAATAGGAGTAATGTCTCAAGAATCCCTCCCACCATAACTCACAACATCATTGATGAGGGCATGAGTTTGATCTTTGTCAATATCCATAACAATATGTATGCAATAATTACCTGCAGCAAACATCATTGGAGGCAAAAAAAAAACCATTCAATTTTCATTCATGCATATAAAAAAATGTATATGCTAGTTTTGACCCATGAGTTCAACATATAACATAATAACATAATTGAAGTAAAATACCTCTTATGGAATGCTAATGAAAAAGCAAAACAAAACCATAGCCCACAATCATTTCATCGCAATATGAAGACCAATATGCCACAACCACACTTTGTATATGCAAAGAATTATTTACCCACATAAAAGTATGAATCTAATGCCAAACAAATCGCAAGTTGCACTCTAACAATGTGGGGAACCATGATTTTTTATTATCTATTTTGAAAAAATATTTTTTATTTCACCAAAGAAAAACCATTGAAAATTGATTTATGCAAATCTCCATTTTACAGAAAATGATTACATTGAAAAAACATCAATGGTGGGTTAAGGAGAATCAGAGAATCATAAAACCCCATTAAAAAAATAGATAACAAAAAAAAAAACCACGGAGTAGCAGAGACACAGAAAGTGAGCAAGTGAGTAAGAGAGAGAGCTGAGAGAGGGGGAACCCAAAAGATTGGAAGATTACTGTGAAATCAACCCCAAGAGACCATTTAAAACAAAAACATTTATGGTAATATTTAGAAATTCAAATTATCCAGAGATAGATAGATATATGTATATATATAGAGAGAGAGCAAACCACTAAAATTCAAAATCCAAAATGCCCAAAAATAGACAGGAGAGAGAGCAAACCACTAATAGTAATTTTGTAACAAAGATAAATGAAGAGATGAACCAATAATAACCTTATCTACAAATGTGAGAGCTATACATAAATATATATCGTTAGAGAGAGAGAGAGAGCAAAACACAAATTGCAACAAGAAAAATTCTGACAGAGATACATCGAGAGAGAGAGAGAGAAACCAGAAATTGAAATATTTAAAACTGTAATAGGGATAGATAGAGAGAGAGTGAGAGTCATACCGGTGACTTAGTAATCCCTAAACTTCGCTTCTTCACAGCAGGAACTATACTATTCTTCTTAGTGTAGCTCAAACCTAGAGGCAGAGGGTTGAACTTTAAGCTAATCTTCTCCTTCTCAAGCCCTACTCCTAGCTTTGGACCTTCAACCTCCTCTTTACCATCGTCATACAGCATGAGCGAACCCCAAAAGGAGCGAATGAGTTTGAGCCATCCTCTCTCAGAGAAAACCTCCCAATTTTCTGCCCGTTCTGGCCTGAAAAGTGCCCGAAATAAAGCGAGAAAGAGGGAGATCGAGAGATCTGGTGCTTTCAATGTTCCCAATTTCAATTGAAATTTGATAGGCTTTTTAAATGGATATTTAGATATAATCCCATCCATTGGATTTGATTTCATCTAATGGATAATATTTTACCAACATACAGTTGCATCATACTATAATACAATAATTGCATGAAGTCACTCCCCTAAGTCCAAATTTTAAGGGCTGAGGAACAGGGGCCATTCAGATCAAAATGTGATAGTATTGCCCCAAGGGATCAATGTTGGATAATATTGGCTTAATAGAATTCAAAACATAGCCCCATATAACAAATATGAGTTTAGTAAGGGTTTTAATGGAAAAGTAAGGTAAAAGGAACCAACTATGTTGGTTTTGTTTTATTTTATTTTATTTTATTGAATTTGTTTTCCATTTCTATCTGACTTATGATTAAGACATGATTGATTCTCAAGTTGATATGGTTGTCAATTATATTTTAATTAATAAATTGAGATTTGCTCTTAAATCCAATGAATTCATTTAGAAAAATAACTATATATCCCCTTCGTATTGGAGTTTCATAATGCTCTTTGATCCAACAAATTCATGTAAATGTAAGACAGCTCGATATGATATTTTCAAGCAAAAACAAAAGCTTTGCATATGCAATGCACTAACTACATCCTTTAAAAAAAATAAAAAATTAATTACCGTTCTTTTTCAAGGAAAATAATTACCCTTAGTAGTTGAAAATCAATATAAAAGTTGGACTATTTTATCATTATAACTTAGAACAAAAAAAAGAAAGAAAGCAAGAACCAAGTTTTAGAAATGAGTGATGAAGAGACAGTGCAATTACAGATCAATCGCTTCTATCTAAATGCCATCGGGACGGGGTGTTTTTTAAATATTTGTAAAAATAAGGGCCCAATTTTTAATTTTTAATTTTTAATTTTTTTCACTTAAAATGTGTTTTAAAAGGGAATAAATAAATTTACAAGGAAAAAGGAAGAGCCATATGAAGAGAGGGACACGTGGCCGTCGAAAGATAACGCTTGGCTTTTCTCTCTCTACAAGTGTCTCTCTGAATTTCCTCTAAGTAGCTATATATGGCAAAGAGTTTGGAGAGGCTTAGTTAAATTACTCCCTCTCTCTCTCTCTCTAAAATATTGTTATCTCTTAAGCTTACTTATGAGCTGGGTGCAGGGATGTGCCTCTCATCGCTGTGGGAGTCCTGGCATGTCACGAGATAAATTATAGTGCCATGTTGCCTCTTACAATACACAACAAGCTTGTGTTCCCTCTTATGCAATATGTTCATGGGAAACTCATTCTCGACAAGTTTCTCTCTCTAGAAAGGCTACATAACTAGGTCTGAAAATCTCTACGAATTTGGTGAGTTTGTTCCATGATTTTAATATATCTTGTATCTTAAATATTAATTAAAGTTGGGGAAAAGTTTGCATGAGCAAGAAGTAAATTATAGGACATCATTTTTAGTTCTTTGGAATAATTTATATTGGGTTTTGATGAGTATATGCTTGTTGGAAACTACCTTAGGGTTGCTCGAATGAGGTTTTGCAATCTCGAGTACAGAGACATAGTTGTTTCTTCTAGTTGCAGGAAGCTCCGAAAGAGTGGGAAGAAGGTGGTCAGGCTACGTCTGACGAGCTCGAAGAGATAAACTTAGGGGAAGAGGCCGACCTAAGGCCAACTTTTATCTCCTCAAAAATGTCCCCAGAAGAGAAAGAAAGCTATATTTCCCTCTATCGAGGAAACCGGGACGTCTTCACCTGCCATTATCATGAGATGCCCGGTCTAGACCCTCAAATCGTTGTCCATCGTCTCGATATTGACCCGTCCATCAAACCTATGAAGCAAAATTTGAGAAGGTTTAAACACGACCTCGAGATGCAGATCGATACTGAGGTGAACAAGCTCAGGAAGGCTGGATTCATACATGAAGTCAAATACCCCAGATGGCTGGCAAATATCGTCCCAGTCAAGAAGAAAAATGGCCAAATCAGTGTATGTATTGACTTTCGCAACCTGAACACTGCCTAGACGACTTCCCCCTACCGTTCACTGAGATGCTTGTCGATTCCATGGCTCATTGCCAGATCTTCTCCTTCATGGATGGATATTCTGGTTATAATCATATCAAGATGGCACCAGAGGATGAAGAGGCCACTGCATTCTTAACCCCAAAGGGTGTCTTTTGAAACACTATGATGTCTTTTGGGTTGAGGAATGCCGGCGCCACATACCAGCGATCCATGACAACCATATTCAAGGACATGATGCACAAGGAGGTTGAGTGCTATGTGGATGACTTAGTGATAAAGTCTGAAGCAAAAGACGCTCACATGGAGGACCTTAAAAAGGTATTTGAGCGGCTGCAGCATCACTAACTCAAGATGAACCCCTTGAAATGCGCCTTCGGCGTACGCGCAGGAAATTTTTTAGGGTTCATCGTGAGTTATCGTGGGCTGGAAATCGCCAGTCAAAATCAAGGAGATTTAGGACATGCCATCTCCTACAACCCTGTGTGACCTTCGATCTCTCCATGGGCAGCTAGCCTACATTCGAAGGTTCATCTCGAACCTCTCGAGACGATGCAGGCCCTTTTCATACCTCCAAAGAAGGACACTCCCTTTATATGGGATGAGGCATGCCAAGCTGCATTTGACGATATCAGGCAGTACTTGTTGAATCATCCAGTACTCTCTACGCCGATATTAGGAAGGCCTCACATCGTATATGTGACTACTCTTGATGAGTCACTCAGGGCACTCCTCGCACAGAACAATGATGGGGGAAAAGAAACAACGCTCTATTATCTCAGCCGCAGGATGCAGGGAGCCGAGAAGAATTACCCTCCCATCGAAAAGATGTGCCTAGCCTTGATCTTTGCAGTACAGAAGCTCTAACATTACTGGTTGGGTCATGAGGTCAAGCTAATCTCAAAGGAGGACCCGGTCAAGTTCCTTATGACCCGGCCATGCATGTTAGGATGCTTGGCCATGTAGGCATTATTGCTAATGGAGTTCGACATCACGTATGTACCACAGAGGGCTGTCAAAGGTCAAGCCTTAACAGACTTTCTTGTGGCTCACCCAGTCCCTTCAGGATCCCCCCTATAAAGTGACCTCCCGATGGTGGAATGATTCCTCTATCCTTCTCACTTGTAGAGGCATCTTCTCATAATTAAGCTAAATATCAAGCCCTCATAATTGGATTGGAAATCACCCAAGAGCTAAACCTAGAGCAACTGAACATATTCGGTGACTTTGAGCTAGTCATCTGGCAGTTTAAAGGGATTTATAACGTAAGAAAGGATACTCTCAAGCCTTATCACGACACGGCCAAATCTTATATGGCCCAGTTTGACAATTTCTCCCTAAGTCATATCCCTAGAAGGCTAAACCCGCAGGCCGATGCACTCTCAAAGCTTGGCGCTACCATTCAATTGTCTTCATCAGGGCCCACACCTGTTTGGGTAGCAGAATGGAGACATGTCGACTTGAGAACTGAAGTTGATGCAGATGAGGAGATATATGTCTTCCCCGAATGCCCGCCTTATCCATTCGGAGCACTCCTTGCAGCCAAGGATGTTATTAAGGCAGAGCAGGAAATGTCCCAAGGTAAAGAATCCAAGGCTGAGAAGTAGGAGCCTGGATTCTTCAACCCAATATGTGCAGGGGTAGAACAAGTGGAAGACTGGAGGGAACCTATCATGAACTTCATAAAGCACGGAAGGTTGCTTAAGGATCGGGCGAAATGCAATGGTATACGACGGATGTCTACCAAGTACACCATTCTCGATGGGGATGTTCTCTTTCGTTGATCATTTGATGGAATTCTCCTCAAATGTGTCAATACACAAGAAGCCACTAAAGTACTGGAAGAAGTGCAATCAGGTATCTGCAAGCTGCAACAGTCCGGCCCTAAGCTCTATAAACGCATACGCAGACTTGGCTATTATTGGCCTTCAATGGTGGCTGACGCCCAAAACTACGCTAAAAGATGCCAGGTATGCCAAATGCACTCAAGCCTCATTCATCAGCCCCCAAAGCCTCTCCATCCTATAGTGACATCATGGCCCTTTTTCCAGTGGGGTATGGATATTGTAGGACCCATCTTTTTACCTCGGGTCATGTCTTCATCTAGCAGTGACGGATTACTTCTCCAAGTGGGTTGAAGTGGTCCCGCTCAAGCAGGTTCCAGGGGCCACTGTGGTCAACTTCGTGCGTCACCACATCATATACCGGTTCGGGGTTCCAGACCGAATAATCTTTGATAATGGCCCTTAATTCAGAAGCCATCACGTCGATTGCTTAGTTAACCAGTTCAATTTTGAGTGGAGGTACTAGACCATGTACCATCCTCGAGCTAATGGTTTAGCTGAGGCATTCAATAAAATCCTGTACGGGGTGCTCCGAAAGTCGGTCTTGAAGTCAAAGAAGAATTGGCATGAGAGGCTGCCTGAAGCTCTGTGGGCCTATCGCACCACCACCCGGAATGCTATAAACTCCACTCCTTATTCCCTGGTTTATGGAGGTGAGGAAGTTTTATCCCTCGAGGTTCAAATACCCTCTCTCTGTGTCGCTACACATCAGGGACTGACTGAAGATGAGAGGGTCAAGCTCCGTTATCAGGAGTTGGATGCTCTTGATGAAAAGAGGCAAGAGGCCCAGCAAAACCTCGAGCTCAATTAGAGGGGAATGAAGAGAGCCTTTGACAAATCTATCAAGGTTCGCTCATTCGCTCGTGGGGATCTAGTCTTAGCATTAAAGAGACCGATTGTCATGCATGGATACCGCAAAGGAAAGTTCGAACCTAAGTGGGAAGGTCGCTTCATAATAAAAAAGGTCACACCAAACGGGGCTTATATACTGGAAAACTTTGATGGAGAAGAGGTAATGCCCCCTATCAATGGGTGACACCTAAAGAAGTATTATCCCTGATGTTCTCTCAAAATGCAGTGCATGCTGCAAAAAAGAAAGAAATAGAAAAGAAAAATAGCAACCCAACTCAAAAGAAATTCATTTCTTTTATTGCAAAAACCCATTATCAAGGAGGTTACAGATATAGTATCAACAGTTGCCCTTGCTTTAGAGAAAAAAAAGGGTGTTCATGCAGAAGTGTTAGTCTTGTTTCCAAGGAGGACCAACAATTTTCGAGTCAACTTCAATTCATCTGACAAAGTACAACTGGTTTCCAAGAGAGGGAAGAAATACTTTGATGGAGTCTATTAGACATACAAAGCGGACTTCCCGGGCAAGGAGCTGGCCCATGATGGATTCCCTTCCTCCAAAACACCATGGACTTCACTACTGTGCTGGAGAACTTGGCCTCCAACATACCACAGTGACTGGACGTCCTCACTTTCCATCACTCTTGGCCCCCACGAGACATCGCCGTCCACGGTCATCAATGCACTCAATCTGGTTCCTACCGTCCCCAATTCTTAGGAGGGATTAACCTTCACGCCTCTTCGGTTTCCCCAACTATTGCCCTTGGTGACGGTCAACCTTCTCATGACCTTTCTCCTCCCCCGCAATCCTTAGGGTTTCACCGAAGACACTTCTCTGTCCGCTGGGAACCCCCGTCTGTCCCTGTTCTTTCCCCTATTGGCGTTTCCTCTCCTCGCTGGGAACTCACTCCTACTCGTCGTGGAACCCTTCCTTGTCTATTCCCTCTCTTCCACCGATGACCGAAGCTAACAGAAAGCCATCAGAATTCCTGCAGAACATCCACTGTGACCCTGCGGGTTTCCCTTCTCCCTTCTTCGCACTCCTCTATTTGCCGAAAAAATCGCAGAGTTTCAAATAGAGCCACTACTACTTCTCCTTCTTCTCTCCTGATAACCAGAAGGCCATTAGGATCTCTTGGCCTCTCTGCAACCTTCCCGACAACCACAAAATGACCGGAAGATCACTGGAATTCTGACAAAGTACCACTTCGACTCTTGCAGTCTTGCCAAAGTCTTGGTGAAGCCCTGAGAAGCTCCATGTTCCCTGCTCAGAAGGTCTTAACACTCTTAAAAAACGACCGTAGGCACGTTGAAGGTTCGCGACTTGCTCAAGTTAGTCGAAAATCTCCTGAAGGCTTGTATACTGCGCGTTTTGGCTGGGAAACACTTGCCAGAAGTCTCTTGACAGAAGCTGCATCTCTCTCTCTCTAAAAACCTTCTTCACTGTTTTACCTTTCAGTAAAACAGTAAAATGGTGTTTTTCCCCTTTTATACTCAGCAGTGCCACAAAGTGCCCCCCACAAGTTTGAAATGACGCTCTAATCCTTGCTTCTAGGTGGCGATAGGTCCAGGCTGGGGGGGGTCGAGCCCGAGGCCCGAATGTGAGTCACTGCCACCTGTGCCTCATGAACCTACTGCCATCTGTTGCTATCGTTGGACCTTATCGCTGCGCGCTTCACACAGAGGTTATTGCAGTGCGCTTCACCATAAGCTATTGCTGCGCGCTTCACCAAAAGCTATCGTCGCGCGCTTCACAAAGGGCTATCGTCGTGCACTTCATCAAGGGGCTATCACTGTGCGCTTCGCCAAGAAGCTAATACCACGCGCTTCACAAAATGTTATCGTCGCGCGTCTCACAAAAGGCTTAAATGCCGTGCACCACACCATTTACATTTCCTATGCTAGCGTTGTGCGCATGCTACAGCACTATCGACTGTGAATTTTTCCCACTTTCCCCAGATCATGACCTATCATCCCCATAAGCAAGCCACCACTTTCCACCCCCAGGGAGTTCATTCCTTGCACCACAGTTCTCACTTCTCAGGTAATCAAGTCTCGAGCTACGGCTCTATTCCCGTGGAGTCACATTCCCTTGCCACCACAATGGTCTAGGTGCACGACCCTAAACTGCATGATCCAAACTATATGACCTTAAATTATAACAGAGGTCTAGTCATACGACCTTAAACTGCACAGTCCTCATTGCACGACTCTAAACTTCATAACCACGGTCCAGCTGTTGACCTTAAACTGTAGTGCACATCCTGACTGCATGATGTTAAAAGGCTTAGCACTATGGTCCAAACTATATGACCTTAAACTGCAGCGGAGGTCTAGTTACATGACCTTAAACTGCATGGTCTTAGTTGCAGGACTTTAAACTGCATAGCCATGGTCCAAGTGACAAGACCTTAAAACTGTAACGCACGTCCTTGTCGTAAGACGTTAAAACGATGCGACAAATAGTCCATGTGCATGACTTTAATATGTGAAATGGACGCACCTCCCTCATCCCCAGTAGAAGCCACATCCGTATAACGGCCCATCATCCCCAGTGGAGTTAGGGTGATTCTTATCTCTCCAATCCCCAGTAGGGTTGAACCTGTGCTTCAACTTGTCATTCTTAGCGGAGTTACATGCATATTATTGCTCATTATCCCTGAGACGTCATGCTTACGCCTTCAATCCCCTCGGGTTAGTCGCGCACCAAGCCTTCCTATCCCCAGGAGTTGGGTTACTTTCCCATGAGCTATGGAGTTCCATCTTTCACTTTAGAAAGCTATACTTGTCCCCTAATCCTTAGTGAAGTCTGCTTCTCTATCTAAACCTCCTGCTGGTTTTAACCATTTTTCTCCCCAAGGGAGTCAAATTTCTATCCATGGACCTATTCCCCATGGAACTTCACCTACATGGCAACCCACCTAAAGCAGTCTAGTTGCACGACCCTAAACTGCATGGTCCAAACTATATGACCTTAAACTGTAGTGGAGGTCTAGTTGCACAACCTTAAACTTCACAGTCCTCGTTGCATGACTTTAAATGACATAACCATGGTCCAAGCTATATGACCTTAAACCATAGTGCACGCCCTGGCCGCATGACGATAAACTGCTTTGCTTAGGCCCAGGAGGCATGACCTTAAATACACCCCCACACATGCGCACACGCCTTTTACGTGCATCTTCCTGCACGCCTTCCCTAACTGACCCATTCGTGTGTGTGCACCACCTTCATTGCTTCCCCGAGTGAGTCTATTCACTTCATTACTACCATCCATCATTCCCTAGTGAGTTTCACCCATGCTCACAAAACGGTGAACCATTCCACCTTCCATACGCGCCGTCAGCTAGTGGGTCACTACTATTCACCCACCATACATACATCATCCATCTTTCATCGGTAACTTCATGCCATCTCCCCAGAGTGAGTCAAAACCACAACCATACTCACTCCATGGCCTCCACAGACTGTCATTCATCACCATTATGGTCCAGCTATATGACCCTAAACTATATTGCAAGTCCCGGTCGCATGACAATAAAAGGCTTCGCACAGGTCTTGAAGGCATGACCTTAAACACACCTTCACAAAAAAAAGAAAAGAAAAAATAATGGGCATGGTGTATACCTGGACAAGGGAGCGCCATGAGTAAAAATGACGGACAGGTATGGTCACGAAACCATGAGTAAAAGAGTTCCGTAAAAACAAAAACTCAGGCATGGTGAAAACCCTAAAAAGGGCACCGTGAGCAAAAACGGATGAAAATGGTAGAGATGACCGCAAGGTCATGGGTAAAAGAGCCCAAAAATAAATGAGGTTGGTGAAAACCGTCCTAACGGCGCCATTTCCCCAGTCCAGGTGAAAACCCGCAAAGGGCGCTTGGACCAACAAAAAGCAGGTTGACGCAGTTTCACAGTCTCTGCCGGCACCCAATTGCCAAACAGGCGTAATTCTGGTTAATGAGGTCCACACAAAATCCTCGACTATCAGCACCCAATCACAACACAAAATGGGTCACCCGGGAGTGAGACTCTCATAAGATCTCCCACACTTCAACACCAAAAACAAAACGAGTCCCTGAGAGTGCGAGCGATGAACAATAAATCCCTCAAAAACAAAAACGAGTCCCTAAGGGTGAGGGCAATGAACAATAAATCCCTCAAAATGCTAAAGAAGCTCACAAAGGTAAGAAAATGACAAAGCTAGGGAAGAACCTGCTAGAGACTTCAGGGTGATGCCCCACCATGAGGCCGCCTCGCCAAAATCCCCCCTAGCTGACAGGCCCAGACCTTTGGGACAGGCCAACCAAAAAGCCCCCAACTGGACCCCGCAGGATGGAGCCCACAGAGGTACCCTGATTTTCAAAAGCAAACCTGGTGTAGCAACAAACAATGCCGACCAAAGGCTCATAACACTTGGCCGTCAGATAGGCCTGATTCTGGCCAATGAGGTCCACACAAAAGCCTCAGCGGTCAGAATCTCAAATAGTCCCTTGAGGGTGAGGACTTCGATAGATCCCTCAAAAGTCTCTTTTCCCCCTAAAGTCTCCACGGATGGACCTGTACATTGCATCCAAACGTCTGAGCATCGTAGTTACAACATTACGTGGATCTCCTCAGCGTTCACGTGGTCCTATGGCTAAGAAGAAAAAAGAAATAAAGCCAGAGCAAATTTTTCGAATGTTGTCCTTCTCGCTTCTCTTGAAGCACAAAATTCGGTGGGGCATGCTGTTTGAAGATATTTTTCAGCACCATGGGTCTCGATGCGAAATACAAAAGAGAAGCCGGTCAATAACAAACAGTGGAAATTTCAATAGTCTCAAAATGACCCTAGAACTAGGTAAAACCTTCATAAAGACTCCAAAAAGTCTTATGCCAAGTTTCGTCGCATTCCGACATGTCTAAGGCAGTGAAGACTGAGAAACACTTACGGCAGAATCAACCTCTAGCACCCTGAAATGAACCCATATAACTAGAACCCTACTTTTGATGCTTCAAAGAGTTATGAGACCACCATCATTGGATCTATCACGGGTGAAAACCCCCAGGGGTCAAATTTCAGTTTAAACGAACACTCCAAGAAGACGTTAGGGGTAAAAGATCAAAATTAGAGGAGCCAGACACTATTCCTGTACAGCCACCCTGCAAGTAATCACCATTAAAGGGGTAGTCACAAATAGTGACTTGCGACGCTCATATCTCACTCGTTCAAGGTCAAATCATGTCCAAATTTTGTGCCCATATTTGTGTCGTCAAGACGAGCGTTTTGATTATGTGGCACTCCCCGTGGTGACACCCAAGCGTGAAGAAAAGCTAGAGAGAAGTTGCCCATCCGTGAAAGAAGTTGTAGAAAAATCAGCAGTGACACGCCCAGCTCGAGCAGCCAAATCACAGCGCTCGTGAAATCGATGGGAAACCAGTTACATCACATGCATAAGGTCCATGGCTATCAATGGTCTGAACTCCACACATGATAAACGGTCAGATTGCGCACAGAATTCTAGATTCTAGCCAAAACTCAAAAGTTGTGAAATCTTCGTCTTGACACAAAATCGAGCTGCATTTGTTGCCACGCGACCATGATGGCATACTTAGCATGATCCAGCTAAAAAATCATGAAAAAACATCAAGGAATGAGCACACCATATATCCGAAGCGTGAAAGATTCATCTAAATTTCAAGTCACATGATCGTGGCTTAAAAACAAGATCCATGCCTCGAAGTTGTTATCAAATCGATCATCATGCCGAGTCCTACAAGAAAATAATTATCTTTGGATAAACGGACACCAGAGCAACCTCAGATCATCCATGAAAGATCATACACGTTTTAGGGCAACAGCAGGAACTGTTATGAAATTTCCACAATTTTAAAGAAGGGGCAAATCAGTCATTTTGCACCATATTTTCCTATTTTATTTAATTCAGTTAAATATTAATTTTCATCAATTAAGTTTAATTTTGATCAATCCACCCATGTATAAGCAAAACTCTACATATAT
Organism: Amborella trichopoda; assembly: GCF_054954075.1. NCBI lineage: Eukaryota > Viridiplantae > Streptophyta > Magnoliopsida > Amborellales > Amborellaceae > Amborella > Amborella trichopoda. The sequence continues at coordinate 35,425,036 of NC_142344.1, read as the reverse complement.
CACGTACTCCCATTGTACACAGGACCAAACTTTTGCTTAATAAAATCTCCATATTTTCTCATTGTTGGGTCACGACTTGAGAGAGAGAGAAAGGAGAGAGAAAATTTTGGGACGGTTAAGGTAAATCTTTTTCTCTCTCTTCTCTTTTTTCCTCTCTTCTTCTCTCTTCTTTCTTCTTCTTCGTCTGAGCTTTTCTCAGAGGCTATGTGCGGCAGTGGCAATGTCGCGCATGCCTCTTTCTTTCTTTCTTTGTCTTCTCCTGTGGTTTCACAGATCGTGCATGGCGATGGTGGCGTCATGCCGAGCTTTTTTCTCCCTCTCTTCGTTCGTCTCTGTCTCTCAGCGATGAGTGCAGATGGCGATGCCGATTGACGCCTGCAGGGGTCTCACCATGTTGCACCCCTATCGCAGACGACGATGCCTATCGTCGCCCACGAAGGGTTGTGGCAATACCTATTGCCGTCTGCAGGCTTCTCTCGCACCATCTGCTTATCGCAGACGGCGATGCCTATCACCGCCCGAGAAGGGTCGCGGCGATGCCTATCGCCGTCCGCGAGCTTCCTTCATGTGCTCGATGTCTATTGTTGTCCACAAGCTTCCTTTCGTACGCTCGGTGCCTATCGCCTTCTGCAGGTTTCTCTTGCGTCCCACGTCCATCGCCATGTGCTGCATAAGAAAATATCGTCGCACGCTTCACAAGAGGCTATCGCCCCGCGCTTCACAAAATGCCATCGCCTCCCGCAAAGGGATGTGCTGCCTTCTCGTGTTGCCAATGGTGATGCCAAGTGTCATCTGTAGTTCACTACTCACCCTCCAGCCGTGAGCAGCAGCGTCCAGCGCCGTTCAAGGGCCGCGACACTATTACTCCACAGCTGTGGGTGGCGATGCCTAACGCTGTCGGGAACCCATCTCATCGCAGTCTCGCACCTTTTCTTCATTCTCTTCTCTTCTCACTTGACTGAGGGTAGGCTTAGTCTAGCACTGCCACAGCGGTCTGGCCATCGAGCAATATTGCCGTTGTGCTGATCTTAAGTATCATGCTCGTCTTGTTGCCACACCAAATTAGGACAATCATATTGGCCTTAGTTTTGAGTAATATTGTCATCGTGCTGGTCCTGAGTACCATGCTCATCTTATTACCACTCCGATTCAATCACTGTCCAGCTATCATGCTAGTCTCGTCCCTTCATCAAATTCTATTCTCTTTTCTACCTTTATTTGAACCTTCCACTTTGTCACCCTAACTTCACCATATGAATGTGCATTACCTTAAGACAAGGGTGGGTCCTTCGACCCATTTATCTTGCAAGTTAACCATGATAATGTTGTATAGAAAACAAGGAGATTGCTGGTCAAGGGAGGCGATTCTGAATCAACTGAAGCAACTAGGGGGCTTTCCGTCATGATCTAAGAGGGTGCCCATGCGAGTCAACCGAAGTAAGTCATGGACCCAAGTGAGGTTTATCCCTGCCTCACATATCAAATTCCTCTCTCACTAATTAGGCACCTGCCCTTGTTCCACGAACAAGGTTCTCGAGAGAGCCATCTCAATCTCAGGTCTTCCGGACCCATGACGTGTCACCTGATCACCTAGAGCCGGGTAGGCGAGATAGAGGCATCCGACCATATATCTGTTAGTCTTTTGAGATTTATATTATATCAATAGGAAGCTTCCTATTTTGTGGGGATTCCTAGCTATATATATGAGATGAAAGTACAAAAAATGTGTGTGCCCAATATAGTTCACTATATGGGAATGATGGTTCCTCTAAGGAGAGAGGGAGGTAGAACCTCCTGTGTATAAGATGTGATTTCCTTCTAGAGAAGAGAGCTTCCTTTAGACAAAAACATTGTGATTGTGCCTCGTTTAGACTCCCAAAGATTGAGAGGCTTGTCTCTTGTAGAGAAGCAGTTCCCATGGAGATTTTGGATTGTTTCCCTTTTTAATGAGATAAAGTCTCGTTTTCTCTCAAAGTTGTTCTCTTCCTAGAAAGTGACTTAGCTAGGGAATAGAGATGAGAGATCGGCAGTGGTGCCGTTTGGGAGAAGAGGTTTAAAGAGGTTTGCTCGACTTGATTCCTAATTATATATATGGGATGAAAGTGTAGAGAATTTGTGTGCTCAATTTTGGGTCACCATATGGGAATGGTGGTTCCGCTAGAGAGATGGAGGTAGAGCCTCTTGTGCATAAGATGTGATTTCCTCCTAGAGAAGAGAGCTTCCTTTGGACAGAAACATTGTGATGGTGTCTCTCTCGAAGATTGAGAGATTTGTTTCTTGTAGAGAAGCGGTTCTCATAGACATTTTGGGTTGTTCCCCTTTTTAGTAAGAGAGAAAGTCAATTTCTCGTTGCTCTTGCGTATCTATCTAGTATTGTCGATATTGCTAGAAGTAAAGAGTAGCAAGGGAGAGTGATTGAAAAGGGTTTGCTCGACTTGTGTTTTTTGTCGAGGTTTGTTCTAAAATATTTTATGTAACTTTCAATGGTATAGTGGATTTCTGTTTACTGTGCCCATGGATGTAGCCATTTTAGGGTGAACCACGTAAATATTTGTGTTCTTGTGGTATATGTTTCATACTTTATTTGTCAAATATTGACCCATCGGGTTTATTGCTTCCACACACAATAAGTGGAGCACAATAACTCGTATCAGAGCCATGGTTTGGGTTATGGGTAAGGCAATAAAGGTTCGAATGCAAATTTTGAAGTGGAGAAATTTAATGGCAAACATTACTTTTCAGCAAGAATGATGAAGGAATTTATTTGGGAAAAGATGTTGTATCCATAAAGCTATTTAATGGATGCTGGCATGGTGAGCAGTTAATGATTTCAAGGTGGAGATTATTGGATTTGGTGCTCTCCAAAATCACCCGCATAAAGAAATCCCATATTTTATGGGATTGATTGAAATTTTCCCATATTTTGTGAGATTGAGATATTCTCATATAATTTGTGGGATTGATATTGATAAGGATCCTAAAAGAAATAAATATCCAATAAGATTAGGGCTCTTGGATGGACATATTTGTTGGTCTTTTGAGATATATGTTATATTAATAGAAAGTTTCCTATTTTGTGTGGATTCGTAATTATATATACGGGATGAAAGTGCAGAGAATTTGTGTGCCCAATTTGGATAACCATATGGGAATAGTGGTTCTTCTAGAGAGAGGGAGGTAGAGCCTCATGTGCATAAGATGCGATTTCCTCCTAAAGAAGAGAGCTTCTTTTGGACAGAAACATTGTGATGGTGCTTTTTTTTTACTCTCGAAGATTGAGAGACTTGTTTCTTGTAGAGAAGCGATTCCCATAGAGATTTTGGGTTGTTCCCCTTTTCAGTAAGAGAGAAAGTCAGTTTCTCATTGCTTTCATGTCTTTATCTGTTATTGTCGATATTACCAGAAGTAAAGAGAAGGAAGGGAGAGTGGTTGAAAAGGGTTTGCTCGACTTGGGTTTTTTGTCGAGGTTTGTTCCAAAATTTTTTATGTAACTTTCATTGGTATAGTAGATTTCTATTTACCGTGCCAGTGGATGTAGCCCTTTTGGGGTGAACCACGTAAATATTTGTGCTCTTATAATATCATCAAGTTTATTGCTTTCGTGCACAACAAGTGGTATCAGAGCCGGGTTTTGGGTTATTGGTAAGGCAATAAAAGTTTCGAATGCAAAGTTCGAGGTGGAGAAATTTGATAGTAAACATTATTTTGTAGCAAGAATGATGAAGGAATTTATTTGGCAAAAGATGAAGAGTCCATAAAGATATATAATGGATATTGGTACGGCGAGTAGGTGATTTTGATATCAAGGTGGAGATAGTTTGATTTGGTGCTATCCAAAATCACCCACATAAAGAAATTCCCATATTTTGTGGGATTGGGAAATTCTTATATTTTGTGGGATTGAGATATTCCCATATTTTGTGGGATTGAGATAATCTCATATTTTGTGGGATCGATTAAGATTAACACATATTATATGGGATTGAGATATTCCCATATTTTATAGGATTGAGATTGATATTGATAAATTTCTTAAAATATATAGAAATCTAATAAGATTAGGACTATTGGTTGGATATATATGTTGGTCTCTTGAGATATATGTTATATCAATAGAAAGTTTCCTATTTTGTGTGAATTCCTAATTATATATAGGGGATGAAAGCGTAGAGAATTTGTGTACCAATTTGGGTCACCATATGGGGATGGTGGTTCCTCTAGAGAGAGGGAGGTAGAGCCTCCTATGCATAAGATGTGATTTCTTTCTAGATAAAAGAGTTTCATTTGGACAGAAACATTGTGAATGTGCCTCTTTTGGACTCCTAAAGATTGAGAGGCTTGTTTTTTGTAGAGAAGCGGTACCCATAGAGATTTTGGGTTGTTTTCCCTTTTAGTAAAATAAAATCACGTTTGCTTTCAAAGTTGTTCTCTTTCTAAAAAGTGGTCTAGTTATGGAATAGAGATGAGAGATTGACAGTGGTACCGTTTGGGAGAGCAAGTTGAAAAGGGTTTGCTCAAATTGGGTTTTTTGTCGAGGTTTGTTCCAAAATCTTTGATGTAACTTTAATTGGTATAGTGAATTTCTATTTATCGTGCTCATGGATGTAGCCCTTTTGGGGTGAACCACGTAAATATTTATGTTCTTATGGTATGTGTTTCATACTTTATTTCTCATACTTTATTTACCAAATATTGACCCATCGGGTTTATTGCTTCTGCACGCACAACAAGTAGTATCAGAGCACAACAAGTGGTATCAAAGCTATTTTGAGCCAAGTAGCCCGGTTTAGGGTTTTTGGTAAGGCAACAAAGGTTTCGACGCAAGGTTTGAGGTGAAAAAATTTGATGAAAATCATTATTTTTTAGCAAGAATGATGAAGAAGATTTAATTTGCAAAAAATGAAGAATTCATAAAGATATCTAATGGATGTGTGCATGGCGAGCAGGTGATTTTTATATTAATGTGGAGATTATTGGATTTGGTGCTATCTAAAATCATCCACATAAAGAAATTCTCTTATTTTATGGGATTGAGAAATTCTTATATTTTGTGGGATTGAGTTATTTTCATATTTTGTGGGATTGAGATAACCTTATATTTTGTAGGATCGATTACGACTGATCCATACTATATGGGATTGAGATATTCCCATATTTTGTGGGATTGACATTGATATTGATAAGTTTCCTAAAAGAAATAGAAATGCAATAAGATTAGGACTCTTGGATGGATATATTTGTTGGTCTTTTGAGATATATGTTATGTCAATAGGAAGTTTCCTATTTTGTGTGGATTCATAATTATATATATGGGATGAGTGTGCCCAATTTGGATAACCATATGGGAATAGTGGTTCCTCTAAAGAGAGGGGGAGGTAGAAGCTCCTGTGCATAAGATGCGATCCTCCTAGAGAAGAGAGCATCCTTTGGATGGAAACATTGTAATAGTGCCTCTTTTGGACTCCCGAAGATTGAGAGGTTTGTAGAGAAGTGGTTCTCATGGAGATTTTAGGTTGTTTACCCTTTTAGTGAAATAAAATCTCGTTTGCTCTCAAAGTTGTTCTCTTCTTAGAAAGTGGCCTAATTATAGAATAGAGATGAAAGAACAGCAATGGTGTCGTTTGGGAGAGCAGGTTTAAAGGGGTTTGCTCGACTTGGGGTTTTTGGTCGAGGTTTGTTCCAAAATCTTTGATGTAACTTTCATTGGAATAGTGGATTTTTATTTACCGTGCCTGTGGATATAGTCTTATTGGGTGAACGACATAAATCTTTGTGTTCTTGTTGTATGTGTTTCATGATTTATTTCTCATACTTTGTTTTTTCAAATATTAACCCATCGAGTTTATTGCTTCCATGCTCACAACAAGTGGTATCAGAGCACAACAGTTATTTGTTTAAAATAGATAAGAATGATATTGACGTGAATGTAAAAGGGGTATAATATTATAAATAATAATTATAAAGACATCCAGACGGAAAAATAGTGTCACAATATTCATCTATTTTTACAAAGTAATGAGAATACATAATACATCACTTCTAATTTCTTTTAGAAACTACAAGAACACTATTTTTAAATATTCATAAGATTTTTTTAAAAATATTTTGAGACAAAATTTGCTGATTTGTCCGATTCTCTTAATTTATTGTTAAATTTTTAGATTTATAAATTAGATGATATTATGAGACAAATTTCAAATTTATTTTTATTTGTATAGCAAAAAGATGATAAAATAATAAAATACATACCAATAATTATAATTCCAATATATTATATTGTCTTTAGTTAGATTTTAATAAATATTCGGCGACAGGGAACGAACATCCCAATATTCTCATATTGATAAAATAAAATGAAAGTTAATAATGTAGTACCCCCATTTCTTATTGAATTCTTAATAAAAAATATTTATAATGAATTTTAATAATTTTTTTGGATTTTTTTTAAGGCTTAATCCGATCGATTCGATCGACTCCTGATCCGGATCGTCGATTCACAGATCCGGATGGGTTTTTGGGGTGCCCAATCCGGGGCACCGATCCATTTTTTAAACCACTGATTCAAACTTATAATGTGTTTGACTACTCGGATATGGATAAATGAACCACTTTGATCTTGGGGTTGGATCTAATGATTAGGTTCATGATGACTTATGCTAACCATCTAATCCGAATATAACATCAATGGGAGATTGAGTATATTAGATGGTGAATTAAATGCATAATAGTCCAAGCTCTACTGCCACACCTTAGTTTTAAATGGACAAGGTACCAGTATGTGACTACGGAAGGTTTGAGAACAATGCATAAGAATAAAATATGATTTAATGAACTTTTGTACGAGTGCAAACCTGTATTATTTGAGACTTGATATGAACATAATGTTGTGAATTTTTTAGCACATGGATAAATATTGAGAGAGCATATAAGAAAAATAAATATGAACGTATTTGAAATAAAAGATTGTTTTTGCATAAGCGTCTATAAGATATTATATGAGGCATTAACATCAGTATGACATGGTATGGTGACATATAGACAACATGTGACTTAATTCATAAATAATTATGATATCTGCGTGATGTAGATCGAAAATGAAATTTAGATTTTGGTTTATAGTCTATGTACAGTCTATTTCGCATTAGTATGATATGAGATTGATATGATACATAGATCCACCAATGCCATGCTCGACAAAAGACTTAAGACATAGGTTGCTTACGTGACATGTATTGAACATGATAATTTGCTCTTGCAAGTGCATATGTTTAACTACATTTGCTTTTATTGGTACATGACTATTGATCGTGTTATTGGACCATATTAATTGATTGTGATTATGGAGCATACAATCGTTTACGTTTGTGTACCTAGCATGTGCATGATATGGGATTGAGGAGGTTAACATAATGGTTATTACTTACTCTCTTGCATGATATGAGTAATGCTTTTATGGATGTGTATGGATGCTTTACATTATTCTATTGTGTATAATATGAGAGAGAGATTCGTTAAGGCCTCAAAAGCTCAAATGGGAGAATGTTGGCTATATGGTTTTAAGACCTTAAAGGCAATAATCATTTGTTCAGTAGGAATAAGAGAGAGATGAATCTAGGTGCTCGGCGCATTGGAGCCCATATTCTTATACCTCGAGTATATGAGGCATTGAGAGTCTGTGTTTTGATAGAATAATCTCGCGAGGAGTTGTGAGGGTCACCTCTGAGCAGAACTATATTGATTAAGACGCCTCATAGTTGTGTTGGTTAGCCAAAGCTTGGATAATCATATCGAGTACAATAGAACCTGAGCGTTTATTAAGAGTTGACCATGTATGGAATGGTTATGGCTTATGGGATATGAGCCTGTATTTTGACACGAGATCATTTCATGACATGTGCAACGCCAGTCGCATGGGAATCAACTCTTCTAAAATATTACCCTACATAGAAAAGCCAGTGTACATTTGCTTTGAGAGGTCCCCTGTATTTGAGTAGCAATATGTCCCACATGGGTACACATTTAATCCATTAAAAAACAGATGGTAGAAAGCTCTAGTTTAATAACTTTGATGTGACCAATTATGCGTCATTGCCATATATTGTGGAGCATAGGTCCGCTGGTTCAGTTTGAGATACGGCAGAATATCATTCAGTACTAGCCCAATAGAGTACTCTGATACATAGAGTCAAAGTCAATTAATGTTCAAATATATTTTAAATATTTTTTGAGATTTTTTGAAAAAATTTTGGAATTTTAAATCACTAAAAATGCATTTTTAAAATTTGTTGGAACAAAATCCCATATAAAAACATTCTTGTAGAATGCCACGTACCACTCGAGTGGCCATAAGGTGGCACGTGGCAATCCCAAGTCCCACCATATTGTTGACATGGTGTGGGTGACTGTTTTGGTATTGGGGACCTTATTATCTTATTTTGTGTTATGTTATATTATATTTGGTTATAACTTAAGTAACAATTTTGTCACGTGCTTAATTATCGCACATGTGGCATACTTGGCATGTATGAAGCCAAGAAAATTTTAAAATAAAATTTATTTTGAAAATTATAATCCATATGGGATATATGGCATGTGATCAAAACATATAGATGTGTCCCATTGGTATGACCCATGTGAAAAGTGTAAGGTGCATGTGAAGGATATGATTTCATCAAATTCTATTGGTGGTCTCATAAACATATTTACCTTCTCCATATGACTTATGCTCTTTACTATTATTCCATTGCCCTTATCCATTTATTACACTAATGCATTTATTCAAAACCAATGGTTTTTATGTAAACACCATTTTGGACTTGGTTAGAATTAAAGTATGGGACAACGGACCTAAAGATACTATGGACCTTGTGTTTGATCCCTTCATGATCATGAAATGATATTGTAGTGTTCCCCCTTCATCAAAGTCAAGTTGAAATTATACCACCCTCAAGGTATTATTTAAATTCGATTTTCTTATTCATATTCTCACACTTTTATGATGAAAAGATTGTTGTAAATCCATATTTATAGAAGTTATTATCTCTTCCCATCATTAGTTTTGCATGATCTTTATGCTCCGTGTACCTTGATTATTCATGTTTAATGTCTAGTTTTCCATGGATTGATTCCATCCGAATTTTGCTGAGTATATCCTTGGTTTATGATCATTATCAGATAATTAATTTCTATTTTAGAAGATATTGGTTTAGAGTACTCCCTTTTTCATTGAGAAAGATTTTGTGGACCGAAGGACCATGTGTAGTATGCTAATAGTTAGCTTCTTTTGAGTTGGATCTCTCTTGTTCCTTTTGAAATATGATCTCTACCGCAATTCTCTCTCTAATTGGACCTTATTAAGTTTTTTTAAAAGTATTTTAACCATCTCATTTGGAATCATCTCCTTGTGCTATTAAAACCACTCTTACACTCATCTATGAGACAAGAGTATGTTTTTAAAAGATTTGTTTATGACCCAAGCACAAAGGGTTCAATATATGGCATATCAATTGTTATTTGCATATTTATTTAATATAATTACAATCATATAATTTTTTAATATTATGGAGAAATTGATCATATCATGTATGCAAAGTGTTTGCTCTAATGTTCATCTAGTCTACACTATGCTATGATGAATTGTTAACCTTGTGTCATGCAAGTTGATGTTGTGAATGGCTAATCATGATAATATCAAACATGTGTTTATGATGCTGTGGATTTTAGTGAGGATGAATGTCGAGGATGAAGTCATCATGTGATTTGGAAACGATGAGAATTTTTGAGCATGTAACTTATATTGAGTTGTAAATGAGAGTATTTATGTACTTGAGAATAATGATGTATTTTGTATTTTTTTTATTGATTAGATATGTAACGGGACCTATTGTAGTTGTATTTATTTATTTTTAAAAGTTGTATAAGCCAAGCTTATGTTGAAATTTATATATAATGGGTTTTTTTTTAAAAGGTTCATGTATTTGAAACCTTATAGTTTCAAATAACAGAAAATATTTAAGTAGTGTTTCTAGCTTCTTGGTCTTATACCACCAACATCCTTCACTCTCCGTTCGGGTTGCTGCATGTTCACCTCTTTTGTATCGTGTCTTCGTGTCACCTTATTGTCGCCATTGGAAAGTGCTCTGGTGCCACTGGGAATGGCACCGGAGCCTTCTGCTTCCAAGTCGCTCTCAAATTGGCGATCTTGTGTCCTGATTGGTCTTGCTTTGCACCTCAAGTGCCGTCAATACTGTCTGAGTGTTTTATGGGCTTGTAGGAGCCAGTTTATGAATGGGTTAAGGTGAGTATGAGTGGTTCAAGTATCGAGGTGTTTGTATGGAGTATTTTGGTCCTCCATGGTTTCTTCAATCAGGATCGGGGTATCTTCACCACCTCATATCCCCCAGTCGATGCAGCACTCTTGTCTCTCACGACTCTTTCAAACCCCACCCTGAGCATCATTCAAAACCATGAAGGAGCGCTCTCAATCAACCACCTCATTCCCCAGCTGGGTCTCACCCAAGAATACCCATTTCCCAAGCGAGTCTTTGTAAACATACTCACTTACCACCACAAGCCCAACTTGAATCCACCCTTCCATTCACATCACCAATAAGGGGACCTTCCCATCATCCATCATAACCATCATCATACATCTTGTCACATATTATTGAAGAAATTAAAAAATAGAAGCGGACATGGCATGAAGCCATATTTAAAAGAGCCCAAAAAAAAAATCCGGCATGGCGAAAACTTGAAAGGGCACCACAAGTAAAAAAAAAATAGAGGTGGACATGGCCATGAAGCCATGAGTAAGAATGCAAAAAGAGAAACTGAGCATCATGCAAGCCCTATAAGAATCATCATGACTAAACATGAGTTTCAAGTATACATGACCATGAAGTCACAGGCAAACGAGCCTAAGAAAAAATCCGTTGTGATGAAAACCCGAAAGGGCATCACGAGTAAAAATAAAAAAAATAGAACCGAACGTGCCATGAAGCCATGGGTAAGAATGCCAAAAGAGAAACTTGGCTTGATACAAGTCCGATGAGGATCATCACGTGTAAAAATGAGTTTCAAGCGGATGTGACCACAATGTCATGAGAAAAAGAGCCCAAGAAAAAAAATCAGGTGTGGTGAAAATCTGAAATGGCGCCATGAGTAAATATGAAAAAAAATAGAAGCGGACATGGCCATGAAGCCACATTTAAGAATGCCAAAAGAGAAATCAGGCATAATGAAAGTCAGATGAGAATCATCAAGAGAATAAATGAGTTTCAAGCAGATGTGACTATGAAGTTACAGGTAGAAGTGCTCAATAAAGAAAGAGAACCAACAGCTTTGTGGCACCACTTCCACCCAAGTTCAGGTGAAATCCCCAAAGGGCATTTGGACTAATAAATGGGTTAAATGTAGCGCTCGCCATGATAGGCAACTCCAACCAACTCAACATGAAAAAGCTCAACAACTCGGGAAACAAGGCACCCGACTGCTGAAACCAAAAAGAGCTCAAGAAAGCCTTCAACAACCTGAGTCAACCTTTAAAGGACAACTGAATTCCGAAAAATCAACAAGATAGCAAATCCGATTAGCCACCTTGTGAAAGATCCCTCCCAACCAATACGTAAGCAAAAACAAAGAGAAGTTATTAAAACAAATTGAGTCATTGCCTCCAAAAGGCTATTGACTGTCAAGCCAGACCGGTATCTCGACAATATGGGCTATTGACTTAATAATGACTCCCACTACCACTTACGCATTGAACTCGAGTTTGACTCGTAAGGTTGTCGATTAGGATCCGGTAGATTGGGATTCATGCCCCAAAGAGGACCCCAACTGTCAATCGGTTCCTAACTTGGCGTAACAACTCACATGCCCAATAAGGGCCCTCGACTGTCTATCAAAAGCAACACCTCCTAAAGTGGAAAGAAAGCCCTTAAGCAAGCCCCCACCAGTAGACCAAAATTAAAACCTAGTGAATCGGGGAGAAAGCTCCCATTCGCCCCAACCACCCAACTTCCCTGAAATTGAAGGCTTGGTGAATTAGGGAGGAAGCTCCCATTGGTACCGGCCACCAAACTTTCTTAAAATCCTGACGGATTGGGATGAAAACCTTTAAGCAAGGGCCCGGACTGCTTTCGAACACTTTTTATTAAAAAGTAGACTCAAAATAACAAGAAATATCTTGGTCCGTATCACTCCATTAAGTGGGCATGTAAAACAGAGACATTCACATCACAGAAGAACAAATCTTCCTACAAAAATTCAAGATTAAGCATTTCCCAATAAAATATTCTTTCCTCTTAATGCCCATGGAGTTTATCTATCACCCTTCTTTTTTTAAAGAATAATCTTAAAATAGAAATATAAAAATTTGGTGTGGACCTTAGAACATTTTTTTAAGAAGGAATATAAAATTGTGATATTCACGTCACAGAGTATTGTCTTCATTGCAGAAAACATGTTTAAGCACCCTTCAATAAAATAATCATATTTTTCAATCCACAAGGGGTTTCTTGATCAAATCTCTTGGAAGCCATTACAATCCACCCTTCAATAAAACAATCATCTCTGGCAAGCCATTACAATATTTTCAATCAAATAAAAATATAATGCATGAAGAATTAAGAAACATGAAGTCATTAAAATTATGGAATACATTTCCTTAGGTTACCCCAAGGACTTCGTATAACCCACACCTAGTCTCCTCTAACAATGACACACGAGTTCTTGGTCTACCAATAAATCTCACTATGTGGGAAGCTTAGGCAAAACCCTCCTTCAATATGAAGAGCATATGACTAAACATGAGCATGGGACATGTGACCTCCCTACAAGAAAGGGTGACCCAGTGTGTGCCGCCTCTTTCTTGACCTAGAGGCTATGAGAGAGGAGGAGAGGAGAGAGAGAGTGGCATGCGACTCTGAAGAGAGAGAGAGATGGTTATACCTAAATGTGTAGAGACTGATGCCCCCACAGAGAATATTTACAGCAAGGAGAGAGATGGTTATACCTATATATGTAGAGACTGATGCCCCCATAGAGAATATTTATAGTACGGAGGCTAGGATTTTAGGGTCTAGTTTGCCATTCTTGTGGAGATTCAATCTTGCCTATATATCAAATGAGACCTATGGGGTGAGAGATTTTAGCCATAGATTTTTTAAATTAGCCATCATTATCAAAAGAAATGTGCTAGAATTTATTCCTCAGTTTCCTTAACTTAATCACATCAAAGATTATTTTATTGAAAAGTATCATATGATCTCAATTAGTGTCATATAATTTTCAATCATATCTCAATCTTTCCTTTTTGACAACGATCAGCCCTGTCTCTCTTATCTTCTAGATAGCTTCTTTTAAAATATGTAAGAGGCGCAGAGAAAATGGAACTCATGTGGTTCTCAAGTGGGCCCCACGCCCCATTCAAAATGTGCCCGACGTGGTAGTTCCAATCAAATTGGCCCCCACAGCTTCAAATAAAATTTTAGACTTAATAAAATAATTTGTAGAAATCAATGGTTATTTTTATTTTCTCTTTGAATTTATAAAACCCTAAAAAATCAATTTTAGCTTATCTAAAATTTATTTTTGACAAAATAAAATATCTAGGACTTTTAAAAATTTATATTAATGTTTTAAAAATTATTTAACGTAAAATTAATAATTTTAAAATCATTTGGATAGGAATTAGATCCAATGATGTTAAGAAAATTGTGGATATACTGAGACACTCCATCTCTACTACTGATCATGTCCTACACTCACTTTCTCAAGGTGACCCAGCAGTTCTTATGGCCTACAATCTATCACATGGATTCATGATTAGACTATCAAATTCACCAATAGGTGATGAGAATACAATCTTTGTCCATAGAATATATGTTCGACGTTAGGGACAAGCCTAGGTCACCCAGACCTGTGCACATTTATCGCAATTAGGCATGGGGGTAATCTCTTGCACATGTGCATGTCATACCCTCAATAGTGTCTTCTTCCCAATATAGCTATCTAGGTACATGTTGTGCGGTGGTCATGATGATGATTTGTACCTTGTCCTTTCAGGCCTTCCAATGTATACAAGGGTCACGAAGTCCTTTGGCCAACCACCTTAGGCATCACCCCAACCTCATCAAGGGCTAACCCTATAAACTCTTCACAATTGTACCATATGCCCAGGGCTTCAAGGTTTTAGACATTAGTCGAGCCTATCTCGCCAAAAATCAGGTGAGTCATGACATCAAAAATACCTCCTTTGGTCCTGTTGGACCATAATCTTTTGGTCCCTCTGTATCATACTCCAATTAGCGTCATCATATCAATATAGTCATAATTTTACGTGCTCCTATAAGGACTTAAATTACGACATAACCCCAACAGTCGCATGAGCCTAAATTGCGTGATCAAGGCATTTTTTTTTAAAAAAAAAAGAAATCCTATCTTTTCCTAAAATTTTCTTTAGTGCGTCGTGGTCGCATGCACATAAACTATGTGATCAATTCATTTGTTTTTCAAAAATCACCTTTCTTTATCTAAATTTTTCTTTATTGCCCCACGGTTGCAAGGGCTAAACTACTAACCAACATCATTACTTAAATCACCTTAAAAAAAAATGTAGACATAAGGGTGCATCCCTAGTGTGAGAGAACACCCGAGTGGACCACACTCCCTTCATGCTTGACTTACATTACAACATGAAGGGAAGTGAGGAGAGGTTACACCTCTTCATGAGGGGGTTACCCTCCCATGAATGGCATGCACCATGCACCATAAGGGTGCCCATTTATGAGGAGGTTACTCCCTCATGAATGAGAGGACCCTTTCTCTCATTATAAAAGGGAGAGGGGTGGAGGTCTCTACACACACGAGAAAGGTGTGAGAAGTGTGAGAGCTCCTATTGTGAGAGAGAAGTGTAGAGAGAGTAAGTAAAATCCCTATCCCATTCGAGTTCTAAGGAAAGAACCAGCCCTGAGAGCTAGAGTTGTACGTGAGAATTGAGCTAGGACTGCTCCTATCGTATTTTGTGAGAGTGTTCGTGAGCTTCCACCTAGCTCGAGATTTGCAGCGTGGAACAGATTTTGATAGCTCTAGTAGTTGTCGAACATGCCTACAGGAGTTGATCAATCATCTCCACAAGCATTCATCAATTGTTGTACGAGCACTCATGTATGATACCCGGTTCTCGGTTGTTTCATTTTGCTTTTGCTTCCGCTTCAATCGCTGGAATGTATTTTTTCCAACATTGGTATTTGAGCCATCGTGGAACCCGGTTCCCGAGTATGCCCGCATAATCGTTCCCACCTTACTTGTAAAGGCTTGGCTATGGTTGGCTTATGATGTTGCAAAGTGCACATGATGGTTATAGTAAGACCATAGGCATGTGCACTATGTAACCTTATGTACAGTTCACATAGTCGTGTTGGCCTTATGCATGAGCTATAAAAGTTGAGGCATCTTATACCATGAGAATCATGGCTAACTAATCTTGATAGGCCTCATATGCTAAGACGTGCATTTTTTGTTGTTTTGACTTAGAATGGCTTCTAAAAATGTGATCGCAGATCTCACTAATGGTGAAAAGTTGAGTGAGAGCAATTTTTCTATGTGGCATAGGAAAATGCAATACCTTCTAAATGAGCAATGTGCACTTGAATATCTAACTACCATTAAACAAAAACCTAAACAAGGTGTCGTTGAAGAACTTGTTCGTGAGTATGAGGCATGAGACAATGCTCACTGTAGCACTCGCTTTACTTTGCTAAGTGCTATGGTTGATGACCACATTAATGAATTCAAGGGATTCACTACGGCGAAGGCTATGTGGGATGCGCTTCAACAGAAATATGCTGGCACTTTCGCTGCTCGATTACGAGCTTTATCTATGGCTTTTGAGGCATGCCAAATGCCTCCAAATGTGTCGATGGCAGGCCATATCCGAAAAATGTCTCAAATGATACGTGACCTAGAGGCAGCTGGAAACAAACTCAATCACGAGCAACAGATGCTCGGATTGCTTAGGTCTCTTCCAAAATCTTGAAAAAATATAAAGTCATTGATATTGCATAATGAAGTTGTAACAACTTTCTCAACACCTTGAGATATAGGTTGAGTTTTGCTCATCTTCTGGAGCTAGAACCTCTTTAGTTGCCCAATTAAATAGGCTTCGAGGCCTTAAACCTCGAGCTAAGTTTAGGAATAGGGCACCTCAAAGGAAGGAGCAACCTAAGCAAGAGGCTTAGGTAAAGAAAGAACCAAGCATAGATGCGGGAGGTACACAAGGGACAAATCTGAAATAACTTGCTACAATTGTGAGAAGAAGGGTCACTAGAAAGGTGCAAACTGATTTTCCTAGCTATGCAAATGTTTGCACTCATGTGCTTGTTGCTCATTCACAATTTACTGGGTGGATTGTAGATTCAGGAGCAACAAGGCATATAGCAAGGGATCGAGAGGTGTTCGTTGAGCTCCAAACTTTGCTGGTTGGAAGTCAAAAGATCTTCATGGGGAATTGCGCATTAGAGGATGTGTTAGGGGTTAGAACTTATCAACTCCGATTCCGAAGTGGTCGGATCCTTCTTCTCCATAATGTCCTCTATGCTCCAGGAATGAAAAAAAAATTTCTTTTAGTTTTATGTCTAGTTAGAGACAGTTGCTTTATCAGTTTCATGCTTAATTATGCTACCTTTACATTTCCATATGGCTTTCACTGTTATGGCCAGATTTTTAATGACTTGTTTATTTTGGATAATGATGATGTTATTTTTTCCTTCCTTCTACCTGTATGACATTGTCATCCTTTCCACCCCTTCTATTACACACAACTCGATAATGTGGCATGTTAAGCTTGCCCATATAGGAAAAGATAGGATGATCTGATTAGCCAAAAAATAATTGTTGCCTTTATCCAAAATAGACATGCCTATCTGTGAATCATGTATAGCTGAAAAATCAACTAGAAAGCCATTTCCTAAAGCAAAGAGAGCAACCGGTCTTTTAGATATAATACATTCCGACATTTGTGATACATTTAATGAGATAAGCCGTGACGGTTCCCATTATTTTATCACATTTATTGATGATTATTCTCTCTATGGGTATGTATAACTAATCTCGCATAAATCGCACGCAATAGATTGCTTTCGCCATTTTATGCTAGAGGCTAAAAATCAGTTGGACAGAAGAATTAATGTTCTTCCCACCGATCGATGGCGATAATACTTATCTGATCAATTTAAGAAGCTTTGTGAGAATAAGGGAATCCAAAGACAAGAAATGATGTCCTACACTCCACAACAAAATGGTGTTGTAGAAAGAAGGAATCGTACTCTGTTGAACATGGTGAGGTCTATGATGGCTCACACCAACCTCCCAATATCATTTTGGGGAGATGCACTCCTTACTGCGATGTATGTCCTAAACAGAGTATTCTGAGCACTTGAAGGGATATGTGGTCTGTCAAGAATGTAATGGTGGCAAGATGAAGGAAAAAGAATCTCACAATTTAAATTTTATAAAGACGAAATTCCCTAACAAGAAGCGGTCTCGTATGTTTGACGAGCTCTATGAAGAGCCTGAATCTCAGACAGACATTGAGATGGTTCCTTCACTTGAGGGTAATAGTGAGAGTTTTCTCATGATTGTCAATAATAATGGGAGTGAGCCATTGGTTGAGAATGAGCATATGACCCATATTGAGTCACCGAGCCTGCTAGAGACACCTATTGAGAGTGAATCGCAGGTCGAACTTCCAAGGAGTCAACGTGGGAAAGTTCCTCATAGACACTTTGAAGTAGAAGTTCTCACATGCATTTCACTTGATGCTGATGAGCCTAGCTCATTCCAAAAGGCCTTAAATACTCCTGTTGTGGACTAGTAGATGTCAGCCATGAAAGACGAGCTTAGTTCTATATAGCATAATCAAGTCTGGGAACTTGTGGATCTGTAGCCTAATAGAATATCAATTGGAAACAAGTGGGTCATGAAAATCAAGATGAAGGCAAATAGAGCTATAGATAAGTATAAAGCCCGCTTAGTGGCTAAAGGGTTCACCCAAATTGAGGAAGTGGACTACGATGAGACATTCTCCCTGGTGATAAGAATGATCTCGATTCGCTTAATCCTAGCAATCATCACATATATGAACCTGGAACTTTTCCAAATAGATGTGAAGACTGCTTTTCTAAATGATGACTTGATAAATGAGATATATGGAGCAACCTAAAGGTTTTGTAGCCTCTAGCCTTGAGCGCAAAGTGTGCAAACTCAAGAAATCCATATATGGTCTCAAACAGTCATAAAAATAGTGGTACATCAAATTTCATAGGTCTAGAATGACTTATGATTTTAAAATTCTTCAAGAAGACCATTGTGTATACATTAAGAAATATAAGAACAACATCTAGATATTGTCTTTGTATGTTGATGGTATTTTATTAACTAGGAATGATCTGGAGTAACTTGTTGCCATGAAGGAGTGGTTGTCCTCTAAATTTGAGATGAAGGATATGGGTGAGGCGAGTTACATACTCGGTGTTAAGATACATCGAAATCGTTCTAAAATATTTCTTACTAGGTCATAAGAAACATATATCCAAAGGATTCTTGAGCTATTCCATATGCAAGACTCGAAACCCATAGATACTCCAGTTGAGAAAAGGTATACTATAAGTCTTGACATATGTTGGCAGACAGAAGCTGAGAGGAACAAAATGTCTCGTGTTCCATATGCAAGTACAATTGATAGTTTGATGTACGCAATGCTATGCATGCATCCAAATATTGATTATGCAGTGGGTCTTGTTAGTCGATACTAGAGTAATCCAGGACAAGGTCATTGGCAATCAGTGAAGAGGATTTTTTGATGCCTTCGGGGAACCTCGAGTCAGATGCAATGTTTCTAAGGAACCAATTTACAGTTACAGGGATATAGTGATGTTGATTGCGCAACAGACTTAGATGAGCGTAAATCGACTTCAGGTTATGTCTTCTTGCTAGGAGGTAGTGCAGCCTCATGGTGTAGCAAAAAGCAGTCGTGTGTCGCTCTCTCCACTATGGAGTCTGAATACGTTGCTTGTACCGGACCAGTATAAGAAGCTATATGGTTCAGATGATTCCTAAGGAACTTGGGTGTTGTCGCGACTGGTAATAAGCATGTCATTGTATTTTGTGATAATACAGCAGCACTTGCTTTTGCAAAAGACCCAAAGTATCATGGAAAGTCAAAACATATTGATGTTATATATCACTAAATTCGATACATTGTTGCATATGGACAGGTAATACTAACTCATATTCCTACAACTAAAATGGTGGCGGATCCCTTATCTAAGGCAATTGTCAGGACCGCACATCAAACTCATGTAAGAACTGTGAGCCTCAAGACCCTATGAGTTTATGTTACACTATAGGATCTTTGTACCCTGCTATAATTGAATATGGATGTTATTTAATGGATGGTTGTGTACTTTAATACACACGGGTGCGCAATAGTGTGGTATTATCATTTAATTCGTCGGCAGGTCAAAGATCACTACTCGCACGAGCTACCTTCAATTTCTGGGATATTGGAGGATGAGATATACACATGGTATATTTATCACATCAACTAAGGGTTCGAGATGAGATTACATTAGGGAATTAATATGATCAATTCAAATTGACGTTCCAAAGATCATGTAGCCTGTAAGTAGCTAGGGATGAATATAAAGGATGTTCAAGTTGATGCATGGATGTGATTGTGGGGCACTAGGTGACGACCAGTCGTATGGCTGCGAATAGACAATACCTGCATGGTGTGGATTCCGACACACATTTAATGTGATCCACCATGACGTGTGATTTATACTACACGTGTTATATTAGTGACCAAAATACCTACTAGTGTGGAAAAAGATGATAATGTTCATTTTTGCCACTGTGCGAGGCTAATAAGTAGGTGACCCATTGTGCCCGCATAAACCTTAGACTATATTAGAAAACTTTACTTCGATCATTCACTTTGGCATGTACTCCTTAGGCTCAAGTATGAGACTCGAGTAAGATATTGTTGAGACAATGGTTGGGGTCAGAGTAGAATAATGTAGGTAAGACCATTTGATATCGCACTCTGTTTTGGTACTATAAGAAAACAATACACATTACGCGCGCATTGAAAGTAATTGTGTACAAATGGGCTAAGTAATCTTTTGAGCTAGGCTCACGAGGGATTAGTTGATAACTTAGTCCGATGTGGTCAAATCAGGTCTAGGGCAAGTGGAGCAGTTTTTTGTTTTGTAGGTATTGGAGAGATGAGGTGCTCCATGCTAGTTGGTTAAAAACTTGGTATGGTTCTCTCTAACAGAATGTTCGCTACAATAGGTCGTACACCTCATTTTTCCTCTATATTAACGAATATTCATGATGCGATAATGAACAACAAATTGGGCATGTAACCCCTCTCACGTATGGGACGAGTGGGAGATGTAGACATGAGGGTGCATCCTTAGTGTGAATGAACACCCAAGTAGACCACACTCCCTTCATGTTTGACTTACGTTACAACATGAAGGGAGGTGGAAAGAGGTTGCACCCTTACCCTCCCATGAATGGAATACACCATGCACCATAAGGGTGTCCATTCATGAGGAGGTTACTCCCTCATGAATGAGAGGGCTTTTTCTCTCATTATAAAAGGAAGAGGCGTAGAGGTCTCTATACACATCACTGCACACATACGAGAAAGGTGTGAGAGGTGTGAGAGCTCCTATTATGAGAGAGAAAGTATGAGAGAGAGTGAGTAAAATCCCTCTCCCATTCGAGTTCTAAGGAAAGAACCAGCCCTGAGAAATAGTGTTGTGCGTGAGAGTCGAGCTAGGACTACTCCAAACGTATTTTGTGAGAGTGTTCGTGAGCTTCCACCTAGCTAGAGATTTACGGTGTGGAACAGATTTCGATAGCTCTAGTAGTTGTCGAACATGCCTACGGGAGTTGATCAATCCTCCCACCTATCCCTGGAAGGGCGGAGTGCTCCAAAGAGGAGCAACAGTAGATACCCAATTTGAAATTTATATTTCTTCTGAATTTATAAATCTTCAGGCATAGAGATAACCCATAAATTCATAGAAAAAAAGCAATAGTCATTTGATCCTTAGAGAACACATAGCCAAGCACATCATTGTGCATTACCATACTCATACCTAATCGATAATCAAGGCCATAAATAGTACAAAATAATCACAAAACTTATAAAATCCAACATTAGAAAACGTAAATCCACAAAATAGGTGATTTTTTCAAGGGAAAAGTAACAAGAAATATAGAAAATCAATAAACCGGGTAATTTTGATCAACCTTGGTAAGAAACAATCATGGAAATCGAAATCCCGAGAAATCTATGTCAATTGGTTCGCAGACTGCGCTGGAACTTATGACGCAGAAGGCATGAAATGTGCGCCGCAAGGTGCGATGTGGGTAGTTGTCGACTCGTGCTCTGATAAGCGGTCGTCTAATATCTCATGCTTATGTGCCTATATATACCTTCATTTTCGACCCCCAAAGGTTGGCTCTCTTAAAAAACCCTAAAATCTTTAGCTGACTGAAGACCTAAACCCTAATCCTAGTTCTTTAAGAAACCATAACTTAAGTTCATCTATAGGAATTAGTGACCCTAGTTTTACAAGAGACTACCCATTCCATCTAGAGAGATCATTCATTTCTCAAGTCATAACGCCTTAAATTTTTTATATTTTCAAGAGACTCTTCAACAGGATTCATTTAGGGGTTATTTGGATACTTGGAAATATATTGTCTGTGAAATATATTGCTGCCATAATACATTACTGAGTAATACATTACATGCAAATGGATTGTTACTATTGGGGTAGTATTTAGATGCAACCTGGGAAATATATTGCTATTGTTTGTCTATGTCGAGAAGAAATATGGGAAATACATTACCAATATTTTACCAGCAGTTACCTATAAACTATCATTTCTTTCTTTTTGTCCCAAAATTCCACTGAAATGTTGAATTAAAGTCATCATCACATCATTCTAAAAAGATTATCTAGTAATAACAGCATCACCATTCTAGACAGAGAGATAGAGAAATAAATGTATTAATCATCATCATTCCAAACATAGAGAGAGTGCAAAGTATTGATTCTAATCGCCACTATTTTAAAGTGAGAATGAGAACGTGAAATAAAATTATCATTGTTCCAACAAGATTTACTAATGTTATCACCGATATAGAAACTGATAGAGAAGTTCATCATCATCCACCAAAAGAGAGAGAGATAATGTATGTGTGTGTGTGTGTGTGTTAAAGAGTAAGTATAACAATTCGATAACAAAAATTCCCAAGTCCAAAAGTCATCTCGGTCAAATAAAGAGAAAGAGGTACCTAAATAAAAAAAGTGTGGATTTCACTCCACTTTACATGTCACTACCTTCTTGAAAATACTTCGAGTTAATCCAAAACCCTTGGTCTTCTTCAGTCATTTCTAAGAATTCCTCACTAATATTTACGTCTGTCATTATTTCATTATATGCTCGCATGAAGACAGGTCGAGGAAGGCTGTGGACATGTTTAAGGGCTCTATAGGCCTCTCGTATATGTGGATTTACTGCTGGTTTCCTCGAGTCTACAATTGCAGCACCAATTTCTTTCACGGCTACACCTATTGACTCCATAGTATCAACCGTGGTTTTATTTTTCTTCCTCAATGGCATAATCGATGTTGATTTCTAGAATGGATTAGTGGTCATTCCATTCGTCCTTGATTGGGCTGGTGTCTTTGGGAAGTCCTTATCAGCACCTATTTGCTCAACGTTATCATCATCATCTAATCCTACAATCATCTCTCGAACATCCTCAACATCATCATCAATGTCTCTCTCTAGTTGTGCTGTCGTCCTGGCACCAGTACCCTCGACAAAATCATTGCCGACAATTATGCTCAACTACTGCCAATATTCAAAAGACTTCCCTTTGAAGTTCTTTGCAAGCGGAATAGACTATAAGATTAAAATAATATGCATTAACTTAAATAATTAATTTACATTTTTTAAAATAAGAAAAAAGTAGATAGATGAGAAACATACACATACCATTACATAGTCATCCTATAAAGATTCATCGATAATGGCCATATGTGATTCTTTATTCCATCTAAAGCCACTTTGATCCTTCATTTGTTTGGCAGTCTTGTAGTTATTCGATTGCATTCTAAGTTTATTCTTAAAAGCATCCCTTCCCAAATTCATTCCAAGATTAGCATTGAACTTTTGCTAAATTGCACTCCATTGCTCATTTTTAAAAGCTAATTTGAGCTTCTTAATGAGCAAGCATTGATCAACAAGTAGCTCCAATAAAATTGTCTCCATTTTTTAAGTCCATTTAAGTTTCCTTCATGTCTTGGGATTTGATCGAGTCATTGGAATTTCATTCGCCATGTTTAATATGAATTATCAAATATCACTATCACATCAACTATAAAAAAAAAATTCACATGGAATGCATTCATCTAATATAGCAATGTAAAATATAATTACAAATCTAAGTTATACATGAGAAAAATAGAAATTTGCATAGATTTAAAAGGGTCATAATGCGTAACAAAAAAACATAAAGCAAAGTCAGGTTTGTATCCCATAAAAAATTTCTTATGAATTCATCTCAATTACAAAAATAAAAATTATGAGCTTCAATTAAGATGACTCCTATAATCTACCCACATCCGCATCGCAAAGTCATCTCAGAACTCAGACCACTCATCTCTCTCCCTTTGACTCCTCCCAAATACTTCTAACTCTGGAACTTCCACTAATTGTGGCTGGTTTTGATCAGTTATTACATCTTCATAATCAGGACGATCACCGTCTTCACTTATAATGAAATTATGTAAAATATAGCATGCAACAACTATCTTGACTTGTGCTTTGATTGGTTAGGTAGTAGCCACTTTCAAGATAGGGAAACGTGCATTCAAAACTCCAAAAGCACGTTCAATGATGTCTCTGAGCGAGGAATATCATTTATTAGACAACTTCTTGTAATTCTGTGGTCTTTATCTACTACGACCATAGTCATTCAAATGTTAACGAGTCCTACGATAAGGGGCAAGAAATCTTTGGATATTACGGTACCCAGCATCTACAAGGTAGTATTTTCCTGCAAAATGAATATTTGATTGAAATTAAAATCAATTGGTAATATATTGTTATTTGAACAAATATAGCATCAAAGATAGAGTTGAATACTACTGGAACTACAAGAGGATAATCACAGGAGAGTGATGATTGTAAAACACAAGAATCGGTAGCAGAGCCCTCCCATCCAACAAGAATGTATTGGAATTGAAGGTTAAATGAGCAAATCACATTTTATGATATAAAGCCCTTTCTAATACGATTTTTTTTTTTAGACTAGTTCGAACAGTTGCCGGGATATGAGTACCATCAATGTCTCCAACGCAATCTTATTATTAAGAAGTAATTAAAATATTTCTGAATACCACATTAATCAAGTAAAAAACAATATGTATGACCAATATGCATACCTTAAAATAAGGAAACAACGTACCCTTCTTACGAGCAATTTCTGGTGGTATGTTCGACTCTGGTGGTTTGAAAAATTCCCTGTGAAGTCTTATGATTGCATTCAACACTCGGTTAAAGAGTCGACTAATAATTTCTCTTGAGTAACCAAACTCATGACCAATCTTTTGGTTCTTCAGGTTGTGGCTTAGAATTTACATGAACATCACAAATTGTTCATCAAATGAAACCCACATTATATCAATGATGTTTCCTCTCTCTAAGAGAATATTCTTCAAGATAAAGTAAGCTCTTTTACTCATTCTAATATGGTTTTGATAGTACACATCAGTGGAGTTAATTATCGTTTTATGGTACTTTGTACCAATTGAATTACGCTATGCAGATGATTTATGCACATAGGTCGTTAGAATAGTACCTGATATAACTAGAGTACTACTAGTTGCAATAAGTGATCTGACTATTTTCATCTTTACTTCATGCTTGAGATTTTGATTGTTACCCACCACGGGAAAAGATTGATCACTCTATAAGACCTTAAGAAAACCTCAATAGCAACCACAAAACATATACATATATACAAAAACAAAAAAAAAATGATATTTTGAGGAAGGGAAAAATAAGGACTTGTGGATCTGCAAACCAAAGATGTATCTGAAAGTACGAATCTACAGAGGTTGCATGTAGGCCTTATGCAAGTTGCTCAAAAGAAAAGTATTTTTTCCTATATAAAGCCACTTACAAATTGTAGACATGGCTCCAATAGTACATGTACTTATCTTCTTAGTCACCAGCCACTAATAATCAATAGCTAGAAATGTGAAGCCTGCCAATCTACCAACATATTTGTTTTGGTAATGATCTATAGACTGTCATTTCATTGCCTCTTTTCCAACATAGCGGATGATCACAAGTAAGATACATTAAGAGCACCAAGTTCTTCTTCTCTACTTTGCAAACTCGGTGGGACACTAAATCACACACACACACACACACAAATGGCTTGAAGGATGCTTCATGATATGCCTAAAAGTTTCTGAAAGATGTCTCACAATTGCAACAAAGGAAGAAAAAGTTAAAGGAACCTAGAGAGAAGAAGGTTGCACATATCATGTAACCTAAAAAGGTCATGTTTGGAACCAAGTGAGAGGAAGGTTGTACGTATTACTGTAACAAGGATCAGACTTGTGTGGATGGCCTGAACAGTTGATCTGGAGACCAGGCCTAGAACAAGTCCAATGCCATCTTACAACTGGAATGGTGAAAGCCAATAAAGGCCTTTGATGGGTCAGTCAGACTTGTCAATAATTAATTTTTAAGATTTTAGAATCTCTTTTCTTTATATTTTTAAAGTCAGTCCAATGGATTTAGACCAAACAAAACCCCTCCCTAATTCAATCTCCAATAGGTAATATAGCACTAGAGAAAATTGTCGTTCTTGCAATACAATAATGCATTTTAGCATCTGTCAAGTTGTGGCCGCATTACTTCAATAGAGGAGACCATGTTGGACAGAAAGGAACTTCAAGATATTAGTGTATTCTTATTACAAACTAAATGTTCAACACATCAATCAAAATAAATATTTTCTAAATAAATAAATATATTAATGTTCAACATATAAACATAGAACGATATTTTAAAAAACACAGATACGATTCTCTTGGATGATGAGTATTTAGAAGTAGAACTGTAGTAATCATCTCTTTTATCACATAGATGATTTCCCATGAAGAAACTATTTGAATGTTTTAAATTAAGTTTAGACCATTCTAGATGATTTTTCCAAAACATAGAGTCACTGAGTCACACATACACAAACATGTGGTAATGTATGATTAAGGTTTATCACAGTCAAATGGAATTTCAAAATCAGCAATTATGTCACATTTTATTATCAGCTCTATTGTTGTGTGCAATTTCCCAAAATCACTCAAGTAAAATAACCAACATCCAGAAACTAAAAGATCTCTAACCAACACTTATCTAGACAGAAAACAAAGATACCTACACAGACTGTGAAACGTCAATTTTGCCAGGAAAAAAAAAATCCCCTCCTTGTACTCATGGTATTTATTATCTCACGCAGTCCCTTCAAGGCCAAAATAGCTTCTCAATAACCAATCCATAAAGAGAAGCAAATAAATCTAATTAAAGTACGGTGAGAGAGAGAGAAATCAATTTGAGCAACATTTATCATACTCTGTTTAATTTCAGAAATATCATGTATCATACTCTGATAATTTCAGCAACATGTATCATATTCTGTTTAGTGACACATAAATTATGCTACCAATAAGCTACCTATACTTGGTAAGATTATAGCTCACCTTGATTATACCAAAAATGCACCGAAATTTATATAACAGAGTATCAAAATAATTCATTGTTGTTCATATCAGATATAACCTAAACTCCAAAGAAATTTCCTAAATTGTAGAGAGAGAGAGCTCATATCAGGATTCAGAAAATGAGCTCGAAAAACTCAAGAGAGAGATCCCCAAATGATGAATCATACAAAAATCTAAAAAGAAATTCCATAGAGAGATACCCACAAACAAAAAGCAATTATCATATAACCAAAACCCAAAAAGAAAAACGATTGACCTTATAAAATAAATATTGGTAACTATTGTGTGACAATCCTATGATCAAGATTTCCGAAACCTTTCATAATTACTGAATTTATATAAACGGAAATAACAAGAACAAGTCAAATTAACCTATAACTTTACTGATTTTATGGAAACTAGAGTAACAAAGAACGAATCAAATCAACCTAATCTTACCTGCTCAAATCGACCTGTAAAATGTTTATTGTTGCAAGAATATTTTATCCACCAAACCCTACTTTTATAGGGCAATAGAAAAAATGAAAGCCCTAGCTTTTTTAGGGCCGATTTATGTCATAGAAAAATAGGTAAAACCCTAATTTTTTTAACAGAGAGAGAAAGATAGAGAAATTGCTCTTACTTGGACACGGTAAGAGTAACAGATGATGACTTTGAATAGGGTGAGAGAGGTTGTTCCAAGAGAGAGAGAAAGGCAACAATTTTGCTCAAGGTTGCTCCAAGTTTGTTGCCCCGAGAGAGACGTAGCGAATTTGCTCGCAGAGGTTATCCGCACGGCTTGCTTGTAGAGAGAGCACAAAGAAGAGAGAGGGCACAAAGAAGAGAGGCTCGAAAGTGACAAAGAAGAGATGTTGAATTAGCAGCGAAAGGATTTGGAGAAATGATGCGTAAACAATTACCTATCGCAGCCCATAATTGATTTCTTAGCTTTCCCACATGTAATAGTTTTCACAATAAATGGGGAAATGACGCGTAATATATTTTCATTTTCTTATTTTTTAGGTGTACCCAAACACTAAAAATGCTAGATTTCATTGCAATCTGTTTCCTTGTAATGGATTTCCGGGTATCCAAACGACCACTTAAGATCAAGGTATATTAGTCATTTAAGCAGAAATAAAAGCTCTGATCAAGGCTCCTTCTACGTGTACCGGTCCGGGAGGTCCTAACAATCTTTAAGTCCTCTACTTTATACTATTTCTAGTTTTTTTCCCCTTTTTGGTAATTTTCATTATTTTCTATTTCATTGCACTTTATTTAGTTAATTTTTTTCCTAACTTTGATGTATTTACAGTCGGCACTATAGACGTTCTAAAGAGGGTTTGATCTCTTCAGTGAAATTTGATTGGCTTTGGGAAAATTTTGATGAGGCCCCACTCAATCTAGATTTGGTATTAGATCAAGCCCAGATTGAGTTAGATGCACTTCAAAATTTATTTTTCAAAAACCTTAAAAAAAAAAAAAAAAAATTTCACTCTCTTCCAATTCTGTATATGTGATTCAAAAATCTTAATTTTTTTGTTAAAATTATAGACCTGGAACCTAGTTATGTTTTTAAAAATGCTCTCTCTATCTTCATAATTTTTGAAACTATTTTTTAAAACGAAGGAGTTGGATAGCATGTATACGATGTAACCAAATTTCCACGTACTCTAAAATTCTTGAAGTGCGAGCTGAAAATCCCAAGAGAGAAACTTGCCTTTAAAAAAATGGCTTAAAATCCTAAAAATATTATCCCAATGGAGCTAAAAAGAACATTAGAATTAAGTGTGAAAGATTAAAAAAAAAAAAAAAATGTTAGCCAAGACTTTCATCATCATCATTATCATCAAATTTGAAAGCATTTCGTTTTCAATTGAAAACTGAAACCCAAAAATTATGGTTCAAACTAAAGATGTTTAGCCATAGTTCCAGCTAACATCATCGTGGTGACCTCTCAACAAAGTATAACCATCCAGAATAGCACGGTCTCTATTAAAAACCCATGGATCCCAATTATTAAAAACCTCTCAACAAGATATAACTGCCTAGTTTTAGCATAGTTCTCATTGATGTCTTATAGACCCATTGGCATCCTAGCTTTGCCCAAGGTGTTAGGTATTCAAGTGAATGACTCTTCATTTATTCTATCATGTCTTGAATATCTACTTTTTAGCCATTCATTTGTTGTCCAAGTTAATGCCAATTAGGGGTAACTGTAGACACCCGTTAAAGTATTTGGCTAAGCGAATTCCCAAAACTTTTATCCATGAACCATGGGACCAAACTAGCCCAGTAAGCCCTAAGGCATCCAAACCTCTAGACCATAGTCTTTAAAAAATCCTTAACTCAAATTGAAATTAGCCCATTTGATTAGAATATGTCCAGGTCTATCCAAAATAGCATAGAAACATCAAGACAACAGCCAACAATGACCCAAAAATGTGTTGAAACTAAACCAGACCACCATTGTTGGACCCAACAGTTTCTCCAACATTGAGCCACGGGTGAGCTGTGGTGAGAGATGTGGGCGCATCGCTGACACCTTTCACATCACAAAAATTATCTGAAAATTTTTTAAATCTTCTAGGCCTTTCTAGATGTTTCTCTGAAGTTTTGGATCAAATCTTGGATGGATTTTGACTGGATTTTAATAAGTTTTGACTAATTTAAACCCTATCAGACCTAGAGATAAACCTAGCATTTCTAATTTCAAAAGGATAGAAATACCTAATTCTAAAGCTTGTATTAAACCCCTCTAACACTCCATAAATAATAATAAATCCCTAAAAAACCTTAAGAAAATATAATTCTATAGCTTATATAAACCCCTCTAACACTCCATAAATAATAGTAATAATAATAAAACCATAAAAAATAACTAAAGACCCTAAGATTCCTGATTTCAAAAGGATATAAAAACCTAATTCTAAGGCTTATATAAACCCCTATAACACTCCATAAATAATAATAATAATAAATCCCAAAAAATCTTAGCAAAATAACTAAAGACCTTCAAATACTTAGAAATCCTATAAAAATATCCAAAATTTCCTTCGGTTAAGGAACCCTAGAAAAACCCAGCTAAGAAATCAAGTCAAATCTCTACAAATTCCCACCAAATTTCTCTACAAAACTTCAATTCAAAAGAAAATCCTTTCAAGCCAATTCTTCAAGAGAAAGAGAAGGCACAAAAGTGTAAACTCCTCTACTCCAAGTTTTTTAAGCGAGTTTCTTTTCTTTTTTCTTTAGTTTAATTTAAATGAACTTTTATTTATTTATTTATTTATTTACTTTCTTTCACATTTTCTTCTTTTTTCCCCTCAATTGTATGTGATTTCAAATCAGTGCTACTAGCAGTGCTCAAAGAAGACTAATCTTTCGAGATCATATCTGTCTTTGAACAGTAATGCGACAAACCTCATTATAAACATAATATTATAATACGCTAACATTAATATTATAAAGGAATTTGGCTGTAAACATAATATTACAATACACTAACATGAACATTATATTTATAATATTACTATAATACATCAATATTAATTTATTTACTAATATAATATAATAATAAAAATTTTATATTAATAATATAATATTATTAATTCAATCCAAATAGTGGACAAGCATCTTCTTAACGGTTATCAAATGCTATCCAAATAACAAACACCCATAATTCCGAAAATGCCAATTCCAGAAGATATCAATTCCACAAATTTTGTTCTGATTTCATTCGTGGCCTATATTTCATACTTTTTATTAGAGAAACCTATGTTAAATTTATTGTAATTTGCTTTCAAAGTTTACATATTTGATACTTGATAGCCATTTCTCCACTCTTTTTTCTCTCTTTCGCCGTTGTTAGATGAGCCTCCGCATAAATGAGGAATGTGAAGTATACAATCCATATGACCAAAGAGATGTAGGCAACACTATCATTCAATCAAAAGATGCCGATCCATAGAAGATATATGCAAATAAATTTTATGCAACAGCAGAAGCATGTAAAGAATTTTTTAAAGAGAGAGGAACTCTTTTAGAAAAGGAAAAAGTTTATAAAAGGTTGATCTTTTAAATGTAGAATTACATATCCACCTCAAAAAGCCATCTGAAAAGGTTATTTTAATGTTGAAAAACCTTCCAATTGATCATCTCGATATCAAGATATATGAATATGAAAAAAAAAATGATTTTTATTCCATAAATAGTGCATCTTACAACACATAATCTAGACCGTCTATTTTCAAGATTTTCATATGTTTATAGTGTGAAAGGAAAGTATATATAGTATATCCAGTAAATATAGAAGATGTATATTGTAATCAATAAATATGGGAAGGGTAAGATACTGTATCCTATATTTTATGTTAAGTCTGGGTATAGTTTAGGTGTCTGTGATTTAGTTTCTATTAGTGTCATCTGTAATTTGTCTATAAAAGACAAGTCTGCATATTCATATCAATTAATGGATACTGAGTATCTTCAGATAAACCTAAAAACTCTGGAGTTTAAATGCTTATAATTAGATACGAAACTATATTTTCAGATAATCCTAAGAATTTTTTACATCAAAATTACATGTTATGATAAAATTTGGAGATACGCCTTAATTGGATTGTTTAAGGTTGGAACCTTATAGAAACCGCACCTTTGAGAAAATAATTGTGACCCACACAATTATTGTGGTGGTTCTTTCATTGTATATATAATAATCATAAAATGATGTAATATATATATTTTTTATTTTATTACATACAATATACACTTTCCTATCTTGTTACATCCTTCTTTCAAAAAGAAATAGCAATATTGTCTACTGCAGCCATTTCAAAAACAGTAGATTTAAAAACAATAGATCGATTTTATGTGGTCATGTGGATCTGATATTCTTTCCTAGGGGAGCATTCATTAAGTGCCACAATTCAAGTTGTTGGGATCATTAAAGCCGAAATTGTAGAAATTTGCTGGGGTATTAGGTGATATGTCTTTTAGTGATAATGGAACAGCCACATTGCTCTTCTACATTTGTTGGTTAGGTGAGATTGTTTAAATGCACCAAGGTAGAGAGGGGGTGCAAAGTGCAAGTACCAAACTACCTAAGGCTTAAAGAATCACGTGAAATCACAGTAGACAAACTTAAAAAAGGTCTGGTGGATCAATGGTTTCCCATTTTTATGAATATACAATAAGTTTTCCCAGGAAATTGTTTTGCTTTTCTTGCGACGCTATCCATAAACAAATTATTAAATTGTGCCCCTACGATTGACTGCCCTAAAAGTTTATCTGACATACAGTCTTTTAAATTTGGACTATGGGGCATTTGCCGGTGAAGAATAAGGGGTCGCGATGTGTCCTGCCGGACCGAAATTATCGTACCCGATCGGACGCGATTGGACCCGACCCAAAAATAAATAATAAATGTAAATATTTAAATATTCAATTTTATATATATATATATATATATATATATATTATTTAAAGGGAAAAGTTTATATAAGGTTGTAACTTTAAAATGTAAAATCACAGATGCACCTCAAAAATCTATCAGAAATGTTGTTTTAATGTTGAAAAACCCCTAATCGATCATCTTGATATCGAAATGTATGAATATGAAAAAAAAAAAAAAAAAGCTTTTGAATCCCAAAAATAGTGCTTCTTGTAGTACATTATCTAGACCATTTATTTTCAAGATTTTCATATATTTATAGATTTACTTGATTTTAACCATTTTGATAATTTAAAATTTTATAATTAGATATAAAACTAGATTTTAAGGTAATCTTAAGAATTTTTTACAACAAAATTGCATGTTATGATAAAATTTTGGGCTCCTTAATTGGATTGTTTAAGGTTGCAACCTTATAGAAACCGTACCCTTATTTAAATATTACAATTAAAAATAAGGGATTGTATACAATGAGACCATTTACCATTTAGACAAAGTAGTCACAATTATTTACAATCATTTTATGTCAAATTTGATAGCTTAAATGTGTTAACAAGTTCAAGAATTTTTTAAGAAAATTTGAGCTGGGACAATGGAATAATTGCAGCCACCCAATTTTACATCCAATGGTCAATATTAACGTGGCCACTTTGTATCAAAGATAAATAATCTCATTCTATACTTTCCCTTAAATATATATTTATATTTATTTCAATAATATTTAAAATATAATAATATTATATTTTGAATATTATTTAAATAATAGCACTATTCGGGTAGGGTTTACATTGACCCAGACCTAGACCCAAATAGCGTTTGGGTCCTGTCGTTGGGTATTGGGGCAAGTCGTGGTCCATTGCCACCCTTAGACTGATTGGAGATAAGAAAAGTCGACTCAAACAAAGAGAGATAAACATCATAGAGAACATGGATCATTTGAACCCGGTACAATTACTAATTGCTTCTCTTATAAAAAAAATTACTAATTGCTAGAGGAATCCCTACAGAAAAGTACGTACTCTTGTGGTCTTTACTAAGACTTTCAGCTGAAACCTCGAGAGAGGGGAAAATATTGGGTTCGGGCAAGTATGGGTTGGGCAACTCGACCCAATCTAGACGACCCAATTGGGTCTAAAACTCTGGACAAAGTTTGTCTAGGTCTAGACACCAATGGATATCAGAATTGTTGCATAAATTTTAGATAAAATTACAAAAACCCTCCATGACCTAACTTTCTTTACAATCTTACCCCAAACAAATGTTTCTAGTAAATAGCCTCTCAAGTCAATAAATTATGGTTTTTAGGATCAAAATACCCTCTTTCTTTTAACACTGACTGCTTCACTTTTCCATTAACTCTAAATAAGGCAATCCGGTAGTATAAAGTATAAACAAGCGGTCCGGCAATATCCCAAAGCGGTTCGGCACTGCCAAGGACCGGTCCAACAATAGGCCCGTGCTATCAGGCATTGCCAAAGAGCAGTCCGACAACAGGCCCATGCGGTCTGGGAATAGGCCTATGCAGTCCGACAATGTCCGCACTTGGTCCGCCCCTTTGTGGACTCGATCCTGCATTCTTTCGTGTCGTCGAGCACTTTACTGGATGTGACATTATCGTGTACGAATAAGGGAATTTTTGTCAAAAATCCAATTATCTCATTTTGGGAGTATTT
Source organism: Amborella trichopoda (assembly GCF_054954075.1). Lineage (NCBI taxonomy): Eukaryota > Viridiplantae > Streptophyta > Magnoliopsida > Amborellales > Amborellaceae > Amborella > Amborella trichopoda. The sequence goes on along the minus strand of NC_142344.1, from coordinate 35,391,047 downwards.
ACTAGAAAAGTTTATTTTGGAGTAAAACTTGTGATAGATAAAAAGATTGGTTAGGGGGATGTTGTCTAGAAACTCCAAGTTTGAGGGGTTTTTGCGATTTTCTATAATATATAATTCATATATTTATTATATGTGTAATTTACTTATGCAGACGGGGTTGGGACTGGTAGCATCAACCCTGATGCGGTCTATAATGGTTCAGGCAAGACCAAGACCTAAACCTAGACCTGAATCAGATCGTCAAGGTCAAGTGGAACCGAACCTGTACTACAGGCTCCAACATTTGTGTCTAAAGTTGAATCCAATTTCTAGACCAGGACCCAGATTGGGTTGACCAATCAAGTCAGCGAATAGACCGACGCATGTCCCATCCCTATGAACAAACATGAGCAGGCTGCCCTCCCTCGTTTTGGGGGCCTTAAGGGAAGTCGTTTTGCCCAAAATTTGGCGCATACATCTTCACATAGAAGATTGTTAGAAAAAATCTTTTGAAAAGAATTCGACAAAATAGTTTTTCTAGAAAAGAGAAAAAGCGCCAAATTGGGGCAATTGATTTTAGGAAAAAAAAATTATTTTTAAGATGCAGGTCTGAGGGGAATTTTGTAGGTTGCTTGTCATAACCCCATAAAGTAAGATTTTTTTTTGAGTTGTTAAAGAAGCTAGGTATGAAACAGTCTGTCTGCATTAATCAAGTTGAAGAAACATCTTTTCCAATACGTTTTTTTCCTGAACTTTTAGATGAGGGATGTCTCCCTAACTAGGGGCAGTAATTTATAGATATTGTTTTTATGTATACCAGGTCACGTCCATTCTAACCCGATTTGGAATGGTCTATCAGGAATCCAATTCCGGACAAGTAGACCCATAGCAAACCTGTTGGGTCCAGTAATCATGTCCGGGCCAGGACTTGACAAGGCCATTTTCCCACCCCTAGTTTTCTTGGAGAGAAAAATGGGACACTCGTAGACCCCATCCCTAAGTTTCCTAGGTACAAGAATGGGCCGATTTGCCTTTTTATTTTATAGTAATCCATGTTATGTTTCTAATTTCTATAAATGAAGGCATCTTGCTTTCCGCTGAATGACCAACGTCCGAAAAAGCAATGATCTTGATCAAAATCGGTTGATTTGGATTGAGAATCGATTGGGCCAATCTAGATTTTGAAAGGCATTAGGTACTGGCTAGTCCCCCATGAAACGGCTAGTTTCGGTTCTACCAGAGAACAGATACAAACTGGTTCCACATTTTTATTAATTTTTATTTTTTAATCACTTGGTTGTCCGGTTTGGGCTGATTCCAGCAGGTCCCGTCAGAGCACCGCCCAGATCCAACGACATTTATTATTTTATTTCTATTTTTTAATTTTTTTTAGATCTCCTATCCAGATCGCCATTCCTCTTAACTAGATAAAAATCCAAAGTGGCGATTTGGGTCACCGTTCACATTATGAATTATTAAATGTATGTGTGCCCCAACTATAGTTAACACGCTCTGTTTAAAACATGATTTTTCAAAAAAAATCTCCAATTTTTTAAAAATTCATTAAGAACTCTGAGTTTTTTAAATTCATTTTTTTTTAATGAAATCGATATAAATCTGCATTTTATCTTTTCTCAAAAAACCTTTTAAAAAAACTTCTTCCATGTAGCTTTATATCTTCATGAGTTAATGTTATTGAATTTGGTTTAAAGATAAACACATTAATAGTGGTGTAAATTAAAAATATTGACTTAACCAAAAATTCTCTAAGTTCCCTTAAAAAGAGTATACGAAAAATACAAACAATATTTTTCTCTAAAAATAAGATATCAAACCAATCGTATATCTCAAAGTAATAGGTAGAGTTAGAAGAAGAGTAATCCAATGAAATATCTTTTTTTCTTTAAATAAAGGGCATGTTGGATATGGCGATTATCTAAAATCACCCACATAAGGAAATCCCATATTATGTGGGATTGAGATTGATATTAATATTGATAAGGTTTCATAAAGAAAGATTATGACTATGAGATATATCTTTCGGTTTTTGAGATATATGTAATATTTAACATTTATAGAAAGTTTCCTATTAAGTTTGGACTCCTAATCTTATATATATAAGATGAAAGTGCATAGAATTTATGTACCTTATTTGGGTTACCAAATGGGAAAGGTGGCTTCCTCTATAGTGAGAGAAGCGAGCTTCTTATTAAAAGAAAAGCCACATATGTGCCTCCTGTGGATTGAGAGGTTGGTTTCTTGTAGAAAACTGATTCCCATGAAGAATTTGGGTGGCTTCTCTAGATTAAGAGGTTGATTTTTTGTAGAGAAACGGTTCCTATGAAGATTTTGGGTAGTTTCCCCTTTTAGTGAGATAAAGTCTATGTTGCTCTCAAGGTTCTCCTACTGGACAGTGGTTTAAGTGTGGAATGAAGAAGGTCTTTTTCTGGACAGTGGTTTTGCTGTGGAATAGAGATGAGAGGTCGATGATGGTGCCGATCGTGAGACTGCGTCTAAAAGAGTTTATTTGACTGGGTTTTGTCGAGAGTTAGAGAGGTAACTCTTTGTGCCAAAATCTGCAATGTAACTTTCATTGGTATAGTGGATTTTAGTTTTCCGTGCCCATGGAAGTAGCCTTCTTGGGGTGAACCATGTAAATCTTTGTGATCTTGTGGCGTGTGTGTTTCATACTTTATTTCTCGTATTATGGCTCGTGCTCTCTCTTATTTTGTTTATAGCTGAATAAGTACACGATCTTGGTGGGATCCAACCTTTGGGATTCATGTTTTCACATCTAAGAGGGTTCTTAAATCCTAACAGAGCATCCTTATAAAGTGTAAGAGAGAGATTCAACGATACTAAAGATTTAGGCAGCTAAGAATTCCATGTGAGATTTGAATTTGCTTAAGCATTTTGTTGCTTTTTTTATGCATAGAGAAGTTTGATTAATTTTATTTTTTATTTTTTTATTTTATTAGAGTACGCAATGTTACACTTTGGATGGACCACTATTTTACATACTTGGGTCTTTGTGTTTTGTTTTAGTTAACTGCTACCCTGTTATGCCGGTTACTCAGTGAATCAATGGTTTTTTGGATTTTATCTTTTATCCTCCCAAATAAAACATGTAACATGGCAAAGAGGCAACATAGGAATTTCTTATGGGTAGGTAAAACATAAAAAAAAGGTGTCCATCTTGTCGAATGGAGGTCAGTTTGTCTCCCTCAAGAGCAGGGAGATCTGGGGGTACGAGATATTATTAGACTTCAATATTGCATGAATGATGAAGTTGGCCTAGAGGATCTTGACAAACCCTTCTTTGCTATTGGCCCGATTATTCAAATATAGATACTTTAGAAATTCTTCTATATGGGAGGCCGAAGCAAAAAGATGGTGTTCTCATGTTTGGAAGGGCATTTTACCTGGCTTAACACATTTGAAGGGCAATCTTTAGTGGTGTATTAGTAATGGTCAAATGGTGGATTTCTGAGTGGACCCATGGTTACCAAGACAGTCATTGTCGAACTCTTATTATAGTATTGACATTCAGGAGGATTTGGGAGATTTTGTTAGGCAAAGGGTTTCAGACTTTATTGGCAGTTCACCTCAATCTTGGGTATTGTTGCTTCCCACATCAGGTTCTGTGAGAAATATATGGAGGGAGGTTGAGAGTTATACTCTCCCGTTACACGCCAAAAAGGTTTCATTGGTATGGATTCATTATGTGAATGTTCTGTTCTCAATCAAGGCAGCATGAGGCTTTATTCGGTATCAAGGATCATTGCAGCCTATAATCCATGCCCTATGGTCTTCTAAATGCCACCCATGGGCTAAATGGTTCTCATGGTTGGCTCTGCATAATTGTTTACCCACTTCATTTTTTTGCAATAGCGAGGCATGCAGCTCAACTCTTTATGCCTTTTTTGCATGAACAATGATGACAGTCTTTACTATCTTTTATTTTATTGTGTTTTTTCATCGGGAGTATGAAGATCGTTAGCTTGGCGATGTGGAAAGATGTTCGTCCTTGACATTTTCGTTCCTAAGATGCTTAGGAGATGGTTACTTTTCAGGTTTAAATCCCATGGACTACTTAATATTTGGACTTCCATCTTTTTCACTACTATTTGGTTTCTTTGGAAGGAGCACAACATGAGAGTATTTGAGTCAAGATCCGCTAGGAGAGAACAAATTGTGAAACGTATTACCTCACATGTTCAAGCGCTAGAGAGGTTAAAAAATGGACATTCCATCTATCAAAAAAGGCAATCATTCTTCAAATAACTCGGTGTCAATAGAAGCTAGTATTCATCACTCCGATGGTATGGTCATTTTTTGAGGGTCAGAATTACAAGTTCAATAATAATGGTGCTTCCCTGTGAAATCCTAGTTTAGCAGGTGGTGGTAGGGTCATCAGGGACAACAATGGTGGGTTTATTGTTGCATTTGTTAAGCATTTTGGTATTGTTTCCAATAACCATATAGAATTATTGGCACTTGAAGAAGACATTCACTTAGTACTTCACATTAAATACTTTCCTATCTAGATAGAAGTGATTCGGCTCTGCTTGTGAATTTCATTCAGAATCGATGTCGTGCTCCATGGTGGCTACAGATGATCGCAAATAATTGCGACACTAGACTTTCTCTTCATAGATAGTCCATTGTACATGTCTTTCGTAAGGTAAATATGGTTGATGATGCCCTCACTAAGAGAGTATCCGTAGGTCCTGATGATACAGTTTGGCGTTGTTGTCCACCAAACTTCATTTCTCCTTTGTTATTTCAGGATTTGGCGCAACTGTCTTTAATTAACTGCCTTATGCTTATGATAGGGTTGTAAGATAATTGCATCCGTAGGTCCTAATGATAGGGTTGTATGGGGCCTTCTCCCCCACTGACTTACCCAAAAATAAAAATGCAATCCTGTATTGAGGGTCTTTATTTTTTTTCGTAGAACAATGATCCTATATTTTGGTTTACAATTCTTGCTATTTACTAATGTAGTCCGTATATTTAGTGTCATTCTTGTTGTTTCATTTTATGCTCCACATAAATCTATGATATGTTTTATGTTGTGACAATAGAGTGAGCATCGTTATTAAATTTATTTAGTACTTTAATGATCGTAGGTAAGGCCACAAAATTATAGCTTTAATGCATTTATATAATAATTCTAGGTTGCAAAAATTAAATAAGCTTTTTTCATAATTATAAATTATAATCTTATAATATATCATCTTTATACATCGAAATATTCACAAATTCTATAACTTTATATTTTAGCCACCCTTATTTTGACCCGATTTTTTCTCCTTTTTCGAAATAAAAATGATTTATTACCGCCATTTTGGTTTGCCGATTAATACCCGACTTGATGGTCCGTATATAAAGAATTTGAATAAATGGAGGGAGGGCGAGTCTCTTTCGAAACAATAGCAGCCCAGTTAGTTGTTGTGCAGGCCCAGCTCACACGAATTGGACCGCCTTTTTGCTGTTCAACCTTCCCCTCTCTCCCTCTCTCCCTGCATTTATTTCCAGAACGACCTCCTCCACTAAGGCCATGCGACCTCTTTTCATAAACTCCCTTTCTCCCTCTTCCCCTTGTCCTCAGAAGAATCACTCTCTCATTTTCATCATCTCCAATGGAAGCAGCCATGGAGTTGTCCTCCTCTGCAACAGCAGCAGTCGAGAGCTCTCATCCTCAGAAGAAAGAGGAAGACATGGCTCAGGCTTCCTCCTTCAAAGAGAGAGAATCCAATGTTTCTTTCTTCAAACTGTTGGCTTTTGCAGACACAACTGACATGTTTCTCATGTTCTTTGGTACGCTTGGGGCCTGTGTACATGGAGCTGCATTACCTGTATTCTTTGTAATCTTCGGGCGGTTAATAGACTCACTGGGCTGTTTGTCTGGAGATACTAACAAATTGGCTTCTGAAGTTGGAAAGGTAAATGAAAATTCCACCTACTCTGAATTCCAATATATTTTTGACTAAAGAAACACCCACCTATTGCTTATTCTCTACCTGAATTTTTCGTAATGGACTCACCAGGGAATCGATTTTGGAGTGATTTTGTTGTTGTAGTGCTAAATAGGGAATTGTATGCTTCTTGCTAGTGTCTCCAAGCTGCATTTTGTGGTGCCTTTGTTTGAAAACCTTTCCTTTGATAAAATGTTATTTGAATGGTCAACATGTTGAATTGATTCTGAGGTTATACACAGTTCCTTTCAAAGACTTGTAGCACGTTGTGCCACACATCGGTTTGTGATGTGGTTTATGCAATGTTCCAGACCTTAGCTATATAACATCCCGTTTGATGTGATAAGGTTCAGAAAATGGAATGACATGTTGTCGTCGTGGCCCTGGAGCATCACAATGGCCATTATACGAGACCTTCATGCTATTTTGAAGACACTGAGAGTGTGGCCTTAAATAAAGCAGAATGGCGGACCTGTGTAGTTGACCCCAATTAATTGAGAAAAGGTTATAATGATGATGATGGTGAAGATGATGCTATTTTGAAGGCATCATAGAGAGAAAAACTTTAAAGAGTCTTTGCTATGATGGTAAATTGGCCATTATTTCATTTTGTAAAACCTTGCATTAGAAAATTCCTGGAAAACTATTCTGGAAAACATGCTTTCCAACAGTGTATTGTTACCCAAGTTTCCTCGACTCTACCATAGATTCCAAATAAGAATACTTTTGGAGATGGTTGATAACTTAACTATACTGAGAACTCTTGAGGATTGTCACGTATGTTGGGGGTTGCGGCGTCTTAGAGGACTTATGTGCAGGTAATCTGTGGCTGTCTTTTATATTTTGGTCTTTAGGATGATAAAATTGGAAATGCCTTCTACTGGTTCGTGAAACCATATATGATTCTTCTCCATATTGGAACTTAACTAGGCTGATGTATTATCTTGTATTTTGTTTCTATCCTTATCAAAGTGGCCCTGTTGGAGTGAATCATACCCCTTCTTCACCTCTGAGTCTGAGTTAAAATGTTCAGGATGACTTAATAAGAAATCCAATTGAGTTGAGACCTCTGAGTCTGAGTTAAAATGTTCAGGATGAATTAATAAGAAATCCAATTGAGTTGAGACAGAAACACAGATGATGGATCTGGATTTGCTCTTTTATGATGGAAACCAAGCACATCAGACTACATTGAGCAAGGTCTGTACATGGGTAGCTTCATCTTATGGAAGAGGATTTCAGAAAAATGCAACATCCTTTTAACAGTTTCTATGAATTATTATCTTGAACGACTGAAGGAGAACGTTTAATGAGCAGATAAAGAAACAATCTTGAAATGGGTTAGAAAATCTACAAAGACAATAAGGAGTTAGTGATAAGTAAGTAATTCTTATAATGTACAAACTGTGAAGTATTTTTGATGTACATACTGTGAAGTATCTTTGTAAGAAGAACATCTTGTACTCCCAAACTGATAATTAAGTAATTATTATAATGTACAAACTGTGAAGTATTTTTGATGTACATACTGTGAAGTATCTTTGTAAGAATAACTTCTTGTACTCCTTTGGGATATCTTACTCCCCATAGCAAGCAATTTACTAAGTACACAGTCAACAGAAGCCTCAAATCCATGACATTTATGGAACTGTGGATCGAGGTCAAGAATTTGGTAATTGGAGATAAACAGATTGGTTTCACGAGGTTGTTTGAGTGTCTTCGGGATAATTATGTGAACATGTGTAACCAGTTCGCATATCCACTGCATGCAGCCACTTTCAACCTCAATCCAGCCTTTTTTGTTATCTCACCCTGAAAGTTGACTTCAAAGGCATGATAATAGAAAGGCTTATCAAGACCCTCATTATATGCATGGTAATTGATTATGACATCTTTGTGAGCAGTAGTTCCATCTTCATGGGAAGCCTAATGTTGCTAATGCTGATATGCAGATTACATCTGAAGGAAACATTATGAGTACCCCTGAAGAGTTGGCACATGTTCTTACTGCTGTTTTAAAAGTATCTACAAAGTTTGGACTTTCTTGATGCTACTGCCACTTTCACTAGGATTTTTCCCTTCCTCTCATGTGTTTTTAGTCCAACTTGAATTATTGAGACTGGATCACAAACTGCGTAGCACAGCATGCTTATTGTTCTTATGATTTAATTCTGTAATTACGTGGTCACTCTCTTAGACTGTTCTGGTACACCAACTGTTGGTTATGGAATCATTGAACTCTTCAGTATGTTGCTTTTATAATTTACATTCATCGTTATCTCACGTTCAAATAAAAACATAGGATCTTCTAGTAGCTGCTTGCCCACTCCTGTTTTGCCCTTCATGCTGTGTTTGTCAGAATATGAGATGAGGTTGATGATGGATTCCATTTTCTTTCCATAACATTCCAGCATTGAGTGAATAGTGATGACCCTTTGATGACATATTCCATGCGTTCATTTTGATTACAACTTACTTTTCTTTCGATAGTTAGCCAAAGAGGAGGTGGAAGAATGGTTGGTATGAATTTATGAAATGTGAATCGTAAAAATTGAATGATGATGAGAGAATCTGGAGCGGAACTAGGAAGAACTTTTTCAGGCTCTACTTTTGAGCCGTAATCAGATGTTCCTGTATGCTCCTCACAAGTTGGTTTTCTCAAATTAACCTGGAAGTCACCAACAGTTACTATCTGTGGACATTTAATGTTAAATGTAACATATAGTTGACATTTGGGAGTTCAAATATATGGTTTACCGACCAAATCGAGGAAATCAGAGGGTATTTATTATGATCCAAGAAAATGCTGAGGAGAAGAGTAATTTCATTAATAGTACTTCCCACATTATATCTTGGGTTGTTACTTCATAGCTATGGGTCTCACTTTAGATTTTACCAGCTACAGTGGTTTTTATTGACTATCATTCAATGAGTAGAATCTTTTATATGTAATTCATATCCTGATGGTTAAAATGAGCATTTTTGGGTGTGTACTACCAATAGGAGTTGTTAACCTACATAGTGTAATTCTTTGGCTCATTGTTGAGATACTCATTTAGTTACCTTGATAATTTTTTTTCTTTTTCTTTTTAAATAATTAATTTTGGGGAATAGTATCCTAGCTGGGTCATCTTGGTCCTCGGTATATCTGCATTACCATGGTCGAGGGCTGATTGTGTAATTTTGATACTTGGTCACCAAGAAGAAAGATGACCCCCTAATCAGGATATTGGAGTTGTATCTTCATGTTCTGAAATAAAATAACAAATAATAATAATTTTTCTCAAAACAATAAATAAATAATAGTGACATCAATTCCCCTTATACTTGATACATAGTCCTGAAACCTAGTTTAATTCCCTCTTCGAATTGTATATCATGCTCAAACATGGATAACTTGTCTTCTACAAAGTGACGCCATTCATGGGTACAAGATTCATGATAAGATGTGGCAAAATTTTACGCTGGCTGCCTACCTAATGCAACCCACCTCTTTTACCCAGGCTTAGGATGGGTTAAGGGAAACACTTGAATGATGATGATGATGATGTTGATGCCATTCATAAGCCCTATGGTGAGAATGTCCAAAATATGATTTCCAGTGCCAATATAGTCCATTCAAATTGCCTCTACTTCGATCTTCTGATGCACGAAATGATAATCAATATCCATGTGCTTAGTGCAGTCATGACAAATAGGATTGGCTGCAATGGCAAGTGCATTCCAATTATCAAAATAGATGGTGGACTATTGTAGTTTAAAACAAACTGATAGAATTAGATTTCATATCCAAAAAATCTTTGCTAAAATGCTCACCAATGCTATGATACTATGTAAGTTTTATGCCTCGTCACCAAGAAGAAAGAGACAAGAGGAGAGCAAGAGAGTGTGTGTAGACCCCCTCAATCGGTATATTCGGGTGCATCTTCATTAGATGACTAGATTTTTGGGTATATATAATTACATAAATGCCCTTAACATTCAGGGAAATTGCTTTGTGAAATAAACTAACGAATAGTAATAACATCAACTCCCCTTGTACATGATACATCTAAGAGGTTGCTGGGCCTGCATGACTACCATCTCATCATGCTCAGTATGGTGCTCAATCCAAAGATCCTATAATGTGGTGTGGTACTGAGTCTACCCCTTTTTCAGGCCCTGACATGCAGGCATACCATGTAATTAGTCTGAATACTTGAGCATATGTGGGTAAAAACACGACAGTTAACTCATGCTATGTGTGCTCGTATCTCATTTGTGTCATGGCATATTTACTTACGCAAGTACCATGGATTTTTACTGCTTCAAGGTCTCTTCTCTAGTGCACTAGTCATTGGTAGTTGCAGCTTCCTTGACTACTTCTGTAGGACCTTTCCCAGATGAGCCTCTTAAACAGACTGGCTCTATCCACTGCTTCCTTGGTAATTTTCTCCATTGTCTAGATGTACTGTATCTTGCATTCTGATGCTACTTTTTTATGTGATAGGATAACAATCTATAAAGGCAACCATGATTACGAGAAGCATAAGCTAAATCAGGATCAATTCGTCCCATGGATCAACCTTCAATGGAGTAGGGTTCTGTGCTAGCTAGCAGGCTTTTGAACTAGGGACCCTGCAGATCTTCATCAATCGGAGATGATGGTGAGGCTTCTTTGGCCCGTCGTAGCACCCCAGAGCCAGGTACAACGCATAGGTGGTTGTTTCATCCATTTATCGAATTGATCCCAAGCAGAGGGAGCAGTCGATGCCAGCCAGCAAGTGAACTGATGAACGGACTATCTCTCTCACTGATGAACGGACTATTCTTGATTAGAATGAAGAATATAAATAGGGGGAGGATGAATGCTTACTAATAGAATAGTAGGATGAATACTAAATAGGAGTCTAACAAGTGTAACACCTGACTTGCCAGAATGCAAGCTTTGGGATTTCCGGACATCTTTCTCTCTTGGATTCAGAAATGTATTACTTCTCTCTCCTTTTCAATTCTTCATCATGGACCCCCAAAAGGTTATTTCAGAGCGAATCGGGGTTTGCGTAAGGGTGACCCTTTGTCCCCTTATTTGCTCTTATTGGTTATGGATTTTCTTAGCAGACAACTGAACTTCTTTACACGGCAAGGCATGCTCCCAGTGGCTTTCCCTTCTTGTTGTGATTTTGTTATATCCCATCTCTTCTATGCAGATGATGCAGTAATTTTTTGTGAAGCATCTTCTAGATCGGCTTCTGCAATTAAGTGCATCCTTTTGGATTTTGAGAAATCTACAGGGAAAAAACTCAATGTGGTGAAAAGCAAGTTTTTTTTTTTGGGAGGGAGGCCAATGTCTCGTCAGATACCATGGTCCACAGGCAAGCCAACGACTGTCACCTTTGACGGGTTGTACGTGGTCGTCTATACCAAAAAATGGGTGAACCTGGTCTAAGGAACTCTATGACGATTCCCTGCCAATGATCTATTAGCTTTTGGCAAACAACAAGGCTCCGATGTATGAGGAGAGGCAGCGAAGGCAGGATCGGGGAGAGTGGCGAGTGAGCGCAGTCACAACTTGATCTGAAAGGAAGAAAGAAAGCGGAGGTAAGTAGACAACATGCTACAGAAATGTTATTAGACAACTCTGGCAAAGCTAATTGAAAGCGATGTGGAAGTAGTTGAAGGACGGGATTGATACCGCTGCTTTGCAACCTAAGCAATTTCATAACCTTCTTGTTTTGCTTAAGTTGTGGAAAGGCAATACTACCTGAACCTTTGGGGGCTCACTCGGAAAGGTCCAAAGTGACTCGACCAGGCGACCTTTAGGTCGGACTGACAAGGAGGTAGAAGCTACTCGATCATTAGGAGAGGAATTTAGTCGCTATCCTGTTATAGGATTGGGCTACAACACTCTCCTTAGCTTCGAAACTAAGCTAAGCGATTTTAGAATCATTAGCTCTATTAGCTACGTGATCTAAAGGTCTTCTAGGAATCAGTGATTCATTTGGGCTGTTATAGGGTTATGTTCATTCTCCTTTTTCTCTCTTTCTTCATTCAAAGGGCATTATCCATCAACCGGGCAGGGGATGCACCTCGCGCATGTTTTTCTTGTGAAGATGTCGGAAATGGCAGATGCCAGGGGTCTCAACCCCACAGGCCGGTTATCTGGGGGCATTCCCGTTCGAGGGGCTTGTCTAGACAGGAGGGACTCAAGGTTGAGTTCAAAGAAGGAGAAATCAAAAGAAATAGGGTGAGAATGGATGGAAAACTAAAAACCCCAAGGATTGCCAGTGCCATCAAAATTGAATTTCAATATGTTTGATGGATGACTTGGCTTGATTTGACTCCAATCTTTTCTTAAGAGTCTTCAGTTTAGAGTTACCTGTGAAGAAAACGTAGTGCGCTAGCACGCCCATAGGCTTTTGAGCCAATGACAAGAAAGAAAACGGATGCGTGTTAGCGTCGCGCTAGCCGTTATTTCTTGGCTTATGCTCAGTCAAGCGGCTAAGGAACAAGGAAGCTTCTCCATTGCATAGCTTCCTCGTCCCAGCAAGAAAACGGATGCGTGTTAGCGTCGCGCTAGCCGTTATTTCTTGGCTTATGCTCAGTCAAGCGGCTAAGGAACAAGGAAGCTTCTCCATTGCATAGCTTCCTCGTCCCAGCAAGAAAACGTATGTGCTACCTCGCAATGGCTTTCACGCTAGCGTGCTCTTCCGTTGCTTGGTTCTTGCTATGCTCAATGTGCCTTAGGCCAATTGAAGCCAACGCAGCCTTGCTATTTCATTACCAATGGGAAGTCCCCACAGCTGACGTGACTCCGTACCTTAGCATAACTTAAGTCCGCAATTGAATATGCTAGCGTCCCTTTATCCGTCCATTAGCCACCCCCCCCTTAAAGAAAGGGAAGCTTGTGGATTCCCCAACAGCTTTTCCTCTCCGCCCGCTCTTTGTTCTCAGATCCGGTCAATTCCGGATCGTACTGAGGGCACAAACTCCACATCAGCGTTCTGTCTAAGATTACCTCTGTTTCACTTCCAAAATGTTCGACTTGCTATTAACTCGCAAAAGTCTCTCCACTCGCATAGTAAACTGTGCTTGCCATAGTCAAATCCAGATCTTGTTCCTTTGCGAGTGGAAGTTAGAACGAATACTGAGACTCCTTAACTACGGGAAAGCGGATCGCCTATGTTGAAAGAGAAGGCGGCTGGAGTCATTATTTTCTCTTTCAAGGTAATCCTGCACTAAGAAATTTTGAGTCTTTCATATTAGGAATTTGATGCTTAGGATCCACATATGACTTTGTCACTTTGAATTCAATTTGCTTTTTTCTCTTGTAGGCCGTGAATCCGGTTCTCGAGTCCCATTTGATTTATCAAAGTTGATTGGTTGTGTTTGTTTATGACATGCAGTTTGTTCATGAAATCGCTTCTGTGAAGCAGATTCGTAGATGTCATTGACTTTTGGGTCTTTAAATAAACTATTTTCTGGGACATACTGGTTGTAGACAATCTGGTGCAACTGTTTCACTTAAACTTTAATAATCCTGGTACCTTTGGCATCAGGATCTGGAGTCCTGAATTCTGCTCAACTAGGACAGTTTTTTGTTTCCCATGTTCTTTGCTTCTTTTTTGAAGTTTTCTCCTAAAAATTTTATATGGTGAATCAGAGCGTGATACTTGTCGTCTAGCTAAGTTTTATGCAACCCTTGCAAATAAAAGCACTGTCCGTTGGACTTAGTTCATTTGGATTTTGTGGCTGCCTCTGTGCTGTCTAAACTCAGTTCTGGATATTTTGTTATTTTGATTGAGGACTTTACGAGGAATACCTCGCTACAGTTATGAAATACGAAAAATAAACATAAGTTCTTGGACACAGAGTTTGGCAGTGCCTACATGCTGATACGATTTATGGGATAACCTCTACTTTATTTTTCCCATAGTTCAATGATGACATGCTTCTGAGTTGTAATAAATCATTTTCTAGATCCCCACCCTAAATGAGTCAATATTAGGCGCCAATGCAGTACTTAAGTAAAGGTAAGTCTTTTCAGTTGTGAATAATTGCAGGAGTTGTGTTTTATGTTTTCATTTTGTGAATAAAAAAATTGTCATGGGCTCATGTATTGTTTGGATGTATTGAAGAATTAAAATCTATCTAAACTGCCAATACTTGTCTCGGTTTCTGAGATTTTCTCAAGATTTGTTATAGGTTTCTGATGCATTTGCTAACTTCTATCTCTTTTTTCATTGCAGAATGCACTGCAATTGTTATACTTGGGACTGGTTGTCATGGCATCATCTTGGATAGGTACATCTGACACAATGCATTTGCATCGTGTCCTCTTTTCTCGACCACATCATACATTATTAATGGTATCCTTTATGGAAGATCCTGTTTCATGATTGCTTTCACGAAATCTTTTTCATTAGCGGATGCTGGAATTTACTGTTGCAAGATGTAACCTTTCCAGTTTTTCAGATTTTCAGAACCTCAGTACTGCATATACCCATGCTCTTGATATGTTTTATCATTCTTTTACTTTTTGGGTATCGTCCTTACTAACAAAGTGTCTTTCCAACTGTTCTCCAGAGGTGGCTTGTTGGATGCAGACTGGGGAAAGACAGGCAACTTGTTTGCGCTTGAAATATTTCCATTCAGTCTTGAATCAAGACATTTCATTTTTTGATACCAGTATAACAAGTGCAAATGTCTTGAATTGTATTTCCAGAGACACAATACTTGTCCAGGATGCAATAGGTGACAAGGTACGAACAAGTGGTGTTAGATTTACGCAATCTTTTTTCCTGCACATTTTGTCTGGAAGAATATGTGGGTAAAGATTTTTAAAAAGAACGTAAAAACAAAGAAGTAGTTCTATGACTTCGGTGGGAACCAACCCTGCATGGACACTAGGGTGCTTACAGAACATTCGATATGTTATGTTCGTATTGGAAATGTATATATTATTCTAGTGAGCTTTGTCATGTACTTGGGGAGAATTTTGTTGATATTTTTTTGATTTTTTTCGTTCTGGTTTGTTTGGGTTTTGCCTACTTTATTGCAAATACATACATTGCCATTATTAATCATCAGCTCGCAAAATCCTCTTTCCTGAACCCTTTTCTTTCACTGAATGCCAGAGCTCTCTATTTGAACCATAGAATGGGATTGGGGCTCTTTCAATCTCTAGTTGAATTATATTTTCTGCCAAATTGTCTGAATTGCAAGTCTTGTATCAAGTTTGAAATTTAGACTTCATGTTGGCCAAAGTTTTTTAAACTTGATGGGGCCATACTATTCATCTACTTTTTGGGACCATACGTAATTTAGGTTTACAGGAGTTTCCAGCTATCCTTGTCGATATCTTTGGCGTAATTACATGTGGCTGGTCTAGTTCATGTTTCCATCATGAAGCTTAGACGTGTTGAAGGACAACTGGCTTGTTTTGCTTTTGTACTTTTGTTTGGTTTGTAAGGTTCTACATGGTCTTTTTGTTTTTTATGGTGATGTAGGAAAGTCTTCATTCGATGAAATGATGAATGAAAATTCTACTTGCAAGATATTTCTCTCATGAATTAGTCGTGCCATTGAATCATTTGCCTCTTTCATACTCATGTTTATGCCCTTCTTTAAACATTTGAGGTCATTTGTAAGCCTTGGAGTTTTTACGCAATGCTGCAAATTTAATTGGAATTGGACCAAACACATCAAACACACCAAATAAGGAAATAGACTCTGAAAAATAAGAAAATTATTATCACCAGCTTCAATTTTAACCGACCCATGTTCTTGTCTCTATGGTCATGTGAAATGAAGACCGGAGATTCAAAGGTCCTTTTGATGTCTTCAGTGATTTAAAAGTGTATAGGCCACTGCCTGCGGGGCTGCCAAGGCGGTCCAGAAGGTGTGGGCGCATCGCCCAGACTTAGGCGGCCAAATTAGGTGCCAAATTAGGTAGGATATCTTTGAGTGCTTGCATAAGCTCCTGTGAACCCGCTTAGGCGGGGTGTAGGGCCTGCATCCCACCCAGGGGCAGAAATGCCCAATGTTGAGGGGCTTTTCTTGGATTTCTTTAAAAAAACAATATTTGTAAAGGTGAGTTTTAGGTTCATTTGAAACCTAAAACCGCTGGAGCCCATTTTAAAGAGAGAATAATGTAAAAAAAAACTAGATTTTGTGATTTTCATTGGACAAAAGTGTTTATGAAAGTTAGGACAAAAGTGTTTATGAAAGTTAGGGGAAATGGATCCAAACATCACCCATTAATATTGGATTTAGTTTGGAGCAGTATTTCTAAAAGCGGTCTGCCCAGCGCCTGGGTGGGTTCTGGGGGCTTGGGTGCATCGCCCAAGCCTGGGCACCCAGAAAAAGCGGCATACCCTGGGCGTCCGCCTAGACACCCAAGAAACCGCCTAGGCGGCCGCTTAGCGCCCAGACCTGGGCGACCGCCCAAAGGACAGCGTCCTGCTCTGTGACGACCCTAATTATTTTGATAATAATAGTAATAATAAATACAAAATAATAATAATATTAATAATAATAAAAAAATATATAAAATAAAATACTTACATAAAGAAATGATTTTGATTGAGGGTTCATTGGGTTGTTAATGCACCATAAGATCACTCTTTCTTTTTTGCTCTTTTCTATTCGACCTGTTAATTGGGCCTTCTCTTTTATTGTTGCCTTATGATGTGGTAGGCTATTATTTATTTGTGTTGGCTGCTTGACACATCCATTATGATGTGTATGCTAAGTATGCCATCTTTCTATTTCATGTGTCAAGGACATATGTACTATGAGGTGTTACCCATCGATATTTTTACATAAACCCTATCATTCCCTTTTTTTTTGGAATCTTATTGAAAGCTGATTCCCTTCTACTGTCCATACCTTTGATTAGTTTCACTCTTTAGTGGGTTTTTCTGCTGCAGCGTAATGGTTACTGGTATCTTGGAATTGCATTTTAGGATTCTCATTTTTTAAAATATATTCATCATCACCCCCTCATTTACTCTTCCTTGTGAGATATAACCAAAATTATTCTCAAAGCCTTTTTGAAGAATGAAATCAAGCAATTCGGTATCTTAAAATGGGCAAGATGTCTGGGTTCATGCATTTTGTCCAAAAAAGAATACCACAAAAATGGATTGGAAGTTGGGGGAGAAGTCATTGAGTGAGAAATGGGTAATCGGCCCTGTACATGACCTGGCATGTCCAGGCCTTACCAGGCCATTTATATATATGTATTACTTGCTCTGGATCGGTCGGATCCATATCGTTGTACTGACTTGAATCTCTTAGTCCACTTTGAGGGTCCAGACCTAGATACGGTTCAGATCAACCAAACCTGATGAGCAACAGTAAGTAACTTCATTTTCCTGTAAAATAGTTATTCGAAAACTCGTATTTCTGCTTTCAATAAAATTGTAATATTTCTGTTTACTGTTATGAATTTTAGATACCTTAAGTTCTATGTGTATGTGGTCTTATCTTCTTGTAAAATAGTTATTTGAAAACTGGTATTTCTGCTTATAATAAAATTATGATATTTCCGTCTATTGTTATGAATTTTAGACACTGTAAGTTTTATGTGTAAGTGACCTGATTTTCTTGAAAAATAGTTATTTTGGCATTTAATTAAAATAGTTACGACTATTATTAAGGATTTTAGATAGTTGGAAATTTAGTATACAACTCTGAATTTCCATGAGATTCTTCTACTGTCTAATATTTATTGTGTATAGATTTCAATGTCTCTCATAACTGCTACCTTTCTGAAACTATATTTAAGAAATTGAGCCCAAAATATTGGACTGAATATTTATAGAAATATGAGTCAAAGTGTCTGTTATAAATTGCTTCATGTGGATTCATGTTATTGATTTCAAGGATATTTTGAATAAATGATATTGTTGCTTCTTGATGTTAAAAAAGGGTTTCAGAGATACTTTAAGTATACAAGTGGACTCATCTGGTATAACAGTGAGGTATAAGTGGACTTCTCTGGTGCACCGATAGGGATTAAGTGGACTCATCTGGTACGTCGTTGAGGTATGAGTGGACCTACCTGGTACGTCAGTAGGGATTAAGTGGACCCATCAAGGACGCTGGTGGGGTATATAGGTGACCTACTTGGGATACCAGTAGGGTACTTTGTGAAATCTTTTGAATCATGAAGATTTATATGTGATTTGATAAGCATGATGATATGTGATTATATGCTATTGACATGATGTCTCTTGTAATAGTATGTGATTTCTTAGCATGCTTTGAGCGTATTGCATGGCCTAACTTGTTACCAAATTGTGCTGGCAATTGTGACCTCCTCGACTCCCCATGATAGGATGGGAGTAGGGGCAAGAGATGTTTGGGTGGTCTCTTTTCCACTCGTAGTGATTGGCACCCAGACGGTGCAAACTCATAGCCAAGGTGGCGTAGGGAGTAGTGTCTTGTAAGTCCATAGGCTATCAAAGCCCCAAAGCGCGCTGGGGTTGTGTGCCTGTGTGAGGCACTACACAACAGATTTACACGTTGGTGGTGCTTCTCCTGTGGGATGGTAGAAGTTCTAACCTTGGACCCGTGGTTAGTGCTTCTACTGCAGGACTTCTGTTGTTGTGAATGCTTGTTTGATCACTTCCCACATGATGCCTCAGTCTTCTGTTTCCTTATTATTACATTCTTGCCTTCTTGTTTCCTTCGTGATTATTTTAAAATCATATCATCTTGAAGTTGCACACTTACATGTGGTACATAACAAAATATCCATGGTTATGATTTTTTTTTTGGATGAAAAAAATGGTAAGTTAGTGGGGATCTGGGCTCCCACCCTTTGGTGAGAATGGAGTTTGAGACTTAATCATGAGGCTTGGCGGTACTACTACTAGACATGGATGCTAGTGTCAGAAACTTGAACCCTAAAATGACATCTGGACACGACACATCTGTACAATATACAAGTATCTACATATATAAATACATCTATGTATGCATATATTGAAATCTATGTGTAATTCACATCTGCATTTATATATATAACAATTCATCAGAATATAAACTAAGTATATGTGAGAATTTATTCATTATAGTAAGTGACTTTTCTGGTAACAACAATTTCTTTTCATTACTGTGATGAAAACAATTTGGATTCCTGATAACAGCACGAAAATTCAATGATACCGCCTCCTTGTTGTACGAAAGGTGGCATGACATTGAGCTCTCTAATTAGGGGCGCAATATAATTTTATCCAGAAATAGCATTTGTACCCATCTATCTCATTTTATTATCTACATACCAGTTTGGTTTAGGGGGAAAACCTTGAATTATCTTGACTAGCGCTTCTCGTTCAGTTCATATCAATCTGTTACTAATTACATGGTAAATTTTAAGAAGGTTGGTCTACTACTTATATCGCATTCTTCTATCATTTTATGCAGGTTGGCCATTGCTTACATTATCTTGCTCGGTTTTTGGTTGGCTTTGCCTTGGGGTTCTCATCTGTATGGCAACTTACTCTCCTCACTCTTGCCGTAGTTCCGCTCATGGTTATTGCTGGAGGTGCATATACAGTTACGATGGCTGGATTATCAAAGAAGGGTGAGGCAGCCTATGCTGAAGCGGCAAAAGTGGCAGAAGAGGTAAGTGAATCTTTATTTTTTACCATAAAAATAGTTAAATGTTCATGGAACATTTGCACTTATGCTGTTCAAAAAATTATATTGCTGAAGAGTTTTAGAGTGATTGATGTCATCCGTTTTGAGGCCTATAAAATAAGGGAATTCATATATGAACTGATTACAATTCAGCAATGACTTCTTTAATATCCTCAAGTTGATGGATGTGGATAGAAGTGGCTATGTAGAATTCAAGGCGATGAAATAAAAGAATTGCTCTTTTTCTTATATCAATCAATCTAAAATTCACTTATAAGTGCCGCAAAATATTGCTATAAATAAGAAACAAAACCCTAAATACAACATAGGACCCTGTCTTTTACTACCAAAAATAAATGGACACAATCTACGAATAAAAACCAAGCTTTTACCAACAATTTAAGCAAAAGTAATGTTCCTGGAAACACAGAATAAACGTGCAAATATGACTGAAAAATAAAACTACTCACTAGATTATGCCTCGGGTCATTTCCATAAGACTTAGTACACACATTCCTTTATTTTAAAAGATTACCTAACTAACTTAAAACATATTTTAATCAAAACAAGAAGTTCTAAGGGAAGAAGTAGAGGGGCTTGCCAACCCTATGGGTGACAAGTGGGTTCAAGGGCTCCACGCCCCATCCATGGAGTGCGGCACACATGTGGGGCTAGATCCAAGGGCCCAAAATGTGCCTCTATATACTACAACAATTTTAGAAATGCTGGCCCAAAAACAATAGATCTTTTGGTTTTCAGAAATAAATACAACTAAAATAACATGCAAGCTGGGTTTTGAACTCAACCAGAAATATTAACAAATATGTGGCATGCAACTCTTATCAAAACACCTACGAAAAGTTGATGTAAATTTTTTTGGGACTCAAGAGGGTGTACAAAGGTCGCTAACTTTGTTATCCACAAAAGAATCAGAGTTCAAAATCAATTGTTACTATTGTAAAGCTCCTCTAAGCAAACCCCAATATAATTTCCAGCAATCATGTACCCATCAAAACCCATCTAAATCTGTCCAATAAAATAAAATGATTCCCAATAACTTTTTCCTTTCTCATACAATCTTTCTCAACCTTCAACTACTATTTTCAGATGCAAAATATGAAGAAAAAGTTGGAACAAACTCACCAAATTCATATGGATTTGCAGACACAGTTTTGTAGCTTTTCTAGCTCGCTGATAGGGCTGAGAATGGGTCGGATCAGGTCCTGTTCCAGGTCCATTGTGATACAGATTTGGATCCGAAAAGTATATATTGGATCCTAATCTGGATCTAATCATATTTGAACCTGGATTAGATCCAGAATATTCGGATCCAGATCAGGATTTGAAAAGTATATATGGGATTCTGATCTGCGACCCTATTCAGATAAAAAATGTTATTTTATATCTATTTTTGGGTAAATATCATTTTATATCTGTAAAATAATATATGGCAAAAAATACAATAATATATATATATAAAATATAATAATTGGGTTGGATCCACTTGTACCTGAATCCGATCTGTATTTACTATTTGGATCCAAATTTTAGATTTGGATCGACCCATCGGATCCAAATCTTCAAAATTGGGGTTTTAGATCCAAATTGGGTAAATTCTCACCCCTACTAGCTAAGTCTTCATGGCTTCTTCTATGTGTTTTTCTTTGTAACTTTTCTTATTTAGATCATTGGTTTTAGAGTCAAGAAGAACTTCTTTTAAAAAACTCCGAGTCCTTGACTTGGACAGAGTGAAAACCTAGTCAACTTGCTTGAGTTTTTCAATTTTGAGTAAGCATGGTGAAGTTTTATATTATGGAAAAATATTGTTGTGCTAACAATAGGATTTGAACTTTATCTCAAGCATAAAGAGGCAAGCACATTCTACCAAAATATTACAGTGTATAAATTCCGGCATAAAACTGAATAACTTGGCCGAACTCGAATATTTCATGAGAGAATTTTTTAATGTGCCAAACTGCGTGGACTAGGGTGAGCATCCTGATTCGGAGAACTTTAAACATGGAGAAGAAATCATGACATAATTGTTTATTCGCAGAGTTTAATTTCTGCTTGCCAATGCCAACAGCTTGCTCATAAATTTATATTTAGCCAATGCTAGACCTTGTCACAAGGAGAAGGTGGGATATCATTTGAAACTTGAAGCCCTCAAGAAGCTTGTGCAGATTAGATACTTAGCATGTTTGCCTAGGCACCTTCATAATTTCAAACTCAAACTAGTGCTGGAATGGATGTAGTTTTCCTTAACTTCAGTCTTAACACACACTTGTTTTCCTCCCTCCTATTCATGCATCTATATATATATGTGTGTGTGTGTGTGTGCGCGCGTGCGCGTGCGCGTGTGCGTGTGATGCAACAACCTTTAAAAACCATCTTATGGCAACAACCTTAGAAAACCATCTTATGGCCATTTGTTTGATCCAAATTTTGAAATATACAATCTTTTCATTCTAATGAACAATCACAGAAAAAGAAAAAAAAATTGAAAACACAACCTAGAAAGTATTTTTTTAGCTCAATTAACATAGGCCGTTCATTTTGGTGAGATGCTTAGATCTAGGCCTTAAAAGAATTTTTTCATTATCAATTTTTTTGGATGGCTTTATTTTCATTAGATGAACAATGTTAAAAAAGAAAAAAATGATTTTGAGTTTATAAAAGCTAAGATCTTGAAATTCACAAAATGAATGGTCTAGATTCGTTTTTGGAGGGGACTCATTTTGACCATATCTAGGGTTCAAATTAAACTTTGTTTTTTTTGGGGGATTGATTATTGAGATGAAGAGAGTGTGTGTGCAAAATTTGAGGTCATACAAGTACCACAAACATGATTTTCTAGAATTGTCGTTGCATTATACTATGATACAACCGTTGCATTGGATCATTGCTCCTATATATATATATATATATATGGGTGTGGTTTGTATAGAGCCTAGGCTCTAAACAATCAAATTAGAGCCTACCTTCATATAGTATCGAGCAAGGTGGTTTCAATATTGGAAATTTTTGTGACAGCCTTAAAATATATTTTCACATTTGTTTATAAAGTTTAAAGGCGTCGAAAATAGTGTAGGTCGACATATCTATGAAAACTTGAAATTCTTTAAAATTGACGGTCCAAAAATGTGTTACAAAATACACTATTTCCAAAAATAAACTTGAAATCCATTTTTTCTCATGTCCATGAATTTTGAGATCGAGATGATCAATTTGAATATATTTGGGCATCAAAACAACCTCTTCTAGTGAGATTTTTGAGGTATGCTCAAATTTGATTGTTTAGAGCCTCGACTCTATATAAACTTTTCCTTATATATATATATATATATATGGGATTGTATACAATGAGACCATTTACTTTTGCTACATGGAGGTCACAATTACTTATAATCATCCAATGTGAAATCTGAGATGTCACAAAGTTCAAGAAAATTTCCTTTGAACTTTGAGTTTTGTCAATGAAATAAATGCAACCACCCAATTTCACATTTAATGGTCAATATGAATTGTGACCACTTTGTACCAAAGATAAATGGTCTCATTATATATTTTCCCTATATATATATATGGAAAAAGCTGGGATTAGCCCACTAGCTCATATGAACATATGAGCCCAACGGCCTAGATTTAATCTGGGCCGATCTGACTATCACGGATGTCCAGTAGTACTTGAATTATTTTTTTTCTACAAATCCAAATCACTTGAAATTTTAGGTGTGTGTTCTTCTCATCAAGACGCACCTAATCAAAATATAAAAAAAATTATTTGTGAAAAACAAAATAACCAAAATACCGCTCGAAACTTTTTGGGGGTATTTTGGTAAATTTATTTCATGTAAAATATTTTTTTGATATTTTTCAAAGATTCACCTATTTTTGATAAACACATGCCTAAAATTTCAAGTGATTTGAATTTGTAGAAAAATAAATAAAATTCAAACACTACCGGACATCCGTGATCGTCAGATCGGCTCAGATTCAATCTGGGCCGTTGGCTCATATGTTCATATGAGCTAGTGGGCTAATCTCAGCTTTTTCCTATTATATATATATATATATATACATATATATATATATATATCTCCAAGATATACATTCTGGTGTGACGCCTGATCTTATAGTTATTTGATTTCTTTTTGTTAAGTCTCTGCATCTAGGCATACTTCAAATGTTTGATCGATAATAGATCAAAATTTTTTCTATTTCCTGAAATTTCTATTGCATGAGATCGATAAAGTCTGATGTCGGTCATATTTTGAATTGGAAGAGAGTTTGTGGCTGCTTCCTTGTTTCTTTTTTAAAACTAGATTTTTTGTTGATTTCTCTGGTCCTACATAATTTGTATGGATTTACGATTCAAGATTTGTTAGAAATGACTCCAAATGTTTCAAAGCTTACTTCATTTGATGATTTATTTATTGTATTCTGCATCATACAGAATCGGTCATGCCGTTTTCCCTAGTCTTTGTAACGGAGGTATGATTATTATGTGTTTGCCTGCTTGTGTTCCTTGGTATAGCTAATATGATGCATGGCATTGAAATGTTCCGAGTCATAATGTTAAGGATGTCTCAATCCTTGTGCTACAAGTATCCTTATGTGTTGACATGTAACTTTGACTGAACAAGTTTTCCACAGAGTTGCAGGGTGGTTAAATTTTCCCTCAAGTCTCGTCACCTCCAAATATATGTGTAATTGCATCTTATGAGTTTTATTTGAATGTGATTCAACCTAAGTGTGTCCCTAAATTTTCTCACTAGCCACAGATAAATCCTTTTCATATGGATCAGTGAACTATTCACCATCCCACTGAGAATCCTTACCTAGCATAATCAGCAAGTATAGTTTTTCTTCCTCTTCCTGGCATGCATTATCAAACCCCTCTTAACTTGAGGATGCATTGTGATTAATGGTTGTCGACCTGAATGTGCTGATTTTGTTTCAGACATATTTTCTTTTGTCCAACTTGTTTTCTAAATTTCATGAAGACTCCCTAAGGTACTCTGATTTGGATATAGTTTAGCTGCCTATGGGAAAGTACTCCGCTGCATATATATTGGTTTATGAGGTCAGTTTGCACATAAATGGTACAATTCAAGATGGGAAAAGCCCGCTATGTGACGTGAGGTTACACATGGGAATAGTACATTAGTACTGATCCTGTTGAGATATTTTCAGTTGTTGCAAAGATGAAAGTCTTTCCAAAACTCCCAAAAGATTGGAATGTGTTCTCTGGCACCTTACAAGTCAGTAGGCGCACATGTTAGTAGTGCTGCCTCTGAATTCTTAGTTATCGCTGTATTCTGATACATCTTTGTGTTTGACTAGGTCAGGTGATTTCACAAATTCGCACAGTTCATTCTTTTGTTGGGGAGGACAAAGCAAGTAAAGCATATTCAACTTCACTTGAAACTTCCTTGAAGTTGGGGAGAAAAAGTGGCATGGCCAAAGGACTGGGTGTCGGCATAACCTATGGTCTACTGTTTGGTGCGTGGGCCTTACTACTCTGGTATGCAGGTGTCCTTGTCAGGCATCAAGCAACTAATGGTGGCAAAGCCTTCACAACAATTCTCAATGTTGTTATCAGTGGAATGTAAGCTCTTAGATGGAATCTATCTGGTTGCATTCTATATTTCGAATTTATTTTTCTTTCCTGAAAACATTTTTGGGGCTTTGTAGATCACTTGGTCAAGCAGCTCCGAATCTCAGTGCCTTTGCTGAAGGCCGGGCAGCTGCAAGCAATTTAATGAGTATGATTGAGAAAGGTCCGAGTGTGTCTGTGCTGTCGGAAAATGGAGTAGTTTTACCAAATGTGGCTGGCAATATTGCATTTTGTGGGGTTACTTTTTCTTATCCCTCTCGAGCGGGTCTAATATTTGAAGATCTAAGCCTTTCTATTCCAGCTGGGAGTACTTTTGCAATTGTCGGTCCAAGCGGTTCAGGGAAAAGCACAATTCTATCCCTGGTTGAACGTTTTTATGACCCAACTTCAGGTATTTCTGAAACATATAATCATTAATAAAATTATAGCATGTGTTTGTAAAGGAATGTCTTAGAAAAGGTGCTGATGGTAGTTGCCCAATACTTACATGAATGGTTATTCTATGATTTGCTATATGATATTTGGTACTCACCAGGTGTTATTATGTTGGATGGGCATGACCTCAAGAGTCTGAAAATGAAGTGGCTGAGGAGCCAAATTGGACTAGTTAGTCAGGAACCAGCGTTGTTTGCTACCACCATTGCTGAAAATATCAGCTATGGAAATGAAAGTTCTGATATTCAGATGATTATGGAAGCTGCAAAAGCTGCAAATGCGGATTCTTTTATCCGAAGATTGCCTGAAAATTACAGCACTCAGGTTTGTTACAACAGAGGGAACAAGGTTTTAAAACTGTTCTGTGGGGCTAAATGAAACATCTGTACTTAGGTTTTTTATTTGCTTTTACTTGTTTGACTTGGCAGGTTGGATATGGTGGCACCCAGCTTTCTGGAGGGCAGAAGCAGAGGATTGCAATTGCTAGAGCAGTGCTAAGAAACCCTAAGATTTTACTTCTTGATGAAGCAACCAGCGCACTTGATACAGAGTCTGAGCACCTTGTTCAGCAGGCACTTGATACTATTATGTTAGGCCGGACGACTATTATTATTGCACATCGGTTATCTACAGTTCGCAATGCCAACTGTATTGCAGTTCTGCAAAATGGCAAGGTCGTTGAATGTGGCACCCATGAACAGCTGATATCGACTGGAAAAGATGGCGTGTATGCCTCTCTGTTGAGCTTACAGATATCAGCAAATGATGAGCTTCCAAGCAAGACACTTCCTAACCAGACAAAGTAAGGCTGCACTTTCTTTTTCTTTCAAGATACCCTAAACGATTCTGGATTTCATTCTTTAGATCTAGCTTTATGGATTCTTCACTCTTATCTTACCTTAAATTGTGTTCACTAGGAATTTCCTTAAGACTCCCCATTTTCCCACATGCCCCACCTCTGAGTTAGATTATCCGAACCCAAAATTCAAGGATCTACAATCACAGAGCGACATCCCTCATTCGGAAAAGAAAAATTCAAACGCTACTCCATATTTCTGGAAATTAGTCAGACTGAATACGCCTGAGTGGCGGTTCGCAGTTCTTGGCTCGTTGGGTGCCATCCTGGCAGGCATGGAGGGTCCTCTCTTTGCTCTTGGGATAACTCATTGCCTGACCACTTTCTATTCCCCTGACAAGCTACATGTCAAGCATGAGATTGAAAGGATTTCACTTATATTTGTTGGAGCAGCTGTGGTTACTCTTCCCATATATTTGTTGCAACATTATTTTTATACTTGGATGGGGGAGCGCCTTACTGCTCGAGTTCGTAGCATGATGTTCTCAGGTCTTATTAGCATTGTTCATCTACAATTTTGATATAATGTTGCATATCCCTGTTTTACATATCCATTTCCACCTCTCTTGGCCTAGTTAGGTTTAACCAATTTGAATGGTTTCTTAACTGCAGTTATACTTCGAAATGAGGTTGGCTGGTTTGATTTGGATGAGAATAACTGTGGATCATTGACATCACACTTAGCAGCAGATGCGACGTTGGTGAGAAGTGCATTGGCAGACCGTATTTCTACTATTGTACAAAACATCTCCCTTACTGTCACAGCATTTACCATTGCATTTATGCTGACTTGGCGCATGGCAGCCGTTGTAATTGCTACATTCCCACTACTTATTGGTGCTTCTATCGGTGAAGTAAGTATTTAACTTGAAAGCTGGGGTTTTTTCTCCTTGAATATGAGTCTAATTCTTGGGCCACGTGTGGATTCACTAAATTTAGTACTTTGTAACTATACTTGATATCCTTCTATGATTTCATTTGACTTCAGCATTGTGTTGCCAAATCATGTGTAAGTTATACCTCTTGGTTAGGGGTGGCTATGGACCCAGACCTGACCCGGGACCCACTGGGTATACCTAAATAGGTCCGGGTATGAGTCCAACATTTGGACCCGGCAAGTAGGGTCCAGGTCCAAAACCTGGACCCGAATACTATTCGGGTCCAGGTTCGGTTGGGCCTGACCCGTACCTGTAAATTGTTGGAGATAAAATACTTCAGGCCCTATTAGTTTGGGTGTATTAAAGATCGTATACAATAAGAATTCATAATCATCTTTAGCTATTAAATGACAAATAAGACGACTTGAAATCTAATGGCGGGTTGTGACCTTGTTGCCAATAATTTGGGTATATGATAGTAAGGAAAGGGCAAAAAATAAAAAAAAGAAGCTCATAGTGAGGGTGGCCAGACCAGACATGGGACCTGATGGGATAGATCTGGGACCTGACGGGTATGGATATGGGTCCAACTTTTGGACCCGATGGGTCAGGTCCAGGTCCAAAACTTGGACCCGAATACATTTGGGTCTGGGTCCGGGTCCAGCAGGGCCTGACCCATACCCATTGCCACCCCTATTGCTGGTACATGAAGGTTTATCATGGGTTAAAAATTTAACTGGACACATTTTGAAGATGATGATAATGGAAATGCCTTTTCTTGTTGCTCCTTTTTAAAGACTCTGATGCAAGTCTTATCTTGCTTAAGATCCATGTCCTCTGTTTGAAAACATTGCTTCATTTCATATTATTAATTTTTTTTTATATTTCAGCAGTAGGTATCGAACTTAAGATGTAGCGTTGTTGACGCCAGCTGCTAACCACTCCAGCCCACGCCCAAGCCCAATTCCTAAAAGGATGAGTCAGCTTGTTTGGTTTTTCTTGGGACAAACTTAAAAGGATTTGAACGATTGACCTCTCTCACCCAAACTGATATTCTACCACATTTCATATGAAATGTCCCTCTTTGACAACCTTGGGAATTAAGATTCATGTATGCCTAGTTTTCCTGTAATACTGGAAATACAATCTTTGAACTCTCAGGACACCAATGATCTAGTTTTGATCATCCTTTGAACTTGATAAATGATCTATTGCTCTCTAGGGTGATAGCAAATGCCTGCTTATATACTAATATGCTAGTGGCTTTCTCGGTCATAATAAATGCTGTTTCTGATCATTATTTCATCCATAATCGCATTATGTTTTATATGATTGGTTCACCAATTTATTTATTGATTTTGGTTGGGGACCCAACAAAACCTCAGTTCTCCTAGCCAAAAAGAAATGGTATGAAATTCAGATGGGCAGTGCTGTGGCTTATATTGTTCCCTCACATCACCATGCACCATAACACACATTTAAGTTCTTTTCTCATATACATATTATGCAGTTCCTCCTGTCATCTCATGACCATCTTTGTTTCTTTCTCTAGTTCATTCTCAGAATTTTGGATTCTTGCAGTCTATTGCTATCATGAATCTCTCAACTAGCTTATGATCCTTGGGCGCAGCAACTATTCCTCAGGGGGTTTGGAGGAGACTACAACAGTGCTTATTTTCGAGCATCAGCTGTAGCTCGAGAAGCCATCAACAATATCCGAACAATTGTTGCATTCTGTGCAGAGGATCGAGTTTCAGCCCTATTTGCTCTGGAGCTCTACCTTCCAAGGAAGCGAAGCCTTTTACGTGGCAACATATCTGGACTAGGCTATGGAATGTCCCAGTTTTTTATGTATTGTTCATATGCGATTGCTCTCTGGTATGCAAGCCTTCTCATGAGACATGGGAAATCAGATTTTGGTGACATCATGAAGTCCTTCATGGTGTTAGTGATAACTGCTCTAGGTGTGGCAGAGACGCTTGCTCTGGCCCCTGATATAGTCAAGGGATCACAAGCTCTTGCTTCAGTTTTTAACATCCTTGAACGAAAAACTTTAATTGAGCCTGATGACCCCTCCTCAGAGGTAGTCACTGAAGTTAGTGGAGACATAGAATTGAAGAATGTGGGGTTCAGGTACCCTGTCAGGCCAGAAGTAGTAGTGTTTGATGACTTGAATTTGAAAGTTGAGGCAGGCTGCACTGTTGCTATCGTAGGTCAAAGTGGTTCTGGCAAGAGCTCCGTAATTGCACTCTTAATGAGGTTCTATGACCCTATTTCCGGTTGTATACTTATTGACGGGCATGACATTAGAGGCATGAACCTGAAATCTTATCGCAAGAGAGTCGGTCTGGTTCAGCAGGAACCTGCATTATTCTCCACCACCATATATGAGAACATCTTATATGGCAGAGATGGAGCATCTGAAGTAGAGGTACTGAGGGCCTCTAAGGCAGCTCATGCTCATGGGTTCATCAGCTGCATGCCTGATGGTTATAACACCAGAGTAGGAGAGAGAGGTGTTCTTTTATCGGGGGGTCAGAAGCAAAGAGTCGCCATTGCTCGAGCTATCTTGAAAGACCCCTCAATCCTTCTCCTTGATGAGGCTACTAGTGCCTTGGATGCGACTTCAGAAAATCTGGTACAGAGAGCACTAGATAAGCTAATGGAGGGAAGGACAACAGTTGTGGTGGCGCATAGGTTGTCTACCATCATGAATGCTGATAAGATTGTTGTGCTGGAAAATGGAAAGGTGAAGGAAAGTGGGAGCCATGAGGAGCTCACCAACATGGTTGGTGGCACATACACTCAGCTTGTGTCACTACAGCAGCGGACTGTTTTAGATTCACCTTAGCTGATCACTAAAATTAAGGTCATTGGTTTATAGGAGTTAAAGTATCAAAATCATATTGCCAATAATTCAACAACACTAATATGATGGAAATCTTGTTATGTTTTTGAGGGCCCAAGTTTGCCTTGAGGTACCCATATGGGTTCATATTTTATTGCATGATTCTTTTGGCCCTGAAACTATAGATTGAAAGGTGCTGTTTCCATTTTAATATTTGTATTAATGTTTTAAAAAAGCCAAAAAAGCATCCATCTGAATTGGAATTGCTTGATCTAGATGTAAGATCGATCAGGCCGGTCCAGATCTCAACATATATCATGAACTGGCCGGTTCCCCCTTGAACTCAACGATTCACTGTAGGAACTGTTCAGTTCTGTCAATGGACCAACCAGTTCTTACCAAAAACTGGTTTTTACCGAAAACCAATTGGTTCCTACCAAAAACCGGTTCCACAATTTCTTATTCGTACATTTTCTTCCATTTCTATTGTATATAAATTTTTTATTCAATAGGGATCCAACACGCCCATGTGGGGGGTAAGGGGGGGGGGGGGGGGGGGGCATGTACATTGGCCTTCGGGTAAACTGATTGACCATTTATACAGCAGCTAAAGCCCTCCTCCCTTACCTTAATCCCCGATGTGCGAAAATTTCAACCCATTGTTTTAGCCCATATGCTCCAATGGAATTAAGCATGTTTAAGACGAAAATTCAAGCGCTTAAGCATTCATTAAGTTGCACCATATGCTATATTGAATATGCGCCTATCCCCTATTAATGGAGTTTATGCATTTAAGAATTTAGGCCTATAAAATACGTTGCAAATACAGAATGAAAATTTAACCATTTTGGTCATTCATATCGCTCTTTTATAATTGTTTTTTCCGTACGATAAAACATTTAAGCATATTGGGCGTTTACCAAATCCTTTAAGCATATCGAACAAGAAAACTATTCAAACATAAGGAGGAAAATACAAACAAGTTAAAGTGTAATTGGAGTCAACTAAATCATAAATCACTTTCATAATTCATATAACATACAAGAAAGAAAAATCATTGGAAAAACAAAACAAACTAAAAAAAATGTTATGACAAAAGGATTAACAAGTTAACTGCCCAAATAATAATGTATACCACAAAAAATTGCAAATTTGTTTCACTATATGAGAATCTAATGATCATTTATCAAATGGACTAGAAAAATTTGATGCCAGTAAAATTAAATAAAAACAACTACAATAGAAAAAGGAATATTGAATTTTTTATTTTTTTTCACTCTTCCTTTATCTTGAATTGGGTTTTCCTTTTTTACACACTTGGATTGGGTTTTCCTTTTTCACTCTCTCTCTCTTGGATTAGGTTCGTTTTTTACTCCCTCTCTATCTCTTCTTTTCTCTCTCTTGAATATTGGATTTGGTTTTTTCTCTCTTTCTCTCTTATGGGTTTTTATTTTTCATTCTATCTTCCTCTTTCCCTTCCATCCCTACCCCTCTCAATTAGGCACGTGATTGTGCCCATCAATAGACACAAATTTAAATACGTCACGTCTAGAGGGACAAAATATTTATAATAATATGAATGAAAATAAATAATTAATTCAATAAATTAATTTTGGGGGTGATTAAAAATTTTCAGATAATAAGGGTTGTGTTTGTGGAACTTGATAACATAATTTGAGTTTTCAGTGTTATGTAAAAGCCAAGCAATGTCTTCTAAAGTTGCTTTATCTTGACCTGCCTACTCTAGGATGTGAATTTATTTCAATAGATTTTGAAGGACTTCAAGATCCGTAAGGAGTTCTGCACATCCCGAGTCTCTTTTTGCACCACTTTTTTTCATGTTATGCTTTGTAACTGATGCAGAAAAATTTAAAGAAATAGTGTAATTATCAAGAAACAAAACCAAACATAAGCACAATTCAAAGAAATATATGGTTTTTTTTCTACATCCAAGCTAAAGTTGTAAAAGCCTTCTCTTAGGCCCCATACACCTATTTATAATATTATGTACTGTTTTAAATACAAAAAATGTCCAAACAAATAATACATTGACCATATATGCCAACTTAAACTTAAAATTCACAATGATAATTTTATCCCTGTAAACAGTATTTGTGAATAGTATTTATGAAATAAACAAAACGTACAAAAACCCTAAAATCCCTAAAAAATTAGAAAACCCTATAAATAAACTTTAAAACTAAAATTATAATATATATCATTGGCCCTCTACCATTTCAGGGGTGCACAACGATTTATACTTTCTAATCTCATAGAGTCCAAATGATGTTGCCTCTTATTATTCTTACTCCTGAACAATGTTTACCGACATGCTTGTTTCAATCAAAAGCCATGATTTCTTGAACAAAATAGGTGAACTGCTTATGTTGTGTTTCAAAATGGCTAGTGATTTCTAATTTGTTTGGGACAAATTTATTTCAAAACAACTGTTCTTTTGAAACTTGATAACGGTATCTCAGGAATAAACGATACTTGGAACTTGTTTGGGACATTAATTGAACTAGGGTTGTCAATGGGGTTGGGTCAACTCGCAGTAACGGATCAAACTGATTTAGGTCCCGGTTTAACTTTTGTACTTGAGGAGTCGGAGTCGGAGTCGATTCCAGAAGTATGACCCGAGAGTTGGCTCGGGTTGGGTCCGGGTCTAGCTCATATTTTCTTTTTTCTTGAACAAGTCTAGCCCGTATTTTCTATATATAATATCACGACATATATGTTGACTCGGAACCGATTTTTTTGAACAAGTCTAACCTGTATTTTCTATATATAATACAAATATGTTGTGATATTATATAATAAATATAATATCACAACATATATAATACATATAACACATATATGTATTATATAATCCATATAGTTTTATTTTTTTTATATTTTGACTCGGAACCGATTGGTCTTGTCGATTTGGGGTTGGGCTTGACCTAGACGTGACCCAAGTTGTTACCCACCTAATGTGAACTCAACTCATTGTGGATCCATGGATGACCACGTCTTGATGGGCTAATTGTTTCACGCCTCCGTGAGAGCCAATAAGATAGAATCTATATGTATGAAGGCCAATGAATATACTTTAAATGTTATTGTTCTTGGATATAATCATCATCATTGTTTTAGTTTTTTTTTAATTAATTAGGGTCGGCTACATGAATCTTGGTTCTTGATTATACTATATTAAAAGATACTATAAGTCATCATTGTTCTCGGATATTCAAACCCTAAAATTTAGAGTGTCGGATCACATTCATGTGCAGTTTTTTGGGTGTATCAAGAAAGGAGCCCTCTACTTACTCATCTTTAACTCTCTCCCGAGGTCGAACTACCCTTAAGTCCTTCAATCCCAACAATCATCCTTTATTTATATAAAGTTGGTACATTTATCATGGAATTCGTGTAACTGCTCAATTAATTATATCTAGTTACAAAATTGGAACAAAATATCCTCTGCTTGATGAACACATGAAAATAGTAATAAAAAAAATTAAAGAAAATAAGGGGAATGTGACTCAATTGTCCCAATTAACCTTACTTGTTGCATGGTAAACCCTCATCTTCAAAGCTTCTCTGTATTCGTTGTTCTGTGTTCACTCCGCCTGTGCATCTGTCAATTGTATTTATTATATCTTCTCCATCGGGGACTTCATCCTTTTTATTTAAATTTCGAAGTCCAACAAAGTGGGAACGGTTCTTTTAAGTGAAAATGGAGTTTTCTTCCCAACCATCATAGACATGGGACTTTACGGCCAATCCTCTTTTAACATCTGTTATATAGCAGTTAGAATTTGGTTTGGGTAGGCATAATTGGCAAATGTTTGGATGCTTCATTCTTTCATACATTGGTACCAAAGTAGGCACTACTTTTTTAGAGTGCTTACCCCCTGTCCTACATATTCTTGAACTGATTTGATCTTTTAATTCAAATATTTTTAATCTTGTCATTTTATTGCATATTGTACGTTAGTGAACGTGGTTTGACATATTTGGATATCATCATCATCTGAGTCTTATCACAATCATCTGTGGTCGGCTACATGAAGTTTGTTCCGACATTATGTTCTACCAAGGGTCATACCTTTAGTCAAGCTATATGTCACTATACCTTTTCTCATTACTTCTATCTATGTTCTTTTAGGCCTTTCTTTTGCGCTTTTAGATCCTTTTACTTGACTAAATCTCCTCTCTTACCTGGTGTTGTTCTAGGTCGATAATGCACATAACCATACCACCTAATTCTACTTTTCTTTATTTTATTGCCTATTGGAGTTACTGCTAAATTCTTTGAGATGAATTTATTCCTAATTATATATTTCTTTGTCTTGCCACTCATTAATCTCAACTACACTCACTATGGATATGTTATTGGCTTCCCAACATTCCATCCTGAAGAGTATGGCTGGTCTTACAACCATCGTATAGAACTTCCCTTTCAGTTTCATTAGTATGAGATAATCACATAAGATTCAAGAAGTACATCTCCATTTCATCCAACCTGCTTTAATTCTATGAGCAATATCTTTCTCGATCTCTCTTTCGCATAGATTATCAAGTTGCAATATAAAAAATAATCTCTTTTAAGAACTTCTTGGCCATCAATCTTAACTAAGTCCTCATTTCTACTATTATTATTACTAAACTTGACACCATCTCTACAGAGCTTCATACATTACATAGCCTCATTGTATGGATACCTAGTTAACTTGTCCAATCATTTATTTGACATAATTTTATAAAAAATTTACCCCCTATCATAAATTAATAGGATGTCTTCTTGCTCACCACAATTAAGCGGCATTATGTCCAAATCCATCACCTATCACCAAAATTTAGAGTTTATTTGAATTTATTTTAAAGCCTTTTACCGTGATTATATAATTCTTAAATCACATATGATTATCCATCCTACTTGCACTTCGGTTAAGCAGCTAATTGATTGAGATATTGAGAAACACCTCAAGTAGTTGGCCCCATGGCAACCCTTCGAGCATTGCATTATGAATTCATACCCATGTAATGATTTGTATTTGGTTGGGGGTTTGAATGTGGTTCATCCATAATCAAGGATGAGTCATTTAAGATTTGTAAAATTTCACACCCCAAAATTTGAAATCTCAACCAGTATGTCGCGACTTGCCTCGGCTAGGGGACTTGCCACCTAGCCTCCCCCTAATTTACTCAGCCAAGTCCTGAGTCTAACACAGATCCTTTTAAAAAAAAAAGAGAATTTTGAAAGACTAAAATCCAAGTAATAATAGTAAATTGAAATCTAAAACAACTTTAAAAATTTAACACAAGTTAAAGATGTAGAGGAAAATTGGATTAAAAAAAGCAATATATAGTTTGGGGCATTTCAAAAAGTTTCAAAAGATGAGGTATATATAAAAATCGTGATTATGGCAAAAATCACTCGCCAGTCTTTGCTAAATACATCCAAATCATATAGAAAAATATTATAAAACAATCCAACATTTTTCAAATGTTTTTAAATTTTTTTTGATTTTTTTTCAAATCCCCAGTTGTACACCCAACTCATGTAAACTCAGCCTCGCCCCTAGTTACTCGCCTGAGCCCGAGTGGACTTGGCAAGTCACGACACACTGATCTCAATCTATTTCTAATGTTTTCGAGATTCACTCTTGCTTTGAGATGCTTCAAATCATAAGAGGATATCTAGAATCTATAAAAATAGAGTTTGATACTTTGATTTCCACCTCAAAGAAAATAAAAATAAAAACATATTATTGTCTTCATATACCTTGACTATTGACTTAGAAACCTCCGGATTCTCTTATATTATTAATGAAGATTTAATGCCCATCATCAATTGATTCACATGTTTAGAATTGTATTCAATTCATTATTCTTAACTTTAGGAATTCTTCCTCTTTGTTTCTCATTGGTGTGTGAGAATATATTTTCCTTAAGTCTTTGGAGGTGCATAGGCTTGCCCTTTTTCCCCCCTTTTTGGCCAGCTCATTGGTGAATAGGTCCCCTTCCTATAGTAAGAATGAATTTCTCAGTCCCATCTTCCCCCCATTACGGCCTACCACTAGAAACACCTTGAGCTCATTTCTATGTGTATTTGTGATGATCTTAACTTCAAGCATTCTTTTCCTTGGTAGAAAAACCGCTTGAGCTTTCAGTTTCAAGGGTATGTGATGAGTCTTTATGTGATCTTATAATGTCAAGGAAGATCTTATACTTATCATCAATTGATTCACCATGTTTAGAGGGAGATGTCATATCAAGATGTAAGCATTGTAAAGCTCTCAGGATTTAAGCATTGTAAAGCTCTCAGGATTTTGTCAGTGGCTTTTGAACCATACATCATTTACAGAAGCCGAGGAGGTATGAGTCATTGATGGTTACCATTTTAGGTTTAGGCTTTGTTTGAAATTCAAAACAGTTCCCAGACCTCCTGAGTTTTCAGTTTCAAAGCATACAGTCATGTTGTTTACTTATATTCTCAAGGAAAATCTTATACTGATCATCAACCGATTTGCCATGTGTAGAGGGAGATATATAGTATCGCCAACCTTTGTGGATTTCGTTAGTAGCTTTCCAACCATCTAGTATTTGCAGAAATGATAGATGTAGGAATTATTTTTAAAATCTTGTTTTGCCTTTTAGGGTTTGTTGGTTTGAAATTTCAAAAATAGTTCAGATGCCTCATGAGTTTTCAGATTCAGAATATATGAGTGGTTGTTTTATCTTATATTATCGACGAAGAAAATAGGATGAATTATTTTTAAAATTATGTTTTGGCTTTTTGAAGTTGTTGGTTTGAAATTTCAAAAATAGTTTAGAAGCCCCTCATGAGTTTTCAGATTCAGAATATATGAGTAGTTGTTTTTTCTTATATTATCAACTAAGAAAATAGGATGAATTATTTTTAAAATTATGTTTTGGCTTTTTGAAGTTGTTGGTTTGAAATTTCAAAAATAGTTCAGAAGCCTCGTGAGTTTTCAGATTCAGAATATATTCTCAACGAAGAAAATGTGCTTATCAATTCAAAATATGAGAATGGAGATATCACAGGAGATATGTATTGCAAAGCTCTCTAGAATTTGTGAGTGGCTCTTCATCCATTTAGAGTTCACAAAAGCTCATGATGTAAAATCATTTACAGTTATCTGTTGGCTTTTAAGATTTGTTGGTTTGAAATTTGAAAAGGAATTAGAATTTGGTAACCATTAGTGATCAAATTTCAAGATTAATGGCTACTTGTTGATGATTCTTAATCCAGCCTGTGCCAATCTCCTATCATTTTCTGGATTTATGGCCCCTTGCCAATTTTTGAACCTAGCCACATATTTTTTTACGGAAATATTGGTGGGGACATTGGATGCCAAATTTTGCTCAATTGCTAAAAGGCCGAGGGTATATTTGTTTGTAGATTGGAAAAAAGATGCGGTATTCAGCCGGCGTAAGAGCTCATTGTTCGAATATATTTTTCAGTACCTTGGGTCCCCGATGCGGAATAAAAGAGAAGCCGGTCAATAAAGCCTTGTCATACAGTGGAATTTCTGACAGTCTCAGAATTACCCTAGAATGGGTTAGAATCTTTTTAAGCACTCTAAGAGGCCACCTGCCAAGTTTCGTCGCAACCCGACATGTCTAATGCAGCGTAGACAAAGAAACAATTTCGAAAAAATCAGCCACTAGCACCCTGAAACAGACTCCATAACTAAAACTCTATTTTTGGTACGTTAAACAGTTATGGGACCACTGCCATTGGATTCGGTACGGTCGAAAACCTTTAGGGGTCAAGTTTCGACTTAAACGGACATTCCAAAACAAAGTTATGGGTGAAACATTAAAAAGGGGTAGGCCGCCATTTTCGTGCGGCCTCCTTGCACCAATCTCCATTCAAGGAGACTGGTTTGCATAGTCACGAGCAGTAACTTTGAAGACTCGTATCTCAATCGTCTGGAGTCGGATCGTGTTCAAATTTGGTGAGCAAGTTCATCTTGTTAAGACGAGCGTTTTGATATGTGGCACGCCTCGTGATGACACCCGAGCAGGAAGAAAAACAAGAGAGAAGTTGGCGATTTGTTAAGACAAGTGTAGAAAATTTAGCAGTAGCACGCCTTCCTCGAGTGGCTATATCACAGCTCTCGCTTACGTGATCGACGTATAACCAATTGCATTATGTATGTAAGGTCCAAGGCTATGCCTGGTTCGAACCTCGTGTATGATGAACAGTTGGATTCAGCACATGAAAGCGTTAAAGTTGCTGTAGATTTTGGCCACCAAATTTCAAGATCCGGCTAAAAACCCTAGACGACGAAATCTTCGTCCAAACACGAAATCGAGCTGCGTTTGCTGCAATGTGATCGTGACGGCATGCTCAATGCAATTCAGTGAAGAAATCAAAGAAACACATCAAGAAACAAGGACACTATCGATCAGAAATTTTCAAGATCTATACAAATTTCGAGTCGCATGATCGTGGCCTAAAAACGTCATCCATGACTCGAAGTTGGTATCAAATCGATCATCATGTCAAGCCCGACAACATCTTTGGGGCCAAACGGACGTCGGAGAAACCCCAGATCATCCGTGGAATATCACGCACGTTCTAGGGCAGCAGTAGGGACTGTTTTTGAATTTCATGTATTATTGGGCACGGGCAAAACAATCCTTTTGTACCCATTTCTATATTTAATTTTAATTCAATTAAATTATAATTATCATCAATTAGGCTAGATTTTAGGCATCCACCCATGTTTGGGCCCAATTCCATAAATATATGCTAAACCGAATTGTAAAAGGACCCCTCATTTTTCAATCTCATGAATAAAATTTGGGAGTTTTCACATTGCAATTGTGGACATATCTTGGAGACAAAGAGAGGAGAGAGAGAAAAAGTTTGGTACCCTCTGGTGAAGGTAATTTTCTCTCTCCTCCTCTCATCTCTCTCTTTCTCTCTCCTCTTCTCGTATATCTCTTTCTCTCCTCTTCTCATCTCTCTTTCTCTCTCCTCTTCTCATCTATCTCTTTCTCTTCTCCTCTCATCTCTCTCCTCCTCTCATATCTCTCTTTTTCTCTAATCTTGTCTATCTTTTTCTCTTTCCTCTCTCTTTCCTGATCTTCCTTGCTTTCTTAATCTATATCTTCCTTCTTTCTTCATGTTCTCTTCTTTCTGTCTCTTCTCCATTCATGCCTGATGGAGCTTATCGTTAGGTGTGACGTCTTCTTACTCCTGGAACATAAACAGTGAGCCGTGCCTTAACCCGACTGGCGGGCCGGGCTTCTGTCCAAGTTCCCTTGTCTCTTCTTCTATGTCATGGATGGCGGAACCCCATCGCCGTCCATGTCTTCTCTCTTTTGTCTCTTCTCTTATGTCATGGACGGTGGAAGCTCATCGCCATCCATGTTTTCTCTCTCCTCAATCATGGACGGTGGAAGCTCATCGTCGTCCATATTTTGTTTCTCCTCTGTCATAGACAGCGGAAGCTCATCGCCGTCCATGTTTTCTTTCTCCTCTGTCATGGACGGAGGATGCTCGTCGCCATTCATGTTTTCTCTCTCCTCTATCATGGACGATGGAAGCTCATTGTTGTCCATGTTTTCTCTCTTCTATGTCATGAATGGTAGAAGCTCATCGCTGTCAATGTTTTCTCTCTCTTCTGTCATGGACGGCAGAAGCTCATTGCCGTCCATATTTTTTCTCTCCATCCTGGATGGCGAAAGTTCAGTGCCGTCCATGCTTTCTCTCTCCTCTGTCATGGACGACAGAAGCTCATCGCCGTCCATATTTTCTCTCTCCGTTGTCATGGACAGCCGAAGCTCATCGCCGTCCATGCTTTCTCTCTCCTCTGTCATGGACGGTGGAAGCTCATTGTCATTCATGTTTTCTCTCTCCCCTGTCATTGATGGCAAAAGCTCATCACCGTCCATGTTTTCTCTCTCCGCTGTTATGGACGGTGGAAGCTCATCACCGTCCATGCTTTCTCTCTCCTCTGTCGTGGACGGTGGAAGCTCATCACCGTCTATGTTTTCCCTCTCCCCTGTCATGGACGGCGGAGCCTCATCGTCGTCTATGTTTTCTTCTTTTCTTTCTCTCCTCTGTCATGGACTGTGGAACTCCATCGTTGTCCATGTTCCTATCTTTCCCTTCTCTCCCCTGTCATGGATGGCGGAACCCCATTGCCGTTCATGTTTCTCTTCCCTCTTCTCTGCTCTTCTATGCCCTTCTTCTCCCTCTTTCTTTCTTCTCTCATATCTCTCCTTTTCTCTTCTATTTTCTTCTCCTTCTCTCTTTCCCTCTCATGTGATCAAGGCTGGCTAAGTCAAACACTGCCATGGTAGTCTCGTCGTCTAGCAGTATTGCTACTGTGTCGGTCTGAGTTACCGTTCCCGTCTTGCTGCTATGATAGACTAGCCATCGTGTCAAGCTAGTCGGTGATCGTTCTATCATCTAATAGTATTGCTGTTGTGCTGGTTTGAGTTACCGTGCCTGTCTTGCTTCCACGTCGGGTCAATCACTTACTGGTTTAACTATTGTGTTAGTGCCACTTGGTCAAATTCCTCTCTTCCCCATTCTTTTATTATATCTCTTTCTTCTCCTTTCATCTATCCTCTTACCCATTTTTTTTTCTTCTTCTTTTGAATGTGCATGCTTATGTTCATTCGCCCAAAGACAAGGTGGGGTCCCTTAGCCCACTTGTCTTGTAAATTAATCGTGCGTGTGATTGCAGAAATAGGAGAGTTCAGGCCATGGGAGGGTATTTTGAATCAGTTGTAGGACTGGGGGGCCTTCCGTCGTGATCTAAGAGGGTGCCCGCGCGAGTCAGACTGAGTGAGTCACGGACCCAGGTGAGGTGTGTCTCACCTCACATTAAAATTCCTCTCTTGTCGGTTGGTATAGCTACCCTTGTTTCCTAACAAGGTTCCCGAAAGAGCGATCTCAAGTCCTGTGTTTCCCTGAAACCCGAGGCATGTGCCACCAGGTCATCCTGACCTGGAGGGCGAGATCAAGGCACATAACCAGCTTGACGACTCCACTGGGGGTACACTACCCTTTCGTCGCATCGTCCTTGTTTGGCTAGTCTCTCTTTTATTTTTTGTTTTTCTGCATACACATGGCTTCTGGGTTTCTTAACCCATTTATCCGGATCGGGGATTTCCTCATCCACGCATTTGCGAGTGTCCCCAGAGAATAAGTTCCTCGAACTTCGTTCCCAGCCTTCCTTTTGAGCAAGGACCTATTGTCTAGCTCCCAAGTCTTAACCTAGAGAGGAGTGAGAAGGGGATTAAAGGTCCCTAACTCCCCATCTCCTAGCTCTGGTGGAGACCCCACCAAACCATTATGCATTGACAGCACGTCTGCTGCCACTCACAGTATACAACCCGTCACCGGCAAGTCACTTGTCGGTCATATTGCCGAGGTATGTCGAAAAGCTGCCCAGTCCCTTTCTACAAATGTCAAGGAAGTTGCCGTTGCTTCTATAAGTCATCGTAAGGCTTTCACCCACATTCTTGCACCACCAGGAGTCTCTATGCTTAGAGGCTCAACACATCGAGGCGGCGATCCTGAGGCCTCCACCTCTCACACACACCCTAAGACTCGTGGACCATCCACTCGAGCCACACCTCAGGGCAACATCATCA
This sequence comes from Amborella trichopoda, assembly GCF_054954075.1. Lineage (NCBI taxonomy): Eukaryota > Viridiplantae > Streptophyta > Magnoliopsida > Amborellales > Amborellaceae > Amborella > Amborella trichopoda. The sequence goes on along the minus strand of NC_142344.1, from coordinate 35,349,187 downwards.
TTGCACCAACCCGAGTACATGAAAGACGACCCTCTCATCCTCCTACTCAGCACACACTAGCGCACCTTGTAAGGGGCAGGCTTCCACCTATTCTCTTATAGACACCTGCGCGTAGTTCTCGGCCTCCTAAGGCCAGACCATTTGTTCGGGCCCAGGTTGACCCCCAAGTGACCCGTGATCCTTCTTCAAGGGGCGCACACGCGTCGCCTTTACAGAGAGCCCCTCGCTCCTGACTCAGGCGCTGTCATGAGTCGAACCTTCCTCTGCCTGCCTCTTCTCTTTCGGGCAAGCACCTCCAGCCCTGGTACTCAAAGACTTTCCCCAAGAGTACCATCCTGAGCCAGCCCCATCAGCTAGGTCATGTCTCTGGAGCATAAGAGAGCTCGAGGCAAAGACCTGGTGGGAGATCAAGTCCTTCATCCTCCCGGGCCTAGGTTGACCCAGTACCTGGCCCACACTCATTGTTTCACCTAATGGAGACGACTCTCTCTTGTGCAAGAAGGGCCGACCAGCCGCAATCCCGATCGCAGTTCTGACATGAGGTCCATCAAAACGCAATAGGGGTCTGCAAATCCTGACTAGGGAAGCAAACAAGATGGCCGGGGCCGCCTCTCCTAATGACCCTCTTCATTAGAACCCCTTCTACCCTCTTTAGATGACAAGGCATGAAGAAGAAATCCGTGGATCCTGCACTTTGGTCAGTGTCGTAGAAGATGACCCAACCACTCAGCAGCCACGGTCCTAAGACAGTCAAGAATCGGTTCTCACGTGATCGGCATATAAGACTCGAGTACAGTCAGGGCATGCTGAGCCCTTGCTGACTAATCTGCCGCGCGTGACTCGCCAAGGTCAGAAGCCTTCGACCGCACCTAAGGCTAACCGTCCTGAGGAAATGGTTAGCGTTATGGTCGTGATAGACCCTAACGATACCCAGGAGGAACGCATGGACAGGTTCGAGCAGATGGTGCGAGCGATGATGGAAAAGATTGATCGCATTAAAGCATGCAGTCCCCAGCCAATGTATCCCCTCATGAGGCTGACTCCCATCACTCGGATGATGCAGCTCCAAGGTAGCCTCCTCCTCCTCCCTCACAGGACAATTCTATCCCTCACCCCATCTCATAGGCAGACATCGACACTATGGTAAGCCATAGCCTGAAGAACAGAGAAATTTTGGGAATGCAGGATGCAACTCTTTATCAGAAGCCGTAACCCTCCTACATTGATTAGGTTCCATTTCTCTCATACTACAAGAAAGGGAAGTTGCCCCTGTTCAATGGTATGACCTCCCCACACCAACATATCGCCCATTTCCATGCGGCATGTCGAGACACAACAGCTGATGGGAGACTCCTCCGTCAGTTTGGTGAAACCCTTGATGGCCCGGTTTTTTAGTAGTATGCTCGGCTTCCCCCAAACTCATTACATACTTGGGAGAAAATGGAGAAACTATTCCACCAACGCTTCTATGAGGTTGAGCGAGAGGTCCAAACCATTGAGCTTCTCACCTTAACCAAGGAACCAGATGAACCCGTGGATCAATTTATAGCAAGATGGAGAGATTTGCCTGCTCGCCATCATAATCCTATGCCTTAGAAGAAAGCAATTCAAACCTGTGTACAAAATATGCGACCTGAGATAACTGTACATGTTCAAGCCTCCAATCCGACCTCCATGTCAAAGCTGACTCTAAGTCGGTTCGCATAGAAAGCTTGCCACGCCACCATGACAGGTCACGACAGCAGTCTTCAAGGAAACAACCGGGGCAATGGTAGCTCTTAGACCAATACTTGGGGAAACCAACAAAAAGGAGTAATCAGTGCAGCTATCACTGTCAATGATCCAAAGAAGGCTGCCTCCCAAAATTTGGACCTCTCCAAAGGGGTAAGCACAACGAAAGTGCCTTAGGCAGGAAAACAACAATAGTCATACAACCGGGTACCCCCACATGTGAACCTTAATCGAATGATTATTGGACGAGGCATAATAATAGTCTACCCTTTTGAAAAGGAATCGGCCCTTGCACTACTCCGATTATTACTCGAACAGAACATGATTGAGCTGTTGGAGACCAAGTTCCATAATCAAGCTAGACTCGACACCCATGCGAATCGTTGTGCTTATCATCGGAGGATAAACCACCCCACAGAGGAATGCTACACGTTAAAAGACATCATCAGAGCCCTGATTTCAGAAGGGCCAGATGAAGCTTGAAGAGCTAAAGAACGCATTCGGGGCAGCAGAAACTTCCCATGCAATGACAACCCAAGAGGAAGACGAAGTGCCTGATCTCCTTCACGCCTTGTTCGTCATGATGCTTCAAGAAGGCCTCATCACACCAAAACCTGCAAGGCAGCCCCTACGGCTTGCTCAGGGAATCGAGAACCACTGGTGTGCCCATACCATTAGATATGGGGCCACGACCTGAGCGAGTGCTCCAGTTTCCAAAATATAATCACGAGGAAAATACAGGGATGCCAAGGGCCTTGTGACGTTCTAGAAGGAGACACTCAAGTCACTGCTCCACCGGTGCGGGAGAGCCTCCTGACACAAGACCCGAGTAATGATCATTAAGATCCTGCTGAACCCTCAACTTCCCAACCATGAAAAGTCTACCACGGGTGAAGCAGACTTAAGTCCTTAAGGCGAGAAGCAGTTTGTTAAGCTAGGGCTAATCATAAACCTAGCGAGACGAATCAAGCACTTCCAATCGAAACTAGGAGAAGACGGGCACCAAGCGCTGCTCACCGGAGAAATAAGACTGCTTAACCATCTGTTGAGCAAGAATTTCTGAAGCCTCTTCCCCCATTGCCGACCTTACAGGACTTCATCCCCGGTGTAATCATCCTCTCTTCCTGATCCCATCAAGAGGATGTCCCTGAACCATCTTCTACTTGGGGCACGTCAAATGAGGGTGATGACGTTAAAAGTACTCCTCAACAGTCTGAGCAGGGGAAAGACCTAAACCCCTGCACATGTCTAACTCTGGTGATGATGCAAAAATCTACTCAAATCGGTATGATGATGGGAATGACCTTAAAAGTCCCTCACTTATTAATTCCTCTTCTTCTTCTCCATCTTCTTCTTCTTCTTTTCCCTCTTCTTCTATGTCTCCTGCAGGTACACCCGGGAATGTCCAGACTTCAAGGCTCTTGACAAAGAACTTAAAGGAACCAATATAAGCAGGGGACAACGGATGTGGTTGAAAAATATGCTAGCCCAGGCAGCTAGATTCTTAACAGTTGCTTACGCCTTGGTGGCTCGAGCCAAGCCAGCCATTATCTTCCACAAAGAAGCGCATGAACTCGAAGCTGAAGAAACCCCAGTGGCCTCTTGAGCCCGACTTTGAGCAGAGACTGAGAGAATTAAGAGGTCAGAGCTTCTATTCTCAAGAAGTCTGTCACATGGTGAAGATCTTAGAAGCATCACACAGCACAGGGCAAATGAGCCCGAGATCGGGAAAAAATGCTGCAACCTCCACCTAAAAAAACAGGCATCTTGAAGTTTCTTGGTCCACCACTTCTCCTTCACCGGAATACTTCAAGCAATATACCCATCCTCTAGCTCCTTGGACTCCTTCCTCGTCCAAATACCCCAGACAATCCACCCATCCTCCAATTCCTTGGGATGCCTTTGATCCCATATACCCAACCACCTAAAAATGACTCGCAACCTACCACATTCCCTAGACCCATGGTGGATACATGGGAACATCAGGAAGGTCTTTAGGAGACATTGATTGTCTGTATAATCGCTGAGTCGTAGCCGTCCCAGGAACCTCAAAGTGAATCCTCTCGACCGCATGCATCGGCTCTGCTCGAGGTTGATCCTTTGGTCGACAAGCAAGATGAGGATGCAAGAACCATGTTCCACAACAAAGCTTGGCTAGAAGAAGAAATGTCAGAAGTGTGGGTAACATCACTAGAGGTTAACGAGAAGTTCTCCGAAGTCAATGATGAAGAGTTGCTTGAAGCCCCAGAAGAATGGGAAGAAGGAGGTCAAGCCACAATTGATGAGCTCGAGGAGATAAATTTAGGAGATGAAGCTGACCCCAGGCCCACTTTCATCTCGACAAATATGTCGTCGAAAGAGAAATAGAATTTTACTGCCTTCTTGCGAGCAAACTGAGATGTCTTTGCCTGGCATTACCATGAGATGCCTGGTTTAGATCCTCAAGTCGCAGTCCACCATCTTGGCATCTATCCATTTGTCAAACCTGTCAAGCAGAAATCAAGGATGTTCAGGCCTGACAGCGAAATGTAGATAGATGCTGAGGTGATCAAACTCAGGGAAGAGGGTTTCATTTGCAAAGTCAAGTACCTAAAGTGGCTGGCAAATGTTGTTCCAGTTAAGAAGAAGAACCACCAAATTGGGGTATGTATTGACTTCTGTGACCTAAATACCGCTTGCCCGAAGGATGATTTCTCGTTGTCGTTTATGGAGATGCTTATTAATTCTACCACTCACTGCCAGATCTTCCCTTTCATGGATGGATACTCCGGGTATAATCAGATATGGATGGAATCAGAAGATGAGGAAGCCACCACGTTCTTAACTCCAAAAGGGGTCTTTTGCTACACAATGATTCCTTTTGGATTGAAGAATGTCGGTGCCACATATCAGAGAGCAATGACGACCATCTTCAAATACATGAAGCACAAAGAGGTGGACTATTATGTGGATGACTTGGTGGTAAAATTCGAAGAGAAAGAAGCTCATATGAGAGACCTAGAAAAGGTGTTTGAACGGTTATGCCTTCATCAGCTCAAAATGAATCCTCTAAAATGCACTTTTGACATGCATTCAGGAAAGTTCTTGGGGTTCATAGTTAGACACCAAGGGTTGGCAGTTGAGCCAGTTAAGATCAAGGTGATCTAGGAAATGCCGTCACCAACAACATTGCGAGAGCTGCGATCCCTCCAAGGGCTGCTGGCTTATATCCGTAGGTTCATCTCAAATCTCTCAGGTCATTGTATGCCTTTTACACACCTGTTAAAGAACGATAGCCCATTCATTTGGGATGAAGCATGTTAGGAGGCCCTTGATGACATCAAGTGATATTTACTCAATCCTCCAATGATATCTACACCGGTGCTCGGAAAACCCCTCATCTTATATGTGACCGCCCTGGACGAGTTACTTGGGGCGTTATTTGCACATAACAATGACGAAGGGAAGGAGATCGCGTTATAATACCTCAACCGCAGGATGCAAGGAGTCGAGAAGAATTATCCCTCTTTAGAGAAGATGTGCCTGGCCCTAATCTTCGCAGTACAAAAGCTCTGCCACTACTTGCTTGGTAATGAAGTAAAATTTATTGAAAACATATCCCATAAAGTTTCTCATGACACGCCCATGCTTGTCAGAACATCTTGCTAAGTAGGCATTATTGCTTAAGGAATTCGACATCACATATATCTCACAAAAATCCATCAAAGGCCAAGCTTTGGCTGATTTTCTAACAGCACATCCTGTACCGGCATAATCTCCCTTATCAAGTGATCTCCCTGATGAAGAAGTATTCTGTGTAGAGCTTGCTCATGCATGGGATATGTACTTCAACGGAGCCTTCCAATCTGATCAAGGAGGCACTGAAGTGGTATTCATGACTCCAAAAGGAGGAGTACTGCCTCTTTCTTTCTCTCTAACCGAAGCTAGTTCCCATAATGAGGCGAAATATCAGGCCCTTATAATTGGGTTGGAGATAGCCTGCGATCTAGACTTAGAGCAGCTCAAGATCTATGGTGACTCTGAGTTGGTTGTTCAGCAACTTAAGGGGATCTATGACGTGAGAAAAAACACTCTCAAGCCTTATCATGATACTGCAAAATCATATATGGCTTAGTTCGATGATGTATCCTTGAGTCACATCCCCAGGAGGTTAAACTTGCAGGCCGATGCAGGCCGATGCACTAAGAAAACTCCGGGCTACGATTCAATTGTCCTCACCAGGGCTCACGCCTATCTGGGTGGCAGAGTGGAGACACATTGAACTGAGAACTGACGTAGACGTGGATGATGAGAGAAATTGCTTCCTTGAGTACCCACCTTATCCATTTGGAGCATTTCTATTAGCCAAAGAAGTTTTTAAGATTGGACATGAAATGGCACAGAGTCAAGGAGCTAAGGTTAAAAAATGGGAATCGGAGTTCTTCGACCCAATATGCACAGAAGTCAAGCAGGTAGAAGATTGGAGAGAGCCCATCTTTAATTTCATAAAACATGGTAGACTCCTTGAAGATCGTGCCGAGCGCAACAATGTGTGTCGGATGTCTACCAAGTACACCCTCCTCGAAGGAAATGCTCTCTTCAGATGGTCTTTTGATGGTATTCTCCTTAAACGTGTAGACACACAAGAGGCAAATAAGGTGTTGGAAGAAGTACACTCAAGCATCTATGGACTGCATCAGTCTGGCCCTAAGCTATATGAACGGATACGCAGATTGGAGTACTATTGGCCTTCGATGATTGCTGATTCCTTAATCTATGCCAAGAAGTATCAAGTGTGCCAAATACACTCGAGCCTTGTTCATCAGCATCTAGAACCCTTACACCCTACAATGGCATCATGGCTCTTCTCACAATGGGGCATGAACATTGTAGGGCCTATTGACCCTCCTTCGGCAATGGGTCATGTCTTTATTCTAGCTGCAACAGATTATTTCTCCAAGTGGGCTGAAGTGGTCCCCCACAAGCAAGTTCTTGGACCACGGTGGCTAATTTCGTGCGACACCACATCATATACCAGTTTGACGTGCCTGACCAGATTATATTTGACAACGACCCTCAATTCAGAAGTCATCATATCGATCGCTTGATTAACCAGTTCGGTTTCAAGTGGAAGTACTCAACTATGTACCACCTTCGAGCTAACAGATTAACTGAGGCTTTCAATAAGACCTTGTGCAACGTTTTAAGGAAGTCGGTATCGAAAACAAAGAAGAACTGGCATGAGAATCTTCTTGAAGCGCTATGGGCCTATCACACTACCATGCGAACTGCCACCGATTCCACTCCTTATTACCTAGTCTATGGGGGTGAAGCAGTTTTACCCCTTGAAATTCAAATCCCTTCACTACGTGTCGCTAGACATCAAGGACTTACCGAAGATGAGAGAGTCAAACTTCGGTATCAAGAATTGGGTGCACTCGATGAAAAGAGGTTAGAAGCTCAGTAGAACCTCGAACTCAACCAAGGGAGAATGAAGAGGGCCTTTGACAAGTCAGTCAAAGTCTGCTCATTCGCCCGTGGTGATCTGGTTATAGTTGTCAAGAGGTCGATTGTTATGCATGGGCAGCGCAAAGGGAAGTTTGAACCTAAGTGGGAAGGCCCTTTACAGTCAAGAAGGTATCGCCAAATGGAGCTTACATACTGGCACATCTTGATGGAGAGGAGGCAATGCCCCCTATCAATGCGCGATACCTAAAGAAATACTACAGATGAGGCATACTCAAAAACACTCAATGCCAACACGAAGAGTTAAAAAAAGTGTTAAAAATAAGAGAAGTAAGATAGTTCAAACAATGTTAATTCTTTTATTGCATTAGAAGGAGTTACATGCCAAAAATCTCATTATTAGGGAGGTTACAAATCTATCATTCAGTATTGCTCTCGCATCGGAAGAAAACAGAGTAGTTGCGTCGGAATGATGCTCTTGCGTCTGAGTAAAAGAAGACGGTTGAACCCAAAAGTTGCTCTTGCATTTGAGGAAATGAAAGAAGTTGACCTTCAACACTGCTCTTGCATCTGAGGATAAGAAGATGGTCACAGGCCAAAAAGTTGCTCTTGCATCAGAAGAAAGAGAGTAGCTGCCCCAACGTTGCTCTTGCATCTAAGGAAAAGAGGATGGTTACAGGCCAAAAAGCCACTCATGCATCAAGAGGTTAGAAGGGTTTTAGATTGAGTTTATCAGACATACAAAGTAGACCCTTCTGACAAGGAATTGGCCTATGATGGAGAGCACACCCTCTTTAAAGTGAACACCCTTCCACAGAACAACATGGACTTCACTATTGTGCTGAAGGACTTGGCTTTCGACAGACTTCATAAGCCCAGCCTTACCGTTAGACACCACCCTTTGCCTACCCAAGACATCATCGTTCGTGGTTATCAGTGTGTGTGACTTAGCACCGTGCAAAACAATCACTGCATGCAACTCATCGCTGAGCACGACCACAACCGGGCACAACTTGCTACCTTTCATCAAAGGATTGAGCGAACAACAACTGCCAAGCACGACTAATGCCGGACGTGTCATGTTGCTAGCCATGTGTGACTAATGCACTGACTAGTGGTGCACAAGACTAATGTCGACTGTGTTTCTAAAGCCCAGCACTGGCTGCATTTTTTAAAGGCTAACACCCGCTGTGTTTCTAAGGCCTTGCGTCGGCTGCATTTCCCAAAAAGGCTAATGCCGACTGTGTCATCGAGGACCAACACCACCTGTGTCAGACAAAGGGCTAACATCGACTAAGGCTAACACCGACTGTCTCTTTGGCTCCTCAAGATCCCTTGACTCCCCGCGACTGTTCACCTTCCGGTGATCATTTGTTGTCGATGACCTTTTGACTCCCCACGATTGTTCACCTCCTGGTGGCCGATCGTTGCCGATGACTGTTCACCTTCCAGTGACCGTTCGCTGCCGGTGACCTCTCGTCTCCCCGCGACTGTTACCTACCAGTGACCCTTCATTGTCGGCAACTGTTCACTCCCTGTGACCTCTCGACTTCTTGCCAGGAAACCCTTTCACTTGTTGAAAATTCACTCTTGTACCTTCCCCTCTTCCCGATGGTACAAAACAACCAGCAGATCACTGAAAAATGACCGAAAGCTTGCGATAAGCCACTGCTACACCTCAGTCCCTGTTCTGGTATCCCAAAACCCTTGTCAAAACTTTTGTGGCTTTGACGCTGGAGAGGAGAAGCCCAAAAATGTCTCTATGTAACCCTATTGGTACTCTCCTCCTTCTCATAGGATTTCTCACCAACAGACTCCTATAAACTCCCTTCAAGTGCCCTCCGTTTCGTGCCGGAGCTCACAAAAAATCTCTGCGCCTTAGGCAAAATCCTGTAAAAACCTCACCCGTGAGCTCTGCGTGCTCGCTAGAATTCTCATCGGGAGCTCTCTGACTCTCACTGCTAAATTCCTTAGTCGTTTTACCTTCAGTAAAATGGTAAAAATGGGGTGTACCCCCTTATATAAGTGATGTTTCCCCAAATTGCCTCTAACAAGTCGGGAACTCTAGGCACGTCCCTGAAGACCAAATGGAAATGGGCTGGACTGGGTTGGGCTCAAACTCGAGGCCTGAATGAAGGCTAACTGTCGCCCATGAAGCCCCATGTATCAAAGACCAGGGCCGGGTCCGGCTCAAGCCCGAGGCTCGAACACAAGCCACTGCCGTCTGTGTAAATTGTAACCAGCATTGTCTGTGTAATCTGCTCCCAGTACCGGTTGTGTTCTCAAAAGCCTAGCACCGACTGTGTTCTTAAAAGCTAGCACCGACTGTGCCCATTGTCGGTTATGTTCTCAAGTCTACCACAGTCTGTGTTGCCACTGCGCACACTAGCGCCGCGTGTGTTACCTCTGCCTGTGCTAGCGTCGTACGTGTCAATGCGACTATTGTTCAAGTCCACCACTGTGTGTGTTACCTCCGTCCATGTTAGCACCGTATGCTACTACCGTTCAAGTCTACCGCCGTGTGTGTTACGCTTTCCATGCTAGCGTTGCGCATGTGCTAGCACCGCGCGTGCTAGAACCTGGTCACCGTTGTGTTTGTCCTACCACTATCCCTAGTGGAGTTGCACCCAAGCTGTGACTTGTCATCCCCAATGGATTTGCACCCTAGGTCATTTCACGCAGGCCGTGATTTGTCATCCCCAATTGAGTCAGGAGCAGGCCACTGCCCCTCATCCCCAGTAGGAGGCACATTCATACTGTAGCCCATTATTCGCAGTGGAGTTAGGGTTATTCTTACCTCTTCAGGCCCCAGTGGGTTTTTTTCGCATCAAGTCCTTATTCCTTTGCTATATTATCCTCAAGGAGTCGGATTACCTTTCATAAGCCTATTCTCCATGAAGTCTCACTTTTTACCCCCTAGGAGTCACACCCACATCGTCCGCTTCCGTTAGCCACTCCTCGTAAGGCCACCATCTCCATCTAAGTCCTCTATTTGTGTATGGCCTTCACTAATTTTTCCCCAGGGAGTCAGATTATCATCCACAGACTTATTCCCCATGAAGCTTCACCTACATGGCGACCCACACAATGGTTCATGCTGCATGACCCTAAACTACACAGCTGTGGTTCGTGCTGTATGACCTTAAACTGCATAGCCTTGGTCCATGCTGTATGACTCTAAACTACACAGCCTTGGTCCATATTGCATGGTCTGTGTTGCATGACCCTAAACTACACAGCCATGGTCCAAACTATATGACCTTAAACTATAGCGGAGGTCTAGTTGCAAGACCTTAAACTGTATTGTCTTAGCTACATGAATTTAAATTGCATAGCCATGTTCCAAACTATATGACCTTAAACTATAATGGAGGTCTAGTTGCATGACTTTAAATTGCATAGCCACGGTCCAAGCTATGTGACCTTAAACCATAGTGCACGTCCTGACTGCATGACGTTAAAGGGCATAGCACCATGGTCCAAAATATATAACCTTAAACTGTAGCAGTGTCACGACCTCGCTCTCGACCACTGTACCTTACACGGTGAAAAGTGATCGAGTGCGGGTTTGTGATCCCAATGTAACATCTGTCACTCGTGCAGAAGTGGAATCAACACCTTTAATTTCTATAATAGAGCAAACCATGGAAATAGCTACAAACAATTAAAAATCTTAGCAAACCCATTTATCCTAAAGATATTACATTACATTCCTCTTCAAAATTCTACAATAAAGTTCGAGGCACTAAGGCTCGTGATTACAGAGTTTACATAAGACAGTTGCAAATAGGGCTGAGAGCTCGACTACACACAAGCATTAACTCCTTCTCGAGGAGGCTGCTTTGACTCCCCAACTGCAACCCGTGCTCCCGACTCTTGACCTGTTGCTCGTAATCTACAAGAGGGGATAGAAAAGTAGTGGAATGAGCTCGAAAGCCCAGTAAGCAGGTCTAGCGTTATGCATCTATAGCAATTCTATTTACATGGGATAACAGTTCAACCTATCCATATGAAGTCATACATTAGCACATATGCATATCAGGTAAAGACAACGAATATGAACATTTTATTTAAACGGCAGACAACATCAAATCAGAGTGCGATCATGAGCATTCAATCGGTGTAGTCATTAATATTCCATCAGGCAATCATAAAACATTCCTTATTAAGAAATTCGACCATTACCCACTCACTCGCTAAATCCCCTACTCCCACAGTAGAGGCCCTATCCATCACGCTAAGCCAATTTCAATGTTTTAGACCTCTACCATCTCATAGGAGGGAGGGTAATGACAAGTGGGGTACTCCACTTCGTAATACCCTCAACACTTGCACACAGTCTCCAACGCGTATTGGGGGATAGGCCCTTACCTTGCAAGGCATCCACCGTATGGCTCATTTCATTTCATGAATCTAGGGTGTGACCCCTATCCTCTCCCCTAACCCGTTCCTATCATTATGCAGGTTAGGGAATATGCTGGCATCACTTTCCTTTACTACCGATGAGTGCCCCATCGCGTAGCAGATGATAGCATAACAGTAACCACTACTGGTGACTGTTCCCCCAGGTAGTGGCCAATATCCACATGAGCAGTGGCTATTCATCACAATATCATAACAGTACCCACTACCGGTGAGTGTCCCACCGCGTAGTGGCCAATATCACGACATCATATCATGCATTCATGTTAAACCACTACCTTATGATAGATAATTCATCATGCAGAGTTTGCGCCTTACTCAAAACTATCCAGCAATCACATATTGTCATGATGCTTAGCATGAAATACCCATTATATGAGAGCTATCACATTGCATTTACACTTAATAATCAGCATTAGCATTATGAACCTTGTCATGTAACATTCTTCATGGAGCAATCACAGAGGCATGGCATTTATCAATTTTCACATAGCTTTCATGGTTATTACTTATCAAAGATAACACATACGACTTTACATAGGCGATGCTACACAGACGGTGTTACATGCACGGCGTTACACGCATGAGCTGCAAGCACGGCACTGTGCACATGACATTGTGCGCACGGCGCTATTCGCACAACGTTACGCGTATGGCGTTGCGTGCATGGTGCTACACATATGGCGCTTCGCGCATGGTGTTACACGCATGGCGTTACACACTCGATGTTACATGCATGGCGTTGCGCACATGGCGCTACACGCATGGCGTTAGGCTCATGGCGTTGCGTGAACGGCGCCGAGCTTTCTGCTACAGTGAACCATGACATATCATCATATTTCGGGGCATAACTCCCAATCTATGGGGAATTTCAAAATGAGTTCAACATGCAACTTTGAGTACATTATAAGATCTTCCCGATGATGGTGATTTGAAAGTTTTTGGACATTGTTTTCTAGGCCCAAGGAGTGGCCTAATAGGGGTCATGGTTGCTGGAATTCACAACCACTGGGAGCAGTGACATGTCTCTACGTCTTTAAGTAGACATACATATCTTCCATTTGAGACTAATTTGGTCCCATTTGGACACCATTTGGCCACTGACATTTTGATGCAAAACCAGTCACAATCCTGGAATTTCTTATTCTCAAGTTAACATGCTTTTAAAAAGCACTTAAATGTTTCATGGCCAAGGTACCCTTGGGGCATGGGACCTTGTTCATGTGAACAAGTCTCACAATGAATTATTTCATGAGTTTTCATGAATAACAAGATCATTTACGTGGTTGAGTCAGTTATGGTATTGAGAAGCACGAATCTAAAATTTCAATCTCCCATCAACCCATTCATACATGACATTTTCATTCTATCATCCTACCCACCATGGATGCATAAGAGTTAAACCCACTTACCTTGCCTCTCACGGTGCCCTTGACCTTCCCTCATGGCCTTTGATGGCTTTCCTTAACTCCAAGCAAAGGCTTTCCAAAAACATAGCAGCAGCAGAGGGCTCATGCTTGAGCTTTAGAGAGAGAAAGGGAGAGTCGAGAAAGTCCAAAAAATGAAGGAGGTGGAGGCTAGAAGGGAGGGGAAGGGCTTAAATACTTAGGGTTAGGTGAAGGTCCCTGTAGCTGACGTGTACGGTTTTGATAGGCGCGGCTCTAACACGTATGGTATTGGTAATTGCGGCACTGGCAGCGGTCACATCTTCCTTTTTCACGTATGGTGTCAAGCCTTTTCTGCCTTCTCGTGAGGCAATGCTCCAGTTCTCGCGTGGCGATGCTCCAGTTCTCGTGCGGCGAAGCTCTAGTTCTCGTGCGGTGATCCTTTGTCTTCACGCTTGGCGTTACATCTCCTGCCTTTTATGCGCGACGTTAGCCTAGGCGGCGTTACTCCAAATGGCGATGCCTAGGCTTCTCCACTCTCTTTCCAACTCTCAGATAGTGCTACCTCACACCGGGCACGGCGTTACTCGTTACGCTCACGTCGATGCCTCTAATCGCGCGCGACGTTAGTCTAGCCTGCGCACGGCGCTTGCACTTATACCCGCAACAATACCCTCACTTGCATGTGGCGTTGCCTCTAAGTTATATGGACGACATTAGGCCAAAACACACAGACGACGCTACCCTTCACCTTTAGTGCCGGGCATGCACTTTCGTCTCGTCTAACGTCCTTCTCTCTATTGCCGCGAGTGATCAAGCTCAATTGAATTGTGGCCCTTACATCATCCACCCCTTAAAAAAGATTTTGTCCCCAAAATCATTAATCAAAGAGGTGGGGGACATTTCTCCTTAATTTCATCCTCCCATTCCCACGTTGATTCTTCCCTTGTGTGATATTTTTATTGAACCTAGATCAGGGGAATTTTTTTTACTGTGCAAAACCTGTACTCTCCATTCTATTATCCCACTTGGTAGTTCAACAAAGGTTAGGTCTTCCCTGATCGAGATTGGTTCATATTCCAAAACATGGGACAGGTCAGGCTGATATTTTCTTAGCAGCCATACATGAAAAACATTGTGAATGTTGGCCAGTTTAGGTGGTAGGGTAAGTCAGTATGCTACGTTTCCAATTCTTTCCAAGATTTCAAAAGGCCCAATGAATTATGGGCTCAATTTTCCCTTTTTCCCAAATCTCATTATGCCTTTTGTTTATGACACCTTCAGGAAGACCTTATCACCTACCTCAAACTTGAGGTCTCTCCTGCGGTTGTCGGCATAAATCTTTTGCTGACTTTGGGCTGTCTTGAGCCATTCTTGAATTAAGGCAATTTTCTCAGAGGTCATTTGAATAATTTCGGGCCCCAATAATTTTCTTTCGCTCACTTCATCCCAACAGATGGGCGACCTACACTTTCTTCCATACAGAGCCTCAAAAGGCGCCGTTTGAATATTGGCTTAGAAGCTGTTGTTGTAGGCAAATTCTATTAGAGGAAAAAGGTCTTCCCAGTTTTCCTTAAAGTCAGTGGCACATGCCCTTAACTTGTCTTCCAAAATCTGAATGGTTCTCTCTGATTGTCCTTTTGTCTGGGGGTGAAAGGTAGTCCTAAAGGTAAGCCTGGTTCCCAAGGCTCACTGCAGACTTTCCCAAAACCTAGAGGTGAACCTGGTGTCCCTGTCGGACAACATGTTGATAGGTAAGAAATGAGTAACTTTAGTTAGTCGACCCAAATACTATCATGTCTCGCACTCGACCTTGACAATCTAGAAACAAAATCCATCGTAATGTGTTCCCATTTCTACTCTGGTATGGGCAAGGGCTGTAATAGTCCAGATGTTACGCCTTTACTTGCTGACATGTCAACAAATTGTGTCACCTCTCTCTTCATATTGTTCAATCAGAAGGTCTTTTTCAGATTCTGATACATTTTTGTACTCCCTGGGTGTACCGTGTAGAGGGAGTGATGTGCTTCTTCTAAAACAACCCTTTTTATACTTTCAATATTAGGGACGCATACTTGGCCCTTAAACCTTATCAACTCATCACTGTTCATAGTGAAGTCCTCTCTTCCTTCCATTTTTATTTCTTCAAGGATCTTCTTAAGTTGAGGATCTTCTTTTTGCACCACCCGAATCTATTGACAAAGCTAGGGCTCTATCATTATACACGAAAGCATCCGACCACATCATCGAGGGGTGGAGTTGGGTGTCATTCCACTGCATCTTCTAGTAATCTCATCTCCCTGACCATCAGGTGTACTACTGAGACCATGGCTTTGCAGCTCCAGGCATCGGCTACTACATTAGTTTTGCCTGGGTGGTACTCAATTGTACAATCGTAATCATTCAATAAGTCCATCCATCTTCTTTGCCTCGTATTCAACTCCTTCTGGGAAAATTGGTACTTGAGGCTCTTGTGATCCGTGAACACTCTAAACTGGGCCCCATAAAGATAGTGCCTTCAGATTTTCAACGTGAACACTACGGCCGCGAGCTCCATGTTGTGAGTCAGAAAGTTTTGCTCGTACGGCTTTAGCTGCCTGGAGGCATATGCAATAACCTTACCTCTCAACATTAGTACGCACCCGAGCCCTTTATGGGAGGCATCGGTATAAATCACAAAATCTTCATTTCTGTCGGGTAGGGTCAGTACTGAGGCTGTGGTTAATCTTCTCTTGAGTTCTTGGAAACTCTCTTCACAATTCTCTGACCACATAAATCTCACATTCTTCTGGGTCAGCCGAGTAAGGGGAAGCGTTATCTTTGAGAATCCTTCTACAAAGCGCGTGTAGTACCCCGCTAACCCTAGAAAGCTACGAATTTCAGTCACATTTGTCGGTCTCTCCCACTTAAGTAAGATTTCAATCTTGGAGGGGTCGATCGTGATCCCATCTTTAGAAATGATGTGCCCAAGGCAAGATACATTAGGGAGCCAAAACTCACTCTTGCTTAATTTAGCATACAATCCTTCTGACTTCATAGTTTGCAAGATAGTTCTCAGATGCTGCTCATGTAGTTCCTTGTTTTTCGAATAAATCAAAATATCATCAATAAATACCACTACAAAATCATTTAGAAAAGTCTGAACACCCTATTCTTCAAAGCCAAAAACACAGTGGGGGGCATTAATTAACCCGAACGACTTCACAAGGAACTCATAATGACCGTATCGAGGTTTGAAAGCAGTCTTTGAAATGTCTCCCTCCTTGACTCGTAGTGGGTGATACCCTGATCAGAGGTTGATCTTTGAAAACACTTGGACCCCCTGGAGTTGATCACAGAGGTCATCAATTCTAGGTAGAGGGTACTTATTTTTCACCGTCACTGGTTCAACTGCCTATAGTCAATACATAGTCTTAAGGACCCGTCCTTCTTCTTCACAAACAAAACTGGTGCACCCCAAGGCGACACGCTAGGTCGAATGAAACCCTTATCCAATAATTCCTTCAACTGCTCTTTTAGCTCTTTCAATTCCGCTGGAGCCATTCTATACGGGGCTTTGGAAATGGGAGTAGTGTTAGGTACTACTTGTATCTCAAATTCGAGTTCTCTTTCTGGGGGTAGGGACGGCAATTCCTCTGGGAACACCTCAGGGTTGTCCTTTACTACTAGTATCTCATCCAACCGGGTCTAGACACCTCGATTCTCTACCACATAAGCTAGGTACCTGCCACACTCCTTAGCCAAAAGGCGAGAGGCTCGGAGGGCAGAGATGAGGTGCATTGGGGATTTGTCCTTAATGCCCCAGAAGTGTATTTCTGCTTAGTTAGGATGTTTAAAGGTTACCGTCTTCTCATGGAAGTTGACGGTGGCATGATGTGTAAACAACCAATCCATGCCTAGAATTATATCAAAGTCTTGAATATCTAGGTAGATTAGATCCACAGTTAGGTCCCACCCATTAATCGTAAGCTTACACTGTCTATATATTCTATCAATTTCCATAGAGCCTCCCACAAGTGTGCATACTACTAAGGTATAATTGAGACATGCATGTGCAATATTCACGTAATGGGCAAAATGGGGTGCAACAAATGAATGAGAGGATCCGGGGTCAATTAAGACTTTAACAATAATATCACAAATTGAGAGCATACCTCTGTTCACTGAGGTGGACACCTTGACCTCTTATTCGGTGAGTACGAATACTCGACCTTGGGTCTTCGGGCGATCCTCGGGCTTTATCATAGGGTAGTACCTCTCTCAGTGGCCAGGCTTGCCGCATTTTAGACATACATTCTTCTTTCGATAACATTCCGTGGTGGTGTGGTTGTCTCTCCCACAATAAGTACAAGTCGGGCGTCGATTAGTGTCCATAATGCCTGGAAGACTCTTTGGGATCCTTGGATTAGGTGGGTATGGCCTTCCTTTAGCGTTTCTCCTCGAAAACTGTTGGGATTTTTTCCCAAACCTTCCCGACTGCACAACTTTCATTTTTCCTTCCTTCCTTGACCTGCGATCCTCACAGTCTGCTTCAATCTTCTGGGCATGGTCTACCATCGGGGCATACTACTTTATATTGACCGACATCACTCTACTTCTGATATCTAGTCGCAAGCCCCTTTCAAATACTCTGTATTGTTCGACAATCATACTCCCTTGCTGGAGTTCAATAAACTCTACTTCCTTCCTTTCCTTGACTGAATCGGGGAAATACTTCTCATCAAATGGTACTAAGAAGTTTTCCCAGGAGACCTAGGTCCCTGTCTCCCTTCAAGTGTGCTTCACTACGTTCCACAAGTATTCTGCTTTCCCTTCCAGCATAAAGGCCCCTAGCCTAAAGTTTTTTTCATCCGAGCAGTGTAACACCTCTAAAATTTTCTCCATTTGCTGCTTCCACCTCTTAGCCTTCTCCACTCCTCCATGACCCAAAAAGGTTGGGGGTGCCCTTCTCCTAAACCTCTCCATGAGGCTACTGTCATTCTACTCTGGTGTAGGGGTAGACTGGGTTAGCACCAATTCCATCATCATTTGGGTCATAGCCCCCAGAGTCTTATAGAACTCGTCGAGCGCCTCGATATTTTCATTACTGAAACTCACGTTGTGGGTACGAGCTCTCTCTTCTTTCAACCTAGTTACAAAAACACCCAGTCACTTGTCTATCCCAAAGCTAATCTAAGGACTCTCCTAAACTCCCTAGGCCAAGAATCCTATCATGGCCGATCTGATACCATAACTGTCACGACCCTGCTCCCGACCACTGTACCTTACACGGCGATAAGCGATCGAACGCGGGTTCATGATCCAAATGTAATGTCTGTCACTCATGCTGGAGTGGACTCAACACATTTAATTTCGGTAATCGAGCAAACCATGGAAATAACTACAAATAATTAAAAGTCTTGGCAAACCCATTTATCCAAAAGATATTACATTACATTCCTCTCCAAAATTCTACAATAAAGTTTGAGGCACTAAGGCCCGTGATTACAGAGTTTACATAAGACAGTTGCAAATAGGGCTGCGAGCCCGAATACATACAAGCGTTAACTCCTTCTCGAGGAGGCTGCTCTGACTCCCCAACTGCAACCTGTGCTTCTGACTCTAGACTTGTTGCTCTCAGTCTACATGAGGGGAAAGAAATGTAGTGGAATGAGCTCGAAAGCCGAATAAGTAGATCTAGCATTATGCATCTATAGCAATTCTATTTACGTGGGATAACAGTTCAACCTATCCATATGAAGTCATAGATTAACATATATGAATATCAAGTCAAGATAGCGGATACGAACATTTTATTTAAACAACAGACATCATCAAATCACAGTGCGATCATGAGCATTTAATCGGTGTAGTCATTAACATTCCATCAGAGCAATCACAAAACATTCCTTATTCAGAAATTTGACCATTACCCACTCACTCCCTAAACCACCTACACTTACTCCCGAAGTAGAGGCCCTATCCATCAGGCTAAGCCATTCTATTGCTTAATACCTCTACCATCTCATAAGAGGGAGGGTAATGACAAGTGGGGTAATCCACTTCGTAATACCCTCAACATACGCACATAGTCCCGAACACGCATTGGGGGTTCGATAGGCCCTTACCTTGCAAGGCATCCATCGTATGTCTCATTTCATTTCATGAATCTAGGGTACGACCCTCTATCCTCTCCCCTAACCTGTTCCTATCATTATGCAGGTTAGGGAATACGTCGTCATCACTTTCCTTTACTACTGATGAGTGCCCCATCGCGTAGCAGGCGATTACATAACAATAACCACTACCGGTGAGTGTTCCACTATGTAGTGGCCAATATCCACATGAGCAGTGGCTATTCATCACAATATCATAACAGTACCCACTACCGATGAGTGTCCCACCGCGTAGCAGCCAATATCACGACATCATATCATGCTCGAACATTTAATTCATTACGCTCATGGCACACGTGCACGGTGCTGCGCGCATGGTGCTACACGCACGGCGCTTCACGCACGAAGTTGCGCACATGGTGCTACACGACGGCGTTGCGAGCATGGTGCTACACGTAAGGCGTTGCACTAACGGCGCTGAGGTTTCTCCTACAATGAACCATGACATATCATCATATTTCAGGGCATAACTCTCAATCTGTGGGGAATTTCAAAATGAGTTCAACATGCAACTTTGAGTACATTCAAAGATCTTCCCAATGGTGGTCATTTGAAGGTTTTTCGACATCGTTTGCCAGGCCCAAGGCACTGCCCAACAAGAGTCATGGTTGCTGGAATTCACGACGACTATGAGCATTGGCATGTCTCTATGTTTTAGGCTACATCTTTCAATATGTGCGAGATTTTACCATGACATAAAAGCAAACTTTAAGTAGACATACATATCTTCCATTTGAGACCAATTTGGTCCCATTTGGAACCATTTGGTCGCTGAACATTTTGATGCAAAAACAATCACAGTCCTGGAATTTCTTATTCTCAAGTTAACATACTTTTGAAGAGCACTTAAATGTTTCATGGCCAAGGTACCCTTGGGGTGTGGAACCTTGTTCATGTTAACAAGTCTCACCTATGAACTATTTCATGAGTTTTCATGAATAACGAGATCATTTACGTGATTGAATCAATTAAGGCATTGAGAAGCACGAATCTAAAATTCCAATCTCCAATCAACCCATTCATACATCACATTTTCATTCTATCATCCTACCCACCATGGATGCATAGGAGTTAAACCCACTTACCTTGCCTCTCACGGTGTCCTTGACCTTCCCTCACAGCCTTTGATGGCTTTCCTTAACTCCAAGCAAAGGCTTTCCAAAAACACAGCAGCAGTAGAGGGCTCATGCTTGAGCTTTAGAGAGAGAAAGGGAGAGTCGAGAAAGTTGAGAAAATGGAGGCGGCGGTTAGAAGGGAGGGGGAGGGCTTAAATACTTAGGGTTAGGTGAAGGTCACTGTATCTGACGTGTACAGTTTTGACAGGGGCGATGCTGGCACATATGGCATTGGCAAGTGTGGCGCTGACAGCGGTCACATCTTCCTTTTTCACACGCGGCGTCTTTTCTGCCTCCTCATGCTACGGTACTCTAGTTCTCGCACATTAGTTCTTTAGTTCTCGCGCGGCGATGCTCTAGTTGTTGCATGACGATGCTCCAGTTCTCGCGGCTCCAGTTCTCGTGCGATGATCCTTCATCTTCACGCTCGGTGTTACTTCTCTCGCCTTTCACGCATGGCATTAGCCTAGGCGGCATTACTCCAAACGGCGATTCCCAGGCTTCTCCACTCTCTATCAAACTCTCAGATTACACTGGTTAGGTGCCTCGATCTCGCCCTCCAGATCTAGGTGGTCTGGCAGCACGTATCTCGGGTTCTTTGTGAACCCGGGATTTGAGATCGCTCTCTCGGAACCATTCTCAAGGGCAAGGGCCGGTATATCAACCGATGATATAGGAATTTAAGGTGGGTTCGGGACTTACTCAGGCTGACAAGAGTGGGCTCCCTCTTAGATCACGTTGGAAAGCCCCCCCCAACTATTTTAGCTGGTTTGGAATCACCTCCCTTGACCTGTAATCTCATTTTTCTGCACAATACTACTGTGGTTAATTTGCAAGACAAGTGGGTCAAAGAGACCCACCCTTGTCTTAGATCATTACACATTCGCATGGCTAAGAATGTGCGGGGTTAGACTGATGAAGTGGAAGTTTCTAGCAATGGTCGAAAAAAGAAGAAAACTTGATGAAGGGACGAGACTAGCTTGATAGCCGGACAGTGACCGACTCGGAGTGGTAGCAAGACTGGCATGGTACTCAGGGCCAGCACGGCGATAATACTACTCAAAATTGAGACCGAGGTGGCGATGCTAGGTTAAGTCCACCTCAATAAAGTGAGGAGAGAAAAGAGTGAAGAGAAGGAAAGAGAGCAAAAAGAAAGAGAGCGAGATGGCAAAGTGGATAGGGTCCCGACAGCACTAGGCGTTGCCACTCATGACTATGGAGTAGCAGTGTCACAACCCTAAAAGGACGCTAGACACTAGTGCTCACGGCTAGAGGGTGAGTAGAGGACTACGGATAGCGCTAGACATCACCGTTGGAAACATAAGAACGTAATGCACCACCGTGCGGGTGGCGATAGCCTCTCATGGAGCACGCGGTGATAGCCATTTGCAAATGCACGACGATAGTTCTCATGAGGTGCACAACGACAGGCGTGGGATGTAAGGCAGACGACGATGAGCACCGAATGCGCAGAGGAAGCTTGCAAACGGCGATGGGCACCGAGTCCGTGAAGGAAGTTCACAAACGGTGACAGGTGTTGCTGAGGTCTCTAGCGGGCGGCGATAGGTATCGCCGTCTATGATAAGTGCGTAACAGGGGAAGACCCCTGTGGGTGGCAACGATTTTTGTCGTCTAGGTACTTCAATGAGTTGTCAAAGCTACGTCTGTGGACGGTGATGAGCAACACCATCTGCAGACCTCACTGAGAGAGAGAGAGACAGACGAACAAAAGGGGAAGAAGACTCGTGCATGGCACTGCCATCACAATGCACGACCTGTGAGACCACAGAAGAGGCATGCACAACAATGCCACTGCCGCACATGGCCTTCGTGAGGAACTTAGCTAGAGAAGAGGAAGAGACAGAAGAAGAAGAAGAAAGAGAAGAAAAGAAAAGGAAGAGAGATAATATCTACCTCAAGCCTAAGGGTACCGATCAAAAGTTTCTCTCACCTGGCTCTCTCTCTCCAAACGTGACCCAACAATGGTAAGCAAGAGAAACTGTATTAAGTAAAAACTCTCTTTTGTGAGGGATTGAGTCTTGTGGTGCGTACAATGATGGTTCGTATATATAAAATTTGCCTCAAACATGGGTGGATGATCAAAAGTGACCTTAATTTCTGAAAATTAAGATTAAAATGAATTAAAAGAAATTGGAAATAGGGTGCCAAATGACATATTTTCCCCTTCCTAACAATTCATAGAATTTCAGAACAGTCCATGTGTTGCCCTAAAGCGTGCATGATTTTTTCATGGATGATCCGGGGTCGTTTCGATTCCCGGTTGATCGAAAGATGATTGTTTTCTTATAGGGCTCGGCATGACGATCGATTTGATACTAACTTCGAGCCATGGATCGTGTTTTTCGTGCACGATCAGGTGACTTGAAATTTAAATGGATCTTGAAACTTCGGATCGATAGTGTGCTCGTTCCTTGATGTTTTTTGATGATTTCTTCCCTAGATCACACGGAGCATGACGTTACGATCGCAAGACAACAAACGCAACTCGATTCTGTGCCCGAACAAAGATTTTGCAACCTTGGAATTTTGGTCAGCATGTGGAATTTTGACGACAGAATTTGCAGTGGCTTCGTCTCTTCATGTTCAGAATCTGACCGTTCATCATGTACAAGGTTCAGGTTAGACATGGCTCGAGACCTTACGCACGCGATGAAATTGGTGTCGCGTCGATCGGGCTCGCGAGCAGCATGATTCTGCCGCTCGAGTGAGGCACGACAATGCTAAATTTCCTGCACTTTCTTCACGAATCAACAACTTCTCTCTAGCTTTTCATCATGCTAGGGTATCGTCATGGGGAGTGCCACATATTGAATCGTTCGTCTTGATGGGACGAACATGCTCACAAAGTTTGAGCACGATCCAATTTGAGACAGGTGAGATATGAGTGTTGAAATTCACTACTCGTGAATGTCCCTTCAATGGTGTGGAGTTGCAGGGTGGCTGCATGGGAATAGCGTGCGGCTCCTCCCTTTTCCCTCTTTTGCCTATAACTTCTTCTTGGAGTGTCCGTTCGAGCTGAAATTTGACCCTTAGGGGTTTTCAACCGTGTTGGATCCAATAGCGGTAGTCACACAACAAAGTTAGATACTAAGAATGTAGCTCTAGTTATAGGGTCTGTTTCAGGGTGCTAGAGGCCGAGTATGCTGGAACTGTTTCTCAGTCTGCACTACCTTAGACATGTCGGAATGCGATGAAACTTGACAGGAGACTTTTGAGAGTCCTCATAAAGATCTTGGCCTTTTCTTGGGCTATTATGAGATTGTCGAGAATTCCACTGTTTGCTAGGCTTTATTGAGAGGGGGCCCCATGATGATGAAAAATATCTTCCAACAGCATGCCCCACCGAACGCTATGCTTTGAGAGAATAGATACGTGTAATCATTTAGGAGGTTTGAGGGATCTTGTGGAAGTCCTCACCCTTAAGGGACTATTTGTGATTCTGAAGAGTGAGGCCTTTGCAGGGACCTCCTCGGATAGAATTAAGCCTGAGGGATCTTGTCAAAGTCCTCACCCTCAAGGGACTATTTGCGATTCTAAAGTGTGAGGCCTTTGTAGGGACCTCCTCTGACAAAATCAGGCTTGAGGGATCATGTCGAAGTCCTCACCCTCAAGGGACTATTTGTGATTCTAAAGTGTGAGGCCTTATAGGGACCTCCTCAAATAAAATCAGGCCTGCGCGGAGGCCAAGTGCTAAGAACCTTTGGTCCGCATTGTTCACTACTACACAAGGTTTGATCTTGATGCTCAGGGTATCTCTGTAGGTCCTATCTACCGGGGTCCAGTCGGGGGCTTCTAACCTATCCCCAAAGTCTGTCCCATGTAGGCTAGGGGATTTGGCGAGGAATACCCTGAAGCGTGTGGCAGGTTAGACCCTATCTTCATCAGTTTCTTACTTTCGTGAAGGTCCTTAACATTTAGGAGGGATCTTTTGGTCATCTACCTCACCCTCGAGGACTCTTATTGTTGTTGAGAGATCTTATGCGGCTCTCACGCCCTGGCGAGCCATGTTGTTTAGAAATTGAGTGTGATTGTTTAGAAATTGAGTGTCAGCTGAGGCATCGATCCTGCATCAACTTGTGTCGTTGGTTTAAGCGCCCTTTTGCAGGTTTTCACTTGGATAAGTGAAGTGGCACCGTAAAGATAGTTTCCACCAACTTTTGTTATTTCTGAGCTCTTTTACCCATGACCTTGCAGTCATGTCCACCCTTTTCATCCATTTTATCTCACGATGCCCTTATGGGGTTTCACCGCGCTTGGATTTTGCTTTCTACGTAAGTCTCTCACTCATGGTTTCGTGACAATGCCTGTATGACATTTTTACTCATGGCATTCCCCTGTTTAGGTGTACACCATGCCCGTTTTTTTGTGAAGGCATGTTTTTAGGGTCATGCCTTCGAGACCTATGCGAAGCCTTTTAATGTCATGCAGCCAGGATGTGTACTATAGTTTAGGGTCATACAGCTGGACCGTAGTGATGATGAGTGAGTAGGGTCATGGCTTTGACTCACTTTGAGGAGATGTCATGTGGTTGCTTGTGAAGCGTTGATGATGAATGAATGGTGGGTGAATAATGGTGACCCACTAGCTGACCGTGAGTATGGGTGGCGGGATGGCTTGCCATTTTGTGAGCATGGGTAAGAATCACTGGGGAATAGTGAAAGATGGTAATGATGAATGGACTCACTAGAAAGGTAACGAAGGTGGTGTGCGCACATGAATGGATCGGTTAGGGAAGACGTGCACAAAGATGCACGTAAAAGGCGTGTGTGCATGTGTGGACTCACTAAAGAGGTAATGGAGGTGGTGTGCGAACACGAACAGGTCAGTTATTGAGGACGGGCAGGAAGATGCATGTAAAAGTGGGTGTGAGTGTATTTGGGCGTGTTTTTAAGGTCATGGCTCCTGGACCTGGGTAAAGAAGTTTAACATCATGCGACTAGGACGTGCACTATGGTTTAAGGTCATATAGCTTGGACCATGGTTATGTAGTTTAAAGTCATGCAACTCGGACCGTACAGTTTAAGGTAGTGCAAAAGACCTCCGCTACAGTTTAAGGTCATATAGTTTGGACCATGGCTGTGCAGTTTAAGGTCATGCAGCATGGACCATTCAGTTTAAGCTCATGTAACTAGACCTCCACTACAGTTTAAGGTCATATAGTTTGGATAGTGGTTGTGCAGTTTAAGGTCATGCAGCATGGACCCTGGTTGTGCTGTTTAAGGTCATGCAGAATGGACCATGGCTGTGCAGTTTAAGGTCATACAACATGGACCATGTAGTTTAAGGTTGTGCAATTAGACCTCTGATACAGTTTAAGGTCATATAGTTTGGACCATGGCTGTGCAGTTTAAGGTTATACAGCATGGAACATGGCAGTACAGTTTAAGGTCATGCAACATGGACCATGCAGTTTAAGGTCGTGCAAGTAGACCTTTGCTACAGTTTAAGGTCATATAGTTTGGATCATGGCTGTGTAGTTTAAGGTCATGCAACATAGATCGTGGCTGTGCAATTTAAGGTCATTCAGCATGGACCATTACGTGTGTCGCCATGTGGATGAAGCTCCATGGAGGAAAGGTCTGTGAACAACAATCTGACTCCCTGGGGATAAAATAGTCAATGTTATTCACAAGCAGAGAGCTTTAGATGAAGATGATGGCCTTAAGGAGAGTGGCAAGCGGAAGCGAAACTTCACTGGGGATCAGGGGGGACCAGTGTGACTCCACAGGGATAATGATGGGGCTTCATGTAACTCCATTGGGAATGACAGTCCAGAGTACAAGCGTAACCCTTTTGGGGGTTGAGAAGATAAGCATCGGCCTAACTCCCTGGGGATAATGGGTCGCAATAGGATGTGACTCTAACTGAGATGTTGGTGCGAAACGACTCATGAAGGATTAAAGGGTAGGTATGACCTTTTGCAAACTTCTAAGTTCACCGGAGATGTTGATGAAATATACCCTAGGAAGAGCTGGTCCATCTCTCTGTTAAAGTTATGCGTGTGGGCCATTTATCACGCCATGCATTACAATTTTAGGGTCTTGTAGCTCGGACCATCACTATGCAGTTTTAAAGTCGTGTTGCTTGGACCCTTGCTACAGTTTAAGGTCATGTAGTTTGGACCCTGGTTGTACAGTTTTGAGTCGTATAACGAGGACTTAGCAGTTTAAAAGTCGTGCAACTAGACCTCCGCTATAGTTTAAGGTCATATAGTTTGGACCACGCAATTTAGGGTCATGCATCTGGTCTATAGTGTGGTGAGGGAATGCATCTCCATGGGGAAAAGAGCCGTCACCAAAGATTGGACTCCTTGAAGATTGAGAATGTGGTGCTCGGAATGAACTTCTTGAGGAAGCGGGACGAAGGTCCAGATGGGAGTGCCATGGCATGTGCGTGGCACTAAGTGTTGGATGACACATGCGGCATTAGGCCTAAATGATGTGCGAATGACGTTAGATCCCTTGGTGAAGCGCGCGGCAGTATCCCTTGACGAGGCGTGCGACAATGACTCTTTGACAAGGTGCACAGTGATGACCTCTGGGCAAAGGCTTGCAATGATGGCCCTTGACAAAGGTGCACGACGATGGCCCTTGACGAAGGTGTGCGACGATGGACCTTGATGAAGGTGCGCGACGATGGCCCTTTTCAGGCCTCGGGCTTCACCTACCTGGCCCGGTCTTTTTCCCGTCTGAAGATGAGGACTGCAGCATCTTTTCAGATTTGTCAAGGGTAGTTTACGATACTACTAAATATAAAAGGGAGAAAAATCCCTCTTTACTATTTTACCGAAGGGTAAAATAGTTGAAGAGTTTTCTTAGAGAGAGGGCCTCAGCTTTTCAAGAGAGATTTCCAAGCTAGAACTTCTCAGCTGAAATCTACAGCGGAGAGGGAACTCTTTCTTGCGAGCTTCAGTGGGTTGTGATCCTTTGTGAGGTACTTGCAAACATCCTTGGAGATTGCCGAGGCTCTTCGAGCAAGGAACATGGTTTCTCGAGGCCTTAGCCAGTTTGCAAAGGTGCCCTGTTGAGTGCTCCTTTGGTCATTCCTTGGTTGAAGGGAGGTTGCTGAGAGGTCAGAAGACTCTGTCGGTCCTCTGGTTATTGGAGGAGAAGAAGGAGGAACGGTAGTGGGTTCGCTGGGTACTCAGTAGAATTCCGGTGAGCTTGAGGCGAATTGCTGAAGTACAGAAGCAAGGAGAAGGGAAACCCGCAGGGTAACAGGGAGCTTTTGAAAATTTTCGATGGCTTTCCGCTAACTCTGGTAATGAGTAGACGGTGGGGAAGGGTTTTTTTGGGGGTCAGGAGTGAATTCTCGGTGAAGAGGGGAAACACCGGTGCGAACCTGAAGGGTTGTGGGGCCGTAACAGTCCAGAGACGAAGGGTCGTGGGATGGCGAGAGGTCACCCTCCGCACGTGCTGTAACAAGCCACGTCGCAAGTGTTAGGCGACGTGTCCGTACTTCTAGGAATGCACATGTGGCATGTGCTTGACAACTGGAGCACTATATTTAACACCTCTTGGTTGCGAGAATGCAATAGCATCTCAATGGGCGGACAGCGATAGTCTTCCCCTTAGCTGTGGGACGGTGATACCCTGAAAGTATTACACCCTGAGTGCTCAGTAGGTGATATGCCTTTGTGAGTGCAGCCTCTTCGCGACCTCCTAATGTCCCTTGCCAGTGAAGCTTCTGGTATAATGGCTGAGTCTTCAAGTGCCATTCTAGATGTGAGGAATCTCCCATGGGAAGGGGAGCTTGGTACTGCTGAATTTACCAACAAAACGTTGGTGAGAGGTGAGCCAATCTAGCTCACCGAGGCCTTATGTAAACCAAGGTGGCCCTTAAGCATTACCTTTGTGAGCTCCCCCGTTCAGTTGGTGACTAGGGAAGATAATGATGGCAATGTGAGTGTAGAAGGAGTAGGCCTCCTGCATTGCCTTCACCAAAACATAGCCTCCATGCGAACTTGCTGACTCTAGGCAAGTAGATCATAGAAACCCCGGGCATGAAATGGCCTTCTGCCGACTTGCGGGTACAAGGAGAGCACCAGTACCTGAGGGGGTACTCCTCATGGACCATGAAGGTGTTGAGGCGTTTCAGAAATACCTTGAGATAAGCTTCCTTAGCAGCTGCCCTCCAGTGCTCAGCTGGCTACTACGACCGTTGTTCAAACACTGTCAAAGTGTTGTTAGAGACATGGAGCCATGTTAGCAACACATGGCTGCTTGGTCATGGGGAGGCAGGGATGTTGCTGATGGACCTGCACTTTGTTGGTGGGCTGTCGCTTCTTAGTGCCATGTATGACCAGTTTATTCCCCTGAACTCAATCATTTTTGGAGGAGACAAGGTAGGTAAAGAAGCCCGCCGACTGGGCTTGAAGAATTGTTTGGGATGGCTCTATGATGAGCCCAAAAGTGGACGAGTCACCTTCGCCAAATGGGTAAGGTTCTTCTTTGGCGACTATACATATGAAGCTGGTCCGTCACTGTAAAGAGGGGAAGAAAACCCCACCAGTTTTCGAGCTGCGGAAGAAGAGTGAGCACATCTACCTGGCAGCTTACTTGGTGATCTTCTTTTGTAAATTTTCCCTGCCAGGATGGGTAGACGTCATTTTTCTCGACACTTTTTATGTGGCCTATGACATGGCGAGAGGGAAGGAGTACGCACTCGCACAACCCGATATGTGCGGCATTTATCATGGCTTGGGAGCCATTTCTAGGGGAAGGCGATATAAAGGGGATGAAGGAGGGAATGACATCGTAGATGGCAAGACCTTCCCAAGAGATTTCAAGACTCCTTTCCTTGTCCATTATGTTTATGGCTGGTTGAAGCTTATTTCCCGGACACATACCTCAGAACCAACGAGTTAGAGGATACTGTGTGCCCATTTTTGCTGAAGATTGCCAGGCAGAAGGTAGTTTTCCATACCCCAGGCCATGCGTGCAGTCTGTTCTTCAATGATCACCTCCAAATGATCCAGGTGGTGTTCCTAGTTGGAAGCCTCACAGATCGCACGTATGTTGACGAGCTGGGCCACCATCTAGATGGTGGCTTCACTAGCCTAAGAGAATTGATGTTTATGTTGAGTGTGAGAAGCAGACTTCTTACCTATCGCATTGTCCATAGCGCGAAGCTTGAGGGCTACTTTCCTCATCGGTTTGCCCGGCAGCATGGGCTGGATCAAGGTTGTCTGTTCTCAGTATTCTTTGAGAAACGACATAGCAAGGATACCCACTGGAAGACAGACCAATTGGGAACCCTCAGGGAGATTTGGATCTCGAAGCACATTCGCACTGCTTGGACCACATGCTTGGAGGCCACCAAGGTCAATAAGTATGTGCTGCCCCATTATGGTAGGACGGTATGGGTAACCGAAGTCCACGAGCGCTGGTGGAGGATCACAAACAAGGGGTACTGGGACATGGAGCACCCTTGGAAAGGGGAGGGTAACCGCTGGAGCCAAGATACAAGGCAGTGAAAAATGGCTATGACCCCTCCCCTAGGAGAAATCTTTACTTTGGGCTTCCCTCATGATTGGCGCACGCTCAGGCGGCCTCGCCAGACTGTCGTGGATGAGTCTTTGCCACAGTTCCTCAATATGGAGAAAGGGACAAAGAGTGTTTTTGACAACCTATCTACCATGTTTAAATGAAAGAAAAGCCGCAAAGTCTCAGGGCATGAAGGGTGTCTGGTCCAAGATTTGAATGAGCTGATAGGGAGCAGCACTCATAGCATGTTAGCCGGTAGTTCTTCTAAGTCTGGCACCTTGAAGCTGCTGCACCCAAGAAGACAAAAGGAAAGAAGACAGAGTGGGCTGCCCCAGTGAATCCTCATACATCGGCCAAGAAGGTGACTAAGACTTCGGGGAGTAAAGAGCATAAGGCTCCAGTGGTTCGTGAGCCAGAAGATGCCTTCTCACCCTCGTCTTCTTCGGAGGGCTGTGTGTCTCATGTTGTTTCTGCATTGCCCTCTGTTCTTGAGGCTTGGCCTTCTCCTTCTCGTGAACTTTCTCTTGGCCTTCAGAGGCTCAAGCTGACGCCTTAGGGCCTAC
This sequence comes from Amborella trichopoda, assembly GCF_054954075.1. Lineage (NCBI taxonomy): Eukaryota > Viridiplantae > Streptophyta > Magnoliopsida > Amborellales > Amborellaceae > Amborella > Amborella trichopoda. The sequence continues at coordinate 35,318,865 of NC_142344.1, read as the reverse complement.
TGCCCTGATCGAAATCGCTTCGGATCGGGCAATGACATCCGTGGATGAAGGGGAGGTCACAGTTCTGATTGTGGTAAATGAGGATGATGAGGCTGGCCCTGACGAGGCGATAGAGGCAGAGAGGGCCTCTAGAGCTCTGACGGTTGCTATGCCTACCGAGGAAAGGGAAACCCAGGTAGAGCTTGTGGTAATAGAAGAGGGCGTCAAACCTCTTGTGGTGGAGATGGTTCGAGAAGAGGAGACATAGGGTGAGATTGCTGCACCGGGAGAGGAGGTCGTCGTGGTGCAACATGAGACTGAGGTAGCGGCTCTAGGTGAGGAGGCCAGTCTTGCCCTGGCTGCAGTTTTTGTGCTTGTAGAGGTCGAGCCTATGGTACCTGGGCATGAAAAGATCGATCCCAAGCCATTGTCGGGGTACTAGAGCAGGTTGAGGTTGCTCCTGATTCTGGGGAGCCTAAGGCTACAGCTGGGAGTCCTCCTGTTGTGGTTGCTCCTACCGTACTGCCTAGACCCAATTTCAGCGGGATACCGAGCGCTTTCTTTGAGATGCTACAAACGGGCTTCTAAAAGCTAAAGGAGCTGCCTCTCGAAGAGCTTGGAATGACACTTCTTTAATTCAGGGGAATCGCCTTAGTAAGCGTGCCCGAGGCGCTCCCTTACTTTGTATTACCGATGAGCTGGAAGGATGGAGAAGGCTTTATAGGTGAAAAGGGCCACAACGCATCTAGATAACTCACGGATAGAGTCAACGGAGGCTTCCCTAGCACAGAACCGGGAACTAGCATAGGTCCAAGTAGGAGAGATAGAGGCTACCACCTCTCAGAAGTCTGCTCTTACTGAGAATGCTGTAACGTGCAATAACAAGGTGCAGACCCTAAAGTCGAATATCGCCAAGATCGTCAAATTAGGAGGAGGCGGTAGCTTGGGAGGTCAAAGATAAGGAATTGGGCCAAAAGGTGCTGGACCTCGAGCACTCCTTGGGTGAGCAACTAGCCCTAGTGAAGCGCGAGGCTGAGCTGGTTGCCGCTTTGAGGGTGGACATCGAGCGAGCGAAGGCCTCCGTTGATGAGTGCAGAGGGAGGATCAATGAGATCATCAATCATTTTTTATGACATCTTCTTTCTATTTTCTCTTAATTATAAACAAATGACATTTTTGATGAATAAAATAGTTATTTTCCTTTTCTATGCAATGCATGTCTCTTATTTTTCTTTGTTTTCTATTTCATTGCTTTCGCCCTTTCATAGTTTGAGACGAAAAAGAATAGCCCACTCCTTGCTTCGTCTTGTGGCAGCTTGCTGTGGATTTAATGACCTCGAATGGGGGAGCAATTGTTACTTCACCCCTGAGTGTTTGATTCGACAGGGGCTCATAATTCATGGCTCTCATGATTTAGTGAGCCTATTCACTGTAAATACTCCAGTCTAGGGGAGCTTTGTCTTCGATTTGAGGTACATTAGTCTTGAGCTCGTCATAGGTCTTAGTCTCAGGGAGAAACCCCTTTAAGCGCTTTGAAGCGATGTGCATGACCTCTAATTGACTCTGGAGGTTACGAACCTCGCTTCTCAGCTCTTCCATTGGGTCTTGTTCCTGAGAGCGAGAGGGATGACACTTGTCTGCCTATATTTCTTCGACAACCCCTAAGAAGTGTAAGGCCTTCTTTGTGCTGCTGATGATGCCTTTGTTCAAGGAGGATGGAACTTAGAGTACCTTTCTTGGTAGTTGATATGTCAGTTCTGCTTCTAGAAGAGCGATGGGGACATGCAGGAACTTTTGCTAGTCCGATGTATAAGTGACATTCAGTGTTGGAAAGTCTACCTCTAGAGCTTCCTCAGGCTCAAGAACTGCTTCTAGCTCGCCGTTTTTCTCTGGAAAATTGGAAGTAGAGGGGGAAGGTTCGTCTTTGGGAGAGGATAACATGACCTCGGAGAGGTGGCAAGGTATACTTGGGTAGATCGGAGTCAAAGGAAGGATCTTTCTATGTCTTTCCTCCTCTCTAAATATGTTTGTGATCATTCACCTCAAGTCTTGAACATTATCATGGGACTAGGGTCCCATCTCGATCACAGGCCTCCAATCATCATCCTTTGACTTTTCTGGCTCTGGAAGGTCTATGAAATAGTACTTGGCACAGTCAGTCTCAACTACAGGGACCGTCTTTTATCAACATAGACTATGTGTTGTCTCCCATCTCGGCTGTATTTGAAGCATTGGTGGAGCATGGAAGGAACCACCCTCTGATCGTGAAGCCAAGGACGACCAAGCAGGACGTTGTAAGAGATCGGTGTCGATTACATGGAACTGAGCATAATCATTGAGGTCACCAATCTTGAGACGAAAGGGCCTTGTGCCAGCTGGCTTCTCTCCTGATTAGTTGAAACCTTGCACGGTGATGTGGGTAGGAGTGAAGTTGTCAGACCCTAATCCCAATAGGGTGAGGATCCTTCTTGAGACCAGGTTGACTGTTGACCCTCCATCCAGCATGATTCAGTTGATAGGGCAGGCATGGAGTTCACCATTCACAAAGAGGGGGCGATTGTGGAATTTATCCCCCAACTGAAGGTCATCTTTGGAAAAATAGATTGCCAAGCAACCACTTAGGATGGCTGGGTCAACCTCATTGGTCTCCACTTCGGTCTCGTGTACGTTTGGGTGAGAAATAGATTGCACCAGGGTCATATGATAATCTCTAGACAATAGGAGGGCATCATAGATTTTAGAAGGGTTAAAAGCTTTCTCTAGTGCCCAATTACGTCATATTTCACTTTATTCTCATTATTCTACACCATGTGGGAGGCCTCTTTGGAACAAAAGCCTAAGGATGACTTGGTTTTGGCTCAGGAGGACAGGGCGTCGGTAATTGTCGAGAATACAGCTACCTGGGCCAACATCTCTTTGAGGCGCTCTTGCTGTGGCTGGGTGAGGCTGGTGCCTCCGAACTCTTTGTTTAGAGTGGCGAAGTTTGGGCACCGTCAAGCTCTACCTGTGGAGAAAATAGAGGGGGAGAGAGGAGAAGAAGAGTTAGATCATTCCAGGTAGCTTTTTACGTCATCGCCGGAATTAGACGTGTGAAGGGGGTATTTTAGGTCTTGCCCTGACTTTGACCGTTGTCAGGTGCTTTTAGCGTCGTCACCCATATTGGAGGAATCCTGAGCTACTGGTGGCTCAGGGATGTCTGCCTGATTGGATGAAAGGAAAAGGCAAGCTGCACTTGGGATGAAGTCTTGCAAGGTCGGCAGTGGAGGAAAGGGCCTGAGGAATTCTTCCTCGACTGGTGGCTGAGGGATGGGATTCTTTCGGCGGGCTGACCTAGGTGCTTGCCGTCTCCTTCTGGATCCATGAGGGGGTGTTTTGACCACCCTCCCTTGCTAGTGAGTAGTCCTAGTATGTTGGACAGCTTCACGCTTTAGGGATTTGAGCCTACTTTGTCCATGGTGGACTTCCCAGGGCTGAGAGGTTGAGGGCTCTGAAGAGTTCAGTGTATGCTCAAGACTTGTAGTGTGACTTCCTATTGAATGGGCACGATGGCCTGGATGCATTCTGGGAGAACCGTACAAACGATGTGGCCTTGCTGGATTTTCTCCGCGACTATAGCTTCAAACCCAGAGCACTCATTGAGTTTGTGACTCATACTTGGTGATATGGACACCAGAGCTTTTCTGTGCCCTGGGCAGGCTTGGGGTTGACAAAACCCTGTTGGAGCATTGCCTCGAAGAGGGCCTGTAGAGGGTTTGCTCGGCATTTCCCCGGTCTTACGCCGAGAGGTCTTCTTGCACTGGTGGAGCTGAGATTTGAGGGTGTCCTTCTGGTTTACCATAGGCTTCTTGGCTTTGCTTTATCTTCTTCGCCAAGTTCTCATGGAAGCCAGTGCATTCGCTGATGTCATGGCCTCATACTTGGTGATATGTGAATAAGAGGTTCTCGGTCCCCAGAGGCAAGGACTTAGGCTGTATTGTCGGCTTGGGAGTGGTGAGTCCTTCTTCGATCATTATGGAGAAAAACGTACGGAGGATAGCGGGTGCCTCGTCACCCTCTAGGATCGTGATTATGTGAGAAGCCTCAGTTGCCCCGAATGCTTTCTTCAACTCTTCAAGCTTTATCTGACCCTTGTTGATAAGGGCTTCAATAGTGTTGTTGAGCTTATAGCAGTCATAAGTGGGGTGGCCTACTCTCCTGTGATAGGTACAGTACTTCTCATTCGTCTCCTGCCCAGCTGAGTCAACAATATTGGCCTCCGACAGCTGGATCATGTTATGTTTTAGAAGCAGTCGAAGTAGTGCAGGAGTCTACTCCTTGTTGAAGGGGTAAACCTTATTCTGGTGCTGGGCCTAGAAATTGTTTCACTTAGTATTTTTAAGGGGCGGGACTTTGTTGTAGGACTGCTACTTGCCTCCGGTTTGAGGCGTCTGTTCCTTGGAGAGGTCCAGAGTCTGAGGAGCCACGCTCTTTGTGTCAATCACGGTGGCGGCTGCATTGATCACTACTTTTTAGTTGCCTCGACTGTTGGAGCAAGAGTTTGGGCCAAGGGGTTGCTGACGAGGGTTGCCATGGTGCTTGAACAACCCCTCAATACGAACTGCCTTAGAGATGAGCTCTGACATGGAGGTGGATTGGATGCCTCGACATGCAGGGCCATCTTAGGTAGCATGTTCTGTATGCAGGTCTGGACCGCTTCCTTCTCAGTCATGGGAGTGGCGTGGAAGGTTGCCAACTCTCTCTATTGGGTGATGAACTTGTCAATCGGCTCACTAGGGTCATGTATCAGGGTGAGGAGTTCGATGGTCTCCACGTTCGTCTGGACTTTGTAGAAGCATTGGTAAAACAACTGCTCCATCTCTTGCCACGTATGTACCGAGTTGGGAGGCAGCCTAACATACCACTAGAAGGCTGGCCCTACAAGAGTCTCGACGAACTGGTGGAGGATGAGTCATCTGTCAATTGCCCTCTCTCGACAGGCCGCCTAGAAGTGAGCAGTATGCCGGTGCAGAGACGTAGTACCGTTGAACAGGGGGAGTTTCCCCTTTTAATATTTCGAAGGGAAGGGTACTTGGTCAATGTACGAAGGGTATGGCTTCTGGTAGAGTGGTGTCTCTTGCATGCTTGGGACCTTGTTCTTGACGCTATGGGCCACCATAGTATCTATGTTAGTTTGAGAAACCTTGTAGGAGGAAGAACTATCTTGAGAGACCGGTGGGGGAGTTTGCCTAGGAACTGTGTCCTCACAGATCGGGGAATCGGTCTCATAGTGAAAGGAAGTGGGCCCGGAGGCTTCTAGGCATTCCATCTTTTCAAGGATGGATTGCATCATTACCTCGAAACTGGTCATTCTATCCTACTAGGATTCGTCCGGGTCGTTGATCACCATGACACTGACCGTCTCTTTTGAGAGGTCAGAGCCAGGGGGAGGAGTGGACCGCTGAGGTCGGTGAGTCGTGCATGGCAAGTCAATCTGTAGGAGCTCAGGTTGCCCCGACTGGATTCGAGCCTTGTATGCCAATCTAGAACCGGTTTTTGACGGTCTTGGGACCGTGGCATCTGGGTAGTGACGACCCAACGATACTCTGTGACTCACTTAAGTTCTAGAGTTTGAAGAGGGAAAAAGGGATTACGAGGCAGGAGGTCATCAAGGGTGGCGACCTCGACTGCCTTGGAGGCTTCTTTGATCAAGATCTGAAGGCCTCTCTTCTGCCTAATTCTGAGATGGTTGTGGACTTCATTCCAGAACTGAGCTTGAGACCTGGACTGTCCTGCCTTCTTTGAACATGTAAAGGCAGTGTCTGTGAGTTGGAGCAAGGACAGAAGGCAGCCTAGGTTTATGCCTTAGAGGTTGGAGGCCTCTGTCTGACATCAGGCCGTTTCCCCGAGTTCCTTTGTGTGGCCCATGTGCATGACTACCCAAGGTTGGCTCAAGATGGTACTCTTAGGGAAGACCTTTGAGTACCAGGGCTCGAGGTGTTTGGCTGATGTCGGGCGAGCGATAGAGGAAGTAGTTGGTTCAGGACTTCGCTTGAGTCTGGACCGAGGAGGAGCCTGCAAAAGTGGTGTGTGTGCACCTTTAGGGTTAGCCATCCGGGTGACTTGGGGTCAACACAGGCTCGATCAATTGGTTCACCTTGGGAGGTCGAGACCCACGAGCTTGAGTTTGTGAGGGACTAGGCGGAAGCTCAACTCTCATAGAGTGGGGCCATGTGTGCTGGGAGGGAGGACAAAGAGGTCGACCCTCATGTGCTCAAGGTGGCATAGAGCTAACGCTGCCCCGAGTTGTGGAAAGCGAATGCATGGCGCAGACAGGGTTTGGCCTAAGAAGGCTTTGCCCTTGATGCAAACTCAAGGCAACGTGGGGATTGCCCCGAGGTGTGACTCGGGTGGATGGACTACGAGCCCTTGAATATGTGCAAGAGGTGGACGATGCAGGGTCTCTGCCTTCTTGTGCGGAGCCTCTAAGTCTAGAGGTTCGGAGAGGTGAAAGAGTATAGGGGGATGCCTTGCCGTGAACCTCAGGAGCGGCGAGAATTTGCTTGCCTCTCGCAAGAGTGATGGGGGAAACTTTCTGGTGTGCCCTAGTAATATGACCAGCAAGAGACTTGCCAGTAGTAGGGTGCGTGCTGTGTGCGGTGGCAGATGTGCCACCGATGCAAGGGCCTTGATGAAGGGTCCACCAGGGCGAGGAAGCGGGGAGTTAGGGACTTTTAAGTCCCCTCTCACGCTAACCCAAACAAGAAACTGGGAGCTGGACCGTGAGTCCTGACTCAGAAGGAGAGTAGGGAAGGAAGCTTGAGCAATTCACTTCCCTAGAATAGTCACGAGGGAGGGGGTGAGAGAATCCCCGACTCGGATGAATGGGTTGAACAACCTAGGTGCCATAGAAAGTAATGGAAAAAGTAAAAGAGGATACTGGTTAAACAAGAGCAAACCGATTAAGGGGCAGTAAGTTCCCAGTGGAGTCGCCAAGTTGGTTACGTACCTTGATCTCACCCTTTGGATCTAGGTGATCTGGTGGCACGTATCTTGGGTTTCTAGTGAACCCGAGATTTGAGATCGCTTTCTCAGAACCTTGCTCAAGAGCAAGGGCAGGTATAACAACCTATGAGAGAGGAATTTAAGGTGCGTTCGGGATTTACTCGGGCTAGCTCATGTGGGCGCCCACTTAGATCACATCGAAAACCCCCCCAGCTGCTTTAACTGATTCATAATCACCTCCCTTGACCTGTAATCTCCTTATTTTTCTGCACAATACTACTATCGTCAATTTGCAAGTCGAAGAGACCCACCCTTGTCTTAGAGCATTGCACATCTGCATGGCTAAGAATGTGCGGGGTTAGAGTGATGAAGTGAAAGTTTCGAGCAAAGGTCGAAAAAGAAGAAAACTTGATGAAGGGACGAGACTAGCTTGATAGCCGGATAGTGACCGACTCAGAGTGGTAGCAAGACGGGCATGGTACTCAAGACCAGCACAGCGACAATACTACTCGAAACAGAGACCGATGTGACGATGCTAGGTTAAGTCCACCTCAATCAAGTAAAGAGAGAAATGAGTGAAGAGAAGGAAAGAGAGTGAAAAGAAAGAGAGCAAGATGGCGGAGGGGCTAAGGTCTCGACGGCACTAGGCGTTGCCACCTATGACCGTGGAGTAGCAGTTTCACGGCCCTGAAATGACGCTAGACGCAACTGCTCACGGCTAAAAGGTGAGTAGAGGACTACGAACGACACTAGACATCGCCGTTGGCAACATAAGAAGGTAACACGCCCTTGTGCGGGCAGCGATAACCTATCATGGAGCGCGCGACGACAGCCATTTGCGAAGCACACGACGATAGTTCTCATGAGGAGTGCGGCGACAGGGGTGGGATGCAAGGGGGATAACGATGAGCACTGAACACGCAGAGGAAGCTCACGGACGGCGATGGGTACCGAGTTTGCAAAGGAAGTTCGTAGATGGCGATAAGTGTTGCCGAGGCTTCTAGCAGGTGGCGATAGGTATCGCCGTTTGTAATAGGCATGCAACAAGAGAAGACCCTTGTGGCTGGCAACGTGTTTCTTCGTCTAGGCTATTCACTAAAATGTCGAAGCTATGTCTACGGATGGTAATGAGCAGTGCCGTCTGCAGGCCTCACTGGGAGAGAGAGAGAGAGAGAGAGAGAGAGAGAGAGACGAACAAAAGGGGAAGAAGACTCACGCATGGCACTGCCATCACCATGCGCGACCTGTGAGACCATAGGAGAGGCATGCACGGCACTACCATTGCCCCACATGGCCTCCACGAGGAACTTAAATGGAGAAGAGAAAGAAGAAGAAGAAGAAAGAGAAGAAAATAAAAGGAAGAGAGAGAAGATTTATCGCAAATCTAGGGGGTACCGATCAAAAGTTTCCCTCACCTTGCACTCTCTCTCCAAACATAACCCAACATGGTAAAAAAGAGAAACTGTATTAAGTAAAAACTCTCTCTTTTGTGAGGGATTGAGTCCTCTGGTGCTTGCAATGATGGTACGTATATATAGAATTTGCCCCAAACATGGGTGGATGATTAAAAGTAACCATAATTTTTGAAAATTAAGATTAAAATGAATTAAAATAAATTAGAAAATAGTGTGCAAAATGACATATTTGCCCCTTCCTAACAATTCATGAAATTCCAGAACAGTCAATGTGTTGCCCTAGAACGTGCATGATTTTTCATTGATGATCCGGGGTCGTTTCAATGCCCGGTTGATCGAAAGATGATTGTTTTCTTGTAGGGCTCGGCATGGCGATCGATTTGATACCAACTTCGAGCCATGGATCGTGTTTTTAGTACATGATTAAATGACTTGAATTTTGAATGGATCTTGAAATTTTGGATCGATAGTGTGCTCGTTCCTCGATCGTTTTCGATGATTTCTTCACTAGATCACACTGAGCATGCCGTTACGATCGCGGGGCAATAAACGCAGCTCGATTCAGTGCCCGAACGAAGACTTTGCAACCTTTGAATTTTAGCCGGAATTTGGAATTCCGACGACAAAATTTGTAGTGGTTTCATCGTCTTCGTGTGTCGAATCTGACCGTTCATCATGTACGGGGTTTAGGTCAGAGATGGCCCGAGACCTTATGCAAGCGATGAAATTGATTTTGCATCAATCGGGCCCATGAGCTTCGTGATTCGGCCACTCGAGCAAGGCACGACGCTGCTGAATTTCTTGCACCTTCTTCACGGATCAGCAACTCTCTCTAGCTTTTCTTCGCGGTCGGGTATCGTCACGAGGCGTACCATATATCGGATCGCTCGTCTTGACGCAACGAACATGCTTACCAAATTTGAGCTCTATCTAACTTGAGACGGGTGAGATATGAGCATCGAAAGTCATTGCCCGTTACTATCCCTTCAATGGTGTAGAGTTGCATGGTGACCGCAGGGGAATAGCTTGCAGCTCTTAATGTTTCCCTCTTTTGCTTATAACTTCTTCCTTGAGTGTCTGCTCGAGCTCAAATTTAACCCCTAAAGGTTTTCAATCATGTCGGATCCAATGGCAGTGGTTCAATAGTATATTGAGACACCGAGAATGTAGCTCTAGTTATAGGGTCCGTTTCAGGGTGCTAGAGACCGATTCTACTGGAACTGTTTCTTAGTCTGCACTGCCTTAGATGTGTCGAAATGCGACGAAACTTGACAAGAGCCTTTTGGGAGTCTTCATGAAGATCTTGGCCTGTTTTGGGGCTATTATGAGACTATCGGGATTTTCATTGTTTGCTAGGCTTTATTGAGCGAGGGCCCCATGATGATGAAAAATATCTTCCAGCAAGCACTACCTCATGCCATACATGATGTTACTCCTTATGCTCATGGCGATGCCTCCAATTGCGCATGGCATTAGTCTGCCCTGTGCACGACGCTAGCACTTATACCCGCGGCAATGCCCTCACTGGCACGTGACGTTGCCTCTTAGTTCTATGGACGACACTAGACCAAAACACACGGATGGCGCTACCCTTAGCGTTTAGTGCCGGGCATGCGCTTCTGTCTCTTTCGACTTCCTTGTCTCTACTGTCGCGAGTGATCGGGCTCAATTGAATTGTGGCCCTTACATCTAGTTGCATGACCTTAACTGCACGATCCTAGCTACACAAATTTAAACTACATAGCCACCATCCAAACTATATGACCTTAAACCATAGTGCACGTCCTGGCAGCATTACGTTAAATTGCTTTGCACAGGTCCAGGAGGAATGACCTTAAACACACCCCTACACGTACACACGCCCTTTATATGCGTCTTCACGTACGTCTTCGACCCGTCCATGTGCGTGCACCACCTTCATAATTCCCCAGTGAATCCCTTCATTACCATTCATCACTCCCCAATGAGTCTCACCCATACTTACAAAACGACGAGCCATCCCACCATCCATACTTGTCGTTAGCTAGTGGGTCACCATCATCCACCTTCCATACCACCATCACTTACTTTCATAAAGTAGCCTCATGTCATCTCCCTAAAGTGAGTCCAACCCCTACCATACTCACTCCATGGCCTCTACAGACTGCCATTTATCACCTCCACAGTCCAGCTGTATGACCTTAAACTGTAGTGCATGTCCTGGTTGCATGACGTTAAAAAGCTTCGCACAGGTCCTGAAGGCATGACCCTAAACACGCGTTCACAAAAAAGAATAATGGGTATGGTGTATACCTGGATAAGGGAACGCCATGAGTAAAAATGATAGACGGGCATGGTCATGAAACCATGAGTAAAAGAGTTTTGTAAAATAAAAACCTGGGCACGACGAAAACCCCAAAAGGGCATCGTGAGTAAAAATAGAAAAATAAGGGTGGACGTGGCCATAAGGTCATGGGTAAAAGAGCCCCAAATAAAAGGAAGTTGGTGAAAACCGTCTCTACGACGCCGCTTCCCAAGTCCAATTGAAGATCCATAAAGGACGCATGGACCAATAAACATGTTGAAGCAACGTTCACCTCCATAGGTGGCTTCAGTCAACATTCAGGAAGAAAAATCCTTGGTGTCAGAATACCTTGATACCAAGGCCCAAAAAGATAAGCATCAAGGAAATATTCTGACAGCTTGAGTCCATTCGTAAAAAGGACTCGAAGGATAGAAGACTCGCTAAGAAGGCAAGACAAGTCTAATGAAGAAGAGCATTATTCGCACGAGGTCACTACCGCACTCCAAGATGCTGAAGGTGCCCCAAGGAAGGCAAGTCAGCTAGACCTTGGACCTGTTATGCAACAACAAGATTAAGCCCTTAGGGGTCACCTTGGACAAAGAAGAGAGGTATCCTGATTAAGCCCTTAGGGGTCACCTCGGACAAAGAAGAGAGGTATCTTGATTAAGCCCTTAGGGGTCACCTCGATAAACTGAGGTACCCTGCCCATCAAGCAAAATCTGGTCCGAAACGTAGACGACCACCAATAGCAGACCCTTCAGTAGACCATCCAAAACAAACAACAAAACAATCAAACCCAAACTAAATGGGAAAAATTCCCTTAAACATGACACTTCACACCCATATGGGCCTAATTCTTACCAACAAGGTTTGTACAAAATCCTCAACTGTTAGAATCACAAACAGCCCACGCGAGGGTGAGGACTTTGATAGGATCCCCCAAAAAGTCTCTTGTCCCCTTAAGTCTCCACGGAGGGACCTATACATTGTATCCAAACGTCTAAGCATCCTAGTTACACCATTGTGTGGATCTCCTCGACGTTCACGTGGTCCTGTGGCTAGGAAAAAAAAAGTAATAAAGCTGAAGAAAATTTTATAAAGGTTGTCCTTTTCGCTTCTCTCGAAGCACAACATTCGGCGGGGCAAGCTGTTTGAACACATTTTTTAGCACCTTGGGTCCCCGATGCAGAATAAAAGAGAAGTCGGTCAATAAAGCCTTGACATACAATGGAATTCCTGAAAGTCTTAGAATTTCCCCACAATGGGTTAGAATCTTTCTAAGCACTCCAAAAGGCCACTTGCCAAGTTTCGTCGCAATTCGATATGTCTAAGGCAGCGCAGACAAAGAAACAATTTTAGAAAAATCAACCTCTAGCATCTTGAAACGGACCCCGTAACTAGAACTCTATTTTTGGAGTGTCAAACAGTTATGGGACCACCGCCATCGGATCTGGCATGATGGAAAACCCCTAGGGGGTCAAGTTTCGACTTAAATGGACATTTCAGGACAACTTATGGGTGAAACATTAAAAAGGGGTAGGCCGCACGCCATTCCCGTGTGGCCTTCCTACACATTTCTCCATTAACAGAGACTGGTTTTCACAATCATAAGCAACAAATTTGAAGACTTGTATCTCATTCGTCTTGAGTTGGATCACGCTCAAATTTGGTGATCTTGTTCGTCTTGTCAAGACGAGCATTTTGATATGTGGCACTCCTTGTGATGATACCCTAGCAGGGAGAAAAATAAGAGAGACACTGGTGATTCATGAAGATAGTTGTAAAAAATTCAACAACAGCACGCCTTGCTTGAGCGGTCATATCACAACGCTCACGTACCCGATCGACGTAAAACTAATTGTATTATGTACGTAAGGTCAAGGTTATGTCTGGTTCAAACCCCACGCACGATGAATGGTTGGATTTGACACATGAAGGAATCAAATTTGTTGTAGATTATGGCCGCTAGATTTCAAGATCCGGTCAAAAACCCAAGACGATGAAATCTTCATCCAGACACGAAATCGAGTTACGTTTGTTGCAACTTGATCATAACGGTACGCTCAGTGCAATTCAACGAAGAAATCAAAGAAACACATCAAGAAACAAGTACATTATCGATCAGAAGTTTTCAAGATCTATACAAATTTCCAGTCTCATGATCGTGACCTAAAAACGCAATCTGTGGCTCAAAGTTGGTATCAAATTGATCTTCATGCCGAGCTCGACAATAAAGCAATCATCTTTGGGCCAAACGGACGTCGGAGAAATCCCAAATCATCCATGGAAGATCACGCACGTTTTGGGGCAACAGTAGGGATTGTTTTAGAATTTAATGTATTATTGGGTAGGGGTAAAATAGTTCTTTTTCACCCATTTCTAGATTTTATTTTAATTCAATTAAATTATAATCATCATCAATTATTCTAGATTTTGAGCATCCACCCATATTTTGGTCCAATTTTATAAATACACGCTAAACCTAATTATAAAAGGACCCCTCGTTTTTCAATGTCATGAATAAAATTTGGGAGTTTTCACATTGAAATTGTGGGCATGTCTTGGAGAGAGAGAGGAGAGAGAAGAAAAAGTCTAGTACCCTCTAGTGGAGATAACTTTCTCTCTCCTCCTCTCATCTCCCTCTTTCTCTCTCATCTTTTCATCTATCTCTTTCTCTCTCCTCTTCTCATCTATCTCTTTCACTCTCCTCTTCTCATCTATCTCTTTCTCTCTCCTCTTCTCATCTATCTCTTTTTCTCTCCTCTTTTCGTCTATCTTTTCTCTCTCCTCTTCACATCTATCTTTTTCTCTCTCCTCTTCTCATCAATCTCTTTCTCTCTCCTCCTTTCATCTCTCTCTTTCTCTCTCCTCCTCTCATCTCTCTCTTTTTCTCTCCTCCTCTCATCTCTCTCTTTCTCTCTCCTCCTCTCACCTCTCTCTTTCTCTCTCCTCCTCTCATCTCGCTTTCTCTCCTCTTGCTTATCTCTTTCTCTTTCCTCTATCTTTTTTGATCTTTATTATTCACTTTCTTTCTCTCTCTTATATCTTTCCTTTCTCTTTCCTTGCTTTCTTATTTTCTCTCTTCCTTCTTTCTTCATGTTCTCTTATTTCTCTCTCTTCTCCATTCATGCCCAGCGGAGCCTCTCGCCAAGTATGATATCTTCTTACTCCTGAAACATAAATAGCGAGCCGGGCCTTAACCCGAGTGGCAGGTCGAGCCTCTGTCCAAGTTCTCATGTCTCTTATTCTATGTCATGGATGGCGAAACCCCATCATCATCCATGTATTCTCTCTCTTGTCTCTTCTGCTATATCATGGACGGTGGAAGCTCATCACCATCCATATTTTCTCTCTCCTCTGTCATGGACGGTAGGAACTCATTGTCGTCTATGTTTTCTCTATCCTCTGTCATGGACGATGGAAGCTCTTCATCATCCATGTTTTCTCTCTCCTCTGTCATGGATGGTGAAAGCTCATCATCATCCATAATTTCACTCCCCTCTATCAAGGATGGTGGAAGCTCAACACCGTCCATGCTTTCTCTCCCCCTATCATAGATGGTAGAAGCTCATCGTCGTCCATATTTTCTCTCTCCTCTATCATGGACGGTAGAAGCTCATCGCTGTCCATGCTTTTCTCTCCTCTGTCATGGATGGTGAAAGCTCATCGTCGTCCATGTTTTTTCTCTCTCCTATCATGGATGGCAGAAGCTCATCGACGTTCATATTTTCTCTCTCCTCTGTCATGGACGGTGGAAGCTTATCATCGTCCATGCTTTCTCTCTCCTCTGTCATGAACAACGGAAGCTCATCACGGTCCATGCTTTCCCTCTCCCCTGTTATGGACGGCAGAGCCTTATTGTTGTCCATGTTTTCTTCTTTTCTCTCTCTCCTCTGTCATGGGCAGCAGAACCCCATCACTGTCCATGCTTCTATCTTTCCCTTCTCTCTCCTGTCATGGAGGTCAAACCCCATCATCGTTCATGTTTCTCTTCCCTCTTCTCCACTCTTCTATTCCCTTCTTCTTTTTCTTCTTCTCCCTCTTTCTTCCTTCTCTCTTATCTCTCCTTTTCTCTTCTCTTTTATTCTCCTCTCTTTCCCTCTCATTTGACCAAGGGAGGCTAAGTCAAGCACTGCCATGGTAGTCTCGTCGTCTAGCTGTATTGTCGTTGTGTCGGTTTGAGTTACCGTACCCGTCTTGCTGCCATGATAGGCTAGTAATCGTGCTAAGTTGGTTAGTGATCGTTCTATCGTTTAGTAGTATTGTCGTTATGCTGGTCTGAGTTACCGTGCCCGTCTTGCTAGCACGTCGGGTCAATCACTTTCTGGTTTAGCTATTGTGTTAATCTGACCACTTGGTCAAATTCCTCTCTTCCCCATTCTTCTATTCTATGTCTTTCTTCTCCTTTCATATATCCTCTTACCCCTTTTTTTTCTTCTTCTTTTGAATGTACATGCCTGTGTGCATTCCTCCAAAGACAAGTTGGGTTCCCTCGTCCCACTTGTCTTATAAATGAACCGTGTGTGTGTGATTACAGAAACAGGAGAGTACAGGCTAAGGGAGGCAATTTCGAACCAGTTGTAGGACTAGGGAGCTTTCCGTTGTGTTCTAAGAGGGCACCCGTGCGAGTCAACCGGAGTGAGTCACGGACCTAGGTGAGGTGTGCCCTGCCTCACATTAAAAATATTCTTTCATCGGTTGGTATACCTGCCCTTGTTTCCTAGCAAGGTTCTCAAGAGAGCAATCTCAAGTCTCGGGTTCCCTTGAAACCTGATGCACATGCCACCTAGTCTTCTCGACCTGGAGGACAAGATCGAGGCACCTAACCAGCTTGGCGACTCCACTAGGGACACACTACCCCTTCGTTGGATCATCCTTCTTTGACTATTCTCTCCTTTGTTTTTTGTTTTTTTGCATGCACATGGCTTCTAGGTTTCTTAACCCATTTATCCGGATCAGGGATTTCCTCATCCCCACATTCGTGAGCGTCTCCTGAGAACAAGTTCCTCAAACCTCGTTCCCAACCTTCCTTTTGAGCAAAGGCCTAGTGTCTAGCTCCTAAGTCTTAACCTGGATAGGCGTGAGAACGGACTTAAATGTCCCTAACTCCCCATATTCTATCTCGGGTGGAGCCCCCACTAAAGCACTCTGCATTGACAGCACGTCTACTGCCACTCACAGCATACACCCTGTCACCGGCAAGTCACTTGCTGGTCATATTGCCGAGGTACGTCGGAAGGCTGCCCTGTCCCTTTTTATGAAAGGAAAGGAAGTTGTCGTTGCTTCTGTAGGTCGCCTTAAGGCTTTCCCCCCCATTCCTGGACCACCACGAATCTCTATGCTTAGAGGCTCAACACATCGAGGCAGAGACCCTAGGGCCTCCACCTCTCGCACACACCCTAAGGCTCGTGGAACATCCACTCGAGCCATACCTCAGGGCAACCCTTATGTTACCTCCAGTCAGTGTTTAGGATCAGGCCTCCTAAGGCCAGGTCCTATACACGTTATGCATATGCATCCCACCACCCATCATTGGGCCAAACTGAGTACACGGAAGGCGACCCCCTCGTCCTCCTACTCAGCACACACTAGCGCATCCTATAAGGGGTAGGCTTCCACCTGTTCTCTTTTAGACACCTGCTCGCAGTTCTTGGCCTCCTAAGGCAAGACCACTTGATAGAGCCTGGACTGACCCCAAAATCACTCATGATCCTTCTTCAAGGGGCGCACATGAGTCACCCTCACAGACCACCCCTCTCTCCCGACTTAGGCACAGTCATGGGTCAACCCTTCCTCTGCTTGCCCCTTCTCTTTGGGGCAAGCACCTTCAGCCCTGGTACTCGAAGACTTTCCCGAAGAGTACCATCCTGAGCTAGCCCCATCAGCTAGGTCATGTCTCTGTATCTCATAAGAGAGCTCGGGGCAAAGACCTGATGGGAGATCAAGTCCTTCATCCTCCTCGGCTCAAGTTGACCCCAGTACCTAGTCCACACTCATTGTTTCACTTAATGGAGATGGTTCTCTCTTGTGCAAGAAGGGCTGACCAGTCGCAATCCCGATCGCGGTTCTGGCATGAGATCCATCAAAGCCTCAAAGCTAAATGCAATAAGGGTCTGAAAATCCAAACTAGGGAAGCAACCAAGACAGTCAGGGCAGCCTCTCCCAGTGACCCTCTTCATCAGAACCCCTTCTACCGTCTTCAGATGATAAGGCCTGAAGAAGAAATCCGTGGATCATGCACTGTGGTCAATGTCGTAGAAGATGACCCAACCACTCAGCAGCCACGGTCCTAAGACAGTCAAGAACTGGTTCTCACATGATCGGCATATAAGAATCGAGTACAGGAGAGCGCATGACAGAGAGAGTGCATGACAAAGAAAGCGCATGGTAGTGAGAAAAAAAAGACGAGAGTGAGCTCGTGGCAGAGTGAATGCATGACAGTTACCACACGCGGTAGTAAGAGACATAGGAAGAGAGTGAGAGGATGGCAGTAAGCGCCACAAGGAGAGAGAATACTACCATGCATGATGAGCAGAGAGAGTATCGCGGTGCACGTGAAGCACTGCTTAGGGCGCCAAAAGAGAGAGGTTACTGTCGTACGTGTTTCTACTGAGAGAGTATGAGTGCCATGTGCCACATGTAAGCCACTTGTATGCTCTTGTCAGCCACATGGATGCCACTTGTAGCCCCTTAGTTGCCACTTGCCAGCTGCCTTCCCCTCTTGATATATAAATACTGCCCTTCTCCTCCCTCTTAGGACTTTTTCTCTCCCTCACTCATGAGCCCCCATTTCAAACACTTAGAATCTCTACCTCTTAGAGTCATTTTTTGGAGCATGAAAACTTGGTCTATGTGGGGATTTTGGGACACTCTTGCGTGCACGTAAGTAGATCTAACATTCATATCTCCAAAGTTTTGGTTATAAGCATAATTTTTTAATAAGGATGTGCTTGCATGCTATGGAATTTATGTTAGAATATGCCTGTTTTTTCAAGACTGTGATTCTTATATTGAGCCTTGAAATCATTTATGTTGACTATAAAAAATTGTGGAAGGTATCCATGTGCCTCTATTTTGAGATGGAAAAGACCTTGTGTCCGTGTCCATCATTGTTTGGAAGTTATGTGTTATTTTCTAAAGTATGTCAGAACTGTAAACTGCATTTCCAATAACTTTACATTTTTTAATTGGGACTGTTTACTAACCAAATGGTATCCAAATGATCTTAAACTCCTTTTAAATGAAGAATGGGTATGTATACTTCGAATTTAGTTTTGGAACCATGTTGAAATTCTTGATGGCTTGGGAATTATGCCTCTGTTTGTATAAATATATCATTGTTGTGAGTTGCAATGAATTTCCTCAACTATTATACGTATTGTACTAAATGTTTTACTGACCAAATAGTGTCCAAATGATCTCAAACTACTTTTAAATGAAGGATGGGTATGTATAGTTCAAATTTAATCTTGGAACTATATTGAAATTCTTGATGGTTTGGAAATTATGCCCCTGTTTGTATGAATATGTCACAGTTGTGAGTTCCAGTGAATTTCAAGAACTATTGCATGTCTTGTACTGAACTTTTTACTGACCAAATGGTGTCCAAATGATCCCAAAGAACTTTGAATTGAAATATGGGTATGTATAATAAAAATTTAGTTTTGAAACTATGTTGAAATTTTCGATGGTTTGGGAATTATGACCATGTTTGTATGAATATGCCACTGTTGTGAGTTGCAGTGAATTTTCAAACTCTTACATGTTTGGTATTGAACTATTTATCGACAAAATGGTGTCTAAATGATCTCAAACAATTTTTAAATGAAATATGGGTATGTATACTTCGATTTTGGTTTTGACACCATGTTGAAACTCTTGATGGTTTGGGAATTATTCCCCTATTTGTATGAATATGTCACTGTTGTGAGTTGCAGTGAATTGCCAGAACTATTGCATGTTTTGTGAAAGGTTGTTCACTGACCAATATGTCTCTGATTAAGGCTAAACCACTTCTAAATAAAAGGTGGATTAATCTATTTTCAAATTGATTTTGGGACCATGAGAACTCTTTATGGATTGGAAGTTAGGCCAATTTTCTTAAAAGTTATCATACTGAAAACTCTATTTTATTACGAATTATTGAATATGCATAGTTGATATGAGGCATGCCTATGATATAGTAAATGCTCATGAACTCTTTAGTAATGGTGATGAGTCATGCTTGGGCATGAATGAATGCTTATGAGATATGCATGTGGATAATTGTAATAAGACATGCTCATGATAAGAATGTATTATGAAATACTACGCAATGGGACACCCATTGGTAGTAGGATCTGATGTGATAAGAATGTGATACGAAACACTACGAAGTGGGAGATCCATTTGTGGTGGAATCTGACATGATAAGAATATGATATGGAGCACTACGTAATGGGACATCCATTGGTAGTGCAGTATGAGATTATGAGGCTATAATATGAGGCACTACGCAACGGGTCATCCGTTGGTAGAGTAATCAGTTGTAATATAATTAGAATGTTATGCCAGCAGTTAAGATCTTTTCTCGAATCTCGATGATAAGAAGGGAGTTAGGATGTGAAATAAATGTTTGGGTGGGTCGCGCTCCACAAATCTTTAAGGGCACTAGGCATTGGGTCACCCACTAGTAGTGTAACGCTCCGTCACTAGAAAGGCATAAGGAGAGGGTCGTGTCTTGCAAGGCCACAACCTATCAAAAGCCCCAAAGTGCACTGGGGATTGTGTGTGTGTGTGAAGACATTACGAAATGGGTCATCCATTTGTCATTGTCGTCCCTCCTAAGCCAGGGTAGAAGTCCCCAGTAACATGATTGGCTTGACCTGATTGATAGGACTTGTACTTCGAGAGTAGGCGACACTAGGATTGCCTATATGCACTATGTGCTTTACCTGAATTACTAATATGTTATCTTAATGAAAAGATGTGGTAGACTATTAGCTCATGAGATGTATGATATTCTGACGTCTGATTTACACTTCTTCCACCATTGCTAAAGAATTGTGCTGCATGACTCCATGTTATGACACATGCATAAATCTTGGGGGATGGTTATAAATGGCATTGTATAGGCCAGAATACATGATGTTTGATCAGCTTACTAGGCTCTATAGCTCATTCCTTTGATTTTCTCTATGTAAAGCGATAGCCAGCATTTTTTGAGAGTAGGTGGTTGGGTAAATCGTGGTTGACGGTTGAAGATCCGGGCTTGGCGAGAAAAGCTTTATCTTGATAATAGGTGTTTGATGGCAGTGGCCATATAGTTGCTTTGTTTGAAGTCATGTATTTTGTTGTTGGGCCTGTAATGCCTTGGACATGACTGTAATAAAATTTTGGAGCCTGTATATATAAATTGGTTTTATTTTTTTTGTCCAGTTCCTTGGACCCTTGTGCTTGGGCTTTGTTTTCTTTCGTGGTTTGCTTTGATTCCGTCTTTCTAAAAGTGTTGAGCGCACTCTCACTTGAGTGGCATTCGTTAACTCTGGTCGCGGTCCCGCACTCTTTTGCCCTCCAGCGGGTACAGTAGGGTTCAAGCGGTGGGGTCGTGACAGTTATGGTACCAGAGCGACCATGATAGAATTCTTGGTCTAGAGAGTCTTAGAAGTGTCCTTAGAATGGCTTTTGGATAGGCTAGTAACTAGGTGTTCCTATTTTAGGACAAGATGACGAGGCCTCGTGCCAACAATGTGAGTTCTAGTAATGAGAACACCAAGGCCGTGGGGGAATTCTTTAAGACATTAGGGGCCATGACTTAGATGATGAATGACCATATGCCGGCCCTAGCTACCCCTACCCAGACCAGACAGATAGGGATCTAATTGAGAGACTTAGGAGGCTAGAACCTCTGGCGTTCTTGGGGCATGGGGGAGTGGAAAAAGTGGAACGTTGGAGAAGGCAAGCAGAGAAGATATTTGATGTATTGCATTGGAAGGGGATGTTGTACACTGGTGGTTCAATGAAGCAATCCTAGGTGGAGTCAGGGACCATGGAAACTTAGGAAAACTTTCTAAAGGCTTTTAAAGTGAAATACTTCCTTGATTCAGTCCGAGGGAGAAAAGAAGTAGAATTTATTGAGCTGCAGCAAGGGAAACTATTAGTTGAACATTATGCAACAAAATTTGCACAGTCTCCCATTATGCGTCACACATCATCAATATAGAGGCACGTAAGGCGAACAAGTTTGAGAGGGGCCTCAGGCCAGATATAAGAGGGAGAGTATTATCAACCAACCTCAACGCCTTCTCCCCCTTAGTGGACCTCTCTATAAAGATCGAGAGGGACTGTGAGGAATCCCGATCCAGGAAAGAAGGGAGAGTGGGGCCCACGCTGTTTGGGAACTTTCTGCAGAAGATTTGACTACCTCCTAGGAAACGTTTTAGGGGTAGGAACAATTAGGATAATATAAAAATCCAAAGACCTTCCCGGGCGATGTATGGAATAACTGGTGCCCAGCTTGCTCATACTGTGGGTTGAGTAACGACTTTGCAACGGAATGCTATAAGAAGCCGGGATCAAGATTTTGATGTGGCAAGCCCAGCCTCCTGATCAAGGACTGCCCTGTAAAGGGGTCAGAGAACCGACCTAGGGCTCAAGGTCTGGTGTTCGCGCTCACAGAGCAGGAAGCCAAGGCGTCTACTTTAGTAATTCGAGGTACGCTCTCTGTATGTGGTATGGAATCTAGAATCTTGATTGACCCTGGATGTTCTCATTCTTTTGTTGCACCTCACTTTGCATGCCATATAAATGCTAGACCTTCACTTCTTGGCTGGACATTGATAGTATGCAGACCTATGGGGGATTCTATAGAAACGGGTATGGTATATAAACAATGTGAGGTTTTGCTTGAAGGGTGTGTCCTGCCTGTAGACTTGATACTTTTGAATATTCAAGACTTTGATGTTATCTTGGGTATGGACTAGTTGTTCACCCATCATGCTACAATTAATTGCTATGATAAAACGGTGACTTTTAGACGCCCAAACCAACCTGAGTTGCATTTTGTTGGTATTAAAAATGCTCCCCCTCTACACCTTATTTCTTCCAATTGGGCTTCCCGTCTTCTGGCTAAGAGATGTTTTGGATACTTAGCCTATGTGGTAGTGAATCGGGACGTCTAGTCCAAGTTAGAGGAGATGCCAGTGGTAAGAGAATACCCAGAAGTTTTTCATGAGGAGTTGACCTCTTTGCCTCTAGTCAGGGAGATAGAGTTCGAAATAGATTTGATCCCCAGTACTGGTCCCATCTCCAAAGCCCCTTATAGGATGGCCTCAGTAGAATTGAAGGAGCTGAAAGAGCAATTGCATGACTTGTTGAAGAAGGGGTTCATCAAGCCAGCGTATCACCTTGGGGTGCACCAGTTCTGTTTGTGAAGAAGAAAGATGGGTCCATGAGACTTTGTATAGACTATAAGCAGTTGAATCAGGTCACAATAAAGAACAAATAACCCCTACCTAGGATTGACGACCTTTTTGACCAGCTTCAAAGGGCCCATGTATTCTCTAAGATTGATCTCTGGTCGGGCTATCACTAACTTCGGGTCAATGAGGGAGATTCCCAAGACCGCATTCAGAACCTGATATGGCCACTATGAGTTTTTGGTAATGTCGTTTGCGTTGACCAATGCCCCAGCCGTTTTCATGGACATGATGAATAGAATTTTCAGACCCTTTTCTGGATACTTTCATTGCTGTCTTTATAGATGATATTTTGGGGTATTCGAAAAATTTATAAGAGCATGAGCAACGTCTAAGAGTGGTCCTCCAGTCTCTGAAGTCAAAAAAGTTGTATGCTAAGTTGAGCAAGAGTGAGTTTTGGCTTCCTAGCATGGCCTTCCTTGGGCACGTTGCTTCTAGGGATGGGGTCGCAGTTGACCCTTGTAAGATTGAAGTCGTACTTAAGTGGGGAAGGCCAACAAGTGTGACAAAGGTCCACAGTTTTCTAGGATTAGTGGATTACTATAGACACTTTATAGAAGGATTTTAAAAAATAGCACTTCCCCTGACTCGCCTAACCCAGAAGGAAGTAAAATTTATGTGGTCAGATGATTGTGAGAAAATTTTTCAAGAACTAAAGAAGAGACTGACTATGGCTTTGATACTGACCTTACCTGAAGGAAATTAGGACTTTGTAGTTTACATCGATGCCTCTCATAAAGGGGGTTGAATGTGTGCTTATGCAGCGAGGGAAGGTCATTGCTTATACCTCCAGACAGTTAAAGCCGTATAAGAAAAATTACACAACTCATGAATTGGTGCTTACGACTGTAGTATTCGCCTTGAAAATCTGGAGACACTACCTCTATGGGGCCCAGTTTAAGGTATTTACAAACTATAAGAGCCTCAAGTACCTATTTTCCCAGAAGGAGTTGAACATGAGGCAAAATAGATTGATAAATCTATTGAATGATTATGATTGCACCATCAATTACCACCCAGTCAAGACTAATGTGGTAGCAGATCCTCTGAGCAGGAGGCCCGTGATATTGACGGCTCGCCTAATGGATCGAGAGATGGGACTGTTAGAGGATGTACTAAAATGGCACCCAGATTTTCCCCTTGGTGATGGAGTAAGTATGAACGTTTGCATGAGGGTAGAGCCTCAGCTCTTTCAACAGATCCAGATGGCACAAAAGAAGGATCCCCAACTCATGAAAATTTTGGAAGAAATAGAGCTGGGAAGGAAAGATGATTTCTCTGTAAGTGATGATGACTTGTTAAGATTCAGGGATCGGGTCTGTGTTCCGAATGATGAGGGTGTGAAGAGAGCTACTTTAGAAGAAGCCCATCGCTCCCATTATGATATACACCCCGGGAGTACTAAGACATATCAGGACCTGAAGAAAACTTTATGGTGGAATGACATGAAAAGGGAAGTAACACTGTTTGTTTCTAAGTGCTTGACATGCCAGCAAGTGAAAGATGAGCATTAGAAGCCCGCCGAATTGTTGCACCCCTTGCCCGTGCAAGAATAGAACACTATGGACTTTGTCTCTAGTTTAGCTAGAATGGGTACTGGACAAGATAGTATTTTTTTCATTGTGGACTAGTTGACCAAAGCTGCCCATTTCTTATCAATCCGCACAACCTATACTTTGGATAAACTGACCTAGTTATACATCAAAGAGATAATGAGGTTGCATGGATTACCTGTTAGCATCGTGTCTGACAGGGACACTAGATTTACCTTGAGATTTTGGGCTAGCTTGCAGTCAACCTTGGGGACAATACTTACTTCCAGCACTGCTTTTCACCCCCAGAGCGATGGACAATCGGAGCAAACCATTCAGACGTTGGAAGATATGTTAAGGGCTTGTGTTACTGACTTTAAGGGAAGCTGGGATGACCATTTTCCTCTGATGGAATTTTCTTATAACAACAGCTTTCAAGTCAGTAGTTAGATGTCGCCTTTTGAGGCCCTATATAGAAGGAAGTGCAGGTCACCCATTTGTTGGGATGAGATTGGTGAGAGAAGGCTTTTAGTACCATAAATTGTTCAAGTGACCTCAGAAAAGGTTTCTTTGATTCGAGAGAGGCTCAAGACAGCTTAGAGTCAGCAAAAGAGTTACGTCGATAACTGCAGAAGAGACCTCGAGTTTGAGGTAAGCGATCGAGTATTTCTGAAGGTGTCGCCAACTAAGGGCGTTATGAGGTTCGGTAAGAAAGAAAAATTGAGCCCACAATATATTGGACCTTATGAAATTATGAAAAAAGTTAGAGATGTGTCTTATCGACTTGCCCTACTACCCGAGTTGGCAAACATCCGTGATATCTTTCATGTGTCTCGGTTAAGGAAGTACCAGCTTGACCCGTCCCATGTTTTGATATATAAACCAGTTTCGATCAGAAAACACTTGACCTACATCGAGCAACCTATTGAGATACTGGATCGAAGAGTGCAGGTGTTGCGCAATAAAGAAAATCCTCTAGTCTGTGTTTTGTGGTAATACCATTCACAGGAAGAATCGACCTAGGAATGGGAAGATGAAATTAGGGATAAATATCCCCATTTATTTGATTAGCAGAAATATGATTTTGAGGACAAAATTCTTTTAAGGGGGAGATGATGTAAGGACGGAGATTTTTCTTGCTTGAGGTAATATGTGGTGGAAATAGAGAGAAGAAACGAAGCGTCGTCGTGCGTGGCAGTAGGACACTGAAGAAGAGAGAGCGCACGTCAGTGAGCGCACACAATAGCGAGCACATGTTAGTGAGCAAGCGCGGCAACGAGCGCACGTCAGAGAATGCTTGCAGCAGTAAGAAACAGAAGAAGAGAGTGAGCGCACGGAAGTGAGCACGCGGCAGAGTGAGCGCACAGCAGTGAGCGCACACGGCAGTAAGAGACAGAGGAAGAGAGTGAGCGCATGACAGTAAGCGCCACAAGGAGAGAGATCACCGTCGTGCGCGATGAGTAGAGAGAGTGCCGCCGTGCACATGAAGCACTTTCGAGCGTGTCAGAATACAGAGGTTAACACTGTGCGTGTTTCTTTTGAGAGAGTATGAGTGCCATGTGGCGCATGTAAGTCACTAGTGTACCCTTGTTAGCCCTTTGGTTGGCACTTGTAGCCCCTTGGTTACCACCTGCTAGTTTCCTTCCCCTCTTGGTTAATAAATATTACCCTTCTCACCCCTCCTAGGACTTTTGCTCTCTCTCACTCACGAACCCCCTTTTCAAATACTTAGAATCTCTACCTCTTGGAGCCATTTTTGAGAGCTTAGAAACTTGGCATGTGTGGGGATTTGGGACACTCTTGGGTGCATATAAGTAGATCTAATATTTATGTCTCCATAGTTTTGGTTATAAGCATGATTTTTTAATAAGGATATGGCTGCACGCTATGGAATTTATGTTAGAATATCCCAGTTTTTTTAGGACTGTCATTCTTATATTGAGCCTTGAAGTCCTTTCTGTTGGCTATAAATTTTTTTGAGAAAGTACCCCTATCCTCTATTTTGAGATGAAAAATACAATGTGTCCATATCCATCTTGGTTTGGAAGTTATGGGTTATTTTCTAAAGTATACCAAAACTGTAAACTGCATTTCCAAGTACTTTGTATATTTTTAATTAGGACTGTTTACTGGTCCAAATGGTGTCCAAATGATCTCAAACAACTTTTAAATGAATGATAGGTATGTCTACTTAAAATTTAGTATTGAAACCATGTTGAAATTCTTGATGGTTTGGGAATTATGCCCCTGTTTGTATGAATATGTCACTATTGTGAGTTGCCGTGAATTTCAAAAACTATTGCATGTCATGTACTGAAATATTTACTAAATAAATAGTGTCCAAATGATCTCAAAATAATTTTAAATGAAGGATGGGTATGAATAATTCAAATTTAGTATTGGAACCATGTTGAAATTCTTGATGGTTTGGGAATTATGCCCATGTTTGTATGAATATGTCACAGTTGTGAGTTGCAGGGAATTTTAAGAACTATCGCATGTTTTGTATTGAACTGTTTACTGATCCAATTGGGTCCAAATGATTTCAAACTAATTTTAATTGAAATATGGGTATGTATACTTAAAATTTAGTTTTGTAACTATGTTGAAATTCTTGATGGTTTGGGAATTATCTCCCTGTTTGTATGAATATGTCACTGTTGTGGGTTGTAGTGAATTTTCAGAACTATTATATGTCTTTTACTGAACTGTTTACTTATTAAATGGTGTCCAAATGATCTCAAACCACTTTTAAATGAAATATGGGTATGTATACTTCAAATTTTGTTTCGAAACAATGTTTAAATTCTTGATGGTTTGGGAATTATGCCCCTGTTTGTATGAATATGTCACTGTTATGAGTTGCAGTGAATTTTTAGAACTACTGCATGTTTTATGAAAGGTTGTTCACTGACCAATATGTATCTGATTAAGGTTAAACCACTTCTAAATAAAAGGTGGATGAATCTATTTTCAAATTGGTTTTGGGACCATGACAAAACTCTACCAAAATTTCTAAGAGGTTATCATACGAAAAACTTTGTTCTATTATGAATTATTGAATATGCATAGTTGAAATGAGGTATGCTTCTGATATAGTGAATGCTCATGTACTCTTGAATAATTGTGATGAGTCATGCTTGGGCATGAATGAATGCTTATGAGATATGCATGTACATGATTGTAATAAGACATGCCTATGATAAGAATGTGTTGTGAAACACTACACAATGGGACACCCATTGGTAGTGGGATTTGATGTGATAATGATGCAGTCATGAAATGACCTAATTTAGATTTTTTAAGTAATTTAATTAACAGTTATATTTTGGGGATTTTTTAATTATGTTAGTTTAGATTATTAGGGTTATTTTAATTATTCTTTTGTTTAAGGAGTACGCAGGGATAATTAAGTGGGAGTTTATATTGTGTTTATCTTGTATCGGTTGGGTTAGTTAGTTTGGAATGTAAATAAGATAAGGTTAAATCTAAGGGGAGTTTTATCTTTTCAATAATAGGTTGGTTTTGGATAAAAACGTGGGATGCTTTGAATAAAAATGTGGGAACCTTTGGATAAAACGTGTGAAGAGCAAATCTTTTGGTACGTGAAGTTAAAGAGAGGAAAAATAAGGATAAGCGAAAATAGGGAGGATAGATAAAATAGGAGAGTGCATGTAAGGGGTTTTTCTTTTGCTTATCTTTCCTTTTTTAGTCTATTTAAAGAGAGGTTTTCCTTCATTGTAAATCAGAGTCAATGGATTGAATAAAAGTTGGTCTCGTGAAAGAAATTATTTTGGGGGTGGATTCTCTTGCAAACCTCTGAGAGAGGATATTTTCTCGCAACCTTCCTTCTTTTATTTGTTAATTTTCTGGTTTTATTCTCTCCCTGCATCAGATAAGAATGTGATACAAAACACTACGCAATGAGACATCCATTGGTGGTGGTATCTGACATGATAAGAATATGAAGTGGAGCACTATACAATGGGACATCCATTGGTAGTACAGAATGAGATTCTGAGGTGATAATCTGAGGCACTACATAACGGGTCATCTGTTAGTAGTGTAATATGTTGTAATAAAATAAGAATGTTATACTGGAAGTTAAGATCTTTCCCCGATTCTCGATGATAAGAAGGAAGTTAAGATGTGAATATGAATGTTTGGGTGGGTCGCACCCCCTAAATCTTTAAGGGCACTATGCATTGGGTCACCTATTGGTAGCGTAATGCTCTCTCGCCAGAAAAGCATAAGGAGATGGTCATATCTCGTAAGGCCACAGCCTATCAAAAGCCCCAAAGTGCGTTGGGGATTGTGTGTGTGTGAAGACATTACGAAATGGGTTATCCATTTGTCATTGTCTTCCCTCCTGAGTCAGAGTAGAAGTCTAAAGTAGCAGGATTGGCTTGCCCTGATTGATAGGACTTCTACTTCGGGAGTAGGAAACACAAGGATTGCCTGTATGCACTATGTGTTTTACCTGAATTATTAATATGTTATTTTGATGAAAAGATGTGATAGACTGTTAACTCATGCGATGTATGATATTCTAACATCTGATTTACACTTCTGCCACCAATGCTAAAGAATAATGCTACATGACTCCATGTTATGACACCTGCAAGAATCTTGGGGGATGGTTATAAATTGCATTGTATAGGTTAGCATACATGATGTTTGATCTGCTTACTGGGCTCTATAGCTCATTCCTCTGATTTTCTTTGTGTAGAGCAGTAGCCTGCATTTTTTGAGAGCGAGCAGCTGGGTAAATCATGGCTGGAGGTTGAAGATCTATGCTTGGCAAGAAAAGCTTTATCCTGATAATAGGTGTTTGATGGTGGTGGCCATATAGTTGTTTTGTTTGAAATCTTATATTTTGTTGTTGGGCCTGTAGTGCTTTGGACATGATTGTAATAAAAGTTTGGAGCCTTTATGTATAAATTGGTTTTATTTTTTTTGTCCAGTTCTTTGTACCCTTGTGCTTGGGTCTTTATTTTCTTTCGTGGTTTGCTTTGATTCCGTCTTTCTAAAAGTGTTGAACGCACTCTCACCTAAGTGGCATTCGCTACCTCTGGTCGCGATCCCACACTCTGTTGCCCTCTAGCCGGTATGGTAGAAGGGGGCGGGGTCGTGACAATTATGATATCAGAGCAGCCATGATAGGATTCTTAGCATATAGAGTCTTAAAAGTGTCCTTAAAATAACTTTTGGATAGGCTAGTAACTGGGTGTTCCTGTTTTAGGACAAGACGGCGAAGACTCGTGCTAACAATGTGAGTCTTAGCAATGAGAACACCGAGGCCTTGGGGGAATTCTTCAAGACATTAAGGGCCATGACTTAGATGATGAAAGACCATATGCCAGTCCCTGCTACTCTGCCTCAGACCAGACGGATAGTGGTCTAATTGAGATATTTAGGCGGCTAGGACCTTCAGCGTTCTTGAGGCATGGGGGAGTGGAAAAAGCGGAACATTGGAGAAGGCAAGTAGAGAAGATATTTGATGTATTGCATTTGCTCAGATGAGCAAACGGTTAGACTGGGAACTTTCATGTTGAAAGGGGATGCTGAGCACTGGTGGGGTTCAGTGAAGCAATTTTGGGAGGAGTCAGGGACCATGGCAACTTGGGAAAACTTTCTAAAGGCTTTTAATGAGACATACTTCCCTAATTCAGTCCGAGGGAGAAAAGAAGTGGAATTTTTTGAGCTGTAGCAAGGGAAACTATCAGTGGAACATTATCCAGCAAAATTTGCAGAGCTCTATCATTATACGCCACACATCATCAATACAGAGACACGTAAGGTGAACAAGTTCTAGAGGGGCCTCATGCCAGATATAAGAGGGAGAGTATTATTAGCCAACCTCAAGACCTCCCCATTAGTGGACCTCGGTATGAAGATCGAGAGGGATTGTGAGGAATCCTTGTTGAAGAAAGAAGGGATAGTAGGGACCACGCCATCTGGCAACTTTGGGAGGAAGATTCGACTACCTTCTAGGAAAGGTTTTAGGGGAAGGAACAAGGCAATACAAAAATCCAAAAGACCTTCCCAGGTGATGTAAGGGATAACCGGCGCCCAGCCTGCTCATACTATGAGTTGAGTAACCACTCAGCAGCCGAATGTTATAAGAAGGCGGGATCATGTTTTCGATGTGGCAAGCCCGGCGACCTGATCAAGGACAGCCCTGTAAAGGGGCCAAAGAACCGACCTAAGACTCAAGGTTGGGTGTTCGTGCTCACGGAGCAGGAAATCAAGGCTTCTACCTCAGTAATCCAAGGTACGCTATATGTCTGTGATATGGAAACTAGAATCTTGATTGACCCTGGATCTTCTCATTCTTTTGTTGCACCTCACTTTGCATGCCATATAAATGCTAGACCTTCACTTCTTGATTGGACATTGGTAGTATGCAGACCTATGGGAGATTCTATAAAAACTGATATGGTATATAAACATTGTAGGGTTTTGCTTGAAGGGTGTGTCCTATCTATAGACTTGATACGTTTGAATATTCAGGGTTTTGATGTTATCTTGGGCATGGACTGGTTGTCCACACATCATGCTACAGTTAATTGTTATGATAAAACGGTGACCTTTAGACGCCCAAATCAGCCTGAGTTGCCCGTTGTTAATATTAAAGATGCTCTCCCTCTACGTCTTATTTCTGGCCTTCGAGCTTCCCGTCTTCTGGCTAAGAGATGTGCTGGATACTTAGCCTATGTGGTAGAGAATCGGGACGTCCAATCCAAGTTAAAGGAGATACCAGTGGTAAGAGAATACCTAGAAGTTTTTTCTGAAGAGTTGACCTCTTTTCTTTCAGTCAGGGAGATAGAGTCCAAGTTAGAGGAGATACCAGTGGATATATTGCATTTTTTTTGGTTTGTAAATTTCTCAAAAAGTGATGGAAATCCATGTTTTAACTAGAATCTCATTGAAAAAAGGGTCTTGACATTGGATGTTCTGGTGATTTGTGAATAAAAATATGAAAAACTAAATTTCAAGCATAAAATATAAAAGGGATTGTCTACAAAGAGACCATTTATAGTTTGTATATAGAGGCCACAATCATTCACATCCTTTAAATTTTAACATCAGTGGTTGTAAAAGTGTACACAATTTTAAAAAAAATTCATGAACTTCATAACTCATCCCAAACCATTCATTTTGACATCTAATGAGTGGGCATGATCGTGACTTTCATATAAAAATTATAAATGATCCAATTTTTAAATCCCATTAAAGAAATTTCCCTATAAATTTCCCCATATTAAAGTGCCATCAACTTTTTTAAGTGTTAAATTTGAATTCTATCAATTATCCGGTGATCCCCGTTTAAAAAGACAACATGAAAATATCTCGCTATAAAAGTGATAACAATAATGGTCAGTCAGCCCATTTTCTTTGTATGGGGTTTGGTGAAAAGCATTAAAAAGAAGAATTAGGAAAAGGCATATGAGAAATCAGACATGCATCCAATTGCCATCGTTCCAGCGGTTACACCAATAAAAAACAACGTAAAACGAGGAAATCCACCCGTCCACCTCTAATTTTGTCACGAATCTCGCAATTTGCTCTTGCTCTTCCGCAAAAAAGTTACACCAAGGAGTACACTATCCATCTACTCCCTTGGACAAAACTAGAATATCTTTTAGATCCAAAATTTTGGGATGTTATCTCTACAACTCGAAAACCAATTTCAAAGAAAAACGAACTTCCAACTTTCTTTCTCCCCATGCGACTCAAAGATGGCTTCCATCCAATTTTTAGGAGAAATGATCTAGATGTTAAATCACTCTAGAAATTCAATTTTTTCTTCTTTGAAAAAAACCATCTAGTTCTAATTAGATGGATCCTAAAATTTCAAATGAGAAAAAATCTTAAAACTATTCTGCCCGAGGGAGTAAATATATTGTATCTGGAACCGAGAGAGCACAACATATCCGCGCAACATTGAAAGCTCGAACAACGAAGATGAGAAAACAAGAACCTCGATATTCCAAATAGTAATAATATTTCATTACATTTTGTATTCATGTTAGAGCTCGCTCATAGCTGAGCTGCTGAAGGCCTAAAAACACGTTTACAGACAAATACTTACCGTTGCTTTGTTGTCTTCTCCTCTGGTTATTTTTTTTAATATCGGGGGAAGCCTCACACGTAACTCTTTACGCAACGTAAATCGTGCCTGGCGCACACGTGTAAATCGCAACACAACAAATCAATAGTAAATAAAGAAAAAGGAGGACTGTTACTGTTGGGTGGGACTGAACCTTGCAGGGTCACGTGCGAGCCCGGGGCTTACAGTTACAGCGAGAGATAGACAAATGGTTCAGTCGCCAGGGACAGAGAGAGAAGAAGAAGAAGAAGAAGAAGAAATCTTAGAGAGAGAGAAGAGTGACTCAGTCGCCGACGCTCTGAGTTAGAGCCACCACGATGGGGCTCCGAACCTCATGCTTGCCGTCAGACCACACCATGTACCCGAATGCTGAGCCTCCCCCGCCCGACATGAAGCTCCGGCGGTCGGCCACCACTGTCACGGCGTAGCTCTGCTTCTGCCCCAGTCCCGTGAAAACGAGAGTCGACGGTTTCACCGACACGGCGATGCCCTTCGCCGGCATCGTAACGCTCACTCTGTACGTCGACACTGTGGCACCGACGTTTGTTGCCGTCCTCAGAAACACTTTTCTGAGGTAACCCGACCTGTTCCCCTCCATGAATGCCATGATAGATGGGTAATTCAAGCTCTCGGGCCCGCTTATTCGTCTCGGGCAGCTCACTGATTTCCTCGTGATCACCTGGATGGCCTTGGGGCTGTATTTGATGGCGCATAGGAAGTTGACATAGTCTTCTGTGGTGATGTCGTATATGAGGCCGGGATCCATGGCCCGGTCCAGTTCGACATGGCCGGCTCCGTAATCGAAGGGGTTTGAGGGTTTCTGGGTGGACTCATCGGTCATGGACTGCCCGCGGTTGTCGGTGACAGTCGCTGTGGTCATTAGGGCGGAGCGGATGGCGGCAGGGCTCCAGCCAGGGTGGGCGCCCTTTAGCAGGGCGGCCGCCCCAGCAACGTGGGGACAGGCCATGGATGTGCCTGAAAGGATGTTGAATTCCGTCTTCCTGAAGTCGGAGCTCAGGCCTGTTGGGCCTACGGCGTCGGTCCAAGCAGCGAGTATGTTGACGCCTGGGGCAACGAGGTCGGGCTTCAGGATTTCAGGTGTCTGGCCGTTGGGGCCGCGGGCTGAGAAGGAGGCCACCACCGGCGCCGGTTTCACTCCGAGGACGGTGCCCTTGAAGCCAAGGGTTGCGATTGGGTTGTTGGCGGATGATATGTAGGATTTGATGGCTTCGCCTTCATCTGCCCCAACGGTGCACGCAGGGAGGAGGTGGGCATCACCGACGAGGCCCTCACCATTGGAAGCGGCATTGGCAAGGATCATCCCTACTCCGCCAGCGTTCTTCACGACCAAGCCCTTTGCCACACGGGGATTGTTGCCTCTATCGCATACCACGATCTTCCCCTTGACGGCACCCGGACTCAAGGAGTTGTCCATGCAAAGGGCAGTCGAGAGCCCGCCTGCTTTCCCAGGGTAGACCACGGGGTACATTTTTCCTGCAAGCGAGCTCCCCGAGTAGAGGGAAACACCATGCAGAGTCTTACCATTGCCGAGGGTGACATCGGCAGGGAAATTCCGGTCGATGCTGCCGGCTCCAACGGTTGTTAGCCAAGGGGCAAGGTTCGTGACTGAAAGTCCGGTTGGGCCATCATTCCCGGCCGAAGACGCCACAAAGACCCCTTTAGCAGTGGCCCCAAAGGATCCGAGAGCGATGCAGTCAAGGTAATAAGGCACCGATCCCCCGCCAATTGATACAGAGATGACATCCACGCCGTCTGCAATTGCTCGATCGAAGGCGGCAAGGATGTCTGAGTCGAAGCAGCCTGCTTTCCAGCAGACCTTGTAGACCGCCAGTCGCCCCTTTGGGGCTACACCCCGGGCTATTCCAGATGCATATCCAGACATATTTGCCTGAAAAACATACCTCCCGGCGGCTGTCGATGCGGTATGTGAACCGTGTCCATCGGCGTCCCTGGGCGACCGGAACTCAGCAGTGT
Organism: Amborella trichopoda; assembly: GCF_054954075.1. NCBI lineage: Eukaryota > Viridiplantae > Streptophyta > Magnoliopsida > Amborellales > Amborellaceae > Amborella > Amborella trichopoda. The sequence goes on along the minus strand of NC_142344.1, from coordinate 35,285,110 downwards.
CGTTCACAGCGCCAGCAGTGGCCTCATAACCCCTGGCGAAAAATCGAGCTCCAATTAGCTTGCGGTTACAGTGGGCTGTGGTAAAGCCAGGGCCGGTTTCACATTCACCCTTCCATCGAGCAGGGATAGGGCCCATGTTGTGGTCGGCGAAGCTGCGGCGCTCCGGCCATATACCGGTATCAAGAACACCAATGATGGCATCAGAGCCATAGTCGGAGTCAGACCAAAGGCCCCGCCGGTTGCTGAGCCCTAAGAACTGTGGGGAGCGAGTGGTATGGAGTTGGCGGGGCTGGTCTTCCAGCACCACAAGGATTGCAGGGTGCTCTCCAATCTCAGCCGCCTCATCGGCAGCTAGCCGTGCCGCGAAGCCATGGAATGCGGTATCGTACACTTGGACCATACGCGTAGGGTGGATGAAGGCAGAGGTGTACCAGAGCTGGTGGGAGGAGAAAACTGAGGGCTTGGAGTGCTCATCCACCAGGAATATGAAGGTCTTTTGTTGGGCGCTACAGGAAGAGAGTTCGAGAGAGAATAAGAAGAGAAGCAGAACCAGAGCAGCCATTGGTGACTGGTAGGACGGGCAGAGAGAGAGGGGCCTATTTATTCATTTGTGATTTTGATTTCCAGGTGGAAGTGATGGAAGCCATTACCGACTTGCAGATGAAGCCGGACAGAGTGAGCGAGGGAGTGGAAAAGAGGGACTTTTATCGTCTTGGTTTTGTAGTGGGCAGTGATGAGTGAGGGTGAGTCAGCCGTTTGCCTGGGGATTGGATGGATAGGGGCAAAGTCGAAAGCTGATTATGTTGGATGGTGGGTTGATATTATTATTATTATTATTGAGCACCTATATTATGCTCATTCGGGAGCATAGTTTATTATGACTAAGTCCAGAGGATTTTTTTCCAACTGAAATTTTTGAAACTGCTTTACAATCACTAAAGAAAAAAGTTTATATCGAGCCGAGGCCCTAATCAATCTAATTAAAGCCTACCTCAAAAATTTAAGTGGTTGTTTTGTTGCTCAACTTGATCATCTCTACATAAAGATGCATGGATATGAGAAAAAAATTGGATTTTAAGTTTTAAAAATAATGCATCTTGTAACACATTTTTGAACTGTCAATTTTCAAGATTGTCAAGTTTTCAAAGATCGACTCGATCTATATTATTTTTAACGCTTTAAATTTTATAATTAAAGATGAAAATATATTTTAAGGCAATCACAAAGATTTTCAGTATTGAAACCACATTTCTCGACAATATTTGAAGTTGGGCTCTACTTTAATCTATGGGTTAAATATAAGTTATATCTCCAAAATTTAGGGTTGTAGTTGGATTTTACCTATCAGAGTAAACAAACAGTATGCTTCCAAGGGTATAAAATATCTTTTGGTATATGATTAATAATAGGGTGTGGTTTGTATGTAGCCCACCTTCTTCAAATAGTTTCTAGAAATGTGGTTTTAATATTTGAAATCTTCGTAATCGCCTTAAAATATATTTTCATCTTTAATTATAAAATTTAGAGCTTTAAATAGTATAGATCGAGCAAATCTATAAAAACTTGAAAATATTGAAAAATAGCTGTCAAAAAATGTGTGACAAGATGTACTATTTTCAAAACTTGAAATCCATTTTTTTTTTTTTTATTTCCATGCATCTTGTTGTCGACATGATCAAATGGAGGATATTTGAGCATCTAAACAACCTTTTTTTAGTGAAATTTTTTAGGTGCCTCTTATTTGATTGTTTAGAGTCTCGGTTATGTATCAACTTTTTTTTTCAATTAATATGATTATGTTGATCTGCGCAGATTGTGACAGGACAAGGCTTCTTGGTCACTCTACGAATTTGAGATGATATGAATTTGAGATGATATGATAGAACCCATTTTCCTTGGCAGACTTTGGTGCTGTAAAGAGTAAAGAGCCGGTTGCGGGTTAGAAAGGAAAAGGAAGTTATTCAAGTCTTAGAGGAGTTTGTCGGAAAGGCCCTCTTCCAATGCCAAAGCACTTGCCAAAGAAAGACATGTGTAATAAATGTTTGGTGGTGGAGATCTATTGGGATTACATGAATGAATGTGCCTTTGTTTTGAGCTTTACCGTACACCAAATTTATGTTTTTGGAAATATTTTATAGCATTAGTTTATGGTATAAATCAAAAGATTTTGATTTTAACTTTATCTTCTCTTTCCTCTCCATTTCAAAAAATGGTGAATATATCAAGCGTGTGGTATCTATATGGTTGCAACCTTAAACAATCTAATTAAGGTGCATCTCCAATTTTTAGCATAACATGTAATTTTGGTGTAAGAAATAATTAAGATTATCTGAAAATCTATTTTCATATCTAATTATAAAATTATAAACTCCAAAAATAATTAAAATAAGTAGATACAAACATATAAAAATCTTGAAAATAGATGGTCTAGATAATGTGTTATAAGATGTACTATTTTTTGGGACTCAAAATCGTTTTTTTTGTCATATTCATACATCTCTATGTCGAGATGATCAACTAGAGGGTTTTTCAACATTAAAACAATCGTCTCCGATGAATTTTGGAGGTGCATCTTTATTTCTACATTTTAAAGATGCAACCTTATATAAACTTTTTCCATATATCAATGTCATTTTCATTTCATCTTTATCTTCTACTTCGCAAAATGGTGAATATATCAAGGGTATGGTTTGTATGGAGCCGAGGCTCTAAACAATCAAATTAGAGCCCCCCTTCAAATAGTGTTGACAAATATGGTTTCAATATTGGAAAGTTTTGTGATAGCCTTAAATTATATTTTCATCTTTAGTCATAAAATTTAAAGCTTAAAAAATAGTATAGATCGAGTAGATGTATGAAAACTTGAAAATATTGAAAATTGATGGTCCAAAAATACGTTACAAGATACACTATTTTCAAAACTTGAAATACTTGTTTTCCTCATGTCTATGCATTTGATGTCAAGGTGATCAATTTGATGATATTTGGGCATCAAAACAGCCTCTTCAAAGTTTGAGGTAGGCTGTAATTTGATTGTTTAGAGCCTAGGCTCTATATAGACTTTTCCCTTCCCCAATTGGTGAATATATCAATTTCATTTTGATTTCGACTTTGTCTACATTTCCCAAAATGGTGAATATATCAATATTTTGTCTATTTCCCCTCCATTTTCCGGTCGGGGGACTACAATAATTCAATAGGTCATAGCTGCACGGCATTTGCGGCAATGCACATGGAATTATAGCCTCCACGCTAAGTACCCTTCAATACTAAAGACTCTTTGTTTAGATAGTTATTATTGAGGACAACAATGCTCCATGAGGTTTTAGACTTTAAAGTTAGCTTCGTGCAGGGCAGAAGCTTGAGTTTCACTGTAAAATTGCTTCGGTATTGTAAAAGGATCAAACTCATGAAGACTTGAATATTAATACCACGAAGAAAAATGGATTTTAAGCTCTCTCTCTGTTTTTTTTTTTTTTTGAAGTATTTTTTAAAGCTTAAAATTCCATAATCAACTACAAAAAATCGGTTTTATTAGATCAGAACTTGCCATTGGTCGGTTTCGATTTCGGCCGGTTTTGGTGACCTGCTGGGTATTTTAAAAAAAAAATTAAAAAATTTATATAAAGTCTCAAAAAATAATGTATTTTGTTTGTAATGTATTTTAAATGTTTTTCATCATTATAGAAAAAATTGGAAATTGTTTTGGCCATTAATATTTATTTTTACATTCTCCCATCTTTTTAAAAATTTCAAAAATACCCCTAAGCATAAACTGGATTCTTTAAAATTCATCTTCTTCTTTTTTTAATTAATTTTTCAACTTCATTTGGATATGCTTTGTTGAATCATCCTTTAAGTATACTTTTCACATTTTAATAGAATTGTTTTAACTTTTTTAACACTTTTTTGATCGCCCAAGACTTGCCGGTTAGATATTTGAATTGGTCGATTTACCGGTTAGATCGATTGAACTACTTCCAAGCCCATGTCCAGTTAACCGTTCCAGTTTGATTTTCACAACATTGTTTTTAGCTTTAATTTTTTGCTATTGATTAAAACATCACCGATCTAGATATAAAACCACCGATGAACTTGGGCTCTTGGATTGAATAGGTAGTTCAACACTACCTATCCAATGTTGTGTATTGTGTACGGAAGCTTTAAATCCGACGGGTTGATTTTTGACAAATAGAAGTATGAGAAAAATAGATCTGGGAACAAGCAAGAAAATAAAGCAGAAAATTGGTCGCGCCGAAATGTGGATGCGTTACTAAATACGGAATATTTAGACAAACATTAGACTTCAAATAGAAAACCAAAGAACATCTTATTCGGGGGCAAATTCACCTATGCACTTCATATTAGAAACACAGACTTTATATTTATGCTGGGTACTGAGCAATTCCAGAGGTTTAATCATCTGTTACATTTTACATCGACTTGAAGAATTAAAATAAGCCGAACACTTTTGATTCTGGCTTTGAAACCTATACATTCGTTTCTAAAGAAGAAAATATAGACATGTTATAAGGAAAAATAACATCGAAGGCATATCTGCCCATATACCAGTAGATATATGCAAGGATGTGTTATCCTTCGAGTATGGTCTTCTTAAGAGAACGGGTCTCAAATTAGTCGTAGGAAACGATTAGCTCTCTCTTCGTGTCTTGAATATCACCCTCTTTTCTACTTTTGGTTCTTACTGAGGCAAAACCTCTGAAGAACATTTTATCTTTACTAGATTGTGTCTATTAAATAGAGATTTGGTGTGTTATTGAGATGGAGGAAGAGAGAGTGTGGATCGTTGGAGAGGGAGAGAGAAAAATTGTTATAAGAAAGAGGGCGAGAGATAAAAAGATTTTAAGAAAGATAGCGAGATATAGAGAGAGTTGAAGGAGATAAAAAAATATGAGAGGGGAGAGATTTTAAAAAAGAAATAGAGATTTGGTGTGTCATTGAGATAGAGAGGGAGAGAGATTGTAGATCGTTAGAGAGGGAGAGAGAAAAAGAGTTATAGAAAAGAGGGAGAGAAATATTTCAGGAAAGAGGGAGAGAGATATATATAGTGTTTATTGGAGAGGGAGATAGAATAGAGAGAGAGAGGGCGATGAAGAGGGAGAGAGAGGACAAATATGTACAAAAAAAAGACATGTGGTGCAAGAATAGCAAAGTTATTCCTCTCGTAATGTATAATAGATAATATTTGCTATATTTTGTGGAAACATATGTAAATAGACCATTTACTTTTAGCACAATGAGGTCACAATAGCTGTTGTCCTTTAGATTTCAAATCAAGTGGTGTCGTTCACTAGACGTAAAGTTAAAAAAAAATTTGTCGATTTTCTTGACACATCCCAAGCCATCCACTTCGACATTTAATGAGTAGAAGTAACTATAACATCGTTGTAAAAAAGGTAAATGGTCTCATAGTATAGAATCCCATATTTTATACTCTATATGATGCATTTATTTAGTTTCAGTTTTAAACTTTTAAAACTAAAGTGGGAGGAGCGAAAAGTCAAACTTGTGATCTAATGATAGCTATCCACGATGTACATAGAATAAAATGTTTTTTTTTTAAAAGTATTTTCCACATTATATGATGGGTGCAGTTTGCATACGGATGCAAACGTAGGTGTAGTGGTAAGGTGCACCTTCAAATTTTATCATGCTATATAATTTTGATGTAAACTATTCTTAGGATTATCTCAAAATCTATTTTTATATCTAATTATAAAATTTTAAATTTCAAAAATGGTTAAAATCAAGTAGATCTATAAACATATGAAAATCTTGAAAATGGACGATGTAGATAATATGTTGTAAAATACACTATTTCTGAGACTTAAAATATTTTTATTTTTCAGTCATACATGTCGATGTCGAGATGATCAATCAGGTTTTCAACATTAAAACTACCTTTTCCGATGGATTTTTGAAGGGCATCCGTAGTTCTACATTATAAGGTAGCACCCTTATATAAACTTTTTCATTATATGATTCTTTTTTGTTTGGTTGGATTACCAATCCGACAAATCCGAATTGAGATTAGATGGATAATCTTGTTGGATCCATTTTTTAAAACACCACTTGTTTTTCAAATAAAGAAAGTGAATGAAATAATTGAAAGATGCTCTAGAAGTTTGTGGCAATGCACCATAACTACTAGGCAAATGGACAGGACCTGCTCGCGGGCTTTTGGATAAAGCCCACTAACGGGCTCCTAGCGGGCCTTGGGCCTAGCCGGGCCCCATCCATTTTGAATATAAACTGTTATTGAATTGGGCCAGGCAAGGCTTGATAAGCCTAGAATTTGTCCAGTAGGCTAGGTTGTCCCTGGTTAGCCCTTTACTGTCTCGTCTGAGCCCAAATTAGCCCTAGCCTAGTCCATTCAACATGCTTTTATTATTATTATTATTATTATTATTATTATTATTATTAGTATTATTTAAATAAAAGCCTCACTTTTCAAAATTTTAATGTGTATAGTACAGCAAAAGAATATACATATATATATTATTAAATATTTTTAAAAAATAATTAAACTTCTCTCTCTAGAAACTCAATCTTTCTTTTCTATCTAAAAACCCATTCTCTCTCTATAAAAATGCAATCTCTCTTTTTCTCTCTCTCTTGAAACTCAATTTCTCTCTCTAAAAACCCAATTTCTCTCTAAAACCCACTATTTCTCTCTCTAGAAACTAAATCTCTCTCTAAAAACCCAATTTCTCTCTAAAACCTACACTTTCTCTCTCTAGAAACCAAATATCTCTTTGTGTCTCTAAGAACTCAATATATCTTTCTCTATTTCTCTTTCTATCTCTAAAAATTCTCTCTCTAAAAAGCCAATATCTCATTTTCTCTCTCTAAAATTCCCTCTCTCAAAAAAAAAATGAATTGAATTTGAAAAACTCAAGCTCAAATTTGAAAGAATTTTGCTGATAATAAATTTGATGTATTATTTCCAAAAAATCCACTCCAAGTCCAATCAAAGGCAATTCCCAACTTTCATTGGCAATTAAAAGATCAATCAAACTTAAGGTTCCAAGAGCCCAATAATTCTTTTCTCCACCCAGTGCTTCTTCCCATGCTCAAGTTCACATATTCACAGTAAGCAATCACATAGGAAACTTTGGAAAGATAAACAACCTCCAATTGGCTAAACCAGTCAAATACAGATTACATCTTCGACCATGGACCTGTAATGTAAGAGAGATTCCTCAAAATAAAAGAAGAAACAAGAGAAATTCCTCTATGGGACTGCTATAAAAACAAGTTGCTCACCTACAAACCAACCATGAGAAAGATCCATGTTTTCTTAATTCTATATGGAAACCATTTAGTAATTCTATTATTCTCGTCCTAGATGGTAGAATTCACAGCTTTTCAAAGGCCTTTTCTATGTCAGTGATAAGCAAATACCAATTTCTAAACGGGAAAATCAGAAATAAAGTACTTGATTAATCATGCTAGAAGTAATTTAGGTATGAATCAACAATTTTTTTATACATATTTCAATTCTAGGATATTAAATTTCCGAGCCTACCAGACCGGTCTATACACTTTTCCGGGCTTACCTGCCGGGCTGTTGAAGGGCTTATTCTGGGCTGGGCCTTACCGGGCTAGCCCAGAACAATTCCAGACTTTACCGGGCCTCCGGCAGGGCCGGCCCAAGACCTGTCCATTGGCAGCCCTAATAACTACAACATCCACAAGTAATTACACTTCAATAACAAATAGGGGCTTTTATTTTTGGGAGATTTACTAAAGTACACTTAGCGTAGCAGATTTCAGCTATTCCAACTCACAATCATGAGTATTTTGATGGCGGTTTTGAAATTAAATCAAAATAAATGAGTAATATATTAAATAGTTCATCTCTTAGGTGTATTTTAATAAATTTTTATTTGTTTGTTCATTATTGTAAACGTCAATGCTCCATGGGTTTCAAATTTGATGTTAGCTTGGAAGGACTAATTGTTAACCGTAATTGATAAGCTTGGTGTAGGGTCGCAGCTCAAAGCTCCACAAAGTCTGCTTTTTTGGCACTATAAAAACAGTGAGCAGATCATATCAACTTGAAATTATTGATTCAAAAGAAAAATAAATTTAAACCCCAAGAAACAATGTCTGTTATCAAGAAACAATGTATGTTATCAAGAAACAATGTATGTTATAACACATTGTTTGAACTATCTATTTTCAAATATTCATAGATCTTCCAAACCTTAGTATTTTTTATACTTCAAATTTAATACTTGAGAGCCAAAATATGTTTTGAATCCATCTTAAGCGTTTCTGACTCCAAGGAACTATATTTCTCGATTTCGATTTTACATTTTTGGGATTATTTGGATCCCTGGCAGGAAAACACTATTTCTTGTGAAATATATTTCTTGGGGGAAATATTATTGTAAAACGGATTTCTATTGTTTGGATAGCATATGGATACAACCTGGAAGCTACATTTTTACTGTTTGGATGATTTGGAAGAAACATTTATCAGATAAATTCCTAACATTAGTTTTGCCTATAATTTTCCTCAAACTTATTTATTAGGCACACATCTATGTTATCAATTTCTTAAGAAAATGGCTGCCATTATTTTCATTAGACAGTAGGCGAATTCCCTTGCTAAGCAAATTTGAGGTTCTCCCGGTAAACATAAATAAAACAATGAGAAAGTCAAAATATTTAAGCAAAATTTGCCTATTTTTCATAAAAGCATGTTGAGTTTCAGCTTACTTCAATTTTGGCAAAACGATTCACCAAAATTTGGAGATCTTAGTGATTCATATTTTGAATCTTTGGTCTTTTTCTTAAATGGCTAACCATAACATAGTCCAACTGGCCAAATATTTATTTTCTTCCATTTAGTAAAAATCAATGCTGAAGCAAATTCCAATGCTTGTAATTGAACTGAGTCGATGTCTACCTGAAAGGATGTAAACTTAAAGGGGAACTCATGCTTGAAAACTCTAATTTCTAGCTATCTTTTTGGCATGCATTCCTCTGTGTCCTATCCCAAGAGGTGTGTCATCCTCCCCATAGCATAGGCAGGTAAACGAATGCCATCCCCGTCCCTCAGTTTGAAGTCATCAGGAAGAGGTTCATTACTGATACACCACTTTCCATCCTAAGGATAGCACATATCATATCATTGTGCGAGAGAGAGAGGCAAATAAAATTTAGAGTTTATTTATTTACTTATTTATTTTTTTAATTTTTAATTTGGAATAGGAAGAGAGCAAGGATAAGGATAAACTTAAGTATGAAATTTTGGTGCGTAACTTTATGTTAAGTGAGATGAGGTGCGTGAGTTGTCATGAGGATTTAGGGGAATAGATAGGAACTAATCTGAAAAATGTAATCTTGATAGGAGAGATTTAGATATAGATAGATTTAGATATGGGAAGGATAAAGGAGATATATGGAGGCTCCTGTGGATGCGAGAAAATAGGGAGAAGAGATTTACGTGTGAGAGAGAGTTTTAGGGGGTGTGGGAGAGAGTTTTATTTATTTTTGGTTTTTTATTTGTTATTTTTCCCTAAAGTCTATTTAAAGGGACGAGTCCCTCATTGCAATATATCAGAGAGATTGAGAATTGAGTAAATTGATATTGTTTTTGGGGTGGATTCTCTTGCAGACCTTGAGAGCGTGTTTATTCTCTCAACCCTTTTCTTTTTTTATTTTTATTGTTGCAGTATTATTTTCTACCTGCATCAGTTGGTAACAGAGCCCTAAGGTCGGTGCTAATATGGAGAGTCTTGAGATCTTAAAAGATGTTCAAAGCGAAGTTCGTGACATGAATCAACGATTGCAGCGATTGGATCAAAGATTTGAGAGACTCAAAGAAGATCCAGTAGAGCGCATTAACAAAGTAGTAAAACAATGTCTACGAGACCTATTTCATAGATTGCAATTAGAACAAGAGGGGCAAGAATATGTACAAAAGACGACTCTTACAACCCAAATGTGCAAGAAATTTTGAAAATCAATTATGAAGAAGAAGATATGTGTGATGTAGTATTCAAAATCCAACCAAGTGAATCTGAAGGAAAAATCAAGATTGAGCCCGACATCACTGTGTTCTACTTCGAGATAAGCACCATGCATTATATGAATTGGATCAATGAAAAAATTGAAGAAAAAGCTACGAGCACGAAGCATTTGATTAATCGGTCTAATGAAGAAATTGAAAAAAAAGTGTCATGGTGCATGGTGGGACTACATCACCAACTTTCGAAAGGTCCTCTAAAATATTTGAGTTCTATAAGCTCAACGTCGAGCTTCTCCAACCTGGGGAGAATGATACAAATAAAATTTGATGTTTATTTATTTATTTTTAATTTGGAGTAGGAAGAGAGCTAGGATAAGGATAAACTTAAGTAGGAGGAGGGAAATTTTGGTGCATAACTTTATGTTAAGTGGGAGGAGGTGTGTGAGTTATTAAGAAGATTTAGGAGAATAGATAGGAATTAATCTTGGTAGGAGAGATTTATAGAAGATTTAGATAGATGGATTTAGATATGGGAAGGATAAGAGAGAGCTATGGAGGTTTGTATGGATGAGAGAAAATAGGGAGAAGAGATAGGGAGAAAATAGGAAAAAGAGATTTGCGTGAGAGAGAGAGAGAGAGAGAGAGAGAGAGTTTAAGGGTTTAGGGCAGAGAGTTTTATTTATTATGGCTTTTTTTTATTTGTTTATTTTCCCTTAAAGCCTATTTAAAGGGAATAATCCCTCATTGCAATATATCAGAGACATTGAGAATTGAGTAAATTGAACTTGTGAAAAAGTCGTTTTTTAGTTGGATTCCCTTGCACACCTTGAGAGAGGGTTTATTCTCTCAATCCTGATCTTTTTATATTTTTATTGTTCCAATATTATTTTCTCCCTGCATTAAAGAGAGAGAGAGAGCTTAGATGAGCTAGGGTAGTAGGAGATGGGATGGGTTCTATAGCTTGATGAGAGAGAGTGAGAATGAGAGAGAGAGAGAGGGATGGCTGTCAGAAGAATGAGCAAGAGTTTGGAGCAATGTTGTCAGATTTGGTTCAGAGTCTTCTTCGGTTTGGTGAGAAAAATGAAGCAATTTGATACTTCGGGCGATTTGGGAGAAGATTTCAGATTTTTTTTATTTTAATAAAAATAATAGATATTTATATAAATTTAATAAAAAATAAAATAAAAATTTTAAAAATAAAAAAAAAGAAAAAAATATTTATATAGACATTTCTTTTCTTTGGTTGAATAGGCCGAAACTTCGACCTAATCGGCTTGAAGTTGACCAAAGCGGCAGCACCAAGCTTCACTTTACTTCGGTCTAGGCCTAAAATTTGAAGGCTTAAGATACAACAAAGTGAATTTGACAACACTAGAGTTGAAAGTTAGGTAGGAGAGAGAGAGATAGGTCTATGTACAAATTTCTTAATTTTAAGCTTTAAAAAAAGAAAAAACTATTTCTTCTCCATAAACTAATTTATATCTTACATTTTGGATCCAAACAAAATGAACACTCTCTGGAAATATTTTCAAGCATCCAAAAGGCCCTTTCTAGTACACAGTAAGTCTAATATTTTATAGGAGATTTACCAAAGTACACATAGCATATCAGTTATCCAATGGTTTATCTTTTTCAATTATTCCAACTCACAATCATGAGTATTTTGATTAATTTGATGGGTTTTTTTAAATCAAAATAAATAAGTAACGTGTTAAATAGTTCATCTCTTAAGTGCATTTTAATAATTTTTTCTTTGTTTATTCATTATTGTAGACATCATTGCTCCATGGGTTTCAAATTTGAAGTTAGCTTGGGCAGATTAATTCATCATCATTATCCAAGCCTTATCTCAATTATTTGGGGTTAGACAAACTAATTAATAGGTATAAGGTTGCAACTCAAATCTCCCAAAAATTGTTTCTTCGGCACTATAAAAACTATGAACAGATTGAATAAATCAAAAGTATTGATTTAAAGAAAAATAAATTTCAAGCCCTAAAAACAGTGTATGCTATGATACATTACGTGAATTGTCTATTTTCAAATATTTCTAGATTGCCAAATATTTAAATTTAACATTAAGGGGCAAAATACGTTTTGAACTCATCTTAAGTGTTTTTTTGACAAAAGATGGGGTTTTAGAATGTAGGGGTGGCAATGGACCCGGACATGACCTAGGTCTTGACGGGTAGACCTATCCTGGGTCTGGGTCAAAAAATTAGACCTGACGGGTCGGGTCTGGATCCAAATCTTGGACCCAAATACCATTCGGGTCCGGATCGGGTCCAGGTCCGGTTCTGCGTCCAACATTTCCCAATTTATTGAAATATATTTAAATACATAGATATGTTTTGGGTTCGGGTCCAATCAGGTCCGATTGGGTCCATGTCCGGATCCAAGTCCCACATTATATTTTTTGGTATGAGTCCAGGTCCAGCTACTTCAGGTCCGATTGGGTTCGGGTCCCGTAGTAGTTTGTCGGATTGACCCTACTCGCTGCCACCCGTAACAACTTTACCCTTTATAGTACAAACCAGGTCTTACATTAACTACAACCTTTAACCGACAGCTTTATAATTTTCTTTGCTGGTCCACAAGTCAAATATAATGACATTGTTGTCCTAAGGGGTGGCAATTGGGTCAGGTGGACTGGTTGACTCCACGGGTTGGCCCACATAGTTCCAAGTCTAGACCTAAATAATGGACCTAGAGTTCCGGGTCAGGTCCAAATGAAACTGATGTGGGTCACATCTGGGTCTAGGGCTATCTTGGACCTTATCAGGATGGGTTGTGTCTAGGCCAAGGTCGACTGATATTTATATAACATTTATATGTATATAAAACATTTCTATATTATAAAATATATAATAAACAAACTTGATCCAACCAAGTGGTTCGGTCAGGGGCCATGAGCCATGCCTAATATGTTCTATGGTTGGGTCTGGGTATGTGATTCTTACCAAATAGGACCTTCAAGGTCTTAAGATAGTTGAAGATTATTTGTTAATAATCTCGAGAAATTTTGGGCCTTGAAAGTCCAATTTTTTTGTTTTTTTGGTTTTTTAATTAACAAACTTAGGACCTTCAAGGTACTAAGCTTGTCGAAAATTATTTTGCTATCAATTCAAGAGACTGAGGACCTTGAAGGTGTAGGGTTCTCGTGTACCCCTAGCTTGCAGAATGGGGAATCCCAAACACCGGGATCCTTTCCAAGATCGTGTACATAATTGACTAAATGCGAAGTAGATGAATACAACTATAGATTGAGTACAAGAAATAAAGTAAACATAAAAAACACACCACAACAACACATGATTTAGGTGGTTCACCCCGTAGGGCTACATCCACGGCCTCGGCAACTAGAAATCCACTATTACAATGAAGATTACAGTTTTGGGTTACAAGAGATAATACCTATATTTAAATATCGATAACAGACCATCACCGATCTTCCCTTCTAAACCTGCTCTCCCGATCGAGCAATACTGTCGATCAACATTTTCTGTCCCACCGCAATACCGCTAGTGGAAAGATAACTTCTAGAGCAACATAGAGATTTTCTCTCTTTAAAAGTGGAAGTTAACCAACCCAAAAATCATGAAAATACCGCCTCTCTCTCAGAGGCCATATTTATCTCTCTTGGAGACTCATCTTCATATTGGAGATCCATTCCCATAACCTCCAAAGGAGTGACCCTCAAAAGATGGGTAGTATGTCCTGTTTCACTCTCTTATAAAGATATCACTTTCTTGCTTCCTAAGAAAATCATTTTTGTATTTCCTATAATACCCTGATCTTTAGAAGAAAATATGGGTATGGTGATTTAGCTATCAAGAAACCTAATAGAAAGACCTAAAGTTTTTTTTAATAAACTTAATACCTTCAAAAGTCTTGAGTTTGTTGAAGGTCCAAAGTAAGAGTATTTTTGTTATTTTTAAAAAAGTGAAAAAATAGGTAATAGTGTAATAACAAATATTTAAGGGGTATATTTTAAAGGGTGTAGTTTGCATAAGGTTGCAATCTTAAACAATCAAATCAAGCTACACCTCCAAATTTTGTCATTAATGTAATCTTGGCTAATTTTGTCATAAATGTAATCTTGGCATAAACAATTCTTATGATGGCTTTAGAATTTATTATCATATTTAATTATAAAATATTAAACTCCAAAATATTGTTTAAATAAAAAGGATCAATAAACACATACAAATCTTGAAAACCATCTATCTAGATAATGTGTTCTAAGATACACTATTATAAGGACTTAGAATCTTTTTTTCTTTTCATTTTAATACATCTCGATGTCAAAACAACTACTTATGATGGATTTTTGAGGTACACCTTAATCTTACAATTTAAAGTTGCAACTTTATATAATTTTTTAGGAAATGACCTTGTGAGACCTTCCCACGCTCATGTGTGTAGGACCCCAAAGGATCACCATTAAATTTGATACAGATCTCTAGAAAAGTTAAGTCCCACACCCATATGATAACTTTTTTAGAGATTTGTACCAAATTTAATGGTGATCCTTTGGAGTCCTACACACATAAGTGTGGGAGGGTCTCATAGGATCATTACTCATAATTTTTTTCTATTTTAAATAATAAAAATTTAAGAAGATAACCGCACGAATTGAGTGAAATCTATTGTACTTAAAGCTCTAAGTGCGACATAATAAATGGAAGATAACTCAAGGGTTTTTATTGACTCAATAATCGACAGGCCTTAAAGGTAGTAATATCATTGCATGTTTCTATTCCTTGGTTGGGTAAGTTTTGTCGATGTTGACTTACTTTAAAACTTTGACTACTCTTATTGCTCCGCACATTATGCCGCTATCCCACACCGACACTCACTCTTCTTCTGCCTTAACGTGAGGAAAAAGTTTCAGTGAGATGCATTTCAATTTAAAAAAATTGATTTAAAGTAGTAGTGCGGTTGGATAATATATGTACTTCCAAAATTAAATAGACCTGAAATTTTTTTGATCGAGAATCCATCTTCATGAAGATGGACTCATGATAACAGCTGCGTCCCAACACACCTACCTACCGAAAAGTAACGGACCTTGAACTTATATATTGGGAACAAAAGCATGGTGTAGAGGGCTTCATACCCCACACCTAGAGCATGCACACATGCCTCCCGCATACACAAACAAATATGATGGTGAAGTACCCCTCCACAATGAGTGTATTGTCACATTGCACTTCACATTACAATCGTTTTTGCCAATGGTTTAAAAAGCGGATCGGTGACCCGGATCGGGCACCTCAAAAATCGATTCGGATCGGCGAATCGACGATCCGGATTGGGAATCGGCTGGATCGATGGGATTAAAGCTTAAAAAAAATCCGAAAAAATTATTAAAATTCATTATAAATATTGTTTTTTAGGACTCCAATAAAAAATGAGGGTACTACATTATTAACTTTCATTTTTTTTATCAATTTGTGAATATTGAGATGTTCTTTCCCTATATAAACTTATTTAACTATTAAATTTGCATTACATAAAAGAAAAATCATAGAATTATCATGGATAAAATATATAATTATATATGGACTATTATAAAGAGTAGACTAATCAATGAAAGAATGGCCATTAAAATCTCTTTTTGGCGAAAAACCCTAACCTGCTAAAAAAACCCAAACTATTACAGCCTAACTAACTATAATCCAAAATTATTACAACCTCACTAATTATAATATTATATACTGAAATGATAATTATTAGTTTATATTTTATAATTATTTTATTAGACAAATAATAACAAATTAAAAATATTTTATAATATTATCTAATTTAAAATGTATTATTGACAACTGTAAGAAAAATAGTACATTACATGATTTATAATGTAAAAATTCATAAATAAAATAAAATATTTGGTTATCCATGTAAAAATTAATAAAATGCGTACAAATTTTGGAAATAACACTTCAATTTTTCAAAAATTTATTTTTTTAGGTTTCTATAATAAATTTAGTAAAAGAGATTGTTAGTAGAAAGATGGAGATTTCAAATAGAATAAACTTTTTATTTTTATTTTTTTTATACCTTTCATATTATTTACAAAAATAATTATACCACTATATACAACAAAAATTAACTGTTATATAAAAAATTAATTTTTTTATTTTTCATTTTTTTATGTCTTTTATATTATTTACAAAAATATTTATATTTATACCAACCACTATATACACAACAAAAATATTTATATTTATACTAACCACTATATATACAACAAAAATGCAACACATGCCCAAAGGGATTCGAATACAACAAAAATATTTATATTTATACCAACCACTATATACACAACAAAAATGCAACACATGCCCAAGGGGATTCGAATGCAACACATGCCCAAGAGGATGCCCAAGGGGATTCGACCTTGGGACTTCAAGTAAAAAAATCAAAATCAAAACCATCAAGCCATCTAACTACATGTGATTATAAATTGCTGATTAATACACTATATTTATATTTCGTTTTCATTTAATGATTTTGGGAATTATCCCACATCGAAAGATGGTATTCAACTTTGGTATATAAATACCTTGCAATATGAATTATAAAATGTGTGTAAAAATATTAGGGCAACCTCACACGTGTGTTTGGATACACGTGTGCATGTGTGAGTGTGCGTGGGGCACGCTAGCACGTGCGCTTGGACACACGTGTGCACGCGTGAGTGTGCGTGGGGCACGCTCGCAAGTGCGTTTGGACACACGTGTGCACGTGTGAGTGTGTGTGGGGCATGCTCGTACATGCGCTTGGACACACATGCGTGGGGCACGTTCGCACGTGCGCTTGGACACACGTGTGCACGCGTGAGTGTGCGTGGGGCACGCTCGCAAGTGCGTTTGGACACACGTGTGAGTGTGTGTGGGGCATGCTCGTACATGCGCTTGGACACACGTGCGTGGGGCACGTTCGCACGTGCGCTTGGACACACATGTGCACGTGTGAGTTTGCGTGGGGCATGCTCGCACGTGTGTGCCATGCGTTACGTGTGTGAACCGGGCTGAATCGGATAGAACCGGATGGGAATCGGCAGTTCCACTCTAGAACCGGGCGGTTCCCGGTTTTTGGTTGGAACCGGTACGGGCATGCGTGTTTTCGAGTCAAATCGGGCGAGTCCAGTTCGACTCGCCGTTTTTTAAAACACTGGTTTTTGCAAATATTTAACTCCCTTAATTACCCAAATTTCAATTCAAAAGAGTGGTGAGGCACTAGAGAAATAGAATTTCATTTTTATTCGATAAAACGGATACGACGTCGTCATCCCCACTGATTTATGCAACCTTTCTATTGTTTAAGTTAGCAAGAGCATAATTGTATCCCTGTTCGAAAGCACGCCCCCTATTTTCTTACTTTCAAACCTCTTCTTCGATGTATGGCTGAGCTCAGGCGAGTCCCCATTCGTTTAGTGTGGAAGTGCCCATCTGGATTCATTAGTTTCATGTTTTTCTTGTCGGGCAAATATATTTTTTGTGGGTAAACATTGAAATGGGAACAGTAGTAGCTTTTTCACTGTTAATCGGCATATACAATAAACCTAACCAAAAGGCAATGGAACCCAAAAATCTCCCTTTTTACCTTTGAGAATCGTAAATGATGTGTTCAGTGGGGAATGCACCAGCGTATCCAAGTAGGGGAGGCAACGGGTCGGGTACCGGTTGGGTCTGGCTGGACTCTGACCCAGACCTGGGTCTAGTTGAACTCTGATTTGGATCCAGAGCCAGACCCGAATAGTATTCAAGTCCAAAATTTTGACCCGTACATAGGCCCGTTAGGTTTCGGGTTTACCCCTCGGGTCCCGGGTCCCTGATCTGATCGGATCCATTGCAACCTTATGACTATGAGTTTTTTTTTTTTTTGGCCTTTTTTTACTATCATATACTTTATGACTATAAGCTTTTTTTATTTTTTTTTGCCAATAATAATGTAACTATTGTCAATATTGTGTGAATATGAACACTTACTGTGTACCTAAAGACACATGATTGCAATCATATACCCTATGACTACAGGTACAGGTCGGGTCTGGCTGGACTCGGGTCTAAAATTTGGACCCATATCAAGACCCGAGGTTGGGTATACCCATCGGGTCTCCGGTTCGGTTGGGTCCAATTCCACCCTATATTTGAGACAAAGGGGTAGTGCACGTATTTCATTGCGGTTTGCTGGATGCTCCATCTTGCCGTAATATGTTGTACTTGCGACACATATGTAAGAGAAGCAATATTTACCTTTTCTATAATGTAAGATTCTACTGAATCCCGAAAGCAGTGAAAATATAAAAATAATAAATTGGATAGAAATTACATATCCTTCTAGAATCCAGTACTTTCCTTGTGGTTGATATGATCCTTCCATTGGAGGGTGATGCAAAATCATCACCCAATTAACCCTATGGTATTCTCTCAATGGCCATCGACAATATTGGCCAAATGAGAAACTCAACATTTATGAGGCATTTAAAGGTCAATTGTAGAGAGGGAAGACATAAAGTTTCGGTTTTTTTTTTGAGGTGTGAGGAAAAGAGTGGAAGTTTTGGGAAAAGATAGAGGTTAGGGGTTTTAGCAAACCTTAACTTCTTTATGCCTGGCATTCAGATGGATTTTATTGGTGTTTCTTTGCGACGATGGTTATGAAGAAGGAAATCGATTGATGGTTTGTTTGTGATATGGAAATTTGTTTTTGAGATTTTTCTCTATTATTAAAAAGTAATTTCTACATAGTCCCAAAATTATAAGTTTTCTATTGATAGTGAATCATTTCCTTACCAATTGATCGTAAATGTAGCCCGATTTTTTATGAACTACATTTATTGCATGTTGATGGTGCTTTGATTATGGTTTGTGGTTTGTAGTTGTGTGATTGGACTTCTTAATTTATTTTATCTGGATTTCATCATATTTTTACTAAATTTACTACACCATATCCGATTCTTGGGTGTTTAGATTTCTTAGAATCGATTTGCATGTGATAGGCGAGTTGGTTTCAAGGTATTAACTTTTCTATTGGAGGGTTCACCATAACAAGGGGTGATCGAGGTAGTCATAGATCCCAATAAGTGGTATCCGAGCTCAAGGATAGTGCGTTGTACTTTGGAAAAATGGTTAATTACAAATTTAAAGTAGAGAAGTTTGATGGAAGGAATGATTTTAAACATTTGAAAGGTAAAAATTCAAGATATATTGATATACAATGGAGTGTTTATAAAGCTCTACAAAGAAAATCTAAGAAACCAGAATGTATGTAGGATGATGATTAGGAAGAATTGGAAATGAAGGCCCTCATCACAATGCACTTGTGTTTAGTGAATGAAATACTATTTAACATAGTAAGGGAAAGTCAAAAGCATATTTATAAGCAATGCTAGAAAGCTTATTTTAAATAACGTCCATCACAAATCCAATTTTCTTAAAGAGAAAATTGTACTGTTTGAGAATGCATGAAGGTATGAAAATGTCAAAACACTTGAATGAATTCAATAACATAATTTGTCAACTTGATAGTATCGGAGTGAAGATGGATGACAAAGATAAGGAGGTCACGTTGCTATGTTTGTTACCAGAGTTTTATGACAAATCTTGTTATAACTTAACCTACATTAAGTTGTAACAATGAAGAATCCCATTTGTAGTGTACTTCTTGACAATGAACTTCAAAAGAAGGTATCGATGGATGATTCAATATGTTCAGGAATACATGTTCTTGTGGTGAGAGGTCGGTCAAATGAATGTGTTGGTCCATCAAGAGAATTCTAATAAAGTCCCTCATAAATCAAATTTTCTTAAAGAGAAAATTGTATCGTTTGTGAATGCAAGTAGGTATGAAAGTGTCAGAACACTTGCATGAATTCAACGATAAGAGTTTGTCAACTTGATAGCATCAGTTTGAAGATGGATGACGAAGATAAGGAGGTGATATTGTTATGTTCGTTACTAGAGTTTTTTGACAATTTTTGTTACTACATTAAGTTGTAACAATGAATAATCCCTCAAATTGGATTCGGTATGTAATGCACTTCTTGATAATGAACTTCAAAAGAAGGTATCAATGGATGATTCAATGGGCATGTTCTTGGGGCGAGAGGTAGATCATATGAATGGGTTGGTTCATTAAGAGATTCTTCAATTAGCCGATCAAAGGCGAGGGTTATTATGACAAAGGTTGTTAGTTTTGTGGACAGCCCGGCCACATAAAGAAAACTTATTGAGAAAGGAAAAGGACAAATTCTTCAAAGGGTTTCGGTTTAGGAATGGAATGGCAAGGTAGAATGAGGCTCACTAAGTTGAAGAATCAACCAGTTGTATCGAAGAAGTATTGATAGTGGAATGTAATCCCATGTACTATCAAAGTTAGATGCTTGATAGTATAGCCACACATCATATATGCCCTCATAGATGGTGGTTTAACGCATATTAGCCATGTGGAGGGTGGTTTGATATCAATGGAAAATAATTCAATGAGAAAAATAGTCAGAATGGGCTCAGTTTGCGTAAGGATGTATGATGGCATGGTTCGAAAACTTGAAAATGCGAGACATTTGCCGGATTTAAAAAAGAGTTTGATTTCACTTTATTCTCTAGATATGAAAGGCTACAAATTTACTGGCCAAGGTTGAGTGCTCAAAGTTTCAAAGGGGGCTCTAATTATGATAAAGGGAGTTTGGAAAAGAAACTTTTATAAACTATTGGGGAGCACAATTGTAAATAAAAAGGTAAATTTAGTTGTACTAGAAAAAGAAGTTCAACAATGGGCGAATCTTTGCAAATGAAATATCTTGGTAGCACAAAAGAAGGTCTTAATAAGGACATTCGACAAGGTGGATAAATTAAAGGTTTAGGACTTTCACAAAAGGATGCAAACCCAAAATCACCTTTCTTCGGGCCAATGTTCAAAGTTTGGTGAAAGAATGGTCGATTTGATTAGAGTATTGTATATTACTACAGTGTTGATTTTTATCTTTGGCATGTTTCTTCACTTGTTTGTAATTTTCTTGATTGGCAGGTGTTTAGCTGTTGCATGCGAATCTACGTCGATCTTTGAGTGAGATAAACTCAAATTCATACAAAACGAGTTAAAATTGATAAACCAATAGAGAAATGGGGCCGCTCAAATTATAAATCTAGAATTGTCCGATCTAATAGCCCTGATCTTGTTTTGTAGACCTATTGGCAGTGTCAATTGTAAATTCCAACTATTAGGTCTTTAAAGACTTAAAAATTCTAAACTAAAATTCCTAAAATACGCAAATAAACTGAAAATCAAAAAAATTAAAAATTAAAAATCAAAGGAGAGATAGTACTTACCTGAAGGGACCCTTAAACCTGGAGTTTCGGGCTCAGATTAGGTCTTCGTTGGCCACCATCCCCTTTGGTTGAATTTGTTGTTAATGGTTTAGATATCCTAGATTTGAAGTTTTGGGGTTGAAGAAGGTCATAGGGCTCCTAGATTTAGAGTTCCTGTAAAGATTTCTAAAGGTTGGTGGTTTTTTTTTTAAACGTTTTCTAAGAATTTTTAGGCTTCTTAGATTTTCCTACATATTGTTATTAATGTTTTGGATTTGTTTTGGACTTTTCTTAATGTTATAGAATTTTCATATTTTTTTAAGATTTTTCTTGGCATTTTTTAAATTTTGTTTTTTGGAATTTTCTATTATTTTCCCTATTTTTTTGGATGGTCTAGATTTTTCATGTATTTTAGGTCATTTTTCTAGGTATTTCTAGAGTATTTATAAGTTTGGCCTAGGGGTGAGGTTGATATTTAGAAAACTAAAGTTTGGATTGCAATCTAAGTTGGATAGGGGAAAAATCGTTAGTCTTTGAATTTAACTCATCTAAAAATCACTTCAAAAGATCTTATCCTCGAGCTTCTAGAAGATCTGCCCCGTTAGGCCTGAGCGACACACGGAGACTCATGCGGCCCATGGGTTGTGCAAGTGGCTGCGATTCGTAGGGACTGTCTTGGTATTTTTATTAAACAAATTTCCCTAAGGCCTATCTCCCTAGCGATGTGTCGGATTTTGACGATTTTTTACTTGTGCTAGTTTTGACTAGTTTTGGGACAATTATAAGGGTTGAGGTTCACCATGGCTCACTAGGTTCAATGGGGTGGTCCTTGAGTTGGAAATGCATTGTCTTCAAGGTAGTTACGTTGAGAGGTCTCTGACAATCGGTATCTAAAGTGGCAATCAACATGATATGTGCTATCTTTGAGTCGCATATTTTTACTTGTTGAGACCACCACAATATCACCGGGACGCTAGTGTAGTCATCTTTGTCATCAAACCTTTTTTGGTGGGCCTGGTGTTCAATCGAATGGGAATTTGATTTACAGAATGACTGTTGGTTGTAAAAATCTGGCTAATTGAACTTCTTTTCACCTTTTGATTATGAATTGTGGGAACCATAGGTTCAGGCTAAGATTTTAGGAACCTATAGGTTATTTCTTGCTAAACGGGTTGTCCTAAGGATTTTAACATAGCATACAGTATCTGGCAGCAGCAGAAACATCATATCCAAGTACTTTGGAAACTCCCTCATTTTGGAAAACATTCTAAAAACTTAAAAAAACAGAGAAAATTTTGAAACATATTCAAGGTTTAAGGCTACAATTTTAATCAAAGAAATTAAGATATTTGAAATCTCGACCACAGGGGAAAATTTTAAAAAGAGAGAATTTCGAAAGACAAAATTGGTTTGGTTAGTATTTGAAGTTCATGAGGCCCTCTAAGCAGTTTTACATCATGCGACGATCGATAAATCTTTAGTACTTAGCCTGACTCTTTTACGTTGCATAGATTTGATGTTGAACTGAGATTGGTCTCCTGATCTGTTTTCTACCATATGGGTTAGATGTCTTCTTATCTCAAATTTTTGTGCCACATGAGTTTAACATTTGATTGAATTTTGATTCCTGATCTTTTACGTCATATGGGAAATACATTTTTGGATATAATTTTTGAGATTGTTAGTGATTGGTGTCGGCTTGTGCCACCATGGAGCATCTTTAGATTTTCCTGATTGGATTTTGAGAAGTTTAGTGAGTAGTTTAAACTGGTGCTATCATGGAGCCTCTTCAATTTTTCTTTATTTGAGGTCTTATTGGAAAGGCCCAATTATCAAACAAACTCTTTCTTCTTTTCCAGTTGTGACGCAACTTTGACGATCAGGGAGGTAGCTAGAATTACAGGTCTAACCCTATCAGGTAATTACTCAATTTTAGGAAAAGTTTTTAAGAGCGGCATTTACTCCCTCTGGAATTTGGTTAACATGGAGAAACTAGTAGTTAGTAGGAATCTGTCCACTCTTAAGGAACAACATAATATTTTTGTCTTTTGTCTGGTGGGCCTACTTTTCCTTCAAGAAATAGAATGTTTCTAGCCTCTCTGATCCCACTAGTTTCTAGTCTAAGGAAAAATTTGGGTAATACGACAGTACCTACTGCACTAGCCAGCATTTATCAGGGCCGGTGTTTCAAGGCCTATTCAATCGGGTTGTTCATGGCCACAGAATCTTGAAGGCCAGCATGTTGGTATTACAAATAACCCTTTTTCTGTTGCCATAAAACTTTTTTTTTAAAAAAAAAAAAAAAAAGGAAAAATTTCCGTAATAGTTTTATTCATGGTTTAAGAAAATTGACTTGGATAAGATACTCTGCCTTTGGCCGAGCTGAGATACTTAGGTAAGTTCGAGTAACTTGTTTGAATGCAGCCTGGAATGGTGGGATTCGAACATCCACCATAATGGATATGAGCATGCACATTATCCAATGCATCTTTCATATATGTTTAAACTAAAATTGACTCATTATTTTATATGACCTGTAAAAATGGGTGTACATACGGACGAGGATAAATAACTCAGCCGAGTTTTGAAACACTGCTTTATTATTGGGATCCTCCCTTTGACTCTCTCTTACTTTTTTTTTTTTTCCTTTGGCAGACATTGGCTTTCGAACACATTGTGGTTGTTAGGCCTACAACTCAAAACCCGATTACTGCGACAGATGCTAGAGCCCTGGCTTATGCTTGGATTAGAGAGGATACCTTATAGAAGGCTTTTGGACAACTTTGAAGAGTTCTAGTGGGTCTTTCATGGGTTAAAAGACGCTATCTTGACACTCCCTCATCATAGTGACTCTAACATAGTTCTCCGGGCTCAAGACTTTGTGGAGCACTACTTTTCCCACAGGGTGCTCAGGAAATTTCAATTTGCTTGCGACTCGTCTTTGTAACAATGCATATCGTAGATCCATTTATCATGTGGTTCCTTGTTCCTTTGACCTCCTTAGATCTGTTACATTGACATGGGAAGAGAGGACCAAATCCAAAAAAGATGGCTTAGTGAAGAGAAACATGCCTACATGAATTGAGAGTTCTTATCTTGGTGGGAGAAAGCTCGCCCGTTGCCCCTCTCAAATAATATTCATACTCCTTCGGTTCCAGAGGTAGTTCTGCCCTGATAGCTAGGCGTTAGAACTACAAAGAGCATGCTTCAATGGAGGAGGCAAGGGCTGTGATATCGCGACTTCAGGCTTGGATGAATGATCATAAGGAAGAAGAAGGTTGAAATCAAGGAAGATGCTGTTGAAGAGGAGGAATCCAACACTCCCAAGGAAGACTAGTCTCTTTTCTACATTTTCATTTCCTTTTCCCAGTTTTCCTCTAAAGAGTTTTTTTTCCTTCTTCCTTCTTGAAATGCAATGTTATAATCCCCATCCTTACAAGTGGATGAAAAACATTATTGTAGGAAACTTAGAATTTTCCACCCTAATTTTGGAGTGCTGAATAAAATTTTCCTTTCTTTTCAAAATTGTCTACCTCTTCTTCTTGTTCTTTGTTCATTTTCTTGAACTTTCGGATTTTCTTGAAAAATTGGCACAACTATTTTCAAAAATTGGCTCAGGTTTTTTTTTTCCCTGCCCTAATTTTTATTTTTCTATTTTCCTTTGCATGTGATTTAGGGTGCACGAGCCATGGAGGCTGGCACATGCGCAACCCTCCCTGGGTTGCAAAGTTTACCATTCATTACAGGTGGCGACTGATCATTTTATCCTCCATTTCTGTCGCCCTTTCTTGTTCTTTCTTCTTCTCTTCACATGCCACCCTTTTCGCCCCTTTTTCCATGCTGCCCTTTTTGCACCCTTTTCCATTACTCCTGGCCCACCATGCCATATATATTTTTCCCTTTTACTTCATTTTTTTGGGCCTTCAGATAGTGAGATGGTTGAGGGGAAACAATGGTGGCTTGGGAGCATCACGTTTCGTGAAGAGATGGTTGTTGATGAGTGTGTTTTTCTCTTATTTCTTCTTTTCATTTTTTGAATTTTTATTATTTTCCTTGTTCCACAATACTTTTAAAACCATGATCACCTTAAAAATTGGATGCTCTGAAAAGTACGATATTTTAAAATGATTGAAATGCTTTAACAAACGTTAGACTCCAAGCAATTAACCAGATGACATCATATTTGGGGCCAAATTCACTTGTGTATTTCCGTTTTACAGAAAAACATGGTTTGTATTATATACTGGGAATAAAACAATGCCAGAAGTTCAATCATCTGTTAAAATTTACATCTGCCAAAGAAAAGAAAATCGGTTGAATACCCTTGATTCAGTCCTTAAAACTTATACATTCATTTCTAAGGAAGAAAATATACAATCACATTACTAGAGGAAATAATAACAAAGGGCATATCAACCCATATACCTTGTTCAAGCATAGAGATACCAATCCTTAGGTCTGATCCTCCTTCGAGAATGGGCTTCAAATGGATCGTAGGAAAATAAACCTCCCTCTTTATGTATCAATCATGCTCAAATAACAGTCCTCTATCGATACTATATCTCTTTTGCGTTCTGTGTATGTCACTTTTACAGAAATAGACTTAAGATAAGGCCATTTCCCCAAGTATATTTAGCTCTCAAAATCCTTATCAAATAAAAATTGCCCCCCCCCCCCCCCCCCCCGCTTCTAATCACGAGATGATAAGCTTTAATCTTTAACTGATAATCAAGAGTTCAAGATCCTTTAATCTGCATCCTTCATCTACTACTTATCTTTTCCTTTATCTTCACAAAGTGACAATCACGGAATTGTCATCTCAGTTCATCTACTGATCGTGCATCTTTATCGCCTCATTTCAAAATCCAGAATGATAGTAATCTAATTTGAACAAGTTCATTATATGCACACAAGCGTCTCCTGATGATAACCATTCGTCTTAGCCAATGCTTATCCTTATGACACTCAATTTTGAATTCACAAATTCCACATTCAATAAAGTTTTAATGTGAGCAAAACTTGGAATTCTGTTGCTTTATCTTCCCTCGCTCGATAATTAAACTCCACAGCACAACAATGACAAGTTTTCATATTTTTATAATGACTTTCTAATGATTGATCCTTTGATCATGAAATTTGGAAGGCTAAAAAAGGACTCAGAGACGAACACGATGGTCCAAGTCTCGCTTCAAATGGATCTCATACGAGAGAGATATGGTTCGTTCGAGTTACTGTGTTTCTACTGGAACTTGCGAAAAAAATAACAGAATATTACGAATGCAACTACTTCCTTCATATATGTCAAATAATTCCACACCTTTAAAGGGTGGTGAAGCATCGAGTCAAGAATCTAATGGTCTTGGTCCCAAGAGAAAATTCTTCATATTGAAATCTCAATTTTGCTGGCCGGGTATCATCCTAGCTGTAATGCACAGAGTATAAAGCTTTTAACGCTCTTAATTGCCAGGGTATGCAGATGATGAGTTAATTTACCTCCCGATGATATGAAACCTCATGGTATGGGATATGATGCCTCAATGTCTCAACATAATCCTCAAAAATATCAAGTTTTGGAGTATCCGTTATGACATATCTTAATTGATGGTGGATATAGACATGAGTTAAGCCAAGTCCAAGTATTGATAAGTTAAAAAGAGTCATGTCACATCTTACCCAAAACTCCTCCAATATCCAGTGGAGATACATACATACACCATGGGAGTTTATGTATCCCGGAGTTCCGTCTCAAATTGAAATGACTTTATGATCTCTTACCATAGACCATAAGTTATAATGCACATGGGTAATTGACGAGCTATATCTTTATCGATCGTAAGTCAGAACATATAAGGGCTGACTAGTAAGTCAAGATTTTAAAGGCATATCGGAGTCTTTGTATAATGAACCTTCAATATCCTCATATCATGGGGCATCTGAGCAGGTGTTGTTAAGAGCCATGCTTCTTGCTTATCAATTGTTTGTTAGGACATTTATCAAGCGTTACAGGCTTTGCTATATATTTGATATCTTAAGTCTATCAAGCATTAGTTAGAACACACTTAGTCTTGCATGGTAACTAAGAAACATGTTTAGCCTCTCAAAACGCATTTTCAAAAGGTTTATTTATATGTCCAGCATCCGTTAAGAGAGCTTATCATGTGTTCGTCACAAAACTCACACGTCAATTAATACTTCTATCAAGAGTTGGTTAGAGGCTTGCTCTTTCCATATCGATATTTTTATCAATCACTGGTTAAAAATATACTTAGCCCCCAGATGAGGACTAGAAACATAATTAATCCAAAACATATCTTCAAACAACAATGATTATAACTTTCATCTGACGTGCCTTAGCATCTCGCAATATCTATCAAGTGTTCGTTAAAATGTATTTAGTCTTACATGCAATTAAAATACACCCAACAAAACTACCCTAGGCGTTGTGGGAGTGGGAGATTCCAAAAAGGCATGTAGCGCTCAGTGATTTGGGTATATTCATCGACATTATCCTTCTTTCACCATATGGCCATGCATGCATGCCTCACATATTCAACAAGTTTTAAGCCAATCAGAACGAAACTCGGTTTTCAAATCCAGTTCCTATCATGTTGAAAAATGACCTTATAACTGAAAGCCCTATTATCAGGGTTTCAAATGAACACTAGACCATTGCCATTAGATCTAAAATGTCCAAAAAACCCCAGATACTAAATTTTGGCTTAATTGGACACTTAGGGACCATTCTGGGCCTAACTTATCAAAAAATGGCGGGCTTTACACTATTCTGGTGTAGACGTGGTAAACCAGTTTCCATATATTGAAAATGTGTTTTCCCATTTCAGGATGAATTTCAAATACTCATAACTTGCTCATTTTGGGTCCAATTACTCTCAAATTTGGACACGAACTAGATCTCGTTGATACCCTCGTTGTGACATATGGCACGTCCCATGACGTGGCTCGAAATAGAGAATTTTTTGAGAGAAGATGGGTTCGAACACTTGAATTTTCAGATTTGAAAAGTGAAACATCTCATTCTTCAAGAGGCTATATCTCGATCGATATTGGATCGTCACAAATATGGGTCCATTGAGACCGTGCTACGGAGGGCTTCAATTTGATATAACTTTTGTCTGTGATCGAAGGACGAGCGACACTGAATTTTGAGGTTAAAGAAAGCACATATTTTGATCGCAGGAATCCCATTTTGCGACAGCCTCCCAAATCTGGAATGCGCTCAAACGAAGACCAAATCAGGCAAATTTTATCACAAAACGATCATGATGGAGTCCTTTTCAATTTGTGATAAAAAAAGAAGACTTGAAATGTAACAGATCGCGCTATATTGGTTGTCAAAGATGCAAAAGTTTATGAACTTGGTCGAATTTTGGGTCCTTAAAACTCCGATTCAAGTTGATCAATGGGTATCAAAACGTGCGAATTGCCACAAAAAAACATTCAAAAAAACTTCTGAGGCCTAGCAATGGCAAAAGACCCCTCAAGGAGGGATGATTTTGTCATTTCATGAAAAGTGCTAAGGGGCAATTTGGTCATTATTCACAAAAACAAGAATTTTATTTTATTCCATTAATTTTGTAATTTCTAGAAATTTTCATAGTTTTTGGGCATCCACTCATACTTTGTGGATGCTCTATATGAACTAGTTAAGTCATTTGTAATAGAAGCTCTTTGAGAGTTGATGCAATGTATTAGAATTCTTGAGAATTCATTGTAGAAATTGAGTTCGTTCTCTTGCTTTTAACCCACTTCCTAAATCAAAAAGAGAGGAGAGAGAAATAATTGTTAGAGAGGGAAACTACCATTGGCACCCCACACTCCCTGGAATCCCAAACTTCCTATCATCTAGAACCCTTGCTTCCTACTACCTAAAACTTTTAACTCCCTATTCCCTAGAACCTCAAACTCCCATACTCCTAAGAATCCTAAACTTCCTACTCCCTACCATATACTTTAGCCTATCCTATAACCTAGTTTACCATACACCCTAGGTTACCATACACTTCATCGTAGATTACCCTAACGCACTTTAGGTCCCTTAGCTAGAATCTAGAAACTAACCCTACCACCCAAAAACCAAGCCCTCTCTCTAAGGAGTGCTCAAAGGGACCTTCAAAGGCACACTAGACTCAAGCCCGCCTAGGTCTATTCTCTCTCCTCTCCTCTCCCCTCTCTCTTTCTCTCTCTTTTTTTATTTTCTCTCTTTTTTCTTTTCTTCTCTTTTCTCTGCCTCTCTTATTTTTTTGTCGTCTTTCTCTCTCTCTGTATTGTGTGAGTCTGTGCGCCTCTCTCTCTCTCTAGTGCACGGGTTCGCCACGGGCCCATCGCCTCCCTCTCTCTCTCAATCTCTCTCTTTCTCCCTATCACGGGTCGCAGCAGGCCTGTCTCTCTCTCTCCACTACACCATCAGGCCTGTCTCTCTCTCTCCACTGCACGGACCTGCAGCGGGTTCGTGCACTCCCTTTTTTCACTCTCTCTCTCTCCCTCTCTTTATTGCACGGACCCGTAGTGGGTCTGTGCATGTCCCTCTCTCCTTTTCTCTCTCTCACCTCCCTCCCTCACTCTACTTTCCTCTCTCATGTCTCTCTCCTTCACTTACCTGGACCCACAATGGGTTTCTCCTCTTATGCTTTTATCTCTCTCCTTTACTCTCTTACTCTTACTCTTCTTTCTCTTCTTCCTATCAAATCTCTTTCCTCTCTTCTCATGCACTCGATCACTTGAGCTCGAGTCCTCTTGAAGCAATATCCTTAGAGAGTTTAACTCTCGGATCGCCCTAACCACCAGCTCACATAGTGTTTGAGTTGTGAGGGATTTCACTCTCTCTTCTCTCTCATCTCTTTCTTCTCTCTCTTAGTTACTTAAGGAGGGTCTTTGAGTTAGTGAGATAGTTACGGTTAAGCCTGCGACTACACTACCTCCAAATCCTTCGAGTGTCAAGGCTTCGAGCTTGGTATTTTCTTGACTCCGGTAATACCTTTTAGGAGAGGTTACTCCAGAATGCTGCTGAAACTCTTGGGTCACTTCCCCTTTTCTTTTGTCTTCTCAGTTTCTTCTTGGTCTCTCCATTCTTTAAACTAAACACCCCCCGAGCTGGAATCTAAACACTAACCCTACCACCCAAAGACCAAGCCCTCTCTCTAAGGAGAGCTCAAAGGGACGTTTAAAGGCACACTAGACTCGAGCCTGCCTAGGTCTACTCTCTCTGCTCTCCTCTCCCTTCTCTCTTTCTCTCTATTCTTTTTCTTTCTCTTTTTTTTCTTTTCCTCTCTTTTCTCTCCCTTTTCTTTTTTTCCCTCTCTTCTTTCTTTCTCTCTCTCTCTCTATTGCATGGACCCAAAGTGGGTCCGTGTACCTCTCTCCCTAGGGCATGAGCCGGCCGTGGGCCCATCACCTCCCTCTCTCCCTCTCGCGCTCAATCTTTCTCTTTCTCCCTGTCACGGATCGCATCAGGCCTCTCTCTCTCTCTCTCTCTCTCCACTGCACGGACCTGCAGCATGTCCGTTCACTCCCTTTTATCATTCTCTCTCCCTCTCTCTCCACTACACAGACCCACAGTGGGCCCGTGCATGTCCCTCTCTCTTTCTCTCTCTCTCACCTCCCTCACTCTCATGTCTCTCTCCTTCACTTACTCGGACCCACAATAGGTCCAAGTTCTTTTTCTTCTCTTATATTTTTATCTCTCTCGTTTACTCTCTTACTCCTACTCTTCTTTCTCTTCTTCCTTGTAGATCTCTTTCCTCTCTTCTCTTTCACTCGAGCTCGGGTCCTCTTGAGGTAGTATCCTTAGAGAGTTTAACTCTCGGATCGCCATAACCACCAGCTCACATATTGTTTGAGTTGTGAGGGATTTCACTCTCTCTTCTCTTTCTTCTCTCTCTTACTTACTTAAGGAGTCTTTGAGTTAGTGAAATAGTCACTGGTTAATTCTACGACTACACTTCCTCCAAATCCTTCGGCTATCAACACTTCGAGTTTGGTATTTTCTTATCTCCAGCAATACCTTTTGGGAGAGGTTACTCCCAAAGGCTGCCCAAACTCTTGGGTCACTTCCTCTTTTCTTGTATCTTCTCACCTTCTTCTTCTTTTCTCTAGTCTTTAAACTAAACAACCCCCCCCCCCCTTCCAAATTCCTTCTTCTCTTTCTTTTCTAACTTTTCTTCTTCCCTATCATTCTAACCTTTACACTAGAATTCCTATCCCACGCATCTATTAGGAGGAGGTTGCCAAAAGTGAATTCTTAGAGCTATCTTTAGTGAGAGTCTGAGTGAGATATTGATTTTTTAGGGAGACGAATTCAAACTATATTGCTGGACAGCTGGAGATCTTTCAAAATGATCTAAAAGGGCTAAGGCCCGAATGCATCGCACGAACTCAACCGGTGAGGTAGGTGCTCGAGTTCACCTCTTTACCGCTTTAAAATCCTCTCAACGTTGGACACTTATTCGCACGTGGCATGCGAGTGCAAATGCACATGCAGGTCAAGCGGTTGTTTGAGAGGGAGGTTCATCAAGCCTGGGCCTCCGAGCGAGCCCGACCGATAATAAACCAGGTCCGACCAACTAGTAACTCCACTGGGGATGCGCCACCCTATAATTGTTTTGGTCAGCTCATAAATCGATATCTCACATCACTCTCACTTAAAAATGGCAATGGAGTTCGTCGAGTCCTCCTACATCCGGGTTGGGGATTACTCTACTTTTTCATAAATTTAACTCGGTTTTGCAAAGATTCAAGTTGATCTCTCTCTAAGATCGGCACATATCGGAGCGTAGCTAGTGTGACGCCTACTGTGGGTCCCTTGAGCTTCTAAACCTATGAAATTTTTCTTTAAAAACACTTCTTGAAATTTTACAATAGCTTTTTTTGGAAAAACATAAAATTCAGAGGGTAAAAAACACCAAGAAATCCACAAGAGAGCCCCATTTTTTTTATCCGAGGCTCACTACTTTGCCCGAGACACCCCGTATTGTGGTAGTTGCATAAGGCAACATTTGTCGTGCAGCCAGACACGGCCCGTGTCGCACTGTACGGACTACCCAAAAACAATTTTGGCAAATTCTCTCCACTTTTGGTGATTTTTGGCACTTTCTTATTCTCTATTTTTGTTTTTTGTAAAATAAAAAAAAAGGAAAAGGATAACAAAAATAGGATTTTCTTAGATTTCTTGTTGTTTATTTTATCAAATTTTGGTTTGCCTTATAGGTCTGCCTTGGATTTCTTCCTTTATCCTATCAAGACAAATATTTATATTTTACTGAAAGATAATTAAATAAAATAAGATAGATTTGAAAATATTTCTTCTTATTAGATTCTATCTTCTCTTTTTAGAACTTATCTTCTTCTTTTTCTCCATAAAAAAGATGGACCTTTTTTCTCTCAATCTTTATCTTATTTAGAAACACCGTTATCTTCTGTAGAAGCATCTTTATTGTGTTTAGAGGCTTCTTTATCTTCTTTAGAAACATCTTTATCTCTTTTTTCAAAATACATCTTTATCTTATTTTCAAAGGCTTTAAGACTAAGTGGTATACCGATAAAGGTTTGGAAGTGCATGGTAGATATTGGCATTGACTGGCTGACGAAGTTGTTTAATAAGGTGATGAGAACAGAACATTCGTGAACTCGTCCATGGGAATCAAGGTTCTTCAACCCGCTACTCCTGCATGAGTGGTTCTAAAACCCCTGTACCTTATGCCCACACAGATACTGGTGGACCCTCTACTAGTCTTAAGCTTAAGAGAGACTCTAAGGCCACTCTCCCTTCTCTCATGGCCGGCTCTTCGAAGGCTGTCACATCATTAGGTAACCCCAAGGTCACCCCATCTACACTCCACATGGGTGTCGTTCATCTTGCTTTGATGCCCCACACACTTCATTCTGGCGGTTCAATCGCCAGACCATTTAATTCAAAGGGCTCTAAAGCTATTTGACACACCCTCACGCAAGTCACAATGAATGACTCGGCCATTGCAGCAATAAATCGGGGCAAGAAAAATCTAACCCTGACTACATCACATGCTTTGGGTTTATTGGGACCCGGAGCCACCATCATGAGTGGCTCTCAAGCCACTCCCATTGAATTGCATAATACTCACTTAGCTCAGGGCAGCTCAAATGTTGCACCCCAAAGAGCACATGACCTGTGACTCAGTTGGAGATCGTAAATAAACATGCAGATGCTAGCAAACAAAGGTGGTCCTAGGGTCACTCCAACTACAAAGGTCGGCACTACAAATGGCAGATCTTTCACCTCACTAAGGGTTTGCCACCAAGCCACTCCAAACACTGTTGTGGACCATGCACACACACGCAAGTCCAATACCACCTTTAGCCTCAAAGGTCAGTACATGCCCTCTCCTCCTCCCAAAACCATGATGACATAGTACTCAAAGAAATTCCCTTTGAGTACACTCTTGTCAAAACCCCTCTACATTATAGGTACGTGCCGGTCCCCGAGGGTGGACTCGGGGCAAAATTATGCCCCCAAGGCCAATGGAACAACCTTCCCCCTCTTTAGACAAGACCTAGCTTCCAAAAGCTACCTTGAATTCCCTACTTTCGGGTGACCATGCCTTACCTGAGCTGATTGAATTTTCCTTAGTCTCTTTAAGGTAGGCCAATCACTCTGGTTCACACTCCCAATTTCAGTTCTGTGATCACGTCTATTGAAGTTTAAGGATCAAGCAACAAAAAGGTATGAAAGTGTCGCTCATAAGAAAGATGTAAGAGTTTTCCAATCTGGACTTGTTAAAGAGAAACTCGTTCTACGCATTGTGAATTGCGGTAGAACTGAAAATGAGCAGTAATATTCAATGCTCGGTTGTTGAGGTCTAGGAAGATGAAACCAGTCAGTCTAAACTACGGCCTGAAGGCCGTCTTGGGCCATGACAAATAGAAGTATGGGCCCAAGGCCGTCATGTGCCTATTTGATTCGAGCCATGGCTCCAAGGCTTTCTCGGATCATATCCATTTGAACTACGGCCGCAAGGTCGTCAAGAGCAAGTGATCACCCGATCATCAAGATAGTCTTAAATCCAATCGGGGCAATCTGAGCCCCTATTGCCCGGATTGCCAGATCGGGGCACAAAATGGATCAGAACTACTCCTACCTTAGAGCCACTCAGTCTTCAAGAATGAACTGATGTAATGGTGGTCAGCCAAGATGGCAATGGTCTCGAAGACCCAATGGCATGCTTCAATGAAATCATGAACCAGATACTGGACAGGCTCAAAGAGGTAGAGAATGCTCGACCAATTGGGGCATATTCTCACCATGGAGCAAGTTCTCCTCTTGAGCCTCAGTTTGAGGAAGAAGAACAAAGGCCCTCACCTCCACTCATAGCTCAAACTTCATGACCTCTAGTTGCACCGATCCTTCCTAATATTCGACCAATGTAGACTCTCAAGCTATTTCCCTAGCGGTCATACATGAAGATATTCAAAATATGATCAATCGAAGCATTCAAGGCTTACAAGTCCCAAGGGCACATGAAAACACCCATTACAAGAAGCCTTACCCACCCTTCATTGATCAAGTCCCTTTTCCACCAGCTTATTGAAAGGGAAGGTTACCTATCTTTGACGGCACCGACTCACCGCAACAACATGTGGGAAACTTTGTGTCTGCAAGCCTAGAATCAACTTCATATCCTAGACTACTTCTCTGGCAATTTGTGGAACACCAGTTGGACCTGCCTTTAAATGATATGCACGGTTATCCCCATATTTTGTCCACTCTTGGGAAGAGATGGAACAATTGTTCTACGAAAGTTTTTACAAAGTCAAATGAGAAGTTTATGCCATAGAACTTCTCACTATGATTCAAGGGATAAATGAACCAGTTAATGAATATATTCAGAGATGGAGGGACCTTGCGGTATACCAGAGCAACCCTATTTGGGAGATCGATGCAGTGAATACCTGTATTCGGAACATGAAGAAGGAAATCTCCCTTCATATCAAGGCTTCTAATCTTACCACTTTCTCTGATATGATCTCCAAGGCTGCGAAAATTGAAAGTTTACTCAAGCATCATGGTGGGACCCAAGTTCAAACCACGAGAGAAGGTCAATGTCTGATTTTCGGTGGCAATTGGTCTATCCCTCGCACTGGCCAGCAAAGAGACACAGTCAGTGTAGCTGTTACCGCTACCCATTCTTCTCAAACCTCTTACTATCACTGCACCTCTTTAGACATTGGATACTTCTCGGGGAGTGTCACAATTTAGAGGACAAGGGGAACCTCAACATAGAGAATAACAACCTTTGGCTTATAACAGGGTGGCATCACCACCAAATCTTTACCAACCCAATTACTTGACACAAAGGATGAACAAGCAATAAAACTTTAACAAATCCTGGGTGCCAATTCTCCGAAAATACTGTTAGAACAAGGCATGATAGTTCTTCTAAAGCCAAAGAGACTAGATCAGGTGGGGCTCACTAACAACAGAAATTATTGTGCTTATCATCGAATGTTGAGCCATCATATTCAAGACCGCTTCCATCTCAAGGACTATATTGAAGCCCTGATTCAGAAAAGGCAGATTCACTTTGACAGTCTCAGAAAAGCTGTTGAGATGGCCGAAGCATCACATGTGGTCACAGTTAAAGAAGAACAGGTGTGGGCCTTACAATTAGAAGAAGTACCTTCTGACCTTCTTCCAAACCACTTGGCAATGATGATGCTACAAGGGTTGATTACCTTGCTCTCATCAAAACAACTCAAGCGTTTGATTCAGGGAGCTGAAAATCTTTGGTGCCCATTCCACCAAGTATGGGCCATGAGATATCTTAGTGTTCAAGTTTCAGGGCATTTGTGTAAGAATCCATAGCTGAAGGACGAATAATTGTGAATGTACCAGTCCAAACTCGTGAACCACCTAATCCAATAACCTCTGAAACTGCCATCATGACACCTTCCTCTTCTCACAATGAAATGGAAGAAGGGAAACTTCACTCAGATGGTTCTAAGAAAATGTGTGAAACAGTTGAAGCCTCGCTTATCATCACAATGGAGGAGGAACGGCCTCGGGTTGTCCCTATGAGTGAAGTATCCCCCGACATGTTCCCTATCATCTTTAACATGCTTGTACATTAGGAGATGATTCGGTCTTGTTCACCTAAGAAGGCAAAGCACTTGAAGGAGTGTAAAGATTTGTGGTGCCCGTATCATTAGATGAAAGGACATGACCTGTTTCAATGTTAGGGATTCAGGGCCGTACTAAAAGAGTTAATGAGTAACGATGAGGTGGTTATTGATAACTCACCATCACCACAACAAAGGGTTGCTCAAGAATTTGAAGCCTTGTTACATCAACTGGTTGAAGAGGTCCAGAAGCTCCCATTCCCAAAGCTCCTCTTGAAGTACTCGGACCATGGTAGGAACATCATGAGTGTGGTAAAATGAAAAGCCTTAGGAGGGAGGCAATTCGACAAGCTAATATTGTACCTATGCCACAAACTCGCAAGATTGAGCTTGTTAAGAAAAAGAAGAAGAGTAAGAGGTCTTCGAGGACCCAATGCCGAAAAGAAAACTTGCCACAGCCACCGGTTGAAGCAACATTCCTTCCCCTTATTTCCCCTTTTTCCACCTTGTATGACTTCATTCCAAGGCATATCCTTTTTGCTAAGGGAGGTCAGTACGTAACTATGGAAACACTTCATAGACCGTCCAATATAGGTGAGGATGCTAAAAGCACCCCAGAACAGTCTAACAAAGGTGAAGACTCTAAAAGCTCCCCTCAATGGTCCATGTAGGGTAAAGACCTTATAGATCCCCTACACTCATCCAACAAGGGTTATGACATTTAAAGGTCCTCAATCATGTCCAATGAGAGTGAAGATGCTATAAGCCTCTTTGAGTCCAATACAGGTGATGACTCCAAAAGCTATGGTGCGGTCCAATTTAAGTGATGACCCTAAAAGCTCTGTCCCTTATTTTATCGTTGATTCTTCAAACCCTTCTTTCCTCTCAATATCTCTCTCTGAACTTTTGCTTGAATGCCTAGATTTTGAGGCTTTTGAAGAAGAGCTCAAACTTTGCAATATCAGTAAATGGCATCACAGGAATTAAGGAAGATGGTAGCTCAAAAGGCCATATTCTTGAGTGTTGGGGATGCTATGGCCTTCGGTGCTAAAAAAGACAAGCCTTGTTCTATTCCAAAAGAAGTATTCAAACGACTTCTAAACCCGAAGCCCAAGAAGTCTCAATGGCCCCTAAAGCTTGACCTAGGGCAGTTATGGAATTATGCAAGGGGAGAGAGTTCTTCAACCCATGAAGCATGTCACATGGTGATTTTGCACTGAAGAGAACACAGTGGCTGCAGTCGACCAGATACGTTTGAGATTAGGAAAGAGGCACAGACCTATTCAAAGGCCAAATCCACCCAAACTCTTAAAATATGCCGGACCATCACTGGTTATGTATCCAAACTCACCAATTCCCATGCAAGACCAAATCCTCTCCTTAAATACTTGGGACCACCATTAGTCCCTTATCCAAATCCCTTGCCCTCTTTCCTTAAAAATCTTGAACCATCATAGCCTCCATCTTGTTCTGTCTTATGAACACCTACTTTGGCTGTGCAATCTAGCCAGCCCTCTCTTCCTCCTCCCATGACTACAATCGACCATTCCTTAGCAGTTGTAGCAAACCTTTCCCCTTTCAAAGCCGCTCCATTGCTACCTGTCCCTCCAAAACCAATGGTGAGCCAAGTAGACGTCTTTATTGAGGTCTGCAAAGTCAAGTATGATGTGATTGGGCTCTTAAGGAGACTTTGAGCTCTCTTGAGTGTCTATGATTCTCTTATGTTGTCAAATGACTTTCGAATGGTTGTGGTGCAAGCTCTCTCTCAGCCTGAGGTATATGAGACCGAGATTGAGTGAATTGAGGTAGACCCTACCATCATTAACAGTTGTATGGCTATCAGTTTCTCTGATGATGACTTCCAATTGGGAAAGAGGTTTCATAACCGACCTCTCTTTGCGACTGTTGAATTGCACGATTTCTCAATCAATCGGATCATGCTGGATGGGGGA
This sequence comes from Amborella trichopoda, assembly GCF_054954075.1. Classification (NCBI taxonomy): domain Eukaryota; kingdom Viridiplantae; phylum Streptophyta; class Magnoliopsida; order Amborellales; family Amborellaceae; genus Amborella; species Amborella trichopoda. The sequence goes on along the minus strand of NC_142344.1, from coordinate 35,246,732 downwards.
TCTGCAGTAAACCTTATGCCCAAGAGAATCCTTGCTCGGATTGGGCTAAACATTGAACAGATAGAGCCAACGAACCTAACAGTTCAAGGATTTAACCAGTCGGGGGAAAAACGGGCTGGTGTTATCCATCTCAAGCTCAAAATCATGGATTGGAATTTTTCCATACTATTTCATGTGATCGAGACAGACACTTTCTACAGCATTCTCCTCGGCCGTCCTTAGCTACATGATCATGACATGGTTTCATCCACACTCCAGCAATGCTTCAAATGTAGCTGAGATGGAAGGAAACATACAGTCTATGCTGATAAGAGAGCTTTTCCCATTGCTGAGTCGCACTATGTTGGTGCAAAATACCATTTCATGGATTCTGTGCGATCTCAAGAGCTAGTGTTTCCTAAGAAAGCCATTACAAGCCCCACCGTGAGAGAGACTGTTGATACCTCTCATGAAGATGTTGAAGATATGGCAGGATCACTTGCTCATATGTTTCAAGAAAAGAAGAGGTGTGGAAAAAAAATTCCCTTAATTCCCACTAATGGAAATTTGCCCAGCTCTCCCTTGGAAGCGGTGCCTCAAAATCATGAAGGGCAAACTTCATCTTTGTCCCACCTTCACAGGAATCAATTTTGCTGATGGCCCAAACTAAGCAAGTAATGAAAGAAGAAACCATTGACTTGACTGCTCTAACACCAACAATCACTTATGCTCATGGTGACGTGAAGGTGTTACATATCCCAATCCCTTTTCTGGAAGCTAAGATCCCTCGTCAAGCTGAGATTGATAACATAGTTGACCAAATGGTCTTGTATATTTCAGTCTCTTTAAGAGAGGAGAATAATGCTCACCTTAATCCCCAAGTCACCTATATTCCAAATTGTCCCAAGGTATTGTAAATATCAGAGGTTTTGGGCATCGAGAAGGATGATGCTTACGTCGCACTCCAAACCCCTTACCAGCATGACCATCTCAAGGTCTTGCAAATTCCGTAGGTCTTACATATCTCAGTCCCCAAAAGTGAGGAGGATAATGATTACCTCATCTCTTTAGTGCCATACCAGCAAGGTAACCCCAGAGTCCTACAAATCCCCGAGGTCTTGCATATCCCAATCCCCAAAAAGGGGGAGGATAGTGCTTGCCTAACTCACCAAGCCAGTAATACACATGACCATAAAAATCCTTGCCTCATGGAGACTAAAGTTACTCGCTAAAATATGAAAAGTAATCCCCTTTCCCCCTCCAATGACTTCATCAACACCGCCAGATAACAATTTGAGGTACAAAGACAAGCCAATATTGCTGAGTTGAAACAGCAGGTTCATGATTTTCTCAATCAGGTAGAGACTATAAGAAAGGGAAAAATTAAGATGAAGGAGGAGCTGCACCTATTCCCTTTGCTACCCCTTTACCTGGCTTCATCTCAGAGTCTTGAAATCTTGATACCCTGAGAAAATCTCTGAGTCCCTCTTCTATTGATGATGAAATACTACCATAGTCCTAAAGCTCATCAAATTATGAGGAAGATGGACTATGAACCATAAATGAATCAGGGGTTGAAAGTTGGTAAAAAGATGTTGGTACCCTTTGCAGTCATCAAGACCACAATATCTCAGCACACTAAAAAACAGGACCTTGGATACTCGCGGCACAATGGCTTACCTCCCAGGTCACTCTTGACTGACAAAATCTCTCATGTGATGGTCTCCCAAGAACTGCCACCATCTCCCCTTAAACCACTTATGCCTCAGGAAGTTGTTCCCAGGGAATCTCAAGAAGAAGTAGAGGTTGCCCAAGACTCCTAAGAACCTAAGGATTTTGAAGTGAAAAAGATGAAATAAGGGTCATTGACTATCAAGAAAAATGTTGAAGTGTTTGAAGTTGATGAGGGAATTTCTGATCCCTTACCCCTTGATAAGGAGGACGTAGAACAGGCACCACAAGTGTTGGAAGATGGTGGTCATGCCACACCAGATGATGACTTGGAAGAAGTAAACTTGGTTGATGAAGTTGACTCATGGCCAACCTTCATTTCAACAATAATGCCTCTTGAAGAGAAGTAGGAGTATACTGCATTTTTGTGTGCCAATCGGGATGCATTTGCCTAGCATTATCATGAGATGCCCGATCTTGACCCCCAGGTCACAGTTCATCGATTAGGAATCGACCCATCCTTCAAGCTTGTCAAGCAAGTGTCAAGGAGGTTTCGAGCTAATTTGGAAATTCAGATTGAGGGTGAGATGAACAAGCTTAAGATGGCTAATTTCATCTGGGAAGTCAAATATCCAAGATGGCTGGCCAATGTTTTGCCAGTCAAGAAGAAGAATGGGCAAATCCGGGTCTACATTGATTTTCATGATCTAAACTTGGCTTGTCCCAAAGATGTCTTCCCCCTTCCCTTTACCGAAGTTCTTATTGATTCAACGGTCAATTACCAGGCCTTCTCATTCATGGATGGTTATTCGGGGTATAATTAGATAAGGATGGCGCCTGAAGATGAAGAGTCTACTTCCTTTCTGATTCCCAAGGGGGTTTTCTGCTATACGGAGATGCCTTTCGGTCTTAAGCATGTGGGGGCTACCTATTACTGGGCTATGACCACTGTCTTCGAAGATATGTTGCATGAAGAGCATAGATGATCTCGTAGTAAAGTCTAATGAGAAAAGTAGTCATATTCATAATCTTGTGAAAGGCTTCATCTTTACCAAACTCAAGATGAAGCCCTTGAAGTGTGCCTTTGGTGTCCGATTAGGGAAGTTCTTGGAGTTCGTTGTTAAGTATCGAGGCTTGGAGATCGAACCTGTCAAAATTAAAGCTGTTCAAGAGATGCCATCTTCGAGGAATGTGTGGGAGCTCAGATCTCTTGAAGGCAAGCTTGCCTATATTAGAGATTCATCTCAAATCTTTCAGGATGGTGTAAGCCCTTTTCCTGCCTCTTAAAGAAAGATGTACCTTTCGAGTGGGACGAAGCATGCCAAACAACTTTTGAAGACATCAAGAATTACTTGTTGAAACCTCTTGTTCTTTTTGCCCCTATCCCTGGGTAGCCCCTCATCCTATATGTGACTACTTTGGATGAGTCGCTCGATGCTTTGCTTGCTCAAAATAATGATGAAGGAAAGGAGACAGCCTTGTATTATTTCAGGCAAGGAATGTAAGTAGCTGAAGAGAATTATTCTCCCATCGAAAGTGTGTGCTTATTGCTAATATTCCCAGTTCAAAAGCTCATACACTACTTTCTAGCACACCCAGTTTAGCTCATTTCCCGAGCAAACCCTATTAAGTTTCTCTTGTTGCGCCCCTATCTGTCGGGTAGACTTGCGAAATGGTCACTACTCCTTATGGAGTTTGACAACACCTATGTGCTGCAAAAAGCTGTCAAGGGTCAAGCACTGACAGATTTCTTAGCTGCACATCCTCTCCCAACTAATTCTCCCTTATTTGATGACCTCCCAGATAAAGAAGTATTTCACACTGAAGCTTCCTATGATTGGAAGATGCATTTCAATGGGGCATTCCAATATGAAAGAGGTGGTGTCGAAGTAGTGTTTTCTACCCCTCGTGATGGTCTTGTCCCAACTATCATTCTCTTTCCTAGAGATAGACTCCCATAATGAGGCTGATTATCAAGCGCTCATCATAGGCTTGGAGATTGCCTCTCTCATGAACTTGAAATACTTAGCCACTTATCGAGAGTCTGAGTTAGTGACAAGGCAGCTCAAAGGCATATATGACGTAAGGAAAGATAATTTCAAGCCTCATTTTAATACCACCAAGACATTGATGGCAGAATTTGAAGAAGTTTTCCTTGAAAGGCTTAATTCACAAGCAGGCACACTTGCCAAGTTGGGGGCAACTATTCAAATCTCACTAAAGGAGCTGACACCGCTATGGGTGGCTGAATGAAGATGTGTTGAATTTATGATGAACTCAAGAATGAGGATGAGATGCAGTTGTTCGATAAGTGCCCACCTTATCCATTCGGGGCATTGATTGTAGCTAGAAAAGCTTTGCAAGCTTAGATCAGTTCCCAAAAACCTCCTCTAACTGAAGTGAAGAAAGAAGAAGAGTCAGAATGTCAGGTTTATTTATGTGCAAAAGTGGAACAAGTGACAAACTGGTGGACCCAAATAAAGGAGTATTTAGAACACAATCGGTTTCTTGACAACCCCATCGAACGTAACAAGATCCAAAGGTCAGCCACATGATATGTGTGTCATGACGATATCTTGTTCCAACTCTCCTTCAATGACATGTTGCTTAGGTGCATTGATTAGAAAGAAGTAAATCAGGTACTCAAGGAAGTCCATGCTAGAGTCTGTGGAATGCACTAGTCTGCCCCCAAGCTTTATAATAAAATAATGAGGATAGGCTATTATTGGCCAAGTATGATCACTAATTTACTATTAATTGCAAGAAACTGCTCGGTTTGGCAAATTCATACGAGCTTTATTCATCAAGATCCTGAGCCTCTTCACTTGGCGGTAGCAACATGGTCATTTGCTCAGTGGGGTATGGATATCGTGGGTCCCATTGATCAACCAACATCTTTGGGGCATGTGTTTATTCTCGCTGCCACTGATTATTTTCCTAAATGAGCTAAAGCCATCCCTCTTAAGAAATTCCTAGGGCTTACACTGGCCAACTTTGTTCGTCACAATATCATTTATAGATTTTGTGTGCCTAATCGGATCACCTCAGATAATGATCAACAATTCCAAAGTCATCATATAGACCGCTTAGTGAATCAGTTTGGGATGTGATGGAAGTATTCGACCATGTACCATCCTAGAGTGAATGGTCAGGCCGAAGCTTTCAATAGAACCCTTTGTGATGCCTTACGAAAGTCTGTTTTTGAGATAAAGAGGGACTGACATGAGAGGCTTCCTAAAGTTTTATGGGCTTCCAACTCAATCAACACCATATTCTGTAGTATATGGAGATGAGGTTGTCTTGCCTTTGAAAATTCAATAACCATTACCCAGAATAGCCCTTCATCATGGGATGACTGACAAAGAACAACCTGTAATTCATTATCAGGAGCTTGATGCACTTGATGAGAAAAGACTACAAGCACAACAAAGTCTTGAAATTTATCAATGCCGCATGTAACGAGTTTTTGTTAACTCTATTCGGGTGCGGTCAATTGTTTGGGGAGAGTTGTTCTTAGCATCAAGAAGACCAATTATGACTCATGGTTGTACTAAAGGGAAATTTGAGCCAAACTGGGAAGGGCCATTCCTAGTGAAGAAAGCTTTTCCTAATTGAGCTTATATACTGGTAAATTCTGAAGGGGAAGAGGCTATGCCCCCAATCAATGGGAGATACTTAAAGAAATACTATTCATAGACCATGGTCCTAGCTGTACGACTCTAAACTACGTGGCATTGGTCCTAGCCGCATGACCCTAAACTGTGTGGCATCATTCCAAGTTATACAACCCTAAACTATAGCACATGTCCTGGTGGCACGATGTTAAACTGCATCACATACGGTCTTGAAGGCACAATAAAAAACTAGTATTCATTGGGTCTTGGTGGATGACCTTTGAACACACCAACTCTATGATCTCGAAGGCACGACCTTAAACTTACCGCTATTGGGTCTTAATGGATGACCTTAAAGCACACCAACCTTACGGTATCAAAGGCACGAACAAAAACTTGCCTCCAATGAGTCTTGGTGGATGACCTTAAAATACACCTACTTGACGGTTACAATGGCATGACATTAAACTTGCCTCCCCATGGTCACGGTGGCATGACCTTAAAACTGCGTCCTCAATAAATGATGGACATGATGAAAACCCAAAAGGGCATCATGGGTAAAAGAGTCAAAAGAAGAGAAAAGAAAAGAAAAATAAAACAAAATGATGGGAATAATAATCTTATAAGCTATTATGAACAAAATATGTCCAAATAAAAAGAAAATAAAAATAGGTACGATGAAAACCCACAAGGGCATCGCAAGTAAAAATGTAAAATGATACAAATGGTGAAAAATCCATTTGCAAAATCCCCACAAAAAATTACTGACGGGATTTTTGTGAAAACCAGAAATGGCACATACCCTAAGGGCATGGATGAAAACCCGAAAGGGCGTTCAAGTCACACATGATGGAGACCAAACATGCTTTTGTACGAAGTAGGCTCCAAAATCATCTCTTACACCCTTCTAGAGGAGACAAGGGCCAGTTATAAAAAGATGAGAGAAAAATGCAAGCCATAAAGCAGAAGAAGCAAACAAGTCAAAGGCAAAAGAAAAGAGCATTCATACCATGTGCAAGAAGATAACAAAAACAATTGTGGTTACAGTCATCAAAATCGACAAAAGGAATGAGAAAAGAAGATGAACAAAAAGAAGAGTAAGGAGTCCATGGACCCTTAAAAATTATCAAGGTCTTCACGAATGATTGTCTTTTATGCTTTCGAATGCTCTGAGGCAGCCTTCATCTGTTCTTTGAGGGTAGAGATGGTTTTGGGGACTTGACTTGACCATATGTTGGTCGATTCTATTCAGAGTTCAGCTTTTCTATATCTTGAGATTTACTTTGGCCCTCTACTTGCCTTTGATCTAGCTTAGTCTTCAATTTGTTGTGATAAGCTTGCAACCTTGCTATGTCTCCTTCTACGATCTTCATCTTTGCAAGACAGATTGTGTTTTCATCCTTAAAGCTATTTTGATAATCAAGAAGAGAGGCGTTCTTCTCATTATAGCCTGCATCAGGTTCTGATGTTGAGCTAGGGAATCTTCCAAGGAAGTCAGCTGGGTTCCACATAGTTCCTATTCATTAGACTCACTCTGTAAAGCTTCAACTCTCCACTACTCTAGTTCATTCAAAGGACCTTCGAATCAATCAAAGATCTACTTCTCGAAGCTAATACCTCTCAGGGAAGTAGCACAGTCTCTAACATTAATAATCTCAAGTTCGAGATCAGGAAGAGATCATCCATTTAGTCCTTGAAGGCTCTTTTGTAATAAGGTTGCTGTCAAAAAAGCCTTCTTATTTGATAAATTGCTTGACACTGAAGAGGGAGAGAAGAAAAAGACACAACAAGAGGTGAAATTTTAGTAATGATGACTGGTTCGTGAAGTAAAAGAGCCAAGGTCTCACTTGAAGGAGCATCCAGCTAGGATTGGGGCTCTGCTTCTGAAATTATTGAAGTGGGCACTTCTGAAGCCATTACCTCCATATCTGGGACGACACTTATTTCCCTAACATCATCATCAAAACTTCCTATTTCTTCAGTAATAGTGCAATGAAAGTCTCCCTAACTCGGTTCGTGAGAGAGTCGAAGACCACATTATCTTAGGCTCAATGCTCCCAACATTAGTCGGGCCACTGTCACTAGGTGCCTCCATGACCACGCAGACTGTCTCCACCACAGGAGGAGGAATACTCTCTTAATGATAGCTCAGATTGAAAGAAGTTTGACTAGAAGAGGCAGGTTGAGCTATGATGTCTTCAGGAGCGGTAATAGCTGGCTCTTGAATGGGAGGTACCACCTTTGATAGCAAAATATGGCTAGGAGAATCCTTCTTCTTTGCACTTTTAATGCGACTGGGAGGTAAATTAGGTGCTTCACTGGAGACAAGTTGGACAGAGGGGGATACACCTTGACTTGGCAAAGTCCTCTTACTTAGTCGAGTACTCTTTTGATGAACCTCAGGTTCAGAAGTAGCACTGGGTTCGATATTTTTTGATGCCTCACTCTTCTTCTTTGCTCTTTTCCCTTGAGTTTCCTTGTTCTTTGGCTCTACAAAAGCACCCTTGGTGCGTTGACCATATCGAGACTTGGCAGCTGGGGCAGAGTGTGAACAACTTCCTATCAGAGCATTAAGACCTTGTGTGGGTTGTCCTTCATGTCCAGGAACAGCACGACCCTTGGTTCACTTAAAGATAAAGCAAAGATTGTCAAAGAGAGACTTGGTTTCTCCCTCAAGAGAGAGATATTGTATGCCAGCATGGTTTACAGTTAATGACCGAGGCATACTGAGCTATTTCCAGTTTAATGGTTAGTCAAGTTCATAAACTTTGGAAACGATGGGACGGGTGAAATATTTCCCATGCTTCGTATCACCCTTGGTACAATTGATGGCACTCATAAGTAGTCTTCCACTAATAATGGTTAGTGGTGTTCCACCACCACCAATAGATTTCAGTAGCATGGTCGATATGACATAGTGAGGGACAACAAACTTGCTCAATCCAGTGAGAGTAAAGCAAGTTTCCCATGCCATTCTCATATTGTTGTTTGTCCAGGATTCCTGCCTCGAACCTGGAGCATGAGGGTCTTGCAAAGACCCTTTCTTCCCATACCTCTTCTCAAAGAGCACCATGAATGAACACCCCTGGTCTAAACCATATTGGCATGAAAATCTAGGAGGGAAGTAGGCCTCAAGTTTCTTGTCACCGACACCTCGGTGGGGCAAAATGCATCCCCTAACACTTAGAAGATACATTGCTTCTTGAGTCTTAGTGTTGTGTCCATTGAAAACCTTTCCAAAAGTACCAGTAAAGACACAGTTAGTGGGGGCACCTATAGGGAAACGACTACCACGAGAGGAGAAAGAACTATCAGCAAGAAGTCGGCGTGCCTCATTAAGGCCCTTGAATACTGCCTTCTTCCCAACAATTCTCATCATTTGAGGGCAAGCATCCCCTAATAGGTCTTCATTCATATCATATGCCCCAGGGGAATAAGGGGAATCTTTTTTTGGAAAATAAATTGAGATCCAGCCAAAAATGTAGTGTACAGGGAAGGCGGTTGTAAAATGATCGGGAAGGACCTCCCCATTAAGAGATTCACTACTGCCCTCAGCGGGCACCGCCTTACCATGAGAAATCACCCTCAAGCAATGGTATATACTGCAAAGAACTGGCTGAGCCAGGGCATACTAGTGCCTTTGAGCCAGCTCACATGCCACAAAGAAAAATCTAAGACAGATTCCATTGCTTCTTGACCCCGAAAGTGCAAATTTGCACAAGAAAAGAGTGAGGTAAGTTGCCAAGTATACGTGATCCTTTTCAGGTCTCCTGGGAGGAATCACATACACTTTTCTCTTTGCTTCTATTTTAGTGTCTTCATCTCAGGTGGCACTAGAATTAGGTTCCTCCTCATCTTGATGGTTCCCATGAAAGAAATCTCGCCAAGTAGTGAAACGTACAATCTTGTCATTGTTTTCTGAAAGTAAGAGTTGGTAAGTTTCGAAAAGCTCGCGAAGGCCTGGAGGTGGTGCTTTGTTGTTGATGAGTTGAGTTCCAAAAATCACCCCATTACTAGGGATGAACTCCTCATACATAACTCCTAGTATGAGCAGCCCAAAATACATGTCAAGGAGAGTAATTCCCCCTTCACCATGAGCAAGAAGCCAGCTGTTGCTCATGAAGCTCTAGGTTTCTAATAGAACCCTTATTGTATTGGAGCACCTATCATAGTACCCAGTTGAACATTGGCAACTTGCAGCCAGTGAGCATGATTAAAGGTTTTTAGAATGTGATTTGAGGATGTCAAAGGTTCAGGTGTTGTACCCTCTCATATATTGATGTTCTCCCTCAAATCGAAGCCCACGAACGGACCAGTGGAGGCCCTTGTGCTCCATCATTCTTTTTCCTAAAGTGGGGAGGTCTATACTAGAGTCATAATTTCTATGAAGGGAGTGATATATCATATGCCATCTTCTTGTATTACTGGTTCACCATTTTCATTCTCATAAAGGTAAAATCGAGCGTCTTTACCTGCATAGGTGATGCTCAAAGGCCATTCTAGTTTACAAGTGACGTCAAGACCTTTGAGAGAGGATCTCCTGGCGAAGGGAGCACTGGTATAGGAGCTAGTGCCGAATTCCTCGGCGTGTGGTAACCAAGTCACATCAAGAACTTTTACTGCATAATAACTACAAGAGGAGATAGAGAAATAATCAAAAGAAAAGTTCAACATGCTATATATTTCAAGAAATAAAGAAAAGGAGGCATTAAGGATTTTCAAAAAATTCGGTCTCTTTGTATGCAAAGGGTTGACAGAGAAAGTTCTTGGCTAATCCAAAAGCACCCGAGAGGTTCAAAGAGATCACAAGTCCATGGGTCAAGTCCATTGCAGAAAAATAACCCTGAAGAGTTCCCTTTTCTTGCATAGAAGGTACTCAATATGCATGAAATTGATAAAAAATGCAAGGAAATGTATTACTATGCTCAGAAAATGCATAATTATTTATATCTATGCTTAACTATGCTCAACCATATCAGAAAATGCATAAAGATGCATGACTATGCTCAATGGTGCATAAAAATGCATAACTATGTCATAAAGGTGCTGAAGATGCCAAGCCATACACAAATATGCATAAGAAAACAATGGGATGCACGGCTATGTCGCAAAGAGGCTAGAAATGCTATAGAGATGTTAAAGATGCAAGGGAATGCACGAAAATGTCAAGAAAGATGCCCAAAATACATGAAGAAGCTCAAAGGTTCAAGAAATATATTGAAAGTGCTCAAAATGTTCAATAAAATGCCATGAAGATGCTAAAAGATGCTGGGCCGTGTTTGAAAATGTATGGGAGTGCAAAGGGGTGCACGACTATGCTGTAAAGATGCATGGGAATATAAAGGGGTGCGTGATGTGCTTAAGATGCTAAAAATGGGCTAAGGATGCTCAAGAGATGGTCAAGCATGCTAAAAAATGCTTAACCATGTCTAAGGAACCTCAATCATCAAGACTATGCTGAAAGAATGCAAAACCATGCTATGCTATGCTCAAAAGAAATATTCAAGCATGAAGAATATAAAGAAAAGCATGATATGATAAAAAGCATATAAGAAAGAAGAAGGGAAGAAATGGTTACCTCGAGGATTGGATGAGCTAGCCATGGCTTCAAAATCCCTCTTTAAAAAGTCACTTTCTCACTCTAAGTGGGGTCTCTCTCACTTTCTCTCACTAGAAACCAAAAAATGAATGAAAATGGGTAAAAATTGAGCCCCTTTCATCCTAATAGAACTTCTGAAAAAGCTCTTTTACCCATATGCCCTCACAAAAGTTTAGTCTCAACAAGGTCCACTAAGGGGAGGAGTGGAATTGTGAAGAAGATGAAGGGCTTTTAAGTCAACAAAATGGACAAAAGGACTCCCCTGCCCATACCCAAGCCTTGGTCAAGAATTTTCTTCCAAGGTAAAAACGTCAAAACAGACATTTGAAGTACCAAACGGTGTCCGAATGGGACGAGGCCGGGCTCGTTGCGAAGCTCGGGCCTAGAACTATTAAAATGGACCTAAGGTAGGCCAAAAACAGGCCTCTAGTCTGGGCCATAGGGCCCACCAAGGCTCGGACTGACCCTCCTGTGTGTCTCTCTCTCTCTTTCTTGTTAAATCTCCCGAGCTCGTGCCATCTCTTTTCTCTCTTCTATTTTTGCCCCTCTCAAGAATTCTCTGGGCTTGTGCCTAGACGAGGGTGGTTGAATGCCTCGATCTTGCCCCCTGGATCAAGGTGATCGGGTGATAGGTGTCTCGGGTACCTAAGACTGCTCTCTTGGGACGTTGTTCACAGAACAAGGGCAGGTGCCCAATTGGTGAGATCGGAATTTTAAACGTGAGGTGGGGACCAACCACACCTAGATCCGTGACTTACCCAGGCTGACTCGTGCGGGCGTCCTCTTAGATCACAACGAAAAGCCCCCCAGCTGCTTCAACTAGTTCGGAATCGCTTCCCTTGACCTGCAATCTCCTTGTTTTCTACAAAGCACTAATATGGTTAATTTGCAAGACAAGTGAGCCGAGGAACCCACCCTTGTCTTGAGGCGAACATGCACAGATGTGCACATTCAGATGGTAGAGAAGATGAGAAGTTAGGGTGATCAAGAAAAGGATTTGAATAAGGATAAGAAAAGAAAAGAGGAGTTGATAAGGAGACGAGCCTAGGTAGATAGCTGGACCAGTGCAGTGACCGACTCGGAGTTGTAGCAAGACGGGCACAGTAACTCAGACCGGCACGACGACAGTACTACTGAAAACCAAGGCCAATATGACCGTCCTAATCTGGTGTGGCAGCAAGACAGGCATGGTACTCCAAATTAGCACGACGGCAACACTGCTTAACAGCCAAACCGCTATGACAATGCTTGACCGAGTCTATCCTTCAGTCAAGCAAGAAGAAAAGAAAAGAGAAGAAAAGAGAATGAAGAGAAGGCGCGAGACGGTAAAGGAAGAAGGTCCCGGCATTGTTAAGCATAACCTTCCACAACCGTGGAGTAACAGTGTCGTGGCCCCTGGACGGTGCTGGACACTGCTGCTCGAGGTGGAAGGGTGAGCAGTGAACTGCAGACGGCGTTAGCCATCGCCTTCGGCAACACGAGAAGGCATCATGCAGTGATAGGTACAGAGCGCACAAAAGAAGCCCGCAGTGGGCATTACGCATCGTCACGACCCTTCGCGGGCGGCATTAGGCATCGTCGTCTACGATAGGCACAGGGCGTAAGAGAATCCTACGGACGGCATTACGCATCGCCTTGACCCTTCACAGGCGGCAATAGGCATCGCTGTCTGCGATAGGCACATGGCGCAAGAGAAGCTTGGGGGCGGCGATAGGCATCGCTGCAACACTTCACGGGTGCCGATAGGTATCACCGTCTGCGATATGCACATGGCACAAGAGAAGACTGTAGACGATGTTACGCATCGCCGTCTGCGATAGATGCGAAGCATGGGTGAACCCCAGTGGGCGGCAATAGGCATCATCGTCTATGACCCGTAACAGGAAAGAGAGATAGTTTTCGGTCGACGAAAGACATCGCCACGCGTGACGCCAATTCTGGAACCAAAATAGAACCCTAACCCGCTGCTCGAGTGAGGCCCAGCTCACCGTGTGCTCCTCAGACGACGTTACGCACAACGAAAACTAACGCCATGCGCAAACCATTTTTTAGGGAAAGAGACGAACGAGGAGATGGAGAAAGAAACTCGCACATGGTGTTGCCATCGCCATTCACAACCTGTAAAGTCACAGGAGGAGGAAGAGAGAAAGAGGCATGCACTACAAAGCCACTGCCATGCATGGCCTCTGAGAAAGACTCAGCAAAGAAGACGAAGAAGAAGAAAGAGGAGAAGAGAGAAAAGAACAGAAAAAAGAAAATCAGAGAGAGGAGAAGGGAAGAGAGAGAAAATAACTTGAAGGTAGGAGAGGTATTGCTCTAAAATTTCTCTCTCCTCTCTCTCTTTCTCTAATGAAGAAACGTGACCTAACTTTAAAGAAGAATTTTTATTAATCCAAAGTGCCTCTGTGAGCCCAAAAGAGTGATCCATTTACAATGAGAGGGGATCCCTTTACAATGATTTTCCAGCCTCTTCTCAATGAGATGTAGCGTCTATTTATAAACTAGAGCTAAAACATGGGTGGATAACCCAAAACTAACCCTAATAGAAGATAATTAAGGTTTATTAAAATTTAGAAAAATAAAAAATAGGGTACAAAATGATTGATTTGCCCCTGCTTGACAATTGAGAAAATTCCAAAACAGTCCCTACTGAGAACTTGGGACGTTCTTAATTCTTCTTGGATGATCCATTGACGATCCGACATTCGAATGAATAAAATATAATTTCCATCGTGTAAGGCTTGATGTTATGATCATTTTGATAATAATTTTAAGCCATGAATCACACTTTAAAGGCATGAGCACATAACTTAAAATTCACATAGATCTTGAAAAATTTTGATCGATAATGCATCTTCATGTCGATGTTTTTCTTTGATTTCTTCTTTGAATTACACTGAGCACGCCATCATGATCGTGTGGCAACAAACGCAGCTCGATTTCATGCTCAGACAAAGATTTTGCAAATTCGGAGTTTTGACCGGAATCTAGAATTCCAATGCCAAAATTTACAGTCTTTTTATTTCTTTGTGTGTGAAATCCGACCGTTCATCATGTACAGAGTTCGGACCAATGGTCGCCCTGGACCTTACGCATGCGATGAAATTGGTCTCGTGTCAATCTGATGCGCAAGCACTGTGATTTGGTGACTCGAGCAAGGCTTGTCGCTGCAGATTTTCCTCCAACTTTCTTTACGGATTAGCAACTTCTCTCTAGCTTTTCTTCCTACTTGGGCTTTGTCATGGGGCGTGCCACATATCGAAACACTTTTCTTGATGAGATGAACACACTCACAAAATTTGAACGTGATCTGATCTCGGACAAGTGAGATATGAGTGTCGCAAGTCATTATTTGTGATTGTTCCTTTAATGGAGATTACTTGCAGGGTGGCCGCACAGGAAAAGTGTGCGGCCTCTCCTGTTTCGGTCTTTTACCCATAACTTCTTCCTGGAGTGTCTGTTTAAGCTAAAATTTGACCCCTGGGGATTTTCGACTGTTCTGGATTCAATGACGGTAGTTCCATTGCCATTTGGTGCTCTGAGAGTAGGGCTCCAATTGTAGAGATCCGTTTCAAGTTGCTAAAGGTTGATTCTACCAAAATTGTTTCTCAATCTACACTGCCTTAGAGATGTCGAAATACGATGAAACATGGTAGGAGGCTTTTAGGAGCCATTATGAATATCTTGACCTATTCTGCAGCCATTCTGAAACTGTCAAAATTTCCACTGTTTGTCAGGCTTTATTGACCGACTTCTCTCTTTTATTCCGCATCGGGGACCCATGGTGTTGAAAAATGTCTTCAAACAGCATGCCCCATCTAATGTTGTGCTTCAAGAGAAGCGAGAAGGACAACAATCAAAAAATTTCCTCTAGCTTTATTTCGTTTTTCTTCCTAGACATAAGACCACGTGAGCACCGAGGACATTCATGCAATGTTGTAACTAAGATGCTCAGACATTTGGATTCAATGTAATGGTCCATCCATGGAGACTTTAGGAGGAGAAGAGACTTTGAGGGATCTTTTATTCATCGTCCTCATCCTCAAGGGACTATTTGTGATTCTGGCCGTTGGGGATTTTGTACGGACCTCGTTGGTCAGAATCAGGCCTGTCTGGCAGCCAAGTGTCATGCTTAATAGCATTCTTCCCATTTAGTCTGGGTTTCTTTTTTTTTGGATTGACAACCAAAGAGCCTTTGGTTAGCGTCGTTTGCTGCTACATCGGGTTTGCTTTTGACCAGCAGGGTACCTCTGTGGGCCCTATCCTGCCAGGTCCAGTCGGGGGCTTTTTATTCGCTTGTCCTGAACGTCTGGGTTTATCGGCTAAGGAGGGATTTTGGTAAGGCTTCATCCTGAAGTCTCTGGCAGGTTTCACCCTGGTTTTGTCAGTTCGTGGGCATCTTTAGCATTTTGGAGTATGTTTGTGACCTCTTGAGAATAGTGCTCTTCCTCATGAGACTTCTCTTGCCATCTTGGTGAGTCTTTTGTCTTTCTAGTCCTTTTTATAAATGGACTCATGTTGTTGAAATCTTGCTTAATGCTTGAACTTTTGGGTCCTGGTATTGTGACACCAAGGATTTTTCTCTTTGCCTGTGGACTGAAGCCGCCTGTCAAGGTGAGTGCTACATCAACCTGTTTATTGGTTCAAGCGTCTTTTTACGGATTTTCACTTGAACTTGGGAAGCAGCACCGTAGAGACGGTTTTCACCAACTTCCTTTTATTTGGGGCATTTTTGCCCATGACCTTTCGGCCATGTTCACCTTGAATTTCCATTTTTTCTCACGGTGCCCTTTCGGGTTTTCACCGTGCCCATGTTTTATTTTTCACAAAACTCTGTTACTCATGGTTTTGTGACCATGCCCGTTTATCATTTTTACTCATGGCGTTCCCTTGTCTAGGTATACACCATGCCCGTTATTTTCTCCTTTTTTTATGTGAAGGTGTGTTTAGGGTCATGCCTTCAGGACCTGTGCAAAGCCTTTGCGAAACCTTTTAACATCATGCGGCTAGGACGTGCACTGAAGTTTAAGGTCATACAACTAGACTATAGTGGAGAAGGATAGCAGGATGGTTCGCCGTTATGTGAGCATGGGTGAGACTCACTGGGGAATGATGAATGGTAATGGAAGAAGGTGGATTTACTGGGGAGGTGCTGAAGGTGATACACACACATGGACAGGTTGGTTAGGGAAGACATGTGTGAAGATGCACGTAAAGGGAATGTGCATGCGTACGAGGGCACGTTTAAGGTCATGCCTCCGGGAGCCTTCCAAAGCAATTTAACGTCATGCGGCCAAGACATGCAATATGGTTTAAGGTCATATAGCTTGGACCGTGGTTTTACAGTTTAAATTCATGCAACTAGGACCATGCAATTTAAGGTCGTGCAACTAGACCTCCGCTACATTTTAGGGTCATATAATTTGGACCATTGTGTGGGTCATTGTGTAAGTAAAGCTGCGTGGGGGATAGAGTGGCTCGGTGAGAAGCAGACTCACTGGGAATTAATGGGGTAAAAATGACTCCACAGGGATAATGAGCAATGGAATGCATGTAACTCCGTTGAGAATGGCAGACTGGAGAATAGATATAACCCCATTAGGGATTGAAGAGATAAGAATGACCCTAACTCCATGGGGATAATGGGCTGCAATATGGATGTGACTCCTGCTGAGGATGAGGGACGGTGGCCTACATATAGCTCCACTAGGAATGACAATCCGGAGTACAGGTGTAACCCCATGAGGATAATGGTAGAATACACTCGGTGGAGTGGACTATTTGTCGTGCTTTTAACGTCTTGCTACAGGGACATGCCTTACAGTTTTAAGGTCTTGTAGCTCGGACCATGGCTATGCAGTTTAAAGTCATGCGGCTAGGACCATGCAATTTAAGGTCGTGCAACTAGACCTCCGCTGCACTTTAAGGTCATATAATTTGGATCATGGATGTACAGTTTAAAGTCATGTAGCTAGGATCATGCAGTTTAAGTCGTGCAACTAGACCTCCGCTATAGTTTAAGGTCATATAGTTTGGACCATGCAGTTTAGGTTCATACACCTAGACCATAATGTGTAAGGGAATGTTACTTTATGGGGAAGTAAGTCGTGACTGAGGCTCGACTCCCTGAGGATATGACGGCTGTGGTGCAGAGAATGAACTCGCTGGGGATGCAAAATGATGGTCTACATGGGAGTGCCATAGCATGTGCACGACGCTAGGTTTTGAATGATGCACGCGGCGTTAGGTCCTTGATGAAGCGCACATGGCGTTAGCTTCTGGTGCTAAGGCATAGTGATAGCAATAGACAGCAGCGGTTTCATGAGCCACAGGCAACAGCGACTCGCATCCGAGCCACGAGCTTTACCCACCCTGGCCTGGACTTATCGTTGTTTGAAGAAGAGGACTGGAGAGTCATTTCGAGCTTGTGAGGGGCACTTTGCGTAACCCTTGTTTATAAAAGGGGGTAAAACCCCATTTTTCCATTTTAGCTTACAGTAAAATAGTGAGAGGTTTAGAGGGTGAGAGCTTCTGTCGACAGACTTCCAACAAGAGTTTATGTCCAAAACTGACAGTGTACAGTATTTAGGAGCTTTCCGGCGAACTTCAGCAAGTCGCAAACCTTCATGGAGTACTTGCAAATGTTTTTAGAGAGTTTGAAGGCCTTCTGGAGAGGGTAACAGGGGCTTCGTAGAGATTCACCAAGACTTTTCCGGTGAAGAACAGCAGCCATTGGGGCTTTAGTGAGAGAAACAACGGTGCCATCGGGTTGCGACACTATTTTCGGTGTGCACAAGGACTCCTTGGTGGAATTTTGACAATCTTACAGTCATCAGCAAGGAAGAAGAAAGTACAGTGTCTCTGGGGGAACAGATCAGGGGATTCCGGTGATTTTCTTGATGGTCTTGTGATTACTGTCAGGGAGAATAGAGGTTGAATAGTGGTTCTACCAGCAGCTCTGTAATTTTTTGAGGAGTAGAGGAGTGCGAAGAAGGGAGAAGGAAACCCGTGGGGTCACAGGGGAGCTTCTACAGAGGTTCCGGTGGTTTCTCTGTATTCCCGGCTGCTGGTAAGGGGTAAGAACAGGTTCAGACAGGGTTTCCAGGTGGATGGAGAAGTGTTTTCGGTGAGAAGAGGAAATGCCGCTAGGGGCCTGAAGGGTGGCAGGCCTGTAATGGTCGGGGATGCGAAGGGCCGTGAGATGGCGAACAGTCACCCTCCGCATGCATGGTAACAGGCCATGCCACAAGTGTCAGGCAGCGTGCCCAGATTTCAAGGGATGTGGTGTGTCGTACTTGTGACGCGTACAAACCACCTAAGCGCAGCGAGTGTTAGATGCAGACGGGGTTAGCCCACCTTCACCCGCATCAGGCAGTGCTACGTCTTGGTCTTCACGCGGTGCTACTACTTTTACTTCAGCTGACGGCGATAACCCATTTAGTCATGAGACGGCGATAACCCCTTTAGTAGCGAGATGTCTATAGTCCCTTTAGTCATGATACGACGATAGCCCAACCTTATATGCATGACGATAGCCTCTTTAGTCGTGCAACAGTGATAGCCCTGACTTCTACGCACGGTGATAGTCATGCCTTCTGCGCACGGCGATAGCCTTGCCTTCGATGCACGACTATAGTCCTGCCTTATGTGCATGACAATAGCCTTGCCTTCTGCCCTAGGTGATAGCCTTGCCTTCTGCGCACGACGATAGCCTTGCCTTCTACACATGACGATAACACTGCCTCTTAGCGACTTGCGTGTGACAGTGAAGCCTTTTTTTTAGCTTCATGGCCTAGCCTTCAAGCATAATTCCTGAACCTCCCACTCGTAGGGGAGCTTGGCACTAATGAATTCACTGGCGAAAGCTTGGTGAGGAGTGAGCCAATCTTTCTCACCAAGGCTTTGTGTGAACCAAGGTGGCCTTTGAGTGTCACCTTTGCTAGTGACCCCGTTCTCTTTGGGGTTAGAGAAGACAACGACGGGAATGTAAGAATATGAGAAGGGGTAGGCCTTTTCCATTGTTTTCTTAGGAACATAGCCTTAAGAGAGGACTTGCCGACCCTAGGCAAGATGATGGTGAAGAACTCAGGCCTGAAGTGGTCTTCTCCTGGTCTCTGCATGTAAGGCGAGAACCATTACCTGAAAGGGTAGTCTTCTTGGACCATAAGAGTGCTGAGCCGATGCCGGGCAATTATGAAGCACACTTCCCTGCTAGCTGTCATTCAATGCTTGGCAGGAGAGTATGAACGTTGTTCAAACACGTCAAGGTGCTATTAAAAACCTGGAGCCATGTTAGTAACACATGGCTGCTTGGTCATGAGGAAGCAAGGATGTCTTTGTTAGACTTGTACTTCATAGGTGGGCTCCCACTTATCGGTGCTATGTATGACGAGTTCGTGCCCCCAAACTCGGTCATTTTTGAGGTGAACGGGTCGAGAAAGAAGACCTGCTAGCTGGATTGCAAGAGTTATTTGAGGTTTACCAGTTACTCTGCTCTGAGTCCAAGAAAGTATGTGTCTCCTTCACCCAGTTGGTGGCGTTCTTCTATAGAGACTGTAATGATGAGGCTGGTCCAAGCTTGAGAGGAAAGGGGAAGGCATCCATGAAGGGAACCCCTCTGTTATTTGAACTTCACAGTGGGAACGACCACATCTTCTTGGCTGCATACCTAGTACTCTTTCTGTGTAAGTTTTTTCTCCCCAGAGAGCAGACATTATACGTCCAAGCACGTTCTATGTAGCCTGTGACATGGCGAGGGGGCAAGAGTATGCACTCGCACAACCGGTCTTATGCAGCATCCACTAAGGCTTAGGAGCAGTGTCCAGGGGGAGAGCCTATAAATATGATGGAGGACTTCAAGGCGCCTTTCCCACCTCCACTATGTGTATGGCTGGCTTGGGGCTTATTTCCCCAACACCTACCTCAAAAATAGGGTGTTGGAGGAAACAATGTGTCCGTTTCTCTTGAAGATTGCTGGGAAAAAAGCAATCTTCCATACTTCTGGTCATGCACATAGCTTGTTCTATAATGACCACCTTCATATGAGCAGACGCACCTTCCCGGTTGGAAACTTCACAGATCGCGCTTTTGCCGATGAGCTGGGTAAGAGCCTGGTTGGTGCTCCTACCACTCATAAGGAGCTGATGTTCATGTTGAGTGTTAGAGTCAGGGTTCTACCCTACCGTACCATCCACAGTGCCAAGCTTGAGGGGTATTTCCCTCATCGATTTGCCAAACAACATGAGATAGACTAGGGGTGCCCATTCTCGGTATTCTTTGAGAAGCGGTACAGTAAGATCAGTCACAGAAAGAAGGACGAGCTAGGGACCCATCGTGAGACTTGGCTCCGGAGGCACATTCGCACAACTTGGGCCACGTGCTTGGAGTTCACCGAGATCAACAAGTACGTGCTGCCATATTTTGGCAGAACAGTTCGAGCGATGGGGCCCACAAACGCTGGTGGCGGATCACCAGTGAGGGGTATTAGGAAGCCAGCCACCCCTGGAAAGGGGAGAACTCCCGCTGGAGCAAGGACATGTGGCAGAGGAAGATGGAGACGACACCTCCATTAGGGGAGATATTCACCCTGGGCTTCCCTTGGAACTGGCGTGACTTTGGGCGGCCCCGCCAAATTGCCGTGGATAAGTTTGCCACGGTTTCTCGATATGGAGAAGAAGGCTGAGAGCATTTTTGACAACCTCTCTACTATTTTCAAATGGAAGGAGGGTTGCAAGGTTCCGGGGTATGAAGAGCTCTCGGTCCAGGATTTGAAGAAGTTGATAGGGAGCGGTTGCCACGGCAAACTTGCAACCGGCTCCTCTCAAGGGGGTGTTTCTGAGACTGCTGCACCTTCTCAAGCGAAGGGGAAGAAGAGGAAGCAAGTCGCTCCGGTTGTTCCTCGTGCTCGTTGCATAGCACGGGCTTCGAAGGGGCTCAAACGTCAAATGGTTCGGGAGCCGAAAGATGGTTCTTCGCATGTTGCTTCCTCGGAGTCCTAGGTGTCTTCGGTGGTCTCTGATTCACCCTCCACTCTAGAGGATTCATCTTCCCTTTCTCCTGAGCCTTCTTTGGCTCTTCAGAAGTTCCAGCAGGTTGGGAAGAGGGTCCAGTCCCAATGGAGACCAATGGGGCTGGCGATGTAAGCCTTGAGGGTGCAGCTCAAGGTGAGGAAGTTGCTGCACCTACTGAAGCGGAGGATGCAGTCATGGAAGGGGAAGCCCCGAGCTCCGCTTGGGAAGAAGGGCTTGTAGTCATAGAGGAGGCTGGGGCCCCAAAGACTGAAGAGGGGCCACCCGAGAAGCAGGAAGTTGCTACTTCAGGTGACGTAGCTGCAGGGATGCAAAGGCAAGATGTCATCAGAGGCACGATCTTGAGGGCTTGGAGACAGTAGTCCCAGTGGGCGATGAAGGGGCGAAGGTCCTTATAGCCACAATAGCTGAAATGGCTACTCTAGAGGACAACGGCAAAGAAGGAGAGGGGAGAGGTATCGCACCCACCGAAGCAGAGGTGGGGTTCAAGGAGAGAGGGAGCAAAAAGAAGACACTACACCAGTTATCCTGAATGCTTTCTTTAGCTCTTCAAGCTTCATCTGCCCCTTGTTAATAAGGGCTTCGATAATGTCTTTGAGCCTATAGCACTCTTGAGTGGGGTGGCCTACTCTCCTATGATATTCGCAATATCTTACATGTGTCTCTTATTCAGCTTGCTCTAGAGTTTTTTTCTTTGGCCTCCGGCAACTGGATCATGTTTTGCTCTAGAAATAATAGAAGTAGCGCAGGGACTCATTCCTTCTCGAAGGGGTACACCTTGTTCTGGTGTTCAATCCAGTAGTCACTTTGATTTATATTTTTAGGGGGCTGGACCTCATTATAGCACTGCTGCTGCTTGCCTCCAACCTGAGGTGTCTGTGCCTTGATTGCGACTACCCCTTTGGAGAGGTCCAAGGTTTGAGGGATGGATTTCTTAGTGTCAGTCACAGTGACAACTGCGCTAATCACCCCTTTTTGCTGGCTGCCCAGATTATTGGAGTGAGAATTTCCATTGCCCCAGCCATTTCCCGAGCTAGAGGGCTGTTGGTGAGATCCACCATGGTGCTTGGACAGACCTTCTATATGAACTGCTTTAAAGATGAGCTCTAACATGGAGGGTGGATTGGAGGCCTTAACATGCAAGACGATCTCGAGCAGCATATTTCGTATGTAGGTCTGAACTGCTTCTCTTTTAGTGATGGGAATAGCATGATAGGTTGTTAACCCTCTCCATCGAGTGATGAACATATCAACTGGCTCACTAGGCTCTTGAGTCATACTGAGGAGCTCAATGGTTTCCATGTTTCTATGGACTTCATAAAAGCATTGGTAAAACAGTTGCTCCATTTCCTGCCATGTGTTCACCGAGCTTGGAGGTAGCCGAGCATACCATTGGAAGGTTGGCCCTTTGAGAATCTTGATGAACTGAAGGAGGAGGATTCGCTCATTAGTTGCCATCTCTCGATAAGCCACTTAGAAGTGAGCGGTATGCTGGTGCGGGGATGTAGTATCATTGAACAGGGGGAGCTTCCCGTTTTGATAGTTTGGGGGAAACGGCACCTGGTCGATATACGAGGGGTACAGCTTTTGGTAAAGCAGCTCCCCTTGCATGCCCGGGATCTTACTCTTGAGACTGTGGGTTACCATGGCATCTATATCAGCTTATAAAACCATGCGGGGAGAATAGCTATCTTGGGAGGCCAGTGGGGGAGTTTGCCTGGGAGTTGTATCCTCTCCAGGCTGAGAGTTAGCCTTAGGGTGAGGAGGAGAAGCACGGGGCCTGAAGGCATCATCACCTTGAACCTGTTCATCCGATCTTCTTGGGCGTCATCCAGCTCATTGATCACCATGTCGCTGACCATTTCTTTTGGAGGGTCAAAGCCAGGTGGAGTAGTGGACTACCGGGGTTGACGAGTCGTACACGGTAAGTCGGTTTGTAGGGGCTCAGCATGCCCAGAATTGGACTCGAGTCTTGTACGCCGATCGTGTGAGGACCAATTCTTGATAGTCTTAGGACCGTGATTTCTTGACAGCTCGGGCTTTGCTTGTGACGGTAACTACCGAGCAATGTTCTTGGACCTCTGCTCAAATTCTAGACTTCGGAGAGGGAAGAATGGATTGTGAGGCAAGAGGTCATCAAGAGTGGTGACCTCAACTGCCTTAGGGGCCTCTCTAGTAAGGAGTTGCAGGCCTCTCTTCTGATTGATCTTGAGGCTGAAATAGACTGCCCCGTCTTTCCAGAATCGAGCTTAAGATCTAGACTGCCCCGTCTTTCTTGAGCATGTGAGGGCTGTGTCAATCAACTGAAGCAGAGAGTAAGGTCCAAGGATAGAGGGCAATCTAGGTTGCTGCCTTGGAGACTGTAAGCTTCTATCCACCATCATGCATTTGCCTCGAATTCCCTTGTGAGGTCCAGGTGCATGGATGACTTGAGGTGGCTGACTCAAGATGGTACTCTTAGGGAAAACCTTTGAGTATTAGGTCTTGAGGTGTTTGCCTGGCAAATGAAGGGTGGAAGAAGAAGGAACAAGCTCATGACTCCACCTGAATCGGGATCAGGGAGGAACATGTGAAGCAGGTGCATGTGCACCTTTGGAAGCAGCCCTACGGGTGACTTGGGGGTCGGCCCGGACTCGGTCAGATGGTTTGACCTTAGGAGGCCAAGACCTATGAGCTGGTGTCTGTGAGGGACAGGGTAGGACCTTATCTCTCACAGGGTGAAGCCGTGTATGCTGAGAGGGAGGAAGAAGTGGTCGACCCCCGTGTGCTCGAGCTAGCACAGAACTGGCGCTGCCCCGAGCTGTGGGATGCAGATGCATGGCACGTGCAGGGTTCAACCCGATGTCCTAGCCTTGGACATGAGCTCAAGACAGCATGAAAGTTGCCTCGAAGTGTGGCTCGAGTGGACGGACCACGAGCCCTTAAGTGTGTGCGAGAGGTGAAGGCCCTCGGATCTCCACCTCGGTGTGTCGAGCCTCTAGGCATAGAGGTTCAGGGTGGTGAAGGACTACAAGGGGTAGCCTTGCAGCGACCCTCAGGAGCGATGGCAACCTGTTTGCCTTTCGTGAAAGCGGACAGGGCAACCTTTAGCAATGTGACTGGCAAGGGACTTGCCAGTAGCAGGATGCGTGCTGTTGGTGGTAGCAAACATACTACCATTACGAAGGGCCTTGGTGGAGGGTCCACCAAGACTAGAAAGTGGGGAGTTAGGGACTTTCAAGTTCTTTCTCGTACCAATCCAAGAAAGAACCTGGGAGCCGGACTGTGAGTCTTGATTCAAAAGGAGTGTAGGGAATGAGGCTTGAGAAGCTCGCTTCATTGAGATGGTCACGAGTGTAGGGATGAGAAAATCCCCAACTCAGATGAATGCCGTGCAGAAAATAGAAGGTGATACATAATATTTACTTTTGTCTGTTATCTCATACAAGAGCATCGAAGGAGGTGGGAGAACTAGATCCCCCTCCTTCAAACGCTGCTAAAGTACTTCATCAGGGGTTGTTTTAAGGGGGTAAAGTACCTTTGGGGCTTGACAGGCTAACTGTAGGGTCTGTATCATTTGCCCCCGTTTTGATTTCCTCGCTGGTCTTGGCCAGCTGCTTGATTCTGATTACTTGAGTTTGCCTGGTGGAAGATAATTTGGTTTACCTCCCCATCTTGTTTAGCTCGAGGGGCTTTCTTCGAGAATAATTTAGATATGTCATTATATGCTTTGTTCTTTTAATAATTGTCCACAACATAGAGAGAAAGAGAGAGACTCAAGTGTTTCATCCTCTTTAATTTGTGAATGTTATTTTATGGTTCGTTTTTAAATAGTCATCAACACAGTAGATAGAGAGAATGAAAATTTTGACCTTAAAATGAGCTAAAAACTTAAGATGTGAACTGTCTAATTTGTTTATCATATTGCATGTCTTAATTCCATAAGATCATTTTTATTGTTGTATATTGGTATGAAATTAACTTATGAAATGAATGACTAAACTAGTTTAACTACACACTACTAAAACCTGATTTTCAACTTAGTAAAACCAAACTGGGGATTGTTATATACTTGGTTTTTCAAAAGGGATTGTTTACAAGAAGACCATTTATCTTTATTGCAACTCATTAGATGTCAAATTGGATGGCTTGAGATTAGTGACGAAGTCCGAGAATTTTTCTTGGAACTTTATATCTATGCAATGACATTCTTACAACCACCATCTATGCAATGACATTTTTACGACCACCCATTTTAAAATTTAAAAGATAATATTGATTGTAATCTCCTTGTACAAAAAAATAAATGGTATCTTTATAGACAATCTCTTGTCAAAAATCGACCTAAACAACATTGTTGATAAAACTAGGTTTTTACATATACTGGAATTTGAATACTCAGGTTTTGAGGCATATCCAAGAATTTTGTATCCATCGTCCCAATAAACATATAAAAGAATAACGATAAGAGCATGTATATTATGCTCCCTCGGGAGCATACTTTACTTCTAATCCCTCGGTCAGAAGACTTAGATTTTTTCTTTTTTTTTAATCTAAAATTTTGGTAACCACTTTAGAATTACAAGGTGATTATTATCGAGAGAAGCTAAAATTTAAGTTTTCAATCTAAAGAGCCTCTTTCCTATTTTTTTTTTTTTTTTTTTTTCGTTTTTTTTATGTTAAGCCACGTGCGCTAAGGCGGATATATCCCCAAAATTTGGGGCCCTAATATTAATATTAGGTGGGGCTGTAGCCAAGGGAGTATTTAGAGAGTATACTCCCGAGGAAGTAGAATATATTTCGGCTAATAATAAGAAGCATTTGCGGCCGGTTCCATAGTCCGTCTTGGGTAACGTAAATAAATGATACGACCGGCCTTTTTATCTTCGTATCGAACACACGGCGCCATTCGTACGCAGGCTTTCGTCTCAATTATTTGAGCAAAAAAAATTAGGGGCAGGTGGAGTGCACGCCTTTGTCCACACTTGAAAGGCTGGCCAGGAACGATGCTGCTTACCCTGCTTGCAAACACTCATCCCTTCCCTCGGCATTGCAGCTCTCTCATTCCGTTTCTCACCTGCTTATTATCTTCGTCAAAACTCACTGAATCTTATCTTTGACTCCTACTCTGATGGGTTGCCGTACACTTTGCCATCTGCAAAGCCCAAGTAAAAGAGTGTTGCT
The DNA here is from genome assembly GCF_054954075.1 of Amborella trichopoda. NCBI lineage: Eukaryota > Viridiplantae > Streptophyta > Magnoliopsida > Amborellales > Amborellaceae > Amborella > Amborella trichopoda. The sequence goes on along the minus strand of NC_142344.1, from coordinate 35,220,678 downwards.
CCGATGGCATAATATTGTTGTCCCGTACTTTTTTCACTAAATTTACGCTTAAAAGGAATAATAAACGGACTTTTACTTGTGGTTTTTTGCCGGTCATGTATGTAGTTCTCGGCACACGTAAAGGACGGAAAAGCACGAGCACAAAATCCCCCTTTTCAAGGAATACAATTTTTTACCCGCGAATACAAGTTGGTTTAGGGAGTACAATTTTTTTTTAATGATAATAATCACTCTTTTTTATTTTGACAAAAAGAACACTTACATATGATCTTATTACAATCAATAAATATTTTAAAATAAAACAACACAACAATAAAATAAAACTCAACCATTTGATGTTATTTTTATAACTTAATACTATGCTTGAAAATATAAAATAAAAGAGCAAAATAAGTAAAAGAGAAGATGTCAGAGATTACCTCAACCGAACTTATTACACTCTACACCGAGTCACCACATCCAATGGCGTATGCTCAACGGTCTAGCTTTTAATTTCAACCAAACTAAGTAACCACCCTTAATCTCTACAAAATCCTAACTCCAAAATAATTATGCTCAAACCCTAATTTTTCCAACCCTTAAATCTTTAGGTCAAGAAAGAGAAAAAAAGAGACTTAGGGTTGAGGCGTGCCCCTTATAGGTCTTAGGAGATAGAGAAAGCCTGAGAGGAGAGAGAGGGGTGTGGCCCCTAGGGAGGAGAGAGAGATGTGTGTAGAGATGTGGGGAGAGCTCCCCTATTTATAGTGAAATTTAGGTTTAGGGTTTCTCATAGTTTGCCTCTTTCTTGAGATTGAATATGGAACGTTGATCAAGGTGACTTGTGGGGTGAGAGATTTGAGTCATCCATTCCATAGATGGGCCATCAACATTATGGAAGGTGCATCAACCATTATCCCCCTTTTCTTAAACCATTTTTCCCATCAATATATTTAAATAAGTTAAATCTATTAAAATATCATGCATTCCATAAAATTGCATAATCCATCTCATATATTCCATAAGAATATATCAAATAATATCAAGTTTATATATACCTTCAATAATCAAGATAAGATATGATCAATATTTCCTAATCAATATTTGACCATATGCTACAAGATATAGTACCATATTTAATAAACTTGAACACAAAGTAACTAGAGAAGGTATCCAAGGGTGGGGCATGCCAACCATGTATGGTATGTGGGGCCCCACCTAATACCTACATGGTGGGCCCATGTGCATTATGGGGACCCATGTACTTTTTAATAAATATTTTAAAATGAAACAGAATGGATTTTAAAACATTATAATTTTGTAAATTAATAACTTTATTTCTATAAATCCAAAAATAAGAAATAAAATATCAAATGACTTATAAAAATTCAAATAATAAATCTAAAATAATTTAATAATAAAATGAACGCAATTAAATTAATATGATGTGAAATGGATCTATATGGTTCAGAAATTCTATCACCGATCACAGGGTACTCTACCTTCAACTGTAGACTACAGACTACAATTGTTTTATCAAACCGACCCAGTGTTTCCCATGACTCACATTCTAAGCAGGGGCTCATTAGCGAGTCACCAAAGTCTGCTCGATAAGCCAAGGGGTCGCAATCCCAGTTTTTGGATTATAGGTCCTCCCCTAGAGACGAAACAAGGTCGCCACGACCTGATGTGCCCACAACCCTATGGTGCATAGGGGTATCTCTCGCACATGCATACGCTTCACCCAAAAGGTGGATAACTGACTTTATCGAACGATCTATCGATATGTATGCCGTGTGATGGATCATAGATGAGGTTTTGGCCCCCGTCTCTGTAGGCATACCATCACACAATGGTCACACAGTCTCTTGGCTCACTCATCTAGGCATAAGCTCCGACCTCATCAAGGGCTAACCCAAAAACCCTTCTCGGTTTATGCTTTATGCCCAGGTACCTTGAGTTTTCCAACCGACTGGCCTAGACCGTCAAGCACAGTCAGGTATCAGCAAATATTATCAGCTTAGTATGGTCCTCGAGGGACCACACTCCCACTGAGTTTATGTTCTACTATAATAAATGATTTTCATTAGACACTCATAAGGCCTTTAAGGGCTACATAAACCCAACACTCGCACACATAAAGGAGGGAAAAGTACGAGCACAAAATCCGCTTTTTTTTTAATTATCTCTTCAATTGCTTATTCAAAAAAAGTTCACAAAATTTTTTTTTACCGAAAATTACGAAAAGTGCTACAATAAATAGATTTATATCAATCCCAAGAATGAGAACGTTGGAACAAAAGTCAGAGCCGAAAAAAAAAGGAAGAAAAAAAAGGGATACAAATTTTTATACTGATACAAAAACTAAAGGAAAAACATATAAAATGTTTGCATTTAAATACCACGCCCCTTCAAATATATTTTTTTTAGTTTACCCCTCAGTCCGATTTTAATAATATTAGACCTGATTTTATTTTTGGGTGCAGTTTGTTTAAAGCTGAGGCTCTAAACAATCAAAATAAAGCGCACACTCAAATAGTCGATAAATGTAGTTTCAATACTGGAAATCTTTGTGATAGCCTTGCAATATATTTTCATCTTTAATTATAAAATTTAAAAAGTAGTGCAGATCACACAGATCTATGAAAACACCAAAATCTTTGAAAATTGGCAGTCCAAAAATATCGTTAGCACCATTTCCAAAACTTGGAATATATATTTTTATCATGTTCATGCATCTTGATGTCAAGATGATCAATTTGAGAATATTTGAGCTTCATAACAACATCTTCTAGTGAAATTTTTAAAGTGGGTTCTAATTTGAATGTTTAGACCTCAGCTCGGTAAAAACTTTTCCTTAATTTTTTTAATTTTTTCTCAAACTTATGGTAGTGACTTGAGATTTAGGTCACTACTCAAGCGGTCCTGCTCTCTATGTGGCCTAAAGCCAAAAAGCTAGTGGTCCAATGCCATGATGTGTGACCACTCCAAAAATGACCTAAACCTTAGGTCACAATCCAATAGAAAAAAAAAGGGCAAATTATAATCGGCAATGTTAACCAAATCTTTGTCACCACGTTTTTCTCCCATTCTCTTTGTTGCCCAAGTTTTTCTCACGACGCACTTGAAAAATTCCGTCCCCCACAATAAGGAAAAGGGTTTATCGAGTAAAAGGAAATAGATAATTGGAGTATTCGTACGGCCAATGTGGTTGGTTCAGAAATACAGTTCACATTTATCGTGATTCTTGTCCTTGATGAACAGGCGCTAGCAAATGTGCACGTACCATTCACTGTCTTTCCTTTTTTAAGCGCCGCCCGACCTTTTTATCTTCCATCGCCGCAGCTCTGCCGCAACTGCAACTGCAACTGCAACTGCGACTAAGACTCAGCTGCAGGCACCAAAGAAATAAGTGCTCATGTCATGAAAGAGCCCAGAAACGTACGTCTCAATTGCATTAAAACTGGGGTGGAGTTGGCGCTCCTATTTATGAAACTTTGAAGCAATGGATGGAAGCACTAACATGACTGCGCATGATAAAAACTCATCGACCCACTGAGAGCGGCAATCCCTCTCTCGAGAAAGTTGAACGGCACGATTATTCAGAAATAATCGCAAAACCTTTTGAGTTTGACTGGAAACTGACCCAATCGCTGCCCACCCACCATTATTAACTTCGCAAGTTACTCTCTCTCAATCTTGTTGTTTTTCTTTGATGAAATGGCTTTCTTCATAGAAAGGCCTTATTCCACTGCGTCAAGCAGCAACAACGACATGTGCTCGAAACAAGTAGAAGGTAGTGATATGGAGAGGATGGGAGGGTTTCTATCTGTGCCCACTCATTTCGAGCAGTGGGTTACCTATCAGCTTCAAAGGGAGGGACAGGACACTGATCGCTTCATGGCATTACAGGTAACTACACTGTCGCGGCACTCGTATTTTTAGATTTGTCTTTCGCTTAGCATGTATCCATTTCTTCCATGGTTAAATCTATGATTTTTGTATTGTGAACTAAAAGTTCGTTTGGTTAACAGAACGAGAGGACCAGAATGGGGTTGCAGGAGCAGGGGAATGGACATTTATGGGGTTTTCTTCGGGCGATCGAAGACAGCACAGCGAGGTTGATGACTGAAAAAGAAGCAGAGATAGAAAGAGCAAGGAAGTGGAAGGCAGAGTTGGAAGAGGAGATGAGACGGGTAGAGACGATGCAAATTCATTGGCAGAGGATAGCAGCAGGCAACGAGGCCATGGCCGTGGCCCTGACCAAGACCATAGACCGGATCAACCAGAGAATCCAAGTCCAAGACACCGCCTCTTCCTCTTTCCAAGAAAAAGAAGAGGAGATGGTGAGGTGCAGGGCGTGCGGGCTGCGTGAAGCGAGGATGCTTATGCTGCCGTGCAGGCACCTGTGCGCGTGCGGTCCGTGCGAGGTCATACTTCCCTGCTGCCCTGTCTGCCAATGCACCAAGCACGCCACTATTGAGGTCTACTTCCTCTAATCTCTCTTTCCCCCAGAGACCTTTACTGTTCAGTAGCAGTCCCTTCTTCTCATCATTTTTCTTTGCTTTTTTTTCTTATGTGAAGTAGCTCAATGTCAGACCCCGTCGTTTTGTTTTCCCGTTCAGAAATGGAAGCATATCATATTGTGTGCTCCAGCGGGAGCTTACTGCGCCTGTACTCCCTCAGTCGTTTTTATAGTCTAAAATTTTATTGGGGCTACTAGACAACTATGTTAAAGGAGAGAAATTTTAATTTTATATTATGTGAGACTTACTTCTAGCCCTTCAAAGTTCAGATAGTATCAATTCAATCTTGAGGTATTAATTTTATCTGGTTATTTCTCTAAATTTGAGATCTAAAAGTATCATTTTGCCTGAAGGAGTAAATAGATACTACGCTACTGTAGAAGTACAGAATCTTTTGGCCTATGGTAATTCCATATTGTTGGAGTGGGATTAAATGGATTGTGATGGTAGGGACGAACTTCAGTCGTTAATTAATGGCGAGCAAGCGCATGCCTTCGCGTTCGTTCGTTCGTTATCTTAAACTGGGATTATTTCACTTGATTTTCATTCAAATTTCCTATTTCTTGCTTGCATTTTTTTTTTCGAAAGAAAGAGAGAGTGGGAGAGTGGGAGAGCAAGGCATGCCAGCGGGGACCAGAACGACCAATTAAAAAGCGCGTATACCTCCGGAAAAGAGCGAACCATTGAAAGGCGGGTGCAGTTTCTATAGAACCGAGTCTCTAAACAATCAAAGTAAATCACCTTCAAATAGTGCTGAGAAATGCAGTTTCAATACTGAAAATCTTTAGATAACCTTAAAATATATTTTTATCTTAAATTATAAAATTTAAAACTTAAAAAATAATGCAGATCCAAGTCGGCTATAATTGACTGTTTAGAGCCTTGGCACTATATAAACTTTTTCCCTAAAATGCCCCGGGAAAGTTGGTACTCTATATAGAGTACTAGTACAATTAGCCCGTGGACAGTCGGGACATACAAATATTCTAGTCTACGGTACACCACTTGCATTTGTGACTCTAATTTGTCATTTCATTTTTCGAAGAAAGGATGCTTTAACGATGGGATGGGTTTCTATGAGTTAGCCACTCATATTGTACATATGCGGGCCCCCACTTAAACCTAGGGGTGGCAATGGGTTGGGTCCGGCTGGACCCGGACCTGACCTGTCGAGGCCAAAAGTCGGACCCATACCCATACTTGTCAAGTCCGGGGTCTATCTTGTCGGGTCCTAGGTCTAGTCGGGTCCATTGCCAACTTCACTATGAGGTTCTTTTTTTGTAGCCTACAACTGTGAACAACATAGAACTAATTTTTTGAAGGGTGGGCGATTAGAGAGAGACATTCAAGATCTAAATGAGAACTATGTCTCCAAGAAACTAAGTGAGGAAGAATTGCAGAGAGGGAGGATGGCGATGGGGGCCATTTGGGGAACTAGGAGAAAAAGAAAAGTATTGAAACAATTTTACGGTTGGAGCTTTGGACTTTGGGTAAACTAAAAATTCGGGTTCGGGTACCCTCCGGGTCAGGCATAGCAGGACCTGTACCTGGACCTGGACCGGAGACTATCCAAGTATCTTTTATTAGACCCGGACCCTACCCGCAGGTCCAAAACTTGGACCCATACTTGGACCCTTCTCGGGTATACTTGGCGGGTATGGGTCGGGTCCAGGTCCATTTGCACCCTTACTGAAAACCTATCATAAAAATAAATTTTTAATCCAAAACTTTAGATATTCATGATCTAAGTTCAGATGATTATGAAAATAAAATAAAAAATAAAATTTTTAATATTTGATAAGGGAATGCTTTTAAAAAAACATTCTACACCATTTAAATTCATTTTAACCATGGGTTTTTTGGAACTTCCTTCTCTTCAGCAGGCTCTTGCACCCGTAGCTTCGCGAATAATTTTTTCTTTAACTATTTTACTATGGGAAAAGTTTATATAGAACCGAAGCTCTAAACCATCAAATGGGAGCCTACCTCAAAAATTTCACGAGAAAAAGTTGTTTTGATGCTCAAATATCCTCAAATTGATCATCTTGACATAAAAATGCTTGAGCATGAGAAAAAAATGGATTTCAAGTTTTGGAAATAGTGTATTTTGTAACGCATTTTTGGACCATCAATTTCAAGATTTTCAAGTTTTCATAGATCTTGATCTACACTATTTTTGAAGCTTTAAAATTTATAAATAAAGATGAAAATATATTTTAAGGCTATCACAAAGATTTCCAATGTTGAAACCACATTTCTCAACACTATTTGAGGGTAGAATCTAATTTGATTGTTTACAGCCTAGGCTCTATACAAACCACACCCCTTTACTAATGAAGCCTCATTTTCACGTACATAGTGTGACCGTAGATTTTGGATAACACCGTTGGATAATCATGAAATTTCTTTTTAGTTTATTTTTGTTTGACACTAAATAAAGAAAAATAGTTTCATGCGAGCTGGACTGCATATCCAGAGGTATAAAGCTTCTATCTTAAAGAGGATGCAAATAGGTGGTCCATCTAAAACCAATTGAAACTAACGATCCAAATGTTTTTTAATAGAATTATTATTTTTAATTTTTTAATTTTATTTATTTATTTATTTTCCTTATTTCCATGCTAGAGATTACATATCTTTAAAAATTAAGTAAAAAAATTCATCTCAAAAATAGATTTTTAAGAGGAGTCTCAGTTTTACATGGACCGTAGAAACTGGGTCCATAAATAAATGTGGAAAAAGATTAAAAACCTTTTGTTTATAAGGTTGTAGTAGTCTTTGCTGTTTATTTTATTTGGGCATGAAAAAGTTTATATAAAGTTACAACCTTAAAATGTAGAGTTAAAGATACACCTCAAAAATTCATTGGAAAAGGTTGTTTTAATATTGAAAAACCTACTAATTGATTATCTCCACATCGAGATGTATGAATATGACAAAAAAAAAAAATTTCAGTCCCAGAAATAGCGTGTCTTGGAACACATTATCTTGACCGTCCATTTTCAAGATTTTCATATGTTTATAGATCTACTTGATTTTAACCACTATTGGAGTTTAAAATTTTATAATTAGAGTTGAAAATAGATTTTCAGATAATCGTAAGGATTTTTTACATCAAAATTACATTTTATGATAAAATTAGAGATGCACCTTAATTGAATTGTTTTAAGGTTGCAACCTTATAAAACCACACCCATAAAAATTTGATATTATCTTAAAAGACGTGTCATTTTTTATGTTATCTTAAAAGACGTATCAAATATATACCTTTAAATTAAAACAAACATTCAGAGTATAGAAACCTGATTTTTACAAGCAAGATTGTCGCCTTATATAGAACCATGTCCATTAAATACATATAATGGGTCCAATCTTTCAGTTCATTTCTATTTTACAAGTTGCTTTTTAGTTTTTTTTTTTTCCCCTCAATATTTAGAATTGGCGCTAGGTAAATGTGGTAGCGGTGGTGGGTGCCAAATGAGCCAAACCAATTTATAAAAAATAAAAAATAAAATGAGTTTTTCTTCATTTCCTAATCCATTTCCAAATCCCTAGAGCACGTTTGTTTTTCTGAATGAAATCTTTTGGAAATTTGAATGGATAAGTTATTATGGGTTTTAAATAAGAGTTATCTTTTATGGAATGGATAAGTTATTAGTTGCAAGTATAATGGTAATTATTGATGCATGATTAGTTGACAAGGTTAGCTTTTCCTAAGATTAACGTGGGTAGGGTTAGCTTTTCCTAAGATTAACGTGGGTATGTGTTAGTGCGTGTGAATAAGAGATAAGGGTGTACTTCTGGTAAGATAAGTATTTTGGTTATAAATGATAGGATATTAATCGGTAGTTTCCTTTTTATAAAGAGGTTATTTCCTTAGCTCATAGGAGTAGATTAGGTTTTTTAATAAAAGATGAACCTAGATTAGAAAGGTTTATTACGCTTTTTTGGAATAGGACGTGCAAGGTGTGGGTAGGAATTGATTAAATAGTAGGGAAAAGTGCTGAAAGCCTCCAAATATGTGCTTTTTAAACACTCTACCCCGACCCTAATCTTTCCTCACATATTTTTCTCCAAAACCACCTTTTCTAACTAATAATCCCCCCCCCCCCCCCAATCTAAAAATAATAAAAATAAAGACTAAACTACCCTCCCTTTTAACTTTACCCATTTATCTTTTACCCTTACCCATTTCTCTGCATTCCTTTTTCCCTCTCCACGATTTTCCCTCATGCCCTTCTCCGTTCCTTGTCCTTCCTCACGACATTCCCCCTCTACGATTTTCCCTCACACCCTTCTCCTTTCCTTCTCCTTCCTCACGGCATTCCCATTTTCCTCTCCATGAATTTTCCCCCTTACGAGGTCATTTCTCTCTCTTGTAAGGCGAGATCTTGTCTCCCTCTTTTTCTACAAGGCCCACTCACTCTCTCTCACGACCTATTTTTTTACTCTCTCCCTCTCTCTACCAAGGCCCCACTCACTCTCTCGACTTAAGCCAAAACTCAACTTTTATCTCAATCTCTCTTTCTACCAAGGTCTCGCAAAGTATCACGTTTTTCTGTCCCTCTCTCTACACAAGGTCCCACAACACTGTCTGTACAAAGGTTTTTCTCTCCCTCTCTCTCTACAATCGAAGGTCCCAGAACTCTCACTGTCTCTACGAAGGTCCTACAGAGCACTACTCTCTACGAAGGTCATACCTGGGCTGAGCTCGATTTTTGAGGCCCAAGTATGAAAGAATTGTTCAATTAAATATTTCGAAACATTTTTTTTATCTAATTTTTGCATTGTAACTTCAACTTTGGGGTTAAAGCTTGGCATGTGAAAACCTTTTCCTTAATCATATGAAGTGAAAATGTGAATCAAAAGCCTGTTGATGGTCTTTAAATTTGTGTTGTTTCAGATCAAAATGTGGATGAGAACCTTTCCCTAAAATCTGTCGTTGGATAGCTGTATTTAATTTGTCATTGACAATTGAAGGAATTGATAGGTAATTCTTAAGATGTATTGGTTTTTTTTTTTTCTTAGTTTGTTATGGATATTGTCAATGTCCCTTTATTTTCATTTTAAGGTATGAATGTTATTGGTGGTACTAATTTTTGGGTTATTTGTACTGCTTTATGTTAATCTTATAGATGTTGATCCATAATATTTCTTTTGTTCAAATTTAGTAGCAATTCTTGTTTACAAAAATCTTTATTAAAATTTTCCTAGCTCTTGTTAAAATTTAATTTGTCAATGACAATTAAATGAATGGATTGATCATGGCTTAAGATGTATTGATTTTTTTTTCTTAATTTGTTATGGATATTGTCATTTTCTCTCTATTTGTCATTTTAAGGTATAGATGTGATTGATGGTAATAATTTTTGGGTTATTTTTACTACATTATGTTGATCTTATAGATGATGATCCATCATCTTTCTTTTGTTAAAATTTAGTAGCAATTCTTGTTACAAAAATCTTTCTTAAAATTTGCCAAGCTCTTGTTAAAATATAATTTGTCATTAAAAAACAATAAGCATAGCTCTTTTTTAAATTTAGAGTAGCTTCTTTTTTAGAAAATCTGACTTGAGCCTACCAAACTTGGGCAAGTTTAAGGCTAGTATTTAAGATGTTGTATATGCAATGTATGGAGTAGGTTACTACAAATATTGTGCATGACAAAAGAAAATAGGTGATAGCAGATTAATTTATTGCTTTTTCGGTGGAGAACTCCGAACAAGTGTCGATGAGACTTTAGATTATATTGATGGTAATGCATTTACCTTTTTCACTGACTGTAGAACTAGGTTAGATGACATGTGAAAATACGTAGCAGAGCGTTTATCACTTGACATGCACTTGATATCACTGAGGTATTTTGTCCCGAAAAATAGAAGATTTATGGTAAACCTATTCATTGATGATGATATTGTTAGGATCTTGAATGCCCATGAAGGCTAGAGTCAAGTGTTCATCTATGTATTTCATGGGAGTGAATGTAGGGGTAGAAGTACTTCACATAATACTATAGCAGTCGAAAGGCCCACAACCCTCTAATGTTTTGGTCTCTAGCTCTGAACAAAACAATACACCAAGGTTGCTAAGCACATGAGAGAATGCACTTGTTGGGGTAGGATAATAGTTTGAATATTTAAAAGATTTTCGAAAAGCCCTTAACAAGTTTGCTATAGCAAACCATTTCACACACTGTCTTATTAAAAATGAGGGGTATCGTTTAAGGGTAAAATGCAAGGGTGATGTATACAAATGGGAGATATACGCTGCGAAGCTTGGCATAGCAAATATTTTTAAAATCAAAACATGGAAAAAAGATCACTCATGCAATATTGGGGCATGCAATGATGTAGAGAAAAGAGCGTCACGAAAATTTGTTGCATCCTTAATCAAGGATAAATTAAGTGACACTGCGCATTTCAAGGCTAGAGAAATCATGACTGATTTGTCTTGAGATTATGGGTTAGAAGTACCCTATTAGAAGGTTTGGCGAGGAAAAGAAATAGTCATAAAAAACATACATAGTTTGCAAGAAGAAGCATACAACCAGTTATCAGTATATGTAAACCGTGTGATAGAGACGAATCCTGGTAGTTATGTGATAGGACAAGTATGACCAGGAGGTAGATTTCGTCGATTGTTTTTATGCTTTTATGGGTCAATACATAGTTTCAAAAATGGATGTCATCCACTTCTATTTCTCGATGGGGCATCACTGAAGGCACGATACCTTGGGACTCTACTTGCTGCCAACTCACTCGATGGGGATGTATAAATATTTCCTATTGCATTCACAATTGTGGATGCCGAAAATACCGATAACTGGTTATGGTTTATAGAATATCTAAATATTGCTATTAAGACGGATCGTGAAATCATTTTTTATCAGATAGACACCGTGGTCTAGTTGATACAGTCTGTTAAGTTTTTTAGAATGCTCATCATGCCTTCTGTGAGCATCATTTAGCAAGAGAATTTCAAGAACGAAGAAAAAAGACATACCTAATGTTGTTAAGAAAGCAGTTGTATGTGCCTTTATCGGAGCATGTAGAGCATATAGGCAGCAAGAGTTTTTGATAAGATGATGAAAATTAGATCACTTTCTGAGGACTCATTCAATAGTTCATGGAAGTATCACCAAATCATTGGGTCACATCACAGTTCAGGGGTAATCGATATGACCAAGTAACAACCAATGTGGCTTAGTCATATAATAAGTGGATTCTAGAAGCATGAGATATGCCAATTCTCTAGTGTGTTGACTTGATTAGGAGACAAATCATGGAACTAATGGCTACTCGTAGCTTGAAAGCTGAAACTTGGACTACAACAGTTACCCCGAAAGCTCAAAATGAATTAAAAAAAAAATCATAAAGCAATCCCTTTCCGTGAGGGTTATTGTGACATCAAATGGAGCAGTATATGAAGCAAGGGGTGATCGCATGAATTATAAGTTAAATATTATTGCACGAGAATGTGAATGCCGAGGTTGGCAAATAACAGGTTTGCCTTGCAAGCATGCTTGTAAAGCCCTTCAAGTAATGAAAAGGGATCATGTTGACTATTGCGAAGAATATTTCACAGTTGCAAAATTCCGTGAAGCATATTCCGTAACTATCATGCCAGTTACCTTGATCGACTTGTCCAGGCGTAGTTTACGTGGCCAGCTTCCTCTAGAGGAAGTACGAGTGCTTCCACCTCACTCAAGATGTCCCCCTAGCTGACCTAGAAATAAGCGCATCGAGTCGCAAGGAGTACCATTGCGACATAATCAATGTGGTCGGTACAAAGGAACTGGTCATAACAGGGCAACATGTAAAGCACCCACTTGAAGGCATATGCTTGTACTTATTTTTTTTATTTTGTTTTTTAATTTGTAGCACCTACTTTGTGGAAAATTTTGTTACTACAAATAATAATGGTGTTTGTTTTTAGTGTTTGTTCTATTTATGTTAATTTTGCACTTTTGGGACACATATACGTATGTTTGTTTCTTTTATTATCCTTCTTTTTTCGTACATAGATTATTCTCTTTTTTGTTAGTACGTACATTATTCTCTTTTTTGTTTTTGTTGGAGCATCCACTTGTGTTTTTTTTTTTTACCAATTCATATGTACATATTCTCTTAATTGATGTGATGTGCACAGGTAAAACTCAGATAATATAAATAGATTTAGCGATGAACAGTTAAGAGGAACAAGGGACCCATCCACTTCGTCCGATCAAAGGAAAAAGGTACAATAGTCTATTTACTTTAGTTCATGATTTACATTAATTAGGTAATTCTTATATTGTTAATAACTAATGTATGTCATTTCTTATTGAACTTCATTTCTGAAGAAAAATAAAAATCATATTAATGAATCAACTAAGACGCTAAGGAAATAGGAGCTAGATCCACGACAGGTAGCTTTGGTTGAAAAGACCAAATTGAGCTCCTTGATAGACATTGGGGTCTTCCATATCGATAACAGTCTATTGAGGGCCTTTATAGGGAAATGGTGCAAGGTGACAAATACCACACATTTAACTGTTGGTGAGTTGACTCCAACCTTGCACAATGTGTGGCATATATTAACGATACTTGTGACAAGAGAGCCTGTAACATGCATCAAACCTACAGATTACAAGGCCTTCATCATGGAGTATTTTTGAGATTGCCCTAAAGGTGATAAGTAAGTTGTCTTAAACATACTTGATTGAGGACAAAATTCAAGCAACTACCAAAAAAACCTACCAAATTAAAACTGCTTCAACACACTCGAGTTTATCTCCTTTATTTAGTCGGTACAACTATATTTGCCAACGCATCTCAAGGGTCCATGCTTACAAGTTGCCAATAACTATGCATGGGTTGTAGCAGCACTTGCCTTCTTGTATCGTTCATTGTCTAAAGTCGTGGATGCGATACGCATTTTAGTGGGTTAGCAACACTACTACAGGTAATTTTCACATTTATTTAGTTAATATTTAGATATTTGCCGTCTTTTTGGCTTCATACTAATTACTTTTAGTTTTTTTTTGTGCAGTGTTGGATCTATGAGCATTTTCGAGCTCAATGCACCAAACCTAAAACTATCACCATAGAATGCCTAGAGCTTGCAAGTGGAAGAAACAACCACGCTGTAAAGACCCATCAACAGCATTTGATGACTTCTCAATTGATATGGTTAGTGTTATGTTTTTGTTATAAGTGACATGGTTAGTGTTATGTTTTTTATGATATCTCAATTGACAATGTTTAATGCAAAGACCCATTAACGGTGTTGTGTTATGTTATTGTTGTAGGTGAATTGGTAACCATATGAGGAGTACAACGCATTAGATATACTCAGTAAGGAAAATGCGTTGTGTCGATCATATCTGATAAGTTTCCACATTGCAGAGTACTATATGTCGGATCGTGTGCTGTGGAAATTTGGGAAGATCCAAGTGATTCATGTTGGGCCACCCTAGTGGGAGAGGAGGGAGAAGGTCGGTCTACACCCCTTCGAGGGCTCACCCGTATCAGAACCGGCATCCTCTTTGCCTCTCTAATTCAGAAGTTGACCAGAAGATCTCTGATTTAAAAGGGTTGTTGTGCCCTAAAGATGATTGAAGAACTAGGGTTCCTTAGGTCTAGGTTAAGGTTTCTCAGGGTTAGGGTTAGGGTTTCATAAGCTCACGAAGTTAAGAGGTCCCGGGCCCTCACAGCCACGAAAATGAGGTTTTTATAAACTAAAATCATTTGACAAAGGAAAACTTTCAATCACAAGCCAATTGCCAACCCTAGACTGCCTTTTTGGGGTCCCAAGTCTGGGTGACACTGACAGTGTCGCTCAACCAAAGTGAGGGAAAGTTGGCTTAAAATGGCAGGGGATCATTCTTGTGCGGATACTGCCGTTTTAAGACAGTCTGGGCTGGGTGACACTGGTAGTGTCGCCCAGGTCAGGACTGCCTAAAACGGTAACTTTTTGTCCAGGACTGACCAGTGAGTTGTCTTGCCAAAAATGGAAGATTTCAAGTCAAACTGGGTTGAGCAACACACAATGTGTCGCCTGGGCGACATTGGGTATGTCGCCCAGTCTAGTGGGCGGGGCGGCACAAAGCGTGTCGCCCAGTCTGAGTTGGGAGACACTAGGTGTGTCGCCCAAGCTAAAATTGACCAACACTGAAAAGTTTTAGCTCAAGTGTGTCGTTCAAGCTGTTGTGAACCTCTTAAAGAAAATTTGGGTCCAAAATAGTTATTTTACTATTTTTGGTGATTTGTTTAGTAAAATAGGGCGTTTGCAAGACTCTGGGTGAAAACAGGGTATCTACAGGGTTCTGGGTAGGCAAAATGATATGGGTCACATTGTAGGCTGTGTGGGCTATAGATTTGGGTTTACTTGGATAATGCGGTTCTAAGGGTTCAGGAAACCACATAATTTGCCAGATTTAAAATGGGGTGTCTACAGTTGCCCCTCTTTGACTCTGTCCTTCGAGGGACAGGTGAGTAGTAAAGAAGTAGACACTTTGGCATTCCCTGTCCTTCGAGGGGCAGGTGAATGTCAAAGATAACATAGTCATTTTAAATTTCTTCCTGACATCACGTGGTTAGAGGGCGCACCAACTAATCCCTCCAAGTCATTGCGATTGCCGAGCTCACCCCCCTAGGGCATTTTCAACCTAGGGATGTCGATTAGTTGCACAAGCTTGAAACTCAGGTTGGATTTTCTGGCCATGCCACTTAACTTCACTGGTTTCACAGTTTGAAAATTTTTCTTTTTAACCCTGGCATCTTCTTTGATTTCCTTAGGGTTTCTTAAGGCTTTCTATAGGAAGAGACTTGTCTGGCCGATTCCGAAGAGAGAGACGAGGCAGCAAAGCGGTAATCGCGGCAACGCAGTAATCATCATATACGAGTGTCCAAGCTCCTTTGTTTTAAAAGACTTATACAAATTTTGAAGATAGAAGGATATTTGAAATAGAACCCGGAGCAAGGACATGTTACGATTTTAACAAAGAAATTAACGTTTTTGAAAACACAAGACATATAGTGAAAATTTTGAAAAGAGAAAGATATTTCAAAAAACAAGGTTCGTTAGCAGTTTTAACTCGTGCAATCATAAAACCCTCTAAGCAGTTTAGCGTCATGCAGCGATGGACCATACACCCTACGCTTTATGTCATACGGGGCTAGACATAATACACCCGACCTTTTACGTCATATGGGGCTAGACGTTACATGTCTCGGCTCTTTTATGTCGCACAAGTTTGACATTGAACTGGATACACCCGACCTTTTACGTCATACGGCACTAGACGGTACCTACCTCAACCCTTTTACGTCACACGAGTTTGACGATGAAGTGGATAAACCCGACCTTTTACATCATACGGAGCTAGATGGTACCTATCTCGCCACTTTTACGTTGCACGAGTTTGATGTTTTCCTGTCTCGGTTCTTTACGTCAGACGAGTTGGATGTTTTTCCTGTCTCGGCTCTTTTATGTCGCACAAGTTTGACATTTTTCTGAGCCGGTAGTTTAGGCTCGTGCCACCAAGGAGCATTTGAAAATTAATTAAAATTTTTGAAAATAGTCATAAAAACACATGATAAAACCGAACTTGATCCCCGGAAGACTCCAAAATTGAGCGCGAGAATTTTGACAAAAAGGTTTTGGGCGACACTAATGGTGTCACACGGGTGGCACTGGTTGTGTCGCCCACACAGTCTGGGCAACAAACGTGGTGTCACCCCTAAAAAATAAGATTTTTTTTTTTTTTGTGGAAAATTGAGCAGAGGGGTTTTTGTCAAAAATTTTGTGGGTGACACTAGTGGTGCCACCCGGGGGACACTGGTGGTGTCGCCTAGCCCGGGTACAGACTTGGGCGACACCAAGCGTGTTGCCCAGACAACCGACCTGCAAATTTTGAAATTCTTGTTATAGAAGGTCTTGGAGTTGCTAAAACCTTCTGTTGGCTGAAGTGGAAACCTTCACAGTAAGTTTTGGTTCGGATTTCCTATTTTCCATAAAATCTCCTCCTTCCCATTCTCCCTTCATCCTTCAAGCTCTTCTTTCTTCTTCCCATCTTCATCCCCTTCCTTCTTCATCATCTTTCCTCTGATCTTACTTGTTTTTCTTGTTCTCACTGTTAGGCTTTCATGGCTCCTAGGAAGAACAATGCTATTTCTAAGGGCAAATGGAAGGTTTCTGAGCGGGTTGATAATGGAGGAGAGGAGGAGGTTCTTCATTTGTTTTATGCATTTCCCTGAAGGCCTACCCTCCCATATTTCGCAGGGCCATCAATCGGGTTGTCAATGGCTTCCCTGTCATTAGGCTCTGGTTCAGGGATTAGTTTCTTTCTGCTCAGCAATGGCCTGAGCTCATGGTCTTTTTTGCTTCAGTTTCAATGATAAGTATCTTGAACATGTCCTCTTGCCATGTGAACTTTCCTCTCCTCGAGGCTCTTGCTGAGAGGTTCAACTATCAAACAAACACCTTCTTTCTTCCTACAGGTGAGACAACGCCAACTTTGGACGAAATTGCTAGGGTCTCTGGCTTGAGCTTGGATGGGATTGCGTATCAACCTTCTACTACCACCGACAATCATTCCATCATGGGTGCACGGCTATTGGGGCTTGCCTACTCTTCACACGGTCAGTGGGTCGATATGGAGTTGCTGGTACCGATGGAGAGCGGTCTCGGGCCATCGAATAGATCTTAATTTCCCTTTTTGTGTTGTTGGGATCCATTCTTTTCCTGAGCGGTCGTAAGATGGTTAGTAGTTCCTTTATTCCTTTAGTCCATGCCTTCTGAGAGAGAGCAGGTTACACCATTGTTCTAACTGTGTTAGCAGGCATTTACCAGTGTCTTCACAACCGGGTCACCCGAGATGACCGATTCATTGAGGGAAATATCCTGATTTTGCAAGTATATTTTTGAACTCAATTTTACTTTATTTTTTCTCCTGCGACTCAATTTTTCTTCTGGTTTTGACTTCTAATGTTCATTTTTTTGTCATGAAAATTCACTGGAAAAAGCCCAAACTGAAACGAGGGTCTTTGGTTTAGGCGACACTTGTGGTGTCACCCCGACTGCACTGCTAGTGTTGCCCACATAGACTGGGCGACACCAGTAATGTCGCCCAAGTCATCTTGCCCTAGGTGGTCCCGGGTTATATGTTGCTATTTTGTGACATGTTGAGGTGTTTTTGGCTTCTATTTTTTTGCAGATTTGGGCCTATGAACACATTGCCATTGTCCGTCCTCCTCGATCAACAACGGTTGTATCTGTTGCTCTGGGACTGACATATGTCAATGACTCCACCCGACCTCGAGACGTCAATTATTATCGTCGGGTTTTGGACGAGTTGTCGTCCTTTGATTGGGTTATCAGGAGTCTTGAGAATGTGCCCTTGTTTCTGCCTGCTACGGGGTATTCATGTCTTATTCTGGCGGGCAGTACTTCACAGAGGGGTATTTCCTTCAAAGGGTACTTCGTCAGTTTTGCCATATTCAACATTATACTTCTCCTGAAGAAGCGATCGATCTTCGCCCTGTCTTTCCACTTTGACGGTGTTTTTCTACCCATGGTTAAGGTAGGTTTATCGTGGAAGGGGACAAATTCTTCTTCCGGGGAAGGACTGGTCAAGCAAGACAAGCCCACAACCACTTCCAACTATGATTCTTGGTGGGAATGTGCCTGCCTCTTCCACTATGCCCCAAGGCTTCGAGACTTCATGATGAATCTTCTGCTCCAATGTCGTCATCAGCGAGGTTCACTCATCTCCGATATGTTGTAGTTGGCAGTTACACTCATATAACCATGGAGTGCCTGACTAGTTTCAATCCTTCACAACAGGCATAGGAAGTTGGCTTCGAGAGCAAGGCCAGATCGATTAACAGTTTAACCTCTTATAGTGATGGAGGAAGTCCTTTTTAAAAGGGTTTTGGAAATGGAATGTTTTAATAGAGAAAATGAAAATTGTTTTTTCTAAAGGGACGGGCCTTACAGTTTTTCCACCTGTGGCCCCTTTGGTGGTCATTTTCTTTAGTTGCTTTACCCAAAGATAATGGAAGGATTTCCATGTGGGATCGTGAAAACTCAAAGGTCTCGAAGTTGTCCTTTCACCTTTGGAGCTTTCATCCTGTGCTTCTCGGGTCCATGAAGAGTTCTTTAGATTCTTGTCAGGCTTCCATCTTGGAGAAGTCTCGACGATCTTCCAGGGCTCGTCGAAGTCACTTCAGTTTTCCATTCATGTCACCCTCCCACATCTTTCTGAGTTGGTTCTATTCAGAACCTGCAGGGTTTAGGAGGAGTTTTCATCCTCAAGGTCAGCTTGTGCAGTATAGTTGAAATTTGCAAGTACTTGTTTGTACTTGAGTGTTTTTCTTGTGCAATGTTATTGCAACTCACAGGTACTTGTTTGTACTTGAGGTTTTGAATCGGATATTTTTTATTCTTTTTTTTTTCTTTACCCGTGATGCCTTTTAAGTATTTCACCACGTCCATTTTTTTTTCTTTATGATGCCTTTTCAGGTTTTTACCACCCTTTTGAGCTCGTTACGGGTAGTATTTTCTGAGATACATCGCATTAATGGGGTCGTTGAGTTTGTACCCTTCCTGATTTTTGATCTTATAAGAATTGCCTGCGTGCACCCTGGTAACCACGAATGGCCCCTCCCAATTAGGTTTGAACTTGCCTAAAGGGTGTGGATTTGCAGGAGTGTGGAACATTTTCTCTAAATTGTCGAGGAACAAATTTTCTTTAGTATGCCCTCTTGAATCTTTCATTCAAGAGTAATGGTAAGCAATGATAATTTGTGTTGCTCATAGTCATCTTTCATTCAAAGTAACGAGGGCAGCGATTCATGCTTCGATCTTTTGTTCCTCAATTGAATTTTTGTGAATAAACACTCGGAGATATGGTATCTCAACTTCAATGGGTAGCACTGCTTCCATACCATACACCAATGCGTATTGGGTCAAGTCAGTAGGAGTCTTCTCGGTTGTCTGGTAGGCCCATAGCGCATCATTTAGCTTTTCATGCCAATTTCTGCCACCTTCTATTATTATGTCTATAACCCTAAGAAGTCCTTTGTCCGTGGCCTCTACTTGTCCATTTCCTTGAGGGTAGTAAGGTGTGGAGAATTTTCATGTTATCCCAAAATTTTTTCACACCTTAGTGAATTTTTTATTTTTGAAGTTGGATCCATTGTCAGTAATGATTGACTCAGGAATACCGAATCTTAATACAATGTTGTCCTTTATGAAATGGGCAACATGTTGTCCTTCAATTTTGACAAATGATGTGGCCTCTACCCATTTTGTGAAGTGCTATGTAGCCGTTAATATAAAACGGTGGCTATTTGAGGCTTTTGGTGAAATCATTCTGATGATATCAAGACCCCACATGGCATAAGGCCATACGGGCGGTGTTGAGTTAAGTGGCATTGACGGTGCATGGATAAGGTCTCTATAAAGCTAACATTTAGGACACCTCTTAATGAATTTCCAAGAATCCTTAGCCATGGTGGTCCAATAGTAACCTTGACATCTGATTTTCTGAGCCAAGGCAGCTCCCTCAGAATGACCTCCTTCATTGTGTAATTAATACTTTGTCGATTTTGGATGGTCGAGGCACCACAAAATGACACCATCAAAGGATTTCTTGAATAAGAGGTCACCGCATATTAAGAAACCCATAGAAAACCTTTGAAGGCTTCTTTATCCTTTTTGGGGGCTACTTTGAGGTGTAAGTCATCTCTCAGCAGCGATAGAACATCGTGGAACCTTGGTTTTGACTTAACTAGCACATCTGAATCCACAAGAGACACTTCCCCATCGTTCTCATTTTCTTACTCTATTTCTTTTTCGGTCCTTGGTGGGGAAGGGTCATGTTTGTTCCTGATATAGAATGATAGCGTGGTGATTTCTGAAGGAATATCAACCATTTAAGCAAGGGTCGCAAGGGTGTCGGCAAACCGATTATTTTCCTTAGTTACGTGATAAAAGGTGATTTTCTTAAAATATGGGATCATCTTTTCCACCTTTTCTTGATAGGGTTTGAGCTTTTCTTATTTCACCTTCTAGATCCCTTGAACTTGATTTATGATGAGTAAAGAGTCATCTATCACTCGTATTTGCTGGATTTTCAATCCCATAGCGTTCTCGAGCCTGACTATCAATGCTTCATATTCAACAATGTTATTGGTATATAGGAAATTCAATTTGATGGCTGTTGGTATTAAAATCTTCTCTGGTGAGGATAATATGATACCTATATCTGACCCATATTCATTCCTTGCACCGTCGAAGTATAGCTCCCAAATTGAGTCCTCAATTCTAAAGAGGTTCTCATCAGGGAGATCCGTGTTGATGGGAGTGTTATCTAGCAATGTGTGTTCAGCTAAGTGGTCAACAATGGCTTGTCCTTTGACTGATTTTTTAAGGACATATTCGATCTCAAACTCTCTCAATAGCATTCTCCATTTTGCCAAACGTCCGTTAAGGACTGGTCTCTCCAATAGGTACTTGAGTGGGTCTATTTCTTAGATGAGCTTGATTGTATGGGATAAGACATAGTGTCTTAATTTCTGCATAGACCACACAAGTGTTAAGCAATGCTTCTCCACGTCCGTGTATCTTGCCTGATAGTTGACCATGGTTTTGTTGATGTAGTATATCGTTTGTTCGTTTCCATAGTCGTCATATTGTCCCAACATTGCCCAATGGTCTTGTCTTTCACTGACATGTATAGGAACATGGGTTTATCTGGACTAGGAAGATTAAGGATGGGAGGTTTGGTGAGGTACTCCTTGATTTGATCGAACGCTTCTTGGCATTCATTATCCCATATGAATGGGGTATCATTCTTAAGGAGCTTATTGAACGGCGCACACTTGTCTGCCAATTATGAAATAAAACGCCTTGTGGCTTGTATGCGACCTTAAGGCCCATGGATTTCTCTGACATTCTGGGGACGGGACATTTCAATGATGGCTCATATTTTGGACGGGTCCACCTCAATGCCCCTTTGGCTTACTATAAAGCTTAGTAATTTGTCGGATTCAACTCCAAAGAAACCTTTCTATGGATTGAGTTTGAGTTGTTGCTTCCGGAGTCTTTTGAAAATGGTTCTCAGGTTGGTGAGGTGATCAGACCTAGCCTTTGACTAGACCAGGATGTCATCGACATAGTCTTCCATGATGGTGTGCATTAAGTCATGGAAGATGCTAGTCATTGCCCGTTGATAAGTTGGCCCTGCATTTTTTAGGTCAAAGGGCAGGACACGGTAGCAATATGTTCTCCATTGTGTTATGAAAGGCGTTTCAGTCTAGTCTTCTTCTATCATGAGGATCTGATTGTATCCCGAAAAGCCATCCATAAATGACAACATCTCGTGCCCTGCAGTGTTGTTGACCAAGGCATCTATATTTGGTAACAGGAAATTATCTTTGGGACATGCCTTGTTGAGGTCTCTGTAGTCGATACACACTCGAATCTTTGCATCTTTCTTAAGTACAACTATTATGCTGGCCAACCACTCTGAGTAATCGACAGAGGTAATGAATTTTTCCTTGAGCAGTTTGTCGATTTCTTCTTTGATTTTGAGCTTAAGGTGGGTCTTTTGATGTCGGAGTTTTTGTCTTACAGGTTTTGCTCCTTCGTTGAATATTAAGTGATGTTGCACCAATGAGGGATTTAATCCTCGCATATCATCATATCACCAGGCGAAGATATCACGATATTTCCTAAGAAAGGAAATAATATTTTCTCGCTCCTCAAGAGATAAGGAGATTCCAATCTTAGTTGACCTTTGGTCCCTCTCAAATCCTAAGTTTACATCGATTGTCTCTTCGATGATAGTCGTTGGGTCACCATCGAACCTCTTCTTGAATTGCTCAACATGGGAAGTGAGTTCCTCAGGTTGAGGGATTTCTTCAGACTCTTAACTCTCTTGATCTTCATTTTAATTGTCCAATTCGTCATCTTGGGTATTGTGCACAGTTATTGGGCTATCTTGAGTGTTCACTGTTTTTAAAAATTATTTTTCATTATTTTCAATTTTATCATGTTTTGAATTTTCAACGGTTTTTGAAATATCGCAACAGGTGTCCCTTATGGGACTTGTGAGAGATATGTTGGGAACCGGACGCGCAGGGTGGTTAGGTTGCCACCCTACGCCTATCCATTTTTTGGCACCAAGACTTGAAGGTGCCACTGGTATGCTTTCAGCGATTCTCGAGATAGGGGAGTGATTGACCAATTTTGTCGCTGAGTTTGAATAGGCGGATGAGCACACTTGGTTGTGTAAGAGTCAATTGCGTGTACGTCCAAATCCAGGTCAGCAAAAAGGTCTTCAATTCCCAGTTCTTATGTGTGCTGAGGTGTGGAAAAAGAATTGCAAAAATATGGCCTTCAACTGGTTAAGCTTGTCTCACAAAGATCGAACAGAGATGAGGTATGTGTTGACGTGAGTATCTGGGTCGCTCTTCCCATTGAACTTGTTTCTATATTCTGGGATGACATATCCCAGGGGAAGGTCTTCCATGCCTCAAAGGGTCTCATGAACATAGGCCTTCAGGGGTAGAATTTCATGCATGCCCATTCTTATAAGCATATCCTACATTGCTTTTATGGTGCCTTCGTGTTAGGTATTTGGCATGGCAATAGGCCCCAACGGTCGGTGGGTTCTCAAGCGTAGACTCATGAGTCGAGACTTGGGATACATGTTGGCCTGCATGGCCCTGAAATTGATGAGCTACAGTCACCGGGGCAGTTTGATACATTTGTGCTTGAGGGGCGTACTGACCCAAAGGTGTCGCCACCAGTTGCGGAAATTATACGGTTCATTGGACTGGATGAACTAAAAGGACCGATTGAATCGACTGACTTGGTTGTGCTACCTATACCACTAAGTTGGTTTGGGATCGACCCGTAAGCTAGGGCATGAACGGTGTAACCTAGGTCAACTAGACTTTTAAGGGCAGCTTGGATGCCCATCTCGCCTAAGGTTCGGTCTAGGTTGACACCTCTGCTTCGTACAGTGTTCAGGTCATCACGAGTTGTACTATGGTAGCTCGAGGCCGGGTTAGATCCTCTAGACCTAGGTGGGTCTTGGTTTTGAGATCACTGTGCCCCAGGGTTATCTTGGTATGAGTTCTGGGAATGGCCATTAGATAGGGCCTGAACTTCTTCCCTTGCTTAGCTTCTACTTTGGTTGCTTAAAAGCCCCTGTAGGACTACGCCCAGTCAGACCCCTAGACTATTCATAGTTTTTAAGGTGGAGCTGACTTTTCAGACCACACAGATTTCAGGATTAAAAGTGGACCCTTGGGACTCTGCCTCTAATTGAAAACCTGGGTATTAGATAATGGATTGTCCTGAGTTCTGTGGATAATCCCAATGGATCGCGACATACTGATGTCTAGGTTTGGGCAGATTAGGCTTAGAGTCGGCTGTGGAGCGATCATCATAGTCGCCTTGAGTGGCTATTCTGGTGATTGCTTTTAGTGGGGTTCTAGGATCTAGACTTAGGGTGAGATCTAGACTCGACGGCTTAGGAAAGACCTAGGCTGACTCTAGGGGCGAAACCCTAACTAAGACCTAGTCTAGGACTAGATTGGATGAAACTTGCTAGACCCAATGGGTTTTGGTTTAACCCTTGAACTAGGGCAAAACCTAGTCTAACTCTATAGTCAACTCTAAGCTTAGACCTTGACTGAGATCTAGACTATATAGGTACGAGTCTCAGCTTGAACCAAAAGTGGGTCTAGCTTCGGACCTGGGTGTGAGCCTGGTTCGGACCTGGACTGAGCTGGGTGCAAGCCTGAGCTTGGACCAAGAGAGTTTTGAAGATCAGACCGTGTGTGAACTCGATTTGGATCAAGGTTGAGCTAGACACGAGCCCTAGCTCGGACCAAAAGGGGGCCTAGGTTCGGACCTGGGTGTGAACCTGGTTCGGATCTGGGCTATGCTGGGTATAAACCTAAACTTGGACCTAGAGAATGTTGATGATCAGACTAGGTATGAACCTGGACTGGATCAAAGATGAGCTAGGAATGAGCCTTCCGCTCAGACCGAGAGGGGGCCTAAGTTCAGACCAAGAAGAAACCAGGTTCGAATCTGGGATAAGCTGGGTACAATCCTGAACTTAAACCCATAGGGTTCAGCTCGGATGAAAAGCGGGTCCGGACTGAGATCTAAAATTAACCAACAGAAACAAGCAAGAACAACACATGAAAACTTTTGACCTAGATTATAGGTAGGCTTCGCTTGAGAGTGGGTTCCTAACTAATGAAATGCAGCTAGGCTGATATAGGTCCCCACATAGGTCCTGGCCTCCTGTTATAGGATTTTCATGAGTTCCTACTATTCGTGGAGTTGCTTTGAGGCAAAGGATTACTGAGGGGCGCACATAGTTAAAGTTACGCGAATTCCAACTGCCTCGACTCTCAAAGCTAGGTTCCCCTCACATCCTTAACGCGAATATTGGGGGGTTTCGAAACATTTGTTTGTTAGTTTCCCAAGCATTCCCGGTCAGGTGTGTGCTAGAGTGTGTAAAGAAGCACACAATAAAAAATAGTTGTCAAGCACACAATGCAACGCAGAAATAAAGCGAGTGCTTGGCACTAGTCGTGCCTAGCGATGCGCGCTTCGAGGAGAAGCTCGCTCGAAGCACAGTATAGATGGAGGGGTAAGTAACCCCTAAGAAGGTACAGTCAAAACAGTGAGACAAAGAACAGTCCGTGCTAGGACAAGTGTGGCCTGAGTCGAGGGTGACTCGAATGGGACACGGTTCAGGAAGGGTGTAAGCAACCCTCAATGTATTTTTTTTTTTTTTTTTAATTTTTGTTTTTATCCTTTTAACTTTGATGAAACATACTTAAACTAAGCATGGTGAGGGCCAGAAAATCATGATCTCAATCAAAATTAACAAACTAAAATAAAATAAAAGAGCCAGGAACATAACATACTTATCTGAAGAAAAAACAAATTTCGTATATTTTTTTTTAAATTTTATTTTAAGCCAAAAATTGGTGAACAAAAATCCAACAGCCTTTGGAAAAGGCCTGTGGGTTCTTAGGAAATTTTTGGGGAAACTGCAGCTGGGCGACACGTGTGGTGTCGCTCAGGCAGCATTATTGGTGTTGCCCTTGCAAGCTGGGCGACACTGCTAGTGTCGCCCAAAAAAGTATTTATTTTTTGTTTTTTATTTTTAGCTTTGATGAAATAAGGTTACAATAAACTTGTAGAAGTAGGCAAAATAATATTTCTGATGAAACAAATTAAAATAAAGTAAAAACAAAAAAGTACAAATAGAACAGACCTGTGTTAAGAAAAGTATTTTTTTTGTATTTTTAAAAATTTTATTTTGATCTGAAAGTTTTTGAACAATCACAAGAGAGTCACTGGAACAAGACTACAAACTCTCGAAAAGTTTGGAGACTTTTGGAGTTGGGCGGCACGGGTGGGGTCACCCTCACAGGCTACGCAACACTACTGGTGTCGTCGCCCAGACCAAACAGGGTTTTGGGTTGTCAAAACCTTGGGTCCTGGTCACAGCCGAGGTTGGAACCCTATTAGAATTAAAAAAAGTACCTCAATGTTGTGTTTTGGCTCTTGGATCAAGCTCGAACCCACACACAGTGGGCGCCAAACTGTTTACGGTGAAAATCGGATAGATCTTCCTATGAAGATCTCTCAGATTTTGAAACCTTAAACGGATAAAAATAATGTGGTAGACAAAGTGGGACAAATCGAATTCAGATATGAGGTTAGATCTGCCTAGAAATGAGCAAATCCGCTCTCAGATCTGTGGCAGAGCCAACATGATCAAAAAAATTAAAACACGAGTTCAAAGCAGCAAACTGACCAAAATTAATCAAAATAAAATCAAAACAGTGAGAAGAAGAAGAAAGAAAGGGTAAGAGAACAATACCAAACCGGGCAGGAAGGCCGGGAACCCCCGAGCCTTCGAGGGCTCACCCGTATCAAAATCGGCATCCTCTTTGCCTCTCTAATTCAGAAGTTGACTAGAAATTCTCTAATTTAAAAGGGTTGTTGTGCCCTAGAGATGATTGAAGAACTAGGGTTCCTATGGTCTAGGTTAAGGCTTCTTAGGCTTAGAGTTAGGGTTTCATAAGCTCACGAAGTTAAGAGGTCACGGGCCCTCACAGCCAAAAAAACGAGGTTTTTATAAGCTGAAATCATTTGAAAAAGGGAAACTTTCCATCACCAACCAATTGCCAACCCTAGATTGCCTTTCTAGGGTCCTAGGCCAGTGTCGCCCAGCCAAATTTGGCCAAAGTGAGGGAAAGTTGGCCCAAAATGGCAGGGGATCATTCTTGTGCGGAAACTACCATTTTCGAGTAGTCTGGGCTGGGTGACACTGGTAGTGTCACCTAGGTCAGGACTGCCCAAAACGAAAAATTTCTGCCCAAGACTGACCAGTGAGTTGTCCTACCAAAAATGGAAGATTTTGGGTCAAACTAGGTTGGGTGACACATAGTGTGTCGCCCGAGCAGCACTGGGTGTGTCGCCCGAGCGGCATTGGGTGTGTTGCTCGAGAGGCACTGGGTGTGTCGCTCAATCTGGTAGGTGCCCAAGTTAAATTGACTGAAATTGAAAAGTCTCACCTCAAGTGTGTAGTTCAGGCTGTTGTGAAGCTCCCAAAGAAAATTTGGGTCAAAAATAGTTATTTTGCTATTTTTGGTGATTTTTTTAGTAAAATAGGGCGTTTGCAGGACTTTAGGTGAAACATGGTATCTGCAGGGTTCTGGGTAGGAAAAATGATTCTGGGTCACAAGATAGGCTGTGTGGGTTATAGATTTGGGTTTACTAGGATAATACGATCCTAAGGGTTAAAAAAACCACAGAATTTGCGAGATTTAAAATAGGGTGTCTACAAAAGGTTATGAACATTTTTTTGCGATAGATGTTAAGTATTGAGATTGAAACTAATGTTATGTTCTTGTTGTACAATTGAAACTACTCTATCATAGTAGCCAGTTAATAAAATGTTCATTCTTTTTATTGTCATTATGTTTAATGAAAGCAAAATCTCATAGCAATATCCTTTTAAATGAAATCTACAAACTACTCAATGGATTATTTATCAATGTAGTTCCTGCTTTGAAATTTGGTCAAGCATAGGCCATGAGTTTGTAAAGATTGATATGATATGGTCAATGAGTAGGAGAGTGATATGGCTGAAAAAATTGTTTATGGATTCATTTTTCTTAGATATAGATATTCAAGGGTGCTTATAAAATAGGTATAGAGCTTCAAGGCTGTAGCAGGCACTAAACATTTTTTGCACTTGGCACTTTTTGTTGTGTTTTTACGTTCAAACTATATTTCACTGCCATGCAAAATATTTCATGTGCTGAGAAAGCTTCCAAACCATTTATGCACTCTCTCCCTCTATACCATACTAATGGGATTTATTTGAGGCCAATCCATTGGAAATTAATCATTATATAAGCAGTTAATTGTTCATATCATGTTCTTCAAAGCAGTCCGACACTTATAGAAAGCGCTGCGGCACACGAATAAGGCGCTCCAACACTTCATGGAGAGCACTCCGGCACGTGGCTTCCTGAATAAAGGGTCAATCCGGTACTTCAATACCTCGTTTCGGTGAAGATGTCACTGGATTCATGATCGCTCCGGCAATTGAAGAATAACAGTTCAACAGTTTGCTTCCTGGAAAAATGGGCAGTCTGGTAATTCACTACTGCAATCTGGCGAACCTGTCACTGGAATCATAGGCACTCTGACATAGTCATCGCGGCAATCCGGCAGAAATATATCTGGCAAGGTCAGTCTGGCATTAGATTGGAGCAGTCCAACAATATCGTAGAATAGTTAGGCATTTCACTAACGTAGTCCGGCGATTACTTACTGGAAATCATCAGTCCGGCATTTGAGAGCATCGATCCGATGATCCATTAGGTCCCTACGGGACTTGACTATAACGATATGGCATTATTGTGGAAAAGGCAGTCCGGCATGTCATGGGCACGGTCCGGCAATTTGGGTACTGTAAGAAAATCACTCCGATGTTTTGATGCAGTTGTTCGGCAATTAACTTACTGGAGTAGGGCACTCCAGCATGTGCATTGCGCAGTCCGACGATTTTACCTGGCATGATGTTGTATCCGGCGTTTAATGGCTTCACTCCGATAGACTCATTTCTAGAGGGGTTAGTCTAACAGTTTATGGGCGCGGTCCGGCAATGTTTTTGCTGTAATGGGGGTAGTCCAATGGTTTGAAGTAGTGCTCCAGCAATTTACTTACTGGAGTGGGGTCAGTCCGGCGTTTGCAATGTGCAGTCCAGTGTGTGTTTCTGGCATGATGTTATGTCCGACGTTTCTTTGCTTCACTTTGGCATTAGGATTGATCTATCTGGCACTTCGCGGATGCAGTCTGGCAATATCTTCCTTGCGGTCCGACGTTTCAAAGCTTCGCTTCGGTGGTTATATTACTGGAGAGTGAGTCTGGCATTTCATGGTCTCAATCTGGCGTTTTAGATACAACAATAGGGTTGTCCGACGATTTGAAGTAGTGCTCTGAGGATTGGGGCAGTCCGGTATTTAACGTGTGCAATCCGACATTATTGTCTGGAATAATGAGGTGTCCGGTGGTTGTAATCTATGGTCTAATGTATCATTGTCTGAAATATGCAGTCCGGTATTGTAGAATTGCAGTCCGGCATATTTCATAAGTTTGGCAAATAACAACCACAGTCCGACGAAAGTATTATTGGGGTCTATACAAATGATTTGTTTTGTACAGTGAAGGTATGGGAAGGGGTATTTTCATCGAAAAAAATATTAATTTTTTGAGTTAGGGGGTATTAGTTAGAAAAGATAGTTTTGCGAAAAAATATGAGAGGAAAGTTTAGGGTGGGGGTAAAGTGCCTAGAAACTACATATTTGGGGGTTTTCAGCAATTTTCCCTAAATAGTATTTTGCTAGTTATCTTATTTTAGTAGTTATCTTTAGGGTGGTGAATGTAAACTCCTATAAAAAGAGCACTTGAAATGTAATTTGGAGGGATTGAATTTTATGGAATAAAGAAAGTGCCTCTTGTAGAGAGAGAGGTCCCTTTGTGGGTGTTGTTTCTTCTCTTGTGTTTATGGGTCCGTATCGAAATACTCGTATCCATGTGTTTTATACTTACTTCTTGTGATTTTCTTCACGGTTTTTATTTATATCTCTAAAACATGGTTATTTTTATCAGTGGTGTTTGTCAGTGCGCAGTCGATTCTTGTGGATCGTGGTGTTCGTCGATTGACATCATGGCTCGTAGACAAGGTCTATAGCTAGGCATCGAGACTCAACCCATCCAGCGAGAACGAACCCTTCGAGCTCTTCAAGAGATGGATAACGAAAGTTTGAGAAGTCAAGTAGAAGAATTGACCCTACGCTTGGCACAAAAAACTAGCTTCGACACACTATGATGAGGGTAGTGAGTTGGATGTTATTTCGAGAACCCTTTCTGTGGCAACATTTTGCGTTGAGAGCCTCATGGTCGGGAAAATGATCTATATCCTCACTGTTGGGAGATTGATCTGCCTAAGTTTGATGAAGAACCAGTTGAAGATGAAGAACGTGTAGTTTTGGATCTTCAATTAAATCATTACTCTTGGATATTACGGGTTATCTCATCTTTGATGAATTTCCTGTATTTTTATGAAGAACAAGATGAAATAAAATAAATTATCCTTGAGGCAACAATGATATCTAACTTTCTTATCAATGGAGAGGTGGAAGCTCAAAATGTTGACTTGAACCCGGAGGAGGTCGAGCCTTTGGAGATGCATAACAAATAAACAGAAGCATATATGATGTGCTCTAACGTGAAGTTTGAGCAATTTTAGCAAGTTGATGTGGCCGAAAAATCAATATACAAAAATCGTTTCCTCGAGGGTGTTTCAATTTCAGTGCACAATGATGGCATTTTAATCAGCGCAGTATTCCACATCACATGATTGTGTTTGTAATGTTCGAGACGATTTTATAAGCACAATAACCCACATGTCATAGGATCATGTTTCTAATCTTTGAGTTGAATAAGGATGCAAGGAAAATTTGATTATATCAAATTTTAAAACTCGAGGACGAATTTTCTCCAACCAAGGGAGAATGATGCAGATCAAAATCTGGTGGCTACAATTTTTTATTTTTATTTTTATTAATTTTAATTCAAAAGAGATGTAGATTGACTTTTTTTTTATTAGAGTTAATTTTTTTTTAGGAATAAGAATACGATGGTTAGATGGTTCTCTTTAGATAAATTTTAGGAAAGTTATCTTGTGTGTTTGGACTCGTAGGAAAGGAAAGTCATCTTTATTTATCTTTATGGGTTTTAAATAGGAGTTATCTTTTATGGAATGGATAAATTATTAGTTGCAAGTATAATGGTAATTGTTGGTGCATGATTAGTTGATAGAGTTAGCTTCCTAAGATTAACGTGGGTATGTATTAGTGTGTGAGAATAAGAGATCAGGGTTTAGTTTTGGTAAGATAAGTATTTTGGTTTTAAATCGTAGGATATTAATTGGTAGTTTCCTTTTTATAAGGAGGTTGTTTCCTTAGCTCATAGGAATAGATTAGATTGTTAATAAAAGATAAAGTTAGATTAGGAAGGCTTATTATGTTTCTTTGGAATAGGATGTGCAAGGCGTGGGTAGGAATTGAGTCAATAGTATTTTGTTAGTAATCTTATTTTAGTAGTTATCATTAGGGTGGTAAAGTTAGTTATCTTATTTTAGTAGTTATCTTTAGGGTGGTGAATCTAAACTCCTATAAAATGAGCACGTGAATTGTAATTGGGGAGATTGAATTTTATGGAATAAAGAAAGTCTCTCTTGTAAAGAGAGAGGCCCCTTTGTATGGGTTGATTCTTCTCTTGTGTTTATGGGCCCGTGTTGGAGTACTCATATTCGTGCGTTTTGTTCTTTCTTCTTGTGATTTCATTTATGATTCTTATTTCTGTCTCTAAAACGTAGTTATTTTTATCGGTGGTGTTTGCTAGTAATTTTTATACTGCATCAGTTTTGTTTTGGAACGTTTAAATAACTTCTAGGTACTGTGTTTAATAACCTGCTAGGATGTTAAGAAATAACCTGCTAGGATGATAAGAAAGTTCTGGGTACTATGTTTGATAATATATATATTAATATAAATATATAATATATATAATATAATATAATATATAATGTATTTTATATATTTTATTAATGTATATTTGTATTATACATAACATATAATATAATTTATAATATAATATAATATATTTATATATTATATATAATATAATAATATAAATATTACAGGCAAAGGAAAAATGATTTCAAGAAAGAAAAATGTCAATAGTCCTAGTATGTCATGCCATGAAAAGGCATGAAGATGCCAGGTAAAGGCAAATACTTTTTTAAAAAAAACTGTAGTCTTAGTGTTTCATGTCATGAAAAGGCATGAGGGTGCCTAATGAAAGTATAGAAAAATCTTTTTGAGAAAGGAGATAATCCTAATGTGTTTCATGATATGAAAAGGCATGAGGGTGCCTAATGAAGGCATATAAAGATGTTTTTTTTTAAAAGACGGTAGTCCTAGAGTGTTATGTCATGAAAAGGCATTAAAAAAAAGACAGTAGTCAGAAATGACATCAAGAACACATGACAAATTCTACTCCAAAACACATGTGTGAATTTTTCCAAAAGGAAAAGATTGAAAAACCAATTTACAAATTATCAAGGGGGGTCCAACCATAGTCTTTTCTTATTTGTAAAATAGAAGTCGAGAGGAAGATAATTTTCAAGATTCCATATGGATACGAGAAAAGAACTCGGAACACAGTGTAGTTTATTTTACCATATCACAATTGGCAAAAAAAAAGAAACAAATTGAAGTTAAAGATAATGAATAAAAGAATACGAAGATGGCGAGAGAAAAAGAAATCTATCAATTAAATATATATATTGAAAGTCTTTAAGCCCTTGTGTCTACACCAATGGTTTAAAAAACGGATCGGTGACCCAGATCAGGCTTCCAAAAAACCGATCCGGATCGGCGAATCGGCGATCCGGATCGGGAATCAGGTGAATCGGTCAGAATAAAGCTTAAAAAAAATTCAAAAAAATTATTAAAATTCATTATAAATATTGTTTTTTAGGAATTCAATAAAAAATGAGGGTACTCCATTAAGAATTTTCATGTTTTTGAATGAATATGCGAATATTGATATGTTCTTTCCCTGCATGAACCGCCATTCAGCATTTAATTTACGGTATTTCGTGTTCATCCCTACACTGTTGCTGTTGGGACTCGATATGTGAATAATATGGCTGGGATAGGGTGGCCTCAGAATCATCATCTCTCTCATTTTCTCTTTGAATAATATGGATTAAAAAAAAAAAATAACAAATTTTCAAAAAAATCGATCATGGATTAAAAAAAAAATCACAAATTTTCAAAAAATTCTATCATGGATTACAAAAAAAAAATCGATCATGGATTAAAAAAAAAAAATCACAAATTTTCAAAAAATTCAATCATGGATTACATAAAATTCGATCATGGATTACATAAAATTCGATCATGGATTACAAAAAAAAACAAACAAAAAAAAGAAACAAAAAAAAACAAAAAATTCAATCGTGGATTACAAAAAAAGAAAAAAACAGTTTGATCATGGATTACAAAAAATTCAATCATGGATTACAAAAAACTCTATCATGGGTTACAAAAAAAACAAAAAACAAAAAATTCAATCATGGATTACAAAAAAAAAAGCAAACATTTCGATCATGGATTACAAAAAATTCTATTATGGGTTACAAAAAACCAAAAAATTCGATCATGGATTACAAAAAAAAAAAAACAATTCGATCATGGATTACAAAAAAATCGATCAAGTATTACAAAAAAATCTATCATGGATTACAAATAAAAAATAAAAAAAAAAATAAAAAAAAATAAAAATAAATAAAAAAAAGAATTCCGTACGAACTCGCCGATTCACTGTTCAGACTCGCCAAGTCCGTACAGTGAATCGGCGATTCACTGTACAGAATCGTCCGGTTCTCTCTAGAACCGGACGATTTCTGATTTTTTAGGCGATCCGGTCCCTTTTCACGATTTCCGAGTCGAACCGGGCGAGTCCGGTTCGACTCGGCGTTTTTTAAAACAGTGGTCTATACTAAAAAAAAAAAATGAAGAACTTCATAAAGTCATTGAAAATATTGTATGGGAAAATTAATTGGTAGCTATCTTCTACTCCCTCTTAGGGTAATTATCTTATAGGAGGTTATGGGTTGTGTCACGATTGTCACTGAAGCCTTTAAATACGCACAATCTATTGGAATGTAATGAAGTTGTGATAAACCTTTGTGAGTTACGAAGTTCTCTCTTCAAGAGGTAGCAGTAGCTACGCATATTTTTAAAACACCAGTATCGGAGCTTCCGAAAAAACCAATAATAAGTATGACAAGAGGTAACAGTAGCTACGCATATCTTTAAAACACCAGTATCGGAGCTTCTGAAAAAACTAATAATAAGTATGAAGATGTATCAGATAGCTTGAGTAGTTAGTAGCAGACATCATGCATTGCTACATTTCAAGTTTGATTCATGCCACTAACGTTCCAAAAAAGAGAGAGAGAGGAAAGGGAGACGGGGGTTACAATGAGCGAGGAGAGATGACTGGGTTTAAAAAATTAAAATGGACATACTACCATTCACAGGGGCAGGACATAGTTAGCAATTCAGGAAATAATAATATATCAGCAAACCAAAACATCGGTAATAATTTAGTTTTATTTTAAAAAGTCGAAAGAAAAAATAGAATAAAAAATACTGATCGTCAAAAAATAAAGTAAGTTATAAAAATTGTGAATATTTCGGACTTGGCTCAAAAACCTGCAGTGAAAAAATTAGATATTTAAAAATGACACAATATAGGATTATGATTTGCAATTATTATATAGATACATTAAAGCTATTAAACAATAATTATATGGCTTTACCTAATGTCACTAGAGTAATAATAGATAATATTTTGTCGAAACTCTCAATAAATCCAACAACAATGCTTATTTTATTATCTCAACATGAAACATATAATAGATTTATTGGGGGCATAAAATGAAACAACAACGACAGTATTAGAAACAAGAACTACATTAGTAAATAACAAGAACTGTAAACCAAGGTAAAGGGTTATTGTTCCTAAAATAAATAAAAAAAGATCTTGAGTATAGGAATGTAGTTAACTAAAATAAAACACAAACATCCAAATATGTAAAATGGTGGTCCATTCAAAATGATATGTTATATATACCAATAAAAATAAAATATTAACTTAATCAAATTTCTCCATGCATAAGAAAGCAACCAAATGCTTAAGAAAATTCAAATCTCGCATTGAATTCTTAGCTGCCTAAATTGTTAATATCATTGAATCTCTCTCTTGCTCTTTATAAAGACATTCCATGTTTTAAGAAAAAAAAAATATATATATTTTTCATTGAGTTACTCTTCTTTTAACTATACCTATTATTGTGAGATATAGGATTATTTTGATATGTTTCTTGAGTATTTATCTTTTATCATTTTTTATGGGTGTGGAAGATAAATAACAAATAATCCGGTTTAGTTGTGAAAACTCAAATCCTCTGTTCAGTAATGGCTCTTCGGGTGAGCAAAACAACCTCCAAGTTTTCTATAATTGGGAAGTCAGGGACTGCTCAACAAACTGTCTAATTTGAAACGTATAATCGATTGAATTAATTTTTGGGACATTTTTATCATGACTCGGAATGAGGCATATAAGCGGGTGTTAAAGGCCACTGAAGCCCAATCCTGACGGTTTTTCATCTTTTGGCAATATGAGAAAGGGTAAGGAAGTGAACAAAGAGCTTGTTGCCGTATATAAGCCCAATCCTAATGGTTTTGCATCCTGATGGTTTTTTATCTTATGGAGGAGATCATATATAAGCTCTTTATCATTCATTTCTAGCCTAAGGTAAAAAATTATTAAGAAAGTACTTTGTGCCAGCTCTTTTCTTGTGCTTGTGCCTTCATTTCTACCCCAAGAGAGAGGACAGAGAAATATTTTGCAAGTGAGAGACTGCCCTTGGACCTCCGTACCCAAACCTTGGACTACACTACTCATACTACCCAACCCTAAACCATAGTCCATACCACCTATACTCCATACTCTTTATACCACACTTAACCCACCCTAGTCAACATATCACACTTAATCCTAGTCTATACACCACACTTAACTCATCCATTATACTCCGCACCACTTACCCTTCTCTAAATCATAGTTCATACTAAACCATAAACCCTAGACTACTCTAACCTACCCAACCCAAACCAAGCGTACTCCTTAGCTCATTAAACCTAGATTAGCCTAGCCATACACATTAGCCTAAATCAAACCATAGCCCACAGCCACTAGAACCCAAATCTCCCAACCTAACCTTACACCCTAGTCTCCTGTCCAAGGGTCCTAGCCCTCTCTCAAGCATCTCCAAGGGACTTCGGGAGCACACCTAGCCAGCGGGTTCAAGCCATAACCTCACCCAACTAGGTATCTGGTCCACCTCTCTTCTTTTCTTCTTCTTTTCTTCTTCTTCTTCTCTTCTTCTTCTTCTTTTCTTCTTCTTTTTTTTTTCTTCTTCTTCCTTCTTCTCATTTTCTTCTTCTTCGTCTTCTCTTTCTCTCTCGTCTTCTCTCTCCTCCCCCTTTGATATGGTGCCTCACATCCTAGCCGTAGGCCCAATCTCTTTTCTCTCTCACATTCTGTCCCTCTCCCCTTTTCTTAGGCCCTCACAGCCTATCCACTCCTCTTTCTCTTCTCTCTTTCCTCTCTCTCTCTCTCTCTCTCTCTCTCTCTCTCTCTCTCTCATCCCAGGGCTAGCGGCTTAGCTGCTGCCCCAGTTTCATCCCCTCTCTTTTCTCCTCTCTTCCCACGTTTCTCTCTTCCCACCTTGCTCTATCCCATAGGGCTAGCGGTTTAGCCACTGCCCTTGTTTTCTCCCCCTCTCTTTCTCTCCTCTCTTCCCACCTCTCTCTCTCTCTACCTCAAGGGCAAGTGGCCTAGCTGCTGCCCAAGCCTCTCCCTTTGTTTTTCTCCCTTCTCCCCCTCTTTTTTATTCTCTCTTTCTCTCCACCCCAAGGGCAAGCGGCTTAGCCGCTGCCCCACTCTTTTCCCCCCTCTCCTTTTCTCTCTTCTCTCTCTCTATCTCACTTTCATGATCTCTCTCTCTCTGTCTTTCTTCTCTCCCATTCTCTTTCTCCCATGTATTCTCTCTCTTCCTCTTTCTCTTTTCTCCTCTTCTCTTCTCTCGTCCTTTCTCTCTCACGTCCCCTTCTTTCTCTCTCTTTCTCGTTTTCCACCTCTCTCTCCTCTTCTCATGTCTTCCCCCTTTATTTGCTCATCTGTTCTTGTCTCTTTCTCTTTCCCCCCTCTCAATATCTCAGAATCCACCTCCGGTTGCAGTAAGTCCTCTAACCTAGAGGCAACATTGAAGGGCGGCCCAAGAATCGAGAGGTTTCTTCTTCTTATATCTTCTCTTTTCCCCTCACCTCGTCAACGTATCTCGTCTTACTCGCGGTTGATTGTGAGTCCTCTAGATAAGGACATACACCGGGTGGTGGCTTGAGGATTGAGAGGTGCCCCCCTTTCTCTTCATCATCTCCTCTGACTATCTTCACCTCCTCCTTACCTCCAAAATGTTTCTGACCGTTGTGAGTCTTCTGGATAGGGGCATTTGAAAGAAGGCAGTCTGAGGTGGGAGAGATTTTCTCCTTCGCCTTCTGTATCTTTACTTCTTCTCTCTCTCATCTTATCTTCTCTCTCTTCCTTATCGTTCTCTCATCCATAATTTTTCATCGTTCTTAAGAGGCTCTTTCGAGATTCATCATGGTTGGGCTTGTCCCCCCAGTATAGTTTCTTGTGAATCCCCCAGGGTATCTAGGTTTCAAGCCTGATACATTTCTTGTCATTCCATAAATACCTCCTTAGGGAGGTGAGGCCTGAAGTCCGCCCAATTTTTGGGCGATTTTCTGTCTCTCTTCTACCTCTTCTTCTCTTTTTATACTCTATCTTCCTCTCTTTTATCTTCATTTATTAAATTCTCAAACCCCCGAAAATCCCTTCAATCCTACCATGAAAGGCGAGCAAAAGGGGCAAAGTTTGAAGCCATTTCATCAAGTGGGTATTAACGTTGTGCATAAGTTGCAAGGAAGCTGAAGCCAGACTGACCCTCAGAGACCGGGGGGCTTTCTAACTGATCTAAGGGGGCTCAGCCCTCGGGTGCATTCCAATTCCAATCAAGTGAGGTAAGCCTTACCTCACGCTTCTTTCTTTCTCTGGTTCGAACCGCACACACAAAGCACTGTTCGACCCTTATCCTAGCGGGCATCAGAGTCATCCTCATGCACACATGGGGGTGAACCCAAAAGGGGGGTGTGGCACACATACACACTCTCTTTTCTCTTCCTCTCTTTAAAAATAAGAAAAGAGAGCACCATAATTTTAAATAATAGGATTCCTGTGTGACTATAAAAGTCTAGGGCCTATCAGTTGGTGACTCCACTGGGGACATACTACCCCATCGCTGGTTTGGTTTGTTTACAAGCTTGCACAACACGTAACGCACATCATAAAATGGCTATGGAGTTTGCCGACTCCTACTTCTGAGTCATGGATTTCATGATCCTCGCACTTGTGAATTTGTCCCTCAAGAGCAAGGTTGTTCAACCGATGCTTCCGTCCTTTCTCTTGTGAAGCAACCAAACCGTTCGCACCAGGGCTCCGGCCAACCTAGGATGAGAAGAGCCCATTCAGTCCCTCACTCCCCATCTTCCAGCACCAATGGCCATGCCATTGATGTCACATGCATGGGTGGCTTTAAAGCCACCACACACCATGTGCACTCAGCCACTGGCAATCCGACCACCAGTCTCAAGTCTAAAGGTGGCCCTAAAGCCACCCCTCTTTCTATTGCAACCAGCTCCTCCACAGTCATTGCTTCTGTGAGCGACCGAAAGGTTACCCCAACTGTATGCCACACGTGTATCGGCTCTAATAATACCAGCATTACCAAGAGCACACACCAAACAGGTGGCTAAGCCATCGACACATCCCAGTTAAGGGCCACAAGGCCACTTGACGTAGCACCACCTATTGCACCAACGGCTTGGCCGCTGGCCCATCACATAAAGGGCAGCCGAAGGCCACCTTTTCCCACACAACCACCAGGACTAGCAGCCTAGCTGTTGGCCCAGCTTCTCGGGGCAGCCTAAAGGTCACCCTAACTCACTCTCACACTATGGGTCTCTTGGTACCCGGACTCACAACCAAGAGTGGCTCAAAGGCCGCTCCATTCATATTGCATAGTGCTCACTCCACTCGGAGCAACCCCAAAGTTGTTCCACAACAACCACATGGGCAACGACTTAGCCGTGGTTCCCAAATGCACATGCATGCCCACCCTACGGGTAACGACCATAAGGTTGCTCCCTTTCAAACACGACATAGCACGGTCGCCACTTTCAAGTTCGGACCCTGTGGTCAAACTCAGGTTGGCTCTAAAGCCACCCTAAACCTGTCTTCAAGCTATGCACACACACACAAGTCAAACACCCCTCTTAACCTCAAGGCGAAGAGCCAGCGACACCCACTTCATACTTTCTATAACCCCTCTGCTTCACCTAAGCCTCATATGACTTGGTATTCAAAGAGCTTCCCTCAGAGTACCCCCTTGTCATCCTCTTCAACACCCCAAACATATGCTGACCCCTGAGGACGGGCTCAGGGCAAAACTCCCCTTCTAAAAACAAGCAAAACAACTTCCTCACGCTTAAACCAAATGCGAGCTACCCAAAACAGCCATGAAACACCTATCCCCAGGTCATCCCACTCTACCCGAATTGATGGACTTTGCCTTGACCTCCCTGAGACAAGCCAACCGCGTCTGATCACACTCCCAGTTTCAGTTTTGGGAACATGTTTACTGGAAACTAAGCATCAAGCACCAAAAGGGTATGAACGTCCCTCTCATAAGAAAGAGAGCACCGACATGTCCTGAACCAAAGGAACTATTGAAGAGAAATCCATTTTATCCCTAGCAAGCTGCAAGAGAGCCAAAGGAGAAAGGCAAGGCACAGTGTCTGACCATCAAGTTTCTAGAAGATGGGCCTAGCCACCAAGAACCACAGTCCCATGATCGTAAAGTACCAACTCAGCCCGAGTTAGGGCAGTCGAGGGCCGGGGGGTAACCCGATCATTGAGGCTGACCCAAGTTCAGTCAGGGCAACCAGTACCCCTCTTACCTGAACTCTCTAATAAGGGTTCAAGAAGGCATAAGACCCCTACTGAACTTGGGGTGCCCATCCTTGGAAAGACGGCCAATATCATGATGGTTAGTCAAACCAATGACTCACTTGAGGAACCGATTGTCTGTTTTACTGAAACTCGTAACCAGATTCTTGACCGGTTAAAAGAGGTGGATAATGTTAGGTCATCTGCATCATCTTCCCACTAAGGAGGTAATTCACCTATTGTTTCACCATCTGTGGACGAGGTACACAGACCACCACCTCCTACAGTGGCCCAAACTCCTTCTCTTCAAAACCACCAAGCAACCCCAACTCCTCAGAGTGCCTCCCGCATAGTTACCCAAGAGGAGATCCAAACCATGATCTATCGAAGCATCCAAGGCATACAAGTCTCCAGGTCCTACCAAACGGCGTCATACAAGAAGCCGTATGCAGCCTTCATCGATTAGCTCCCATTTCCCCCAACTTACCAAAAGTCAAGATTGCCAGTCTTCAATGGCACTGGTTCACCCCAACAACGTGTGGCACACTTCATGTTAACATGTCAAGATTCGGAATTAGACATTAGGCTCCTCCTTCTTCAGTTTGTCGAAAGTCTCGATGGGCTAGCATTCAGATGGTATGCCCACCTACCGCTAAACTCCATCCAGTCTTAGGATGAAATGGAGCAATTTTTCTATAAACGCTTCTATGTAGTCAAAAGAGAGGTTCAAGCTATGGAGCTTCTATGACCCAAGGGATGAATGAGCTGGTTGATGAGTTCATAAAAGATGGAAGGATCTGGCCTCTTATCAAGGCAACCCCATGCCTGAAATTGATGCAGTCAGACCTGCATCCGAAAGTTGAGGCCTGAGATCTCATTGCACGTTGAGGCATCTAACCCTCTCACTTTCACTGATATGATCTCCAAAGCTATACAGATAGAAAGCCTCTTCAAACATCATGGGTACAATCAAGCGCAAACCTCGGGTGGGGGATCAAACTAAACCCCTAATCAGAACAATTCCCGTAATAACCATCGATGAAACACAGTTAGTGCAATAGGCACTGCCACACCTATTCTTCCCTGACCACATGCTGGTTATGTGCCTCTTAAAACCTTGTATAACTTCAAGAGAATACAGCAGATGAAAGCCCAAGGGAAACCTCAAGCTAGACAACAACAATCTCAGGCATACAATCAGGTGCCTGCACCCACAGGTCTTTATCGACAAAACTATTTTGAGAGAAAATGAACAAGCAATATAATTTTTAATAAAGAGTGGGTTCTGACCATTATGCGAATGCTATTGGAGCAATGAATGATAACCCTTTCGAAACCTAAAAGGCCAAAAGAGGTAGGCTTTACCAATAATAAGAAATATTGTGTTTACCAACGGATGGTGAGCCACCTAGTCCAAGAATGCTTTCACCTTAAAGACCACATTGAAACCCTAATTCGAAAGGGAAAAATCCATTTGGGTGATCTCAAGAAAGCATTTGAGACAGCTAAAGCCTCTCATGTGGTTACAGTTGAAGAAGAACAGGTTTAGACCTTGCAGCCAGAAGAAGTACCATCTGACCTTCTCCCATCACTTTTCGCAATGATGGCACTACAAGGGCTGACCACTCCGCTCTCATCAAGACAGCCTAGGCATTTGACTCAGGGATCTAAAAATCTTTGGTGTCCGTACCACCAGATATGGGGCCATGAGATATAGCAATATCGGGCATTCGTGGAAGAATCTATAGCTGAAGAACAGATAATTGTGAATATACCAGTCCGTACTCATTGAGAGCCCGTTCAAAGCTCCAATCCGACAATCCCTGAAACTACCATTATGGCACCTGGTGGGAGTGTCCCCTCAAATCCCCTAAATCAGAAGAACCTTCCACTTCCCTCATTGAAACCTTGATTCAAGAGGGGAAGATTTATCTAGGTGATTCTAAGAAATCATTCGAGATAGCTAAGGCCTCTCACATGATTGTGGTTGAAGAAGAGCAGCCCCAAGGCATACCCTGGAATGAAGTATTGCCTGAGTTCTATCCCACGATATTCACCATGCTCATCTAGCAAGAAATGTTCGGTCCTCGTTCATCCCAATGGGCGAGACATCTGACTAAAGCATGTGAAGACCCTTGGTGTGCCTACCATCAAATGAGGGGGCATTACATATCTTAATGTTGGGAATTCAGGTCAATCTTAAGAACGTTCATGACAAGCGGCCAAGTGGTCATCACTGATCCCAAGCCCTTGTATGAGGTACCCATTTAATAAGTTGAACCAATACCCAATCAACCGATTGAAGAAAGCCACCCTCTTGAGTGCATACCTTTGGAGTCCCTCACCTCAAGGGAACCCTCTAAGCCACCTGAACCATGGCAGGTCTATCATGGTTGTGAAAAGATAAAGAGCATCAGGAGAGAGGCAATTCGGCAGGCATATATGGCACCCGAGCCGTACCATCAGCACAAGACCACACCCACCAAGATAAAGGGGAAGAGTAAGCGCCCTTCAAAATCTCATAATAAAAAAAGAAGGATATTGCCTCCCCCTATCGAGGTGGTATTCTTACCACTAGTTCCCCCGCTTCTCACATTGTATGACTTCATCCCTTGAAAAGTCCTCTTATCTAGGGGTGATCAGCCCGAAAATGTGGAGTAAACCAAGAAGTTACTCATGGTGTGAAGCCCAACTATGCCACTCACCAAAATTCCAACCTGAGTGAGGACTCTAAAAGCACCCCAAACAAGTCCGACCTGGGTCAAGACCTTAAAAGCACCACAAACAAGTCTGATCAGGGTGAGGACTCTAAAATCACCCCAAACAAGTCCGACCTAGGTGAGGACTCTAAAA
This sequence comes from Amborella trichopoda, assembly GCF_054954075.1. Classification (NCBI taxonomy): domain Eukaryota; kingdom Viridiplantae; phylum Streptophyta; class Magnoliopsida; order Amborellales; family Amborellaceae; genus Amborella; species Amborella trichopoda. The sequence goes on along the minus strand of NC_142344.1, from coordinate 35,178,007 downwards.
GCACCTCAAACAAGTCCGATCTGGGTGAGGACTGTGAAAGCACCTCAAATACCCCAAGCACGTCCAACATGGGTGAGGACTCTAAAAGCACCTCAAACCAGTCCAATGAAGGTGAGGACTCAAAAAGCACCCATCAGAGGTCCATTCGGGATAAAGACCATAAAGATCTCCCATCTTCATCCAACAAGGGTTATGACATTAAAAGATCTTCGATTATGTCCAACGAGAGAGAAGACGTTAAAAGCCTCATTGAGTCTAATACAGGTGAGGACCCCTAAAGCTACCTAGTTCTATCCAATTTTAGTGTAAAATCTCTTCCCCTTCTCCTATCCCCAATTCTTCAAACCCTTCTTCTCTCACTACCTCTCTTTCAAAGATCACCCTTGAAAGCTCAGACTTTGAGGCTCTTGATGAATACCTTAAACTTTGAAATACCAGTAAAAGGCATCACAAGCAATTGAAGAAGATGGCTGCTCAAAGGGCTGCTTTCTTAAGCGTTGGTGATGCCATGAACTGCGCTGCTAAGAAAGAAAACCACACCCCACTCTAGAGGAATTGATCGAGCACTTTCGGAACCAGACTTCAACAACAATGGATGGATGAGAGAAAAATTGCATTCTTTTTTCATGAGGCATGTCACATGGTGTTCATCACCGTGGGTAACATAGTGGCGAAAGTCAGCCAACTCGAATTGAGACCAGGAAAGAGGATTCAGCCCACTCCACCACCAAAATATGACCAAAGCTCCTAAAATATCTAGGTCTGCCACTGGTCCGGTATCCAAATCCACCAACCATCAATAAAATGCCAGCCTCTCCTGCAATATCCTAGGCCAGCTTTAGTCCCTTATCCAAAACCATCACCTTCCTTCTTTAAAAACCCTGAATCCTCTCCGTCAACATCTTCCCCTATCTTACCTACACCTACTCCGGTTGTGCAATCTAGCCAGTCCTCTCCTTTTAGCATAAATGCATCTTTTTAGCCTACATCTTCCCCTATCTTACCTATACCTAGCCCGGCTATGCAGTCTCGCCAGTTCTCTCCTTCTCCTCCAATAAAAGCAGCCCCTCCTCTTCTCATAGTGGTTAGGTGCCTCGATGTCACCTCCCTGGATCTAAGTGATCGGGTGACATGTTTCTCAGGTTCGAAAAACCTGAGACTTGAGATCGCTCTCTCGGGAACCTCTTTCAAGAATAAGGGTAGGTATCCAACTAGTGCGAGAGAAATTTTGAGTGTAAAGTGGGGACCAACCTCACCTGGGTCCGCGACTTACTGGAGCTGGCTCGTGTGGGAGCCCTCTTAAATCATGACGTAAAAAGCCCTCAGCTGTTTTAACTGGTTCGGAATCGCCTCCCTTGACCTGCAATCTCCTTGTCTTTTACACAACACTATGGTTAATTTGCAAGACAAGTGGGCCAAAGGGACCCACCCTTGTCTTAGGGAAATGTTCGTTCATATGAAAGAGTGATGAAATGGAAGGTTCAAATAAAGATAGAAAAGAGAAGAGAACTTGATGAAGGGGCAAGACTAGCATGACGACTGGAAAGTTATCGACTCGGAGTGGTAGCAAGACGGGCATGGTACTCAGGAGCAGCGCAATGACAATACTACTCAAAACCGAGGCAAATAGAACTTATCCCAATCTGGTGTGGCAACAAGACAGGCATGGTACTCAAGACCAACACGATGACAATACTGCTCGACAACCAGACCGCTATGGTAGTGCTAGGCTAAGTCTACCCTCAGTCAAGTGAGAAGAGAAAAGAATGAAGAGAAGAAAAGGGAACGAAGAGAGAGAGAGAGAGCAAGACAGCAGAGGGAGGATGAACCCAGACGGCAATGGGCATCGCCATTGGCATCATGAGAAGACACCGCATCCCTTGCAAGTGGCGATGGCTCCTGGTGAGGCTCACGATGATAACTCCCCATGAGGTACACAGCGCTAGGCGTGGAACACAAGAGAAACCCTCGGACGACAATAAGCATCGTCGTTGGCAACACGAGAAGGCAACACATCCATTGCGAGCGGTGATAGCTTTTAGTGAGGCACATGGTGATAAGTTCTCGTAAGTCGCACGATAATTACCTCTCGTGGAGCCCACAACGATAGGCGTGGGACACATGGGAAGCATGCGCATGGTGATAGGCGCAGAGAGGTAGAAAGGAGCCTGCACACAGCGATGGGCACTAAGCAAGCGAAAGGAGCCTGCACACAATGATAGCCACTGAGCGTAAAAGAGAAGCTCATGGACGGTGATGGGTATTGCCGCAACCCTTCATGAACGGCGATGGACATTGCCACCTGCAATAGTCACGCGACAGGGTGAAGCCCCCACGGACGACAATAAGTTCCGCTACCCACGTTCTTCGCTGAGATGTCGAGGATACCTCCGTTGATGGCGATGAGCAGCACCATCTATAAATCTCATGGAGAGATAGAGACACACAAATAGAAGGGGAAAAGGAGTTCGCGCATGGCACTGCCATCGCCATGCGTGACCTATGAAACGACAGGAAGGAAAAAAAGAAAAGAAAGAGGCATGCACGGCACTGCCACTACCATGCATGGCCTCTGAAGGATGTTCAGACGAAGAAGAACAAAAAGAAAAGAAGAGAGAGAAAATTTACCTTAAGCTGGGGGATACCGGTCCAAAAGTTTCTCTTTCCTTACTCTCTCTCCAAGCGTGACCCAACAATGAGAAGGAAAGGGAAATCTATTAAGTAAAAATTCTCTTTTGTGAAGGGTTTCAAGCCTTTGTGTACAATGATGGTACGCGATATATATAGAATTGTGCTCAAGCATGGGTGGACTGATCAAAATTAAACCTAATTGCTAGATATTAAGATTTAACTGAATTAAAAGAAATTAGAAAATAGGGTACAAAATGACATATTTGCTCCTCCCTAACAAGTTGTGGAATTCGATGACAATCTCTGTGTTGCCTTAAAATGTGCATGATTTTTCAGGGATGATCCAAGGTTGTCCTGATGCCCATTTGATTGAAAGATGATTGCTTTCTTATAGTGCTCGGCATGGCAATCGATTTGATACCAACTTCGAGCCATGGATCCTGTTTTTAGGGCACGATCATGTGACTTAAAATTTGAATGAATCTTGAAACTTTGGATCAATTGTGTGTTCGTTCCTTGAAGTTTTTCTATAATTTATTTATTGGATCACACTGAGCATGCCGCCACGATCGTGGGGCAACAAACACAACTCCCTTCCATGCCTAGAAGAAGATTTTGCAACTTTGGAGTTTTGACCAGAATCTGAAATTTCTGCGATGAAATTTGTAGTCACTGCATCGGCTTCATGTGAATAATTCGACCGTTCATCATGTATGGGGTTCGGACTGGAGATAGATGTTGGACGGTATTTTTCATCAACATGAGCCCTCGCTCAATAAAGGCCTAGCAAGTAGTGAAAATTTCAACAGTCTCAGAACAACCCCAAAATTGGCCAAGATCTTCATGAGGTCTCTCAAAAGTCTCCTGCCATGTTTCTTAACATTACAACATATCTAAGGCAGTGCAGACTGAGAAACAGTTATGGTAGAATTGGCCTCTAGCACCATGAAACGGACCCCTATAACTAGAGGTACATTTTCAATGTCTCTAATTATTGTGGGACCATGACCATTGGATCCAAAATGGTTAAAAACCCCCAAGGGTCAAGTTTCAACCCAAACGAACACTCTAAGAAGACGTTATAGGTGAAAGAGTGAAACAGGAGGAGCCGCACGCTATTCCCGTGCGGCCACCCTGCAACACTACACCATACGACCAGTGACTTTCTATGCTCATATCTCAGTCGTCCCACGTTGGATCACCCTCAAATTTGGTGAAAATGTTAGACTAGTCAAGACGAGCGATTCGATATGTGGCACGTCCCGTAACGATACCCGAGCGCGAAGAAAAACTAGAGAGAAGATGCTGATCCGTGAAGAAAGTGCAGGAAATTCAACAGCATCGTACCTCTCTCGAGTGGCCAAATCACACCGCTCGCGAGCCCGATCGATGTGTGACCAACTCCATTGCGGGTGTAAGGTCTCGACCTATCTCTGACCTGAACCCCATACATGATAAACGATCAGATTCTGAACATGAAGCTGACGAATAGACTGCAAATTCCTCTGCCTGAATCCTTGATTTCGACCAAAATTCCAAACTTACAAAATCTTTGGTCGGCCACTGAATCGAGCTGTGTTTGGTGCCCCGTGATCATAGCGGCATGATCAGTGTGATTCAGTGAAGAAAACATAGGAAAACGTCAAGGAACGAACACACTATCGATTCAAAGTTTTAAGATCTACTCAAAATTCAAGTCACATGATCGTACACCAAAAACATGATTCGTGGCTCGATGTTGGTATGAAATCGATCGCCATGTCAAGCCCTACAAGAAAACAATCATCTTATGATCAACTGGGCATCAAAACGACCTTAGATTAACCATGCAAGAACACGCAAGTCCAAGGGCAACACAAGGACTATTATGGAATTCCATAACTTGTTAGGAAGGGGCAACTCTATCATTTCGCACCCTTTTCTTTTAAATCAATTTAATCTTAATTTCCAGCAATTAGGGTTAATTTTTATCACCGACCCATGTTTGGGGCACACTTCTATATATACATACCACCATTGTACACAGAAAAATGGGAGAAGGCATACACATACACACACAAGAGAGAGTTTTCAGTTAATACAAGTTTCTCTTTCTTAAAATTGTGGTGTTACGCTTAAGAGAGAGGGTGAGGTGAGAGAAACGTTTGACTGGTACCCCTAGGGTTGAGGTAAATCTTCTCTCTCTTCTTTTTCTTTTCTTCTTCTCTCTCCAATCTCCCCTCTCTCTTCCCTCTTCTTCACCTGGGTCCCTCGTGGAGGTCGTGCACGATAGTGGCAGTGCCATGCATGCCTCTCCCTTGGTCTCACAGATCGCACATGGCGATGGCAGCACCATGCGCGAGTCTCCCTCCCCTCTTTCTCATTTTTGTCTTTCTCTCATGAAGTCTATAGACGACGCTGCCCATCGCCGCCCACAAATGTAGCTTTGATGTCTCTGTGAAGAATCTTCACGGTGAAGTGTGTTGCCGCCTGCAGGAGTCTTCCTCTACTGCACATCTAACATAGACGACGATACCCATCTCTGTCTGTTAGAGGCACTGGCAACACCCATCATCGTCCGCAAGATTCCTTCGTGCATCTAGTGCGTACAACCATTCCCCTTGTGTCCCACGCCTAACGTCGTGCGACCTAAGAGAAACCATCATCGTGTGCCTTGTCAGGAGGTAGCGTTGTGCATAAGGGATGTGCCGCCTCCTTGCATTGTCCCACCACGATGTCTATCGACGTCCGGCTTTCCCCTTCTCTTCATCGTCTCGTCCTTTTCTCTCTACATCATTCTCTTCTCACTTGGCTAAAGGTGGGCTTAGATTAGCACTGCCAAGTCGACCTCGGTTTCGAGTAGTATTGCCGCCGTGTTGGTCCTTGAACCGTGCCGGTCTTGCTACCACTCCTAGTCGGCAACTTCTAGCCGTCATGCTAGTCTCACCCTTCTATCAAGTTCTCTTCTCCTTTCTACCTTTCGTCTAACCTAGCACTTCATTGCCTTCTCCCATGAACGTGCATTACCCCAAGATAAGGGTGCGTCCTTTTCGATTCACTTGTCTTACAAATTAACCGTATAAGTGTTGTGCAGAAAAACAGGAAGATTACAGGTCAAAAGAGGCGATTCCGAACCAGCTCAAGCAGCCGGGGGGCCTTCTTTGTTATCTAAGAGGGCGCCCATGCGAGCCAGCCCGAGTAAGTCCCGAACCCACCTAAAATTCCTGTCTCATTAGTTGGTATACCTGCCCTTGCCCTCGAGCAACGTTTTGAGAGAGCGATCTCAAGTCCCCGAGTCCATAGAGACTCGAGACACGTGCCACCCGATCACCTAGATTCGGAGGGCGAGATCGAGGCACCTAACCAGCTTGGCGACACCACTGGGGACTTACTACCCGTTAGTCGATTCGCTCTTGTTCGACTAGTTTCCTTCTTTACTTTCTGCGCTCATTTCTATGGCACCTGGGTTATTCAACCCGTTCATCCGGGTCAGGTATTTCCTTATTCGTGCACTCATGGTTGTTTTAGGGAAGCAATCTGCTCAAGCCTCCTTCCCTACTCTCCTTTTGAGTCAGGACTCACGGTCCGGCTCCCAGGTTCTCACCTGAGTCGGTACAAGAGGGGATTTAAAAGTCCCTGCCTCTCCGCTTTCTAGCCCTGGCGGACCCTCCACCAAGGCCCCTTGCATGGTCAGCACTTCTGCTGTCGTGCACCCTACTATTGACAAGTCTCCTGCCAGTCATACTGTTGCGGTATGCCGTAAGGCTACCCCTTCCATCCTTTTTGCCTACCGTCGCTCCTGAGGTTCACCGCAAGGAAAACCCCCGTCCTCCTTCACTACTCCAAGCCCCCACACCTGGAGGGTCAGTACACAGAGGCGGAGCCCCTGAGGTCTTCACCCCTCGTACACACTCGAAGGCTCATGGTCTATCCACTCGAGCCACACCTCAGGGCCACCCTCGTGTTGCCTTCAGCTCACATCCAAGACTAGGCCGTCTCGAGTTGAACCCTACATGTGCCATGCATTCGTTTCCACAGCTCAGGGCAGTGCTAGCTCTATGCCACCTCGAGCACAGGAGGATCGACAGCTCTGTCTTCCCTCCACATACACAGCTTCAGCTTCACCTTATGAGAGACAAGCTCCCGCCTCGTCCCTCACAAACACAAGCTCGTGGGTCTCGGCCTCCATAGGTCGAACCCATTGACCTGGCCCGGGCCTGGGCTAACCCCCAAGTCACCTAGAAGGCTAACCCTAAAGGTGCGTGTGCACCATCTTCATAGGTCCCTTTCGAAGCCAGACTCAGGCAGAGTCATGAACCGGCCCCTTTTTCCTCTGTCTCTATCCCGACACCAGGCAAGCACCTCGTGCTCTGATACTCAAAGGTCTTTCCTAAGAGCGCCATCTTGAGCCAGCCCTGGGTCATCCGAACACCCTGACCTCACAAGGGAACTCAGGGCAATGGCTCCATGTCAGACAGAGGCCTCCAGCCTCCAAAACAAGAACCCAAGCTGCGCTCCATCCTTGGGCCCCACTCCCTGTTTAAACTCATAGACATGGCCCTTGCCTGTTCAAAGAAAACGGGGTAGTCCAAGTCTCAGGCTTGGTTCTGGAATGAGGTCCACAGCTGCCTCAGAATGAAGCAAAAGAGAGACCTTCAGATCCTGACTAGAGAAGCCTCCAAGGCAGGCGAAGTCGACACCCCTGATGACCTCCTGCCTTATAATCTCTTCTTCCCTCTTCAAACTCCGGAACCTAAGCAAGTTCAGGAGTATTGTTCGGTGATTACCACCCAGAAGCCACGGTCCCAAGACCGTCAAGAACTGGTCCTCACAAGATCGGCATACAAAGCCCGTGTCCAGTCGTGGTAAGCTGAGCCCCTCAAAACTGACTTACCGTGCGTGACTCGCCAGCCTTGACAGCCCACTACATCACCTGACTCTAACCTCCCAGAGGAAACGGTTAGTGTCATGGTGATCAATGACCCAAATGATACTTAGGAGGAGTGGATGAATAAGTTTGAGGAAATGATGCAAGCCATCCTTGAAAATATGGAGCGCCTAGAGGCTCCCGCGCCCGTTCTATGCTTGACTCCCCGACCAATGAGGACACAGCTCCCAGACAGTCTCCCCCACCGGTCTCTCATGACAGCTCCTCTTCTCGTGGGGTCTCCGAAACTGACATAGATGCTATGGTGACCCATAGCCTCAAGAACAAGGTCCTGGGCATGCAGGAGACGCCACTCTACCAAAAGCCATATCCTTCGTACATTGACCAAGTGTCGTTTCACTCGAACTACCAAAAAGGAAAACTCCCCCTGTACAATGGTGCATACGGCCCACTTTCAAGTGGCCTTTCGGGAGACGGAAACTGACAGACATCTTCTCCTCCGCCAGTTCGTCGAAACTCTCGAAGGACCAGCCTTCCAGTGGTATGCGCGGTTGCCGCCAAACTCGGTAAACACTTTGCAAGAAATTAAGCTGTTGTTCTACCAACTCTACTACGAAGTCTAGAGGAGCATAGAAACCATCGAGCTCCTCATGTTGATGCAAGACCCTGGTGAGCTAGTTGATAAATTCATCACCCGATGGAGAGAGTTGGTGACCTTTCACACCACTCCCATGACCGAGAAGGAAGCAGTCCAGACCTGCATACAAAAACATGCTTCCTGAGATTGCCCTACATTTTGAGGCATCCAATCCACCCTCCATGTCAGAGCTCATCGCTAAGGAAGTTCGTATTGAGGGATTGTTCAAGCATGGCAACAGCCGTCAACAACCTGCCAGCTCAAACTCATGCCCCAGCGGTCAGGGCAATCAAAAGGCAGCAATCAACGCGGCCATCACCGTGGCTGACACCAAATGTTCGGCTTCTCAAACCCTGAACCTCTCCAAGGCATAAGCATCTCTGGCCAGGGGCAAGCAGTAGGCCTACAACAACGTTCTGCCTCCTAAAAACTCTAGGCGAAGCAACTACTTGGCCTAGCACCAGAATAAGGCTTATCCCTTCGACACAGAGTGGACACCCGCACTGCTTCGACTGTTGCTAGAACAAAACATGATACAGTTGGCGGACGTGAATACTGTGGAGTTGGCTGGGCAAGAGGCAAATGAGAAATACTACGCCTATCACAGGAGGGTCTGCCACCCCAATCATGACTGCTATAAGATCAATGACACTATCGAAGCCCTTATCAACAAGGGTCTGATAAAGCTCGAAGAATTGAAAAAGGAATTTGGGGCAACTGAGGCATCTCACATAATCACAATCCAAGAAGATGACAAGGCACCCGCCATCCTTCATGCATTCTTCTCCATAATGCTCGAAGAAGGAATGGCCACCCCAAAGCCGACAAGGCAGCCTAAGTTCCTGCCTCTAGGGACTGAGAACCTCTAGTGTGCATATCACCGGATACGAGGCCATGACATTAGTGAGTGCACTGCCTTTCATAAGCTCTTGGCCAAAAGATCCAGCAGTGATAGGAAGTTCAAGGCGATCCAGCAAGACACCCTCGAGTCCCTCTCCCGCCTGCACAAGAAGACCTCCCAACGCAGGCCCAGGGAAGCGCCGAGCAAGAACCCCTCTAGGCCCTTTACGAAGCTATGCGACACTAGGGTCTCGTCACCCCTAGGTCTTCTAGGCAGTCGAGATGCCTCGCCCGGGGCATGAAAAAAATACGATGCCCCTATCACCAAGTGTGGGGTCATGAACTCAATGACTACTCCGGGTTCGAGGCCATAATGGCAGAGAAAGTCCAGCAATGTCGCATCGACTGGGCGATTCTTCCAGAACACGTCCAAGCCCTCACTCCTACTCAAGGAGAAGCCATGCTGCAAGCCCCTCATGAATGTGCACTGGACTCCTCAGTGCCTTCGATCTCTCAGCCCTAGGAAGTCTACCATGGGCGAAGCAGGCTCAAGTCCCTTAAATGCTAGGCAGTCCGCCAGGCTATCGCATCTCGTCAGCCTGATAGGGCGGTCCAAACACCCCCTTGGGGATCCTGAAGAGGACAGCGAACACCTAGGTCGGCGTGTCGAAGGAATCATCTTCCTCAATCGTCAGCCGATGAATAATTCCTCAGACCCCTTCCTCCGCTACCGACCTTGCGGGACTTCATCCCAGGCACAGCTCGCCTCATCTTATCATCCAATCAGACAGACGGCCCAGAGTCATCAATATCACAGGAGCCGGCCAAAATAGGTGATGACGTTAAAAGCACTCCACAACGGTCAAAGCCAAGGCAAGACCTTAAATACCCCCTGCAAACGTCCAACTCTGGTGATGACGACAAAAGCTGCCTGGAACGTTCTAACCTTCTTCTCCTTCCCCCTCCTCTATTTCTTCTACAGGTACCACTCGGTGATGCCCAGACTTTGACTCTTTAAACCGGGAGTTCGGAGACATCAGCCTCACCACGCCGCAGCAAGAATGCCTCGAAGAAATGCTGGCCCAAGCGGCAAGATTCTCGACAACCGTCGACGCCCTGGCAACCTAAGCCAAAACCGAGCAATCTCTGAGCTTCTGCTCCCATGAAGCCTCCCACATGGTGCAAATCTTGGAAGTACCAGTCAACACAGAGTAAATGGGTCTAAGATCGGGAAAGAAGCTACAGTCCACACCTCAAAAGTTCAAGGTCCTCAAATTTCCTAATCATTCACTTTCCCCTAAACCTAAAATTCAAAATTCTACATCCCAAGTATAAATTCCTATTACTGCCCCATCGACCCAGACCACACCGGCTGAACGGTAAAGTCAGCCAGTGTCACAAAATAAGACTCAACCAAAACCTATTCCTAAACCTACCGTGCCACCTACGTCAGTGACTAGATCATGAACACAGAAGACAAATGAGGATAAAGTAAAATACGATGTAATTGAGAACTTGAGAAAGCTTCTAGCCCTTTTTTGCATCTATGATGCCCTCTTACTGTCTAGAGACTATCGCATGGCTTTGGTCCAAGCACTCTCTAACCCAGAGGTGTACGAGACTGAGGTGGAACCCATCGAGATTGACCCAGCCATTCTAAGCATGTGCCTGGCAATCTCCTTTTTCGAAGATGACCTTCAGCTGGGAGGCAAATTCCATAATCACCCCCTCTTCATGAATTGTGAACTGCACGCTTACCCTCTCAATCGGATCATACTAGACGGAGGGTCAGTAGTTAACCTAATCCCAAGAAGGATTCTCACTTGACAGGGATTAGGATCTGTTGACCTCACTCCTACCCACATCACTGTGTAAGGGTTCAATCAGTTAGGAGAAAAGCCAGCCGGCATAGTGCACCTCCGCCTCAAGATCGGTGACCTCAATGATTAGTTTCATGTAATCGACACCGATATCTCTTACAAAGTCCTACTTGGTCATTCTTGGCTTCATGATCAAGGGGTGGTTCCTTCTATGCTCCACCAACGTTTCAAGTACAGCCGAGATGGAAGACAACACACAATCTATGGTGACAAAAGATCGTTCCCCGTAGCTGAGACTCACTACGCCGACACCAAGTACTATTTCACAGACCTTCACGCATCAAAAAGTCAACAGATGACGATCGAAAGTCTGTGAGAGAGATGGGACCTTCGTCTCGTGACGACGTTGAGGATCTAAGACGAATGATTATAGACATGTTCAAAGAAGAGGAAAGATAAGGCAAGATCCTCCCTTTGACCCCTATCCACCCAAGTATACCTTGCCACCTCTCCGAGGTCATGGTATCCTCTCCCTCTACTTCTAATTCTTCAGAACAAAACGACGAGTCAGAAGTAGCCCCTGAGCTTGAGGAGGCCCAGAGGTGAACCTTTCAACACCTTAGGTCACCTACACATCAGACCGGCAAAAAGGTTCTACATGTTCCCATAGCCCTTTTAGAGATAGATTTGACGCACCAACCGCCATGGAAGGTGCTTAGGTTCGGTCCTCCCTGAACAAGGGGATAGCCGATAGCTAAAAGAAGGACTTACACTTCTCTGGGGTTGTCGAAGAAGTACAGGCGGACAAGAGTCTGCCCTCAGGCTTAAAAAACAAGACCCCATGATAATGTTGAGAAGCGAGGTGTGTAGCCTCTAGAATCAATTGAAGACTATGCACGTCTCTTCAAAACACTTAGTCCCCGAGACCAAGACTTACGACGAACTCAAAAGCAATGTACCTCGAATCGAATCCATAGCTCCCCCAAACTGGAGCATTTATAGTGAGCAGGCTCATCAAATCATGAGAACCATGAATTACGAGCCCCTCTCCAATCAAGCACTCAAGGGTGAGGAAGCAACTGCTCCCCCGTTCGAGTTCCTTGAAGCCACAGTAGGCTGCCACAAGATGAAGCACAGAGTGAGCTATTCTTTTTCAACTCAAACCGTGAAAGGGCGGAAGCAGTGAAACAAAAGAAAAGGGAAGGAACAAAAGACATGCCATTCACATGGAAGAAAAAAGAGTCACTTCATTCATCAATCAGAGGATGTTACAAATATTAGCGAAAAGGCAAAAAGAGGGGATTCTGTCATTAGTGTCAGCAATTTGGGTGAAGAATTAAAAATAGAAATATCCGCTCAAATCTCAAAGCTAAGCCTGTAATGGTCCGGCTGCGCCCATTTGATCCTGTCTTTCAAAGCTGCCGCCTTGAGGAGTGCAAACTTTCTAACCAAAGAAGGATATTCCCCATGCTCCAGCTGAGGCGAAAATGGGTCATTTCCCACCTCGCGGGCCACGATAATCAAGCTTTACAAATCACCAATGTTACTTTCAAGAATCGTCATGTCCTCCTGATTTTCAAAACAGGTGACCTCTTTATATATCGAAGGAACTTTCGAGGGACAAATCTCGAAATCTGAGTGAATGAACTAACGCATGAACAAACTAGTTCTAAGGTTTCCCAAGTGTGCTACCGTAGAACCTGTAACAGTCAAAGGCCCGGGAAATAACCTCAGTAGAGGTCTGATGGAGGGATATTCCTCAATAAAAGCTGACTCTTCTAAACACATAACTTCCCTAGCTTATCGAACCATCTCAATCACTTTCATTTTGAACAAGTCCACGTAAGGAACATCGAAATCTAAGAGGTTGTCTATCAGCCTCTTTGCTAAAGAAGGGAACATGATCAGCTCAAAGAGAGAAGCTCGGCTGAAGAGTTGATAAGCGGCTCTAAGAAGATCGCGTCCGTTGTCTGTAATGACATTACGACGGTTGAGCCTGGTGATTTGTGCAGGGAAAGGCATCACAGCATGCGAAACAACAAAGCCTCCCCGAATGCGCCAAATAAGAGGATGAATAACTTGTCCTGAAAAGGAGGTGACTACAAAAGCCACGTATATGATGTTCGAACAGGAAACATAAGTCCCTCTCTCAAGGTTGCAAGGGGAATCACCCGGTTGCCCATAATTATCAGATCATACTCGCTCTCACCTCCGGAGACAGGAGGTTTAGGAAAGGGATGCGCTTCATTCCCAGTAATAAGAGGCTCTTTGTCCTCAATAACTGTGAGGTCCCTGCTTGAAGAAGCTTGTCTCCCGAAAGCTTTAGAAGCCTCGACTGATTTTTAAGAAGACATGTGTCAGTGGGGCACCAAATATCGTCGTCTCACATTCAAAGGCAAGATTATTGCAGTCTGCCACCAGGAGGGAATCGTCATCACATGATCAATCAAGGACTGTCGATGTCCCACGAACCAAGGTGCATTAATGTCTCACTCCAGCCGTCAACATGCGTTGCACGTGCGGCCCTTGAAATCCAGACACACAGCTTGACACTTGCGGCGTGGCATGTCACCACTTGTGCGGATAGTGACAGATCACTGTCCCACAACTCCTCACCTCCTCAACCATTACAGTCTCCCAACCCTTCGATTTCCCACTGGCGCTTCTTCTGCTCGTCAGGAATCCACTCCCGTCCACTGGGAAAACCCTCTCCCACGTTCTGCTTGTCATTAGAGTTAGTGAAAACCACCAAAAATCCCCAAAAGCTCCCCTGTGACCCTGCGGATTGCCCTTCTCCCCGGTTTCCCACTTCAATAGTCCACCAAACCTCACAGGAATTTTGCTAAAATTTTGGTGAACTCAATACATCTCCTTCTCCTTCTCTTCCGACAACCAGAGAGCTGGTAAAGCCCTCTGAGCTCTTTGCGACCTCCCCCTCAGCAGTAGAACGACCGGAGAAGCACTCGAACTCCAGCAGGGCACATCTGTAAATTATGTCAAGGCCCCGAGAGTTCCTCTTCCATGCTCAAAAAGCTTCGATGTTAGCCGAAAACTATTCGAAGGTATGCTACGAAGATTCACATCTCCTGAAGTTCGCCAAAAAATCCCGAAGGACCTTTCTCTACAAGTTCTGGCCAGGAAGTGCTTGTTGGAAAACCCTCGTCAAGAGTTTTGACTCTCTCTCTCTCTCTCTCTCGCTCTCTCTCTCTCTCTCTCTCTCTCTCTCTCTCTCTCTCTCTCTCTCTCTCTCTCTCTCTCTCTCTCTCTCTATAAACCCCTTCTACTGTTTTACCCTTGGGTAAAATAGTAACGTGGGGATTCTTCCCCTTTTATACCCTGCAGTACCAGAGACTGCCCCCGACAAACTCAAAATGACGCTCCAGTCCCTAGCTCTTGATGGTGATAAGGCAGGGCCGGGGCAACCAAGCCCAAGACCAAAAGCAGCATCATCGCGTGCCTCGTCAAGACTTTGTCAAGGGGACTAGCGCCACATGCTTTGTTTCGAAGGTTGTCGCCATGCGTCTCGTCTAGGGACTACCACCGAACGCTTCGTCAGGAGGCTATTGCTGCACGCCCCGTCAAGGAGTTACCGCCCTACATCTAGCCAAGGGCTAGTGCCGCGAGCTTCACCAAGGGACCTGACGCCATCATCCGGGCCTAATGTTGCACTTAGCGTCATACGCAAGCCCTGGTGCTCCCCACCGAACCATCGTCCCATACCCTCAGGAAGTTCATTATCTATACCACAACCTCGTCCCTCAGCGAGCCCGATTTCTGGTAATGGATCTATTCCCTCAATCTTTATGGTCTGCACTGCATGACCTTAAAATGCATCGCCATAGTCCGTGCTACATAAATTTAAACTGCACAGCCATGATCCATGCTGCATGACTTTAAACTGCACAGCCATGGTCCACGCTGCATGACCTTAAACTGCATCACCATGGTTTGCGTTACATGACTTTAAACTGCACAGCGATGGTCCATGTTGCATGACCTTAAACTGCATCGCCATGGTCCACACTGTATGACCTTAAACTGCATCGCCATGGTCCACACTGTATGACCATAAGCTGCATCGCCATGGTCCATGCTACATGACCTTAAACTGCATCGCCATGGTCCATGCTATATGACCTTAAACTCCATCGCCATAGTCAACACTGTATGACTTTAAACTGCATCGCCATAGTCCACACTGTATGACTATAAGCTGCATTGCCATGCTCCACGCTGCATGACCTTAAACTGCATCGCCATGGTCCACACTGCATGACCTTAAACTGCATCGTCATGGTCCTAGCTGTATGACTTTAAACTGCATAGCCAAGGTCCGCACTGCATGACCTCAAGCGGCATCGCTGTGGTCCACGCTGCATGACCTTAAACTGCATCGTCATGGTTTGCACTGCATGACCTTAAAATTCATCGCCATAGTCCTTGTTTCACGACTCTAAACTGTATGGCCACGGTCCGAACTGTATGCCCTTAAACTATAGCAGAGGTCTAGTTGCACGACCTCAAACTGCAAAGTCCTTGTCACATGACTTTAAACTTATGACCATGGTCGAGCTATGTGACCTTAAACCATAGTGCACGTCCTGGTCGCATGACATTAAAAGGCTTAGCACCATGGTCCAAACTATATGACCTTGAAACTGTAGTGAAGGTCTAGTTGCATGACCACAAACTACATGGTCCTAGCTATATGACTTTAAACTGCACAGCCATAGTCAGAGCTACAAGACCCTAAAGCTGTAACACGTAGCGCGCCGAATGATCTATACGCATAACTCCAACTGGACCACCATTGGGGTTAGATGCATGTAAGGGTTGTACTCATCCCATCATCTTCAGAGAGTTAGAGACATCCTTCCTTCAACTCACGGGGGGGTTCATCCATGCCCTGGCTCTCAGAGTTCTATGCACACCGATATTCATTATCCCCATGGAGTCATACTAGCCCTCCTAATCGCCAATGAAACCTTTCCCATTAACTACTCCTCGTAGGGTCACCACCTCCGTTTACATCTCTTCACATGTGGATAGCCATAACTATCTTTATCCCCAGGGCGTCAGATTGCTATCCACATACCTTCCCCCATGCAACCTTACTGACATGGCGAGTCGTACACGATCCATGTTGCATGACCTTAAACTACATAGCCACGGTCCAAACTATACGACCATAAATTGTAGCAAAGGTCTAGTTGCACGACCTTAAACTATACGATCCCAGTTCCATGACTTTAAACTACATAACCACGGTCCAAGCTATATGACCTTAAACCATAGTGCATGTCCTAGTCGCATGACGCTAAACTGCTTCGCCTAGGTCTAGGAGGCACGACCTTCAAGACGCCCCATGTGCTCGCACACCTCCCTTTTTGCATGCATCGCCATACACGTCTTCACTAATCGACCCATTGGTTCGTGCATACCCTCTTCTTCTTCTCTCCAGTGAGCCTACCTAAGCTCACCCACCCTTTATGTGCATCACCACACACGTCTTTCCCAGTTAGCCCATTCGTGTGTGTGGACCACCTACACCACTTTCATTACCTCTCCAGTGAGTCTATGTACGCATAGACACCCTTTACATGCATCGCCACGTACGTCTTCCCTAACCAGCCCATTCGTGTTCACCATCTTTCATCTCATTCCCCAAAGTCTCACCCATGCTCACCAAACGACAAGACATCTCGCTGCTAGCTAATGGGCCACCACTTTTCACCTACCATCCAATCAACTCTCTATCACCTTCCCAAATGAGTCAAAGTCACCCCCAGACTCACTCTATGACCTCTACAGACTTCCACTCCTTATTGCTATAGTCCAACTGTATGACCCTAAAACTATAGTACACATCCTAGTTGCATGACGTTAAAAGACTTCGCATAGGTCTCGAAGGCACGACCTTAAAACATGCCTTCTCTCAAAAAAGGGGCATGGTGTACACCTAGACAAGGGAACGCCGTGAGTAAAAATGATTGACGGGCATGGTAACGAAACCATGAGTAAGAGAGTTTCATCGAAAAATAAACCCAAGCAAGGTGAAAACCCAAAAAGGGCACTATGAGAAAAAATGGATGAAAGGGGTGGACATGACCACAAAGTCATGGGTAAAAGAGCCCGAAAATAACGGAAGATGGTGAAAACCATCTTCACGGCGCCACTTCCCCTGTCCAAGTGAAAACCCATGAAAGGATGCTTGGACCGACAAAACAGGTTGACGCATTTCCACAGTCTCAGCCGACACCCCAGCAATCATGGCTCGTCAGGGAGTGAGAGCCTCACAAGATCTCCCCAGTTTCCACGGCTCGTCAGGGAATGAAATCCTCACAAGATCTCCCAAGTTTCAACGACTCGTCGGGGAGTGAGAGCCTCATACCAATTCAGCAACAACCAGAGTCCTTGAGGGTGAGGACGATGACGAAAAGATCCCTTCAGAAATGCTAAGGGCCATTACGAAGGTAAGAGATTGACAAGGCCAGGGTTGCCACAGGATTCAGGGTACGTCTCGCCAAAGCCCTCTAGCCAGCAAGGGACCAGACTTTCAGGCAAGTCAGAAGCCCCCAACTGGACTCCGCTAGATGGGACCTACAGGGATACCCTACACATCAAAGGCAAACCTAGTGTAGCAGCAGTGCCGACCAGAGGTTCGTAGCATTTGGTCTTCAAAAAAGGCATGGTTCTATACGAGGAGGTCTTGACAAAGGTCTCATGCTCTAGAACCACAGAGAGGCCTTGAGGGTGAGGAAGATGACGAAAAGATCCCTTCAGAAATGCTAAGGTCCATTACAAAAGGTAAGAGACTGACAAGGCCAGGGTTGC
Source organism: Amborella trichopoda (assembly GCF_054954075.1). Classification (NCBI taxonomy): domain Eukaryota; kingdom Viridiplantae; phylum Streptophyta; class Magnoliopsida; order Amborellales; family Amborellaceae; genus Amborella; species Amborella trichopoda. Next base: position 35,160,378 of record NC_142344.1, on the reverse strand, counting down.
CAAAGGATTCAGGGTACGTCTCGTCAAGGCCCTCTAGCTAGCAGGTTACCAGACTTCAGACTGGCCAAAAGCCCCCGACTGGACTCCGCTAGACGGGACCTACAAGGATACCTTGCACATCAAAGGCAAATCTGGTGTAGCAGCAGTGCCGACTAAAGGTTTGTAGCATTTGGCCTTCAAAAAAGGCTTGGTTCTGTACGAGGTCCTGACAAAGGCCTCATGCTCCAGAACCACAGAGAGTCCTTGAGGGTGCGGATGATGAAGAAAAGATCCCTACAGAAATACTAAGGGCCATTACGAAGGCAAGAGACTGACAAGGCTAAGGTTGCCACAGGATTCAGGGTACGCCTCGCCAAAGCCCTCTAGTCAGCAGGGGACCAGACTTTCAAGAGAACCAGAAGCCCCTGACTAGACTCTGTTAGACAGGACCTACAAGGATACCCTAGATATCAAAGGAAAACCTGGTGTAGCAGCAGTGCCAACCAGAGGTTCGTAGCATTTTACCTTCAAAAAAGGCCAGGATCTGTACGAATAGGTCCTGACAAAGGCCTCATGCTCCAGAACCACAAATAGCCTCTTGAGGCTGTGGACTCTACGAAAATCCCTCAAACTTCCCAAATGATTGCACTTCACGATTCTATTGAAGCACAAGATTTGGTGGGGCATTCTATTGGAAGGTATTTTTCATCACCATGAGGCCCTCGCTCAATAAAGACCTAGCAAATAGTGGAACTTTCGACAGTCTCATAACAGCCCCAAAACTAGTCAAGATCTTAATGAGGTCTCTTAAAAGTCTCTTGTCAATTTTTGTTGCATTTCGATATATCTAAGGCAGTGCAGACTGAGAAACAGTTTCGACAGAATCGGCTCTATCACCCTGAAACGGCCCATAACTAGAGCTACATATTCAACATCTCAAATTGTTATGGGACTACCACCATTAGATCTGGCATGGTGAAAACCCTCAAGGATCAAGTTTCAGTCCTAACGGACACTCCAGGAAGTAGTTATAGGTGAAAGAGTGAATCAAAGGAGCCACACGCTATTCCCGTGCGGCCATCCTGCAACACTACACTATTAAAGGGACAGTCACAACCAGTGACATTCAATGTTCATATCTCGGCCGTCCCACTTCGGATCGGGCTCAAATTTGGTGAGAAAGTTCATCTAGTCAAGACGAGGGATTCGATATGTGGCACGCCCCTTGGCGATACCCGAGTGTGAATAAAAGCTATAGAGAAGTTGCTGATCCATGAAGAAAATGCAAGAAATTCAGCAACATCATGCCTCGCTCGAGCGATCAAATCACGCCGCTTGCGAGCCCGATCGACGCGAGACTAATTTCATTACGAGCGTAAGGTCTCGGGCAATTTTTGATCCGAACACCGTACATGTGAACGGTTGGTTCTACACACGAAGCCGACGAACAGATTGCAAATTTTGTTGCCGAAATCCTTGATTCCGGTCAAAATTCCAAACTTGCAAAATCTTTGTTCGACCACATGATCAAGCTGCGTTTGGTGCCCTATGATCGTAGTGGCAAGCTCAGTGTGATTCAGTGAAGAAAACACAGGAAAATGTTAAGGAACGAACACACTATCGATTCGAAGTTTCATGATCTACTCGAAATTCAAGTCACATGATTGTGCACCAAAAATACGATCTGTGGCTTGAAGTTGGTATCAAATAGATCATCATGTTGAGCCCTACAAGAAAATAATCATCTTACGATCAATCGAGCATCAGAATGACCACGGATCAGCCATGCAAGAACACGCAAGTCTTAGGGCAACACAGGGATTATTATGGAATTCCACAACTTGTTAGGAAGGGGCAAATCTCTCATTTTGCACCCCATTTTCTAATTTCTTTTAAATCAATTTAATCTTAATTTTCAGTAATTAAGGTTACTTTTGATCATCCACCCATGTTTGGGGCACACTTTTATATATACGTACCACCATTGTATGCAGAAAAAGGGGAGAAGGCATACACATACACATCAAAGAGTTTTCACTTAATACAAGTTTCTCTTTCTTACAATTGTGATGTTACGCTTGAGAGAGTGTGAGGTGAGAGAAAATTTTGATCAGTACCCCTAAGGTTGAGGTAAATCTTCTCTCTCTTCTTTTTATTTTATTATTCTTTCTTCCTTTTCCCCTCCCTCTTCCCTCTTCTTCGTCTGAGTCCCTCGTGGAGGTCGTGCACGGCAGTGACAGTGCCATGCATGCCTCTCCCTTAGTCACACAAGTCACGCATGGCAATGGTAGCACCATGCGTGGGTCTCCCTCCCCTCCTTCTCGTTGTCTCTTTCTCTCAGTGAAGTTTGTATACGGTGCTACCCATCGCCGCCCACAGACATACCTGTGACGTCTCGGTGAAGAATCTAGACGGCGAAGTGTGTTGCCGCCTGCAGGAGTCTTTCTCTGCCGCGCATCTAACATAGACGGCGATACCCATCGCCTCCCGCTAGAGGCCCTAACAATACCCACCGCCGTCAGTGAGATTCCTCTGCGCATTCAGTGCTTATAGTCAGTCCCCCTGTGTCCCACGCTTATCGCCGTGCAACCTAGGAGAAACCATCGTCGTGTACCTTGTCAAGAGCTAGCGTCGTCCACAAGGGATGCACCGCCTCCTTGCATTGCCCATCGCGATGTCTATCGACGTTCGGCTTTCCCCTTCTCTTCATCGTCTCATCCTTTTCTCTCTACCTCTTTCTCTTCTCACTTGGCTAAAGGTGGGCATATATTAGCACCGTCGCCTCGACCTCGGTTTCAAGTAGTATTGCCGCCCTGCAGGTCCTTGAACCATGCCCGTCTTGCTACCACTCCAAGTCGGCAACTTCTGGTCGTCATGCTAGTCTCACCCTACCGTCAAGCTCTCTTCTCCTTTCTACCTTTCGTCTAACCTTGCACTGCATCACCTCCTCCCATGAACGTGTATTACCCCAAGACAAGGGTGGTTCCTTTTTCGACCCACTTGTCTGACAAATTAACTGTAGAAGTGTTGTGCAAAAAAATAGAAGGATAACAAGTCAAGGGGGACAATTTCGAACCAGCTCAAGCAGCTGGGGGGGCCTTCTTCGTGATCTAAAGGGCGCCCACGCGAGCCAGCTCGAGTAAGTTTCGGACCCACCTAAATTCCTCTCTCATTGGTTGGTATACCTGCCCTTGCCCTTGAACAAGGTTCTGAGAGAGCGATCTCATGTCCCGAGTCCACCAGAGACTCGTGACACGTGCCACCCGATCACCTATATCGGGAGGGTGAGATTGAGGCACCTAACCAATAGCCCTAGTCCTTACGCACACGATGGAATTGGTTTCACGTCGATCGGGTTCACGAGTGGCGTGATTTGGTTGCTCGCGCAAGGCACAATGCTGCTGATTTTCTTGTACTGTCTTCACATATCAGCAACTTCTCTCAAGCTTTTCTTCACTCTCGAGCGTCGTCATGAGGTGTGCAACATATCAAAACGCTCGTCTTGACGAGACGAATACGTTCCATCAAGTTTGGGTGTGATCCAACTTGATATGGGTGAGATATGAGCATCGAAATTTACTGGTCGTGGCCGCAAGGGAATAGTGAGCGGCTCCTCCTATTTCGCTCTTCCTGGAATGTCCGTTCAAGTTGAAATTTCACCCCAAGAGGTTTTCAACCATTTCAAATCCAATGGTGATGGTCTCACAGCAAATTGAGAAACTAAAAATATAGATTTAGTTATAGGGTCTATTTCAGGGCGCAAGAGACTGATTTTGTCGAAACTGTCTCTTAGTCTGAGCTGCGTTAGACATGTCAAAATGCGACAAAACTTGACAGGAAACTTTTGAGAGTCCCTATTAAGATCTTGGCCGATTCTGGGGATATTATGAGACTGTCAAAATTTCTACTGTTTGTTAAGCTTTATTGAATGGGGACCCATGATGATAAAAATGTCTTCCAATAGCATGCCCCGCCAAATGTTGTGCTTCGAGAGAAGTGAGAAGTAGAATCATTCAAGAAATTTCCAGTGGCTAGCCACATGACTACATGATGCTGAGGAGATTCAGCCAATGTTGTAACTAAGGTGCTCGAACGTTTTGACGCAATGTTCGGGTCCACCTGTGGAGACTTTAGGGGGAGAAGAGCCTTTTGAGGGATCATGTTGAAGTCCTCACCCTTGAGGGACTATTTTCTATGACAGCTTGAGGATTTTGTAAGGACCTCATTGGTCAGAATCAGTCCTATCTGGAGGCCAAATGCTATGAACCTTTGGTCGGCATTGTTCGCTACTACACCAGGTTTGCTTTTGATGATCAGGGTATCTCTGTGAGTCTCGTCCAGCAGGGGCCAGTCAGGGGCTTCTGACCTATCTCGAAAGTCTGGGCCTGCCGACTAGAGGGGAATTTTGACGAGGCGGCCTCGTGGGCCCCATCCTGTTGGGTCCAATAGAGGGCTTTTTAGCAACCTATCCCGAAAATTTGGGCCTATCGGCTTAGGAAGGTTTTAGGTGAGGCGATATTATGGAGAGACATTACCCTGAAGTCTCTGGCAGGTTAGGCCCTGGCTTTGTCAGTTTCATGCCTTCGTGATGGTCTTTTAGCATTTTGGAGGGATCTTTCAGTCAACATCCTCACCCACAAATACTCTTGTTGTTTTTGGAGGTGAAACGTGGGAGATCGTATGAGGCTCTCACTCCCAGATGAGTCATTTTGTGTTGTGATTGGATGCTGACACTTGAGGATTTTAGGTAGACCTTACCAAGCAGAATTATGATTGTTTGGAAATTGGGTATTGGCTGAGGCTATGGTGCTCTGTCAACCTGTTTTGTTGGTCCAAGTGCCCTTTTGCGGGTTTTCACTTGAACAGGGGAAGTGACATCGTGAAGACGGTTTTCACCAACTTCCTTTGTTTTTTGACTCTTTTACCCATGACCTTGCAGCTTTGTCCACCCTTTTCATCCATTTTTTGTCACAATGCCCTTTTGGGGTTTTCACCATGCTTGGGTTTTTGTTTTCACATAACTCTTTTACTCATGGTTTCGTGACCATGCCCATCCGTCATTTTTACTCATGGCGTTCCCTTGTCCAGGTGTACACCAAGCCCATTTTTTGTGAAGGTGTGTTTAGAATCATGCCTTCGAGACCTGTGCGAGCCTTTTAACATCATGTAGCCAAGACATGCACTATAGTTTAGGGTCATACAGCTAAACCATAGTAATGCTGAATGGCTGTCTGTGGAGGCCATGGAGTGAGTATGATGGTGGTGTTGATTCACTTTGGAGAGATGGTACGAGGCTGCCCATGAAAGATGGAATATGTATGAAAGGTGGGTGAAAAGTGGTGACCCACTAGTTGACGACGAGTATTGGTCGCGAGATGACTCGCCGTTTTGTGATAATGGGTGAGACTCACTGGAGAATGATAAATAGTGGTAGTGAAGTGAATGGGTTCACTGGGGAAGCAATGAAGGTGGTGCGCGCACACGAATGGGTCGGTTAGGAAAAGTGTGCATGAAAATGCACGTAAAAGGGGGTATGAGCGTATGTGGGGGCAAGTTTAAGGTCGTGCCTCCGGGACCTGTGCAAAGCAGTTTAACATCATGTGGCTAGGATGTGCACTATGGTTGAAGGTTATATAGCTTGGACAGTGGTTACGCAATTTAAAGTCATACAACTAGGACCAGCCAGTTTAAGGTCGGGCAACTAGACCTCCGCCACAGTTTAAGGTCATATAGTTTGGACCCTGATGCTAAGAATTTTAATGTCATGCAGCTAGGACGTAGACTATGGTTTATGGTCATATAGTTAAGATTGTGGCTATGCAGTTTAAAGTCATGCAGTTAGGACTAGGTAGTTTAAGGTCGTGCGACTAGACCTCCGCTACAGTTTAAGGTCATATAATTTGAACCATGGCTGTGCAGTTTAGGGTCATGCAGCTGGACCACGGCTGTGCAGTTTACGATCATGTGGCACAGACCATGGATGTGCAGTTTAAGGTCATGTAACTAGACCATGATTGTGCGGTTTCAGGTCATGCAGCGCGGACCACAACTATGCAGTTTAAGGCGCAGCATGGACCACGGTTGTGCAGTTTAAGGTCATGCAGCATGAACCACGGTAGTACAGGTTAGGATCATGCGGCTAGGACCAAGGCTATGTAGTTTAAGGTCATACATGACGGACCATACCTATGCAGTTTAGCGTGATCAGGCTAGGACCAAGGCTGTGCAGTGTAAGGTCATGCAGCACAGACCACGGCTGTGCAGTTTAAGGTCATGCAGCATGGACCACGGTTGTGCAATTTAAGGTCATGTAGCGCGGACCACAGCTGTGTAGTTTAAGGTCATGCAGCATGGACTATTGTGTGGCTCGCCATGTAGGTGAAGCTGCATGGGGAATAGGTCCGTGGATAGCAATCTGACTCCTTGGGGATAAAGATAGTTGAGGTTATACACAAGATTTAGATGAAGATGGTGGAGTGAAATCAGACTTCACGGGGGATTAAGAGAGTAAGTGTGACTCCCTGAGAATGATGAGTAATGGTATGCATGTAACTCTGTTGAGAATGACAGGTCAGAATGCAGATGCAACCCCACTAGGGATAGTGGGTCGCAATAGGGTGTGACTCCTACTGGGGTGTTGGTGTGAAACATACCCACTGGGGATTGAAGGGATAAGCATGACTCCTTTTTTCTTTTGCATACACCTAACTGTACTGGGGATGTTGATGGAATACACCTGGTGAAGGGGTGCGTCCATTTCACAATTTAAAGTCATGTGAATGGACTATTTGTCGCGTTGTTTACCGTATTACTACAAGGACATGCATTACAGTTTTAAGGTGTTGTAGCTCGGACCAGGGCTATGCAGTTTAAAGTCATTTGACTAGGACCATGCAGTTTTAAGGTCGTACAAATAGACCTCTGCTACAATTTAGGGTCATATAGTTTGGACCATGCAGTTTAAGATCATGCAACTTGACCGTCGCTATAGTTTAGGGTCATATAGTTTGAACCATGCAGTTTAAGGTCATGCAACTAGAAGGAAAAGTCACTCTCTTGGGAATTGAGCTGTAACTGGAGACTTGACTCGTGAAGAGCGAGACTGGGGTGTAGGGAATGAACTTCCTGGGGAGGCAAGATAAGGGTCCAGATGGGAGTGTTGTGGCATGCGCACTACACTAAGTTCTAACTGACGCTCGTGGCATTAGCCCTTGACAAAGGGCACGCGACGTTAGCCACTTGGTGAGGCACACGATGCTAGATCCTTGACGAAGAACGCAACGATAACCCTTGATGAAGGCATGCGGCGACAGCCCCTGACGACGCACACGGCGATGGCCTTTAACAAAGGCGCACGACGATAGCCCCTGACAACGTGCACAACGATAGCGCCTTTCGGATCTCGGGCTTGACAGGCCTCAACCTGGTCTTATTGTCATCTGAAGATGAGGACTATAGTGTCTTTTCAAACTTGTGAGGGGCAGTTTGCGGCACTTCTAAGTATAAAAGGGGAAAACCCCATTTCACTATTTTACCGAAGGGTAAAACATTCGAAGAGAGTTTTAATAAGAGAGAGAGGGAGAGAGAGAGAGAGAGAGAGAGAGAGAGAGCCAGAACTTCCATTCAGTGTTTCCCGGCTAGAACTTCCCGGCCCAAATTTGCAGCAGACAGAACTTCAAGTGTTTTCTAAAGAGCTTGAGCAGATTATGGACCCTGCTTCTTTCTCGATCTTAGGCTCATTTTCCCCGTGCTGGATGGTACTTCCAAGATCTGCACCATGTGGGAGGCCTCTTTGGAAGAGGAGCTTGAAGATGGCTTGGTTATGGCTTGGGTTGACAGGACGTCAGCGATTGTCAAGAATCCAACCACCTGGGCCAGCATCTTTCTTCAACGCTTTTGCTGTGACCTACTGAGGTCGATGCCTCCGAGCTCTCTATTTAGAGGGTCAAAGTTTGGGCACTACAGAGCTACACCTATGGAAGAAATAGAAGAGGAGGGAGAAGAATAAGAGTTAGGATGTTATGGGCAGCTTTTTACATCGTCGCTGGAATTGGATGTGTATAGGGGGTATTTTAGGTCTCTCCCTAACTTTGACCATTGTGGGATGCTTTTAGCGTCGTCACCCATATTGGACGACTCCCAAGCTGTTGATGACTCAGAGACGCTCGTCTGATTCACCAACATGATAAGGTGAGCTACGCCTGAGATGAAGTCTTGTAAGGTTGGCAGTGGAGGAAGGGGCCTGAGAAACTCCTCCTCGACTGATTGCTAAGGGTTATGGTTCCTTCGACGAGCTAACCTGGGTGCTCGTCGTCTCCTTTTGGCTCCATAAGGAGGTTTTTGGTTCATCCTATCAGGCTGATGAGTAGTTCTAGCTTGGTGGACTACCTCACGCTTTAGGGATTTGAGCCTATTTTGCCCATGGTAGACTTCTCAGGGCTAAGAGGTCAAGGGTTCTGAGAGGTCCGGTGTATGCTCATAAGGGAGCTGTAGTGGGATTTCCTCTTGGACAGGAGTGACAGCTTGGAAGTGCTCTAGGAGAACGATGCAGATGATGTGGCCTTCCTGCACCTTCTGAGTGATTATAGCTTCGAACCAGGAGCATTCTTTCAGCTAGTGGCCCCATACTTGGTGATATGGGCACCAAATGTTTTCCGTACCCTGGGCAAGGGGTTTAGGTTGCCTGGTGGGCTTAAGAGTGACGAGACCCTGTTGGAGCATTGTCTAGAAGAGGGCCTACAGAGGGTTTAGCTTAGCGCTTCCCGAGGCTTGCGTCGGGAGTTCTTCTTGCGCTGGTGGAAGAGGGACTTGAGGGTGTCCTTCTAAGTTACCATGAGCTTCATGGCATTGCAGCATCTTCTTTGCCAAGAGCTCATGGAAACCAGTGCATTCGTTGACGTCATGTCCTCGTATTAGGTGATACGCACACCAAAGGTTCTCAGTTCTTGGAGGCAGTAACTTGGGCTGCCTCATCGACTTTGGCATGATGTGTCCCTCTTAAAGCATTACGGGAAATAGTGCACGGAGGATAGCGGGTGCCCCCTCATCTTCTTGGATTGTCACTATGTGAGAATCCTCAGTTGCCTCGAATGCTTTCTTTAACTCTTCAAGCTTTATCTGACCCATGTTAATAAGGGCTTCGATAGTGTTGTTGAGCTTATAGCAGTCTTGAGTGGGGTGGCCTACTTTCTTGTGATAGGAGCAGTACCTCTCATGTGTCCCTTGTCCAGCTTTTCTTGGAGTATTGATCTCCGGCAGCTGGATTATGTTTTGCTCCAGTAGTAGTCGAAGCAGTGCAGAGACCCACTCCTTGTTAAAAGGACACACCTTGTTCTGGTGCTGGGTCCAGAAGTCACTTCGCTTTATGTTTTTAGGGGGCGGGACCTTATTGTAGGACTGCTGCTTGCCCCCAGACTGAGACGTTTGTGCCTTGGAGAGGTCCAAGGTTTGAGGGGCGGCTTTGTTAGTGTCAGTCACAGTGACAGCCGCACTGATCACCGCTTTTTACTGGTTGCCCCGATTGTTGAAGCAGAAGTTCGAGCCGGAGGGTTGCTGACGAGATCCGCCATGGTGCTTGGACAGACTCTCAATACGAACTACTTTGGAGATGAGCTCTGATATGGAAGGTGGATTGGAGGCCTCGACAGCAGGGCGATCTCAAGAAGCATGTTTCGTATGCAGGACTGGACAGCTTCTTTCTCAGTCATGGGAGTGGCATGAAAGGTTGCCAACTCTCTCCATTGGGCGATGAACTTGTCAACCGGCTCACCAAGGCCTTGAGTCAGAGTGAGGAGCTTGATGGTGTCCACGTTCTTTTGGACTTCGTAGTAGCGTTGGTTGAACAACTGCTCCATTTCCTGTCAGGTATGCACCGAGTTTGGAGGCAGCCGAGCATAACACTAGAAGGTTGGCCCTTCGAGAGTCTCAATGAACTAATGAAGGAGGAGTCACCCGTCAATCGCCTTCTCTCGACAGGCTGCTTGGAAGTGAGAAGTATGCTGGTACGGGGTTGTAGTACCGTGGAACATGGGGAGCTTCCCTTTTTTATAGTTTGGGGGAAACAGCACTTGGTTGATGTATGAAAGGTATGGCTTATGGTAGAGCGGTGCCTCTTGTATGCCTGAGACCTTGTTCTCTAGACTGTGGGCCACCATGGCATCTATGTCAGTATGGGAAACCCCGCGGGAGGCAGAGCTATCCTTAGAGACCGGTGGGGTAGTTTTCCTGGGAATGGTGTCTTTGCCAGACGGATAATCAGTCTAATGGTGAAAAGGGGTCTTTGAGGCTTCTAGGCGTTCCATTTTTTCGAGGATGGACTGCATCATTACCTCAAGCCTATTTATCCGCTCTTCTTAGGAGTCGTCCGGCTCATTGATCATCAGGACACTGACCGGTTCTTCTGGAAGGTCAGAGCTAGGTGGAGTAATGGACGGCCGGGGTTGACGAGTCGTGTGTGGCAAGTCGATCTGCAGGGGCTCGACATGCCCCTACTGGACTCAAGCCTTGTACGTCGACCAAGTGAGGACCGGTTCTTGACAGTCTTGAGACCGAGGCTTCTTGGCAGTGATCACCGAGCAATACTCTTGGACTGGCTCGGGCTCTAGGATCCACAGAGGGAAGAAGGGATTACGAGGTAGGAGGTCACCAAAGGTGGTAACCTCAACTACCTTGGGGCTTCTTTGGTCAGAATCTGCAGACCTTTCTTCTGCTTGATCTTGAGGAGGCTATGGACCTCACTCCAAAACCGAGCCTGAGGCTTGGACTGACCCTCTTTACTTGAGCAAGCAAGCGTCGTGTCTATTAACTGAAGCAAAGAATGGGGTCCAAGGACTGAGGGCAACCCGGGTCGCTGCCTTGGAGGCTGGAGGCTCCTGTCTGAGGGCCGAATTCCCTTATGCTCGGGTGCATGGCTGACTTGAGGCTAGCTCAAGATGGTACTCTTAGGGAAGATCTTTGAGTACCAGGTCTCGAGGTGCTTACCTGGTGAGAGAGGAGTGATAGAAGAAGGAGCTGGTTCATGACTCCGCCTTAGTCAGGATTAGGGAGGAACCTGCAAAATCGGTGCGTGTGCACCTTTAGGGTTAACCATCCGGGTGACTTGGGGGTCAACCAGGGTTTGCTCAACTAGTTCAACCTTAGGAGGTCGAGACCCACGAGCTTTTGTCCGTGTGGGATCGGGTAGAAGCCAATCTCTCACAGTGTGAAGCTGTGTGTGGTGAGAGGGAGGACAAAGTGGTCAACGCTCATGTGCTCGAGCTGACGCAAAACTGGCACTGCCCCGAGCTGTGGGATGCATGACACATGCAGGGTTTGGCTCGAGAAGGCCTAGCCTTGAACATGAGTATGAAAGTTTCCCCTAGATGTGGCTAGAGTGGTTGGACCATGAGCTCTTAGGTGTGTACGTGAGGTGGAGACCTCAGGATTTTCGCCTCTGTGTGTTGAGCCTCCAAGTGTAGAGGTTCGGGGTAGTGAAGGAGTTTGAGGGGTAGCCTTGTGGTGACCCTCAGAAGCGATGACAACTTGCTTACTTTTCACGAGAGTGGGAAGGGCAACCTTCCAACGTACCTCAGCCATATGAATAGCAAGGGACTTGCTAGGAGCTGGGTGCGTGCCGTGTGCGGTAGCAAATGTGCTACCAATGCAAGGGGTCTTGGTAGAGGGTCCACCAAAGCGAGGAAGCGAGGAATCAGAGACCTTTAAGTCCCCTCTCGTACCAACCCAAGAAAGCACCTGGGAGCCAGACTGTGAGTCCTGATTCATAAGAAGTGTAGAGAAGGAGGCTTAAGCAGCTCACTTCCCTGGGACAGTCATGAGTGCGGGGATAAGAAAGTCCCGACTCAGATGAACGAGTTGAATAACCTAGGTGCCATAGAAAGTAGTGCAAAAAGTGAAAGATGATACTGATCAAACAAGAGCGAACCGACAAAGGAGTAATAAGTCCCCAGTGGAATCACCAAGCTGGTTAGGTGCCTCGATCTTGCCTCCCTAAATCTAGGTGATCAGGTGACACGTGTCTCGGGTTCGAAAAACTCGAGACTTGAGATCGTTCTCTCGGGAACCACGTTCAAGAGCAAGGGTAGGTATCCAACTAGTGAAAGAGGACTTTTGGGTGTGAGGTGGGGATCAACCTCACTTGGGTCCGTGACTTACTCGGGCTGGCTCGCGTGGGCGCCCTCATAGATCATGACGGAAAGCACCCCAGCTGCTTTACCTGGTTCAGAATCGCCACCCTTGACCTGCAATCTCCTTGTTTTCTGCACAACACTACTATGGTTAATTTGCAAGACAAGTGGGCCAAAGGGACCCACCCTTGTCTTAAGGCAATGTTCGTTCATATGAGAGAGTGATGAAATGGATGGTTCGAATAAAGATAGAAAAGAGAAGAGAACTTGTTGAAGGGATGAGACTAGCATGACGGTTAGAAAGTTACCGACTCAGAGTGGTAGCAAGACAGGCATGGTACTCAAAACCAGCATGACGACAATGCTACCCGAAACCGAGGCCAATAGAAATATCCCAATCTGGTGTAGCAGTAAGATGGGCATGGAACTCAAGACCAGCACGAAGGCAATACTACTCGACAACTAGACCGTTATGGCAGTGCTGGGCTAAGTGTACCCTCAGTCAAGTGAGAAGAGAAAAGCATGAAGAGAATAAAAGGGAATGAAGAGAGAGAGAGTGAGACAGCGGATGGAGGAAGAACCCAGACAGCAATGGGCATTGCCGTTGGTATCATGAGAAGACACCGCATCCCTTGAGGGCGGCGATGGTTCCTGATGAGGCTCACGACGATAATTCCCCATGAGGCACATGGCGCTAGGCGTGGAACACGAGAGAAACCCAAGGACGACAATAAGCATCGTTGTTGACAACGCGAGAAGGCAACACGTCCCTTGTGGGTGGTGATAGCTTCTAGCGAGGGGCAAGGCGATAACTTCTCGTAAGTCGCTTGGAGATTACCTCCCGTGGAGTGCACAGCGATAGGAGTGGGATACATGGGAAGCCTGCACACAGCGATAGGCACAGAGAGGCGCGAAAGGAGCTTGCGCACGGTGATGGGCACAGAGTGATCGAAAGGAGCCATGACGATAGGCACCGAGGGCAAAGGAGAAGCTTACGAATGGCGATGGGTATTGATGTGACCCTTCGCGGACGGCGATGGACATTACCGCCTGCAATAGTCACCCGACAGGGTGAAGCCCCCATGGACGGCAATAAGCTTCACCACCCATGTTCCTTGCTGAGACGTTGAGGATACCTCTGCGGACAGTGATGAGCAGCGCCGTATGCAAATCTCACCGAAAGATAAAGACGCACAAATAGAAGGGGGAAAGGAGTTCGCGCATGGTACAACCATCACCATGCACGACCTGTGAAACCTCGGGAAGGAGAAAAAGAAAAGAAAGAGGCATGCACGGCACTACCACTACCGTGCATGGCCTCTACGGGAGATTCAGACGAAGAAGAAGAAAAAGAAAAGAAGAGAAAGACAATTTACCTTGAGCCTGGGGGTACCAATCCAATAGTTTCTCTCTCCTTACTCTCTCTCTCCAAGCATGACCCAACAATGAGAAGGAAAGAGAATTCTATTAAGTGAAAATTCTCTTTTGTGAAGGGTTTTGAGCCTTTACGTACAATGATGGTATGTGGTATATGCTCAAATATCGGGGGATTGATCAAAATTAAACCTAATTGCAGAAAATTAAGATTTAACTGAATTAAAAGAAATTAGAAAATAGGGTGCAAAATGACAGATTTGTCCCTTCCTGACAAGTTGTAGAATTCTAAGACAGTCCCTATGTTGCCCTAGAACTTGCATGATTTTTCATGGATGATCCGAGGTTATTCTGATTCTCGTTGGATCAAAAGGTGATTGTTTTCTGGTAGGGCTCGGCATGGCGATTGATTGGATACCAACTTCGACCCATGGATCAGGCTTTGAGGGCATGATAATGTGACTTGAAATTTGAATGAATCTTGAAATTTTGGATCGATTGTGTGCTCGTTCCTTGCTGTTTTTCTATATTTTTTCACTGGATCACACAGAGCATGCCGTCACGATCGCGGGACAACAAACACAGCTCGATTCCGTGCTCGGACAAAGATTTTGCAACTTTGGAGTTTTGGCCAGAATCTAGAATTTTGGCGACAGAATTTGCAGTCACTTCGTAAGCTTCGTGTGAGGAATCCGATCGTTCATCATGTACGGGGTTCAGACTGGAGATAGCCCTAGACTGTACACACGCAATGGAATTGATTTCACATCGATCGAGCTCGTGAGCGGTGTGATTTGGCTGCTCGAGCGAGTCACGATGCTATTAATTTTCCTGCATTGTATTCACAGATCAGCAACTTCTCTCTTGTTTTTCTTCCCGCTCGAGAGTCATCATGGGGCGTGCCACATATCAAAACGCTCATCTTGTCAAGACGAACACACTCCATCAAGTTTGGGCATGACCCAACTTGACACGGGTGAGATATGAGAAAAATTCATTGGACATGACTGCCCCTTTAATGGAGTTGTGTTGCTGGGTGGCCGCACGAGAATAGTGTGCGGCTATAACTTCCTCTTGGAATGTCTGTTCAAGCTGAAGTTTGACCCCTAGGGGTTTTCAACCGTGCTGGATCCAATAGTGGTAGTTCCACAGCAAATTACAACACCAAAAATATTGATTTAGTTATAGGATCCATTTCAGGGTGCTAGAGGCTGATTCTGCTGAAACTGTCTCTCAGTTTGCGCTGCCTTAGACATGTCGAAATGCGACGAAACTTGGCAGGATACTTTTGAGAGTCCTTATGAATATCTTAGCCAGTTCTGAGGCTATTCTGAGATCATTAGAATTTCCACTGTTTGTTAGGCTTTATTGACCAATGTCTTCCAACACATAGCAATAGCCAACCCTTCACCACCAAAACCCGTTCCATTACCCAACCATGTGCCTCCAAAACCAGTGGTACCATACGAAGCTAACTTCCTAGAAGATGACAAAGTCAAGTATGACGTGATTGGACACTTGAGAAGACTCCCAGCCCTATTGAGCGTCTACGATGCTCTCATGTTGTCAAACGATTTTCGTATGGCCTTGGTACAATCCCTTTCCCCAGCATGAAGTGCATGAAGCTGAGTTCGAATGGGTCAAGGTAGATCTTGCAATCCTTAACAATTGCATGATCGTTACCTTTTCAGATGATGATCTCCAATAAGGGGAGACATTCCAGAACTGTTCTTTGCTCATAACTGAATCATGCACGATGGAGAGCTGTTATATGTCATTTTTGACGTAGTTGTATCCTCAAGGTAAATAAGGAGAGAGCCAGTAGTGACCTGATACCACGGATACCCAAGACACTGTCAGACCACCGAAACACTACAACAATAACCTCAAACCGAGCGACCTCTAAAAACGTAATGGCTTAAAATTGCACGATATCGTAGTTTGGGATACCTTAAAGACTCCTATAAAGTTTCGTCGTGTTTTGATGAGTTTTGATATGATCAGGATGAAACTTAGTTTCAAATCCAGTTCTTTTCGTGCTAAAAATGGACCCTACAACTGCAGCCCCATTTATGGGTCTCAAAACAGTATTAGACCACCTCCATTAAAACTAAAATGTTGAAAAACCGCTAGGGACCAAATTTGGACTCAATCGAACACTCCAAGACCATTGTGGGCAAACTTACCATAAAAGGGGGGGTCTTATACTATTCTGGTGCAGCCTTAGTGAACCAGTTTCCATATATGGAAAATGTTCTCTCATTTCAGGGTGATTTTCAAATGATCATAACTTCCTCATTTTGAGTCTAATTAAGCTCAAATTTGGACACAAACTAGATCTTGACTACCCAATCATTTTGATAGAGGGCACGTATCTTGGTACGACTCGAAATGAGAGAATTTCTAGAGAGAAGATGTGCTCAGAAACATGAAAATTCAGAAGTTATACAAGAGAACATCTATGTCTTTGGAAGGCCATAGCTCAAGATCCCGATGTCGGATCATCGAAAATACGGGTATGTTGCGACCGTGCTTCGGAAAGCTATAGTTTGGTACAAGTTTTATGCGTAATCGAAGTCCGGATAACATGAATTTTGAGGTTGAAGAAATGCATATTTTTTATTGCTGGAATCCCATTTTTCGATGACTTCCCAAATTTTGAATATGTTCTATCAAGACCAAAACAAACGAAATTTATTGCAAATTAATTGTGATGATGTCCCTTGCAATTTGTGATAAAAATGAAGATTTGGAACATCACAAATCAACCTACATGATGGAGTGTTTTTTAGCATTCCACCCTTATTTAATGGTTGCTCTAAATAAGGAAACCCAAGTCACTTGTAATAGGGTCTTTGGATAATTCTTGAAAGCTAAGTCATTTATTATCAAGTTCTTGTTTGCTCTTGTGCTTTGCTTTCAAATTCAAGACAAAAAGGAGCGGAGAGAGAAACATTTTGTAGAGAGAAAATACCCCTTGACCATTATACACCTTACTCTACACTATTAACCATAGACCACCATACGCCGCAACCCACTCCCTACACCTCTTTACACACCATACACCTTAGAGTTCCATGAACTGCACCTAAACCCTAACCTTAACCCACCAAGACCAAACCTCTCTTTAATTTGCATGTAAAGAAGGCTCATGGATGTGTACCTAGGCTCAAGCTCATCTTAAGCCTACTTTCTCTCCTCTACCTCCCTTCTTTTACAGACACCCCATTTTAGATCTGGCAAATTATATGGTTTCTTGGACCCTTAGGACCACACTTAACCTAGTAAACCCAAATCCATAGTTCACACAACCTACCTTGCGACCCAGAAAATTTTGCCTGGCCAAAACCCTGCAGATACCCTGCTCTGACCCAGATTTTTGTAACGCCTTGTTTTACTAAACAAATCATTAAAAATAGTTAAAAAAACTCCATTTTGAACCAAATTTTTTCTGAGAGCTTCACAAGAGGCTAAGTAACACACTAAAGTTAGAAATTTTTAATTTGGACACCTCTTGACTTGGGCGACACTAGCAGTGTCGCCCAGCCTAGATATTTTTGTCGTGAAAATTTCAATTGTTCTTCCCTTTTGTGATGTTTTTGCCCAATTTTTTGGGTGACACTAGGCTTGTCGCCCAGGCGACACCCAAATCCGTACCTCCCAAAACGCATTTTTGTGGATAGGTATTTGCTTGTTACGCTTGCATATACTTCCCAGCTGATTTTGACATTTATAAAGCCTCTTTTCATGGCCTTTTGAAGGGGGATAGAGATCAAAATATGAGAGAGAATAGAAACCCTAGGGATAGCTTCAGGAACCCTAACCTCCTGAGACCTTAACCCTTAAGCCTGAGAAAACTTAAGACCTAGGGCACAACAACCCTAAATTAGAACTAGACCTAGGGAACAACAACCCAATACATCAGAGACTGGCTGGTCGACATCTGAATTAGAGAGGCAAAAGAGGACCGGTTCTGATACGGGCAAGCCTTAGAAGGCTCGAGGTTCCGGGGCCATCCGGTTCTGTTCGGTATCATTTCTTTCCATTTTTATTAATTTAATTTATTGTGGTAATTTTATTTTGGTCTGTTCATTTTCTTAAAATCGTATTTTATAATGTCTTGGATCATGCTAGCGCTGCCACAGATCTTAGAGTAGATCTGCTCATTTTCGGGTATATCTTGCCTCAGATCTGAAATTGATTTGTCCCACTTTCTTTACCACTTTATTTATTTCATTTTCATCAGTTTTAAGGTGTCAGATCAGATAAATATTCATCGGAGTATCTGTTAGAATTTTCATCGTAAACAGTTTAGCGCCCACCGTGGGGAATTTCGAGCTTGATCCAAGCACCAAAATACAGCTTTCATTCACAGTTTTTCACTGTTTTTAGTCACAAAAGTATCAAGAATCTACTGTGATCAGGATCCAATTTTTTTGTGCTCTGAAAACCTATCTATTCTGGGCGAAACCAGCAGTGTCGCCTGGGCAACACCACTAGTGCTGCCCAGAACCAGGGCGACACTCCCAGTGTTGCCCAAATTCAAAAGTTTCAAAATTTTCTGAAAACTTGAAAGTCTATTATAGGTTCTATTTTATGACTATTCACCAAATTTTACAGAAAAATAAAATTTTAAAAAATACCTAAAAAATATTTTATTTGATACAGGTCTATTCTATTTGCATTTTTCTGTTTACTCTGTTTTAATTTATTTTGTCATAAATATTTTTTTAACTTCTTATTCCAAGTTTATTGTAGCCTTATTTCATCAATTGTAACAATATAAAAATAAAAAAATAAAAAATAAAAAATAATAATTTTTTTGGGATCCTGCAAGGGCGACACTAGTAGTGCTGCCCGGGCGACACCACCCGTGTCGCCCAACTGCAAGTGTCCCAAAAAAATTCTGAGACCCCACATACCTATTCCAGGGACGTTTGGATCTATTTTTACCAATTTTTTACTTAAAATAACTTTTTAAAAATATAAAAAATATATTTTGCTTCAAATAAGTCTGTGTTGTTTCTGACTTTTTTATTTTATTTTAGTTTGTTAATTTTGACTGCAACGATGTTCTCCCTGCTTTCACCATGCTTATTTTAACTGTGTTTCATCAAATTTAAAAAATATAAAAAATATTTTAAAAAAAAATACATCGTGGGCAGCTTGCACCCTCCCTGAACTGTGTCCCGTTCGAGTCACCCTCGACATGGGCCACGTTCGACTTAGCACGGACTGTGCCTAGTCTCATTGTTCGGACTTTACCTTCTGAGGGGTTTCTTACCCCTCCATCTATGTTGTTCTTCGAGTGAGTTTCACCTCGAAGCGCGCATCGTTAGGCATGATCAGTGTCGAGCGCTCACTTATTTCCTTCCTTGTTTGTGTGCATTGTGTGCTTGACTTTATTTTAATAGCGTGCTTCTTTATACAATCTAGCAGACAGCGGATCGGGAGTGCCTGGGAAACCAGCAAATAAATATTTTGAACACCCTCAAAATCTACGTTAACGGCATGAGGGGGACCTAGCTTTGAGCGTTGAGGGGGTTGGGATTCGCGTAACTTTAACTGTGAGCGCCCCTCTGTAATCATTTGCCTCAAAGAAACTTTGCATATAGTAGGACCTGGTGAACATCCTATAACAGGAGGCCAGGACCTATCTGGGGACCTATCAGCCTAGCCGCATTTCAATAGTTTGGAACCCACTATCAAGCCAAGCCTACCTATATTACTATTCTAGGTCAAAAGTTTTCATGTTCTTGCTTGCTTATTTCTGTTGGCTAATCTTAGATCTCAGTCCAGACCCGCTTTTGGTCTAAGCAGAACTCTCTGGGTCCAAGTCTAGGCTTGTAACCAGGTCCGAACTAGGTTTCGCCTTGGTCGAAACTTAGGCCCCCTCTTGGTCCAAGCCGAAGGCTCGTTTCTAGCTCATCTCTAATCCAGTCTGGGTCCATTCCTGGACTGATCATCAAAATTCTCTAGGTTTAAGTTCAGGCTTATACTCAACCTAGCCCTAGTCCGAAACCAGTTCACACCCAGGTCCGAACCTAGGCCCCCTTTTGGTCTGAGCCATGGGCTCGCGCCTAGCTCAACTTTGATCCAGTCCAGGTCCACACCATTATCACAATCCTCTTGGTCCAAGCCCAGGCTTGCATCCAGCTCAGTCTAGGTCCGAACCAAGCTCACACCTAGGTCCGAACCTAGACCCACTCTTGGTCCGAGCCGAGACTCGTATTTAGCTAGTCTAGATCTTAGACTAAGTTTTAGCATAGGTCTAAGCATAGAGTTACCTCTAGAGCTAGACTAAGCCTACCTCAGTTCAGGGTCTAAACCAAAACCCATTGTGTCTAGAAAGTCTAGGTTCTAGTCTAGTCTTAGCCTAGGTCTAGTTAAGGTTTTTCCCCTAAAATCAGGCTAGGTCTACCATAAGTCATCGAGTTTAGATCTTACCTAAGTCTAGATTCTTAAACCAGGCCAAAGAGAGTCACCATGTCGTTTACTCAAGGTGACCATGATGATTGCTCCACAGCTGACTCTAAGCCTAACCTGCCCAAACCTAGGGACTAGTATGCTGCAATCCCTTGGGATTATCAACGGACCTCAGGTCAAGCCATTATCCAACGCCCAGGTCTCCAATTAGAGGCAGAATCCCAGGGGTCTTAATCTTGAGATCTATGTGGCCCGAAAAGTCAGTTCCGCCTGAAAAACTTTGAATATCAAGGGGTCTAACTAGCCATTGTCCTACAAGGGATTTTAGGTAACCAAAGTACAAGTCGAGCGAGGGAAGAAATTCATGCAGCATCTAACGCCAATTCCCACAACTAGAATCAAGATAACCCCGAGGTGCAGCAATCTCATAACCAAGACCCACCTAGGTTAGGGGCATCCAACTCAACCTCGAGCCACCATAGTATCGATCATGATGTTCTTAACATTGTACGGAGCAGACGCGTCAATCTCAACCAACCCATAGGAGAGATGGCCATCCAAGCTGCCCTTAAAAGTCTAGGTTACCTAGGTTACACTGTTCATGCCCCAGCTTACGGGTCGAACCCAAACCAAGTTAGTGGTATAGGTCAACCCCTAGCACAACCGAGTCTGCCGATTCTTCCATCGGTCCTTCTAGTTCACCCGGTCCAACAAACCATGAAATTTTCGCAACCGGTGGGGACACCTATGAGTCAGTACACCCCTCAAGAACAAATATATCAAACCGCCCCATTGGCTGCGGCTCATCAATCTCAGGCCATGTAGGCCAACATGTACCCCAAATCTCAACTCATCAGTCTAAGCGTCGGAACCCATCATCCTGTGGGCCTACTGTCACTCCAAATACTCAACAAGAAGGCACCTTAGAAGCGATGCAGGATATGCTCATAAGAATGGGCATGCATGAAATTCTACCCCCAAAGGCCTATGTTCAAGAGACCCTTGACAGCATGAACGACCTTCCCCTGGGATTCGTTGTCTTAGAATTTAGAAACAAGTTTAATGG
The DNA here is from genome assembly GCF_054954075.1 of Amborella trichopoda. Classification (NCBI taxonomy): domain Eukaryota; kingdom Viridiplantae; phylum Streptophyta; class Magnoliopsida; order Amborellales; family Amborellaceae; genus Amborella; species Amborella trichopoda. The sequence continues at coordinate 35,139,411 of NC_142344.1, read as the reverse complement.
GAAGAGCGATCCAGATGCTTACATCAACACGTATCTCCTCTCCGTGAGAGCTTTACGAGATAGGCCTAACCAAATAATGAAGGCCATATTTTCGCAAACATTGACCAACGAGGCCTTGAACTGGCATTGGAGAACAATGTCCGCTCAACCACACATCACTCCAGACAAAATGTTCGAGCTATTTGTCTCTCACTGGTCAACATCAAGATCTCTCTCCTTGGGCGAGCTCAGCGCAATGAAACAAAATCCAAGAGAATCCTTTGAGGATTTCATCCGTCAATTCTGCGAGGCGGTGATGCGGGACATAGAATGTCCACTTACAGACCCAGACAAGATCTCCATAGTCTTAGAGAATGCCGCTCCTGAATACAAGACCTTCTTCAACCAAGGTCTTATCCCCCACTCCTTCGACTCCATGATCGAGATGGTGGTGTGACATGAAAGGGCCAAAGGGACACCCCTCAACACCAAGCCCAACAATAAATCAATAACAACTCCCCAAAATAAGAACAAAAACAATAACAAGGGGAAGGCTTCCGGTCAAGTTAATGACATTGTCGTTAACGGACCGGTTCAAGGTTCAGCCGCTCAGCACAACATTCAGCACCAAAACTGAAGGGGTCAGCCTAGAGCCAACGCTCAAAATAATAACCAAAGGAGAGAGGATAATTTCACTCCTCTCAAAGACCCACTAGAAAAAGTGTTGGATTTACTCCTGGCTAGAAACATGGTTTACCTCCCGCCACCATCCGAACCACTATTTCAAGTCATTGATAGGAGCAAGTGGTGCAAATGGCATTAAAACCATGCTCATGATACTCAAAACTGCATATATTTGACACGGGTGATTCAAGGGTTAATCAATAAGGGGAAATCATTGTCGCACCTAAGAAATCAACCCGTCAAAGAGCCTAATCAAAAGATGGGTATCTTCACAAACCCTCTCCCTAAAAATATTTTTACAACGACCAAAAGTCGGGAGCTCAAGACAACTCAAAAGAGAATTGTTATTCACATGGTTGAGAGTGGAGACGAAGAAGAAGAGGATCCTAATCAATTCATATTGGCTTGTGACCATCACTTTCAAGATCCAGAAGAAGATCTCTTGAGCATTCTAAGAGGAACCCTTCGTCTCCAAACATCGATAACTTCCCAATGGGACCAATATGGCGAAGATGATACGCTAGAGATTGAAATGGTCAGAATCAATGAAAAGGCATCATCTTCCAAACAAGGGGCCACCCTAAAGTCTCCCATTCCTCTTGCTAGGGCTGACCCTATCGAGATCCAGGATGGCGAGGTTGATTCTTTAACCTGAAAGAATGGGACACATCTCAAAAGCCAAACAACTAGCAGGGGTCACAGATCACAAGCCGAATAAAGAAATTCAAGGATCTGCAACCACTTACGATCTACCAGCCAATCTTAGGAAGATTCAGGCTCAAATCTCCATCTTGGAGCTACTGGCCAATTCACCAGCATACAAAGCCCAGATCGAAAGGGTCGTCGCCAAAACACACATCCCAAGCAACACACAGCTGGATGAGTTCGGCGAAATGATCAACCAAACTGATGGCACCAACGCCAATCGTGTTTACGGACGATGACATTCCAACCAGCTTCAACTGCTTTCATGTCCAACCTCTACACATCTCCATTTTCATGCAAGGATATGAGATACGGAGAGTGCTTGTAGATAATGGGCATCCTTAAACATATGCCTTATGAAAATAGTGAAGCAGATAGGCAAAAGCTCAGATGACTTCGAATCATGTCAACTAACTATCGCCGCATACAATGGGGCCAACCGACAAGCTGAAGGCATATTGCCTCTCACACTCAAGATCGGCCCTACTGTCCAAGTGATAAAGTTTTATGTCATGGACATAAAACCTTCATTCAACATGTTGCTAGGAAGACCATGGCTGCATGAAAACCTCATGGTCGCCTCTACGTTCCATCAATGCCTCAAATTTTCAACTAAAAATAGTGCCACGAAGGTATGTGCTGAACCTCCTGCTTTTCTCAATCCTAGTATACATAACGGGAAGCTAGCCGTAGGGGTCAGGCATGGAGAAATCCCACTCGCTTCCTTTGAACAAGCCGATATTGCCACCTTATGCCTAGAGGCCGGCGACCCCATTCCTCAAATTTTTTAAACTTCCTCATCGACGGAGGACATCATCCAATGTCAACATCGATATGGTTTTAGGTCCCTCGAAGCTTAACACATGCTCTTATACGAAGGCTTCCAACCAGACCAAGGCTTGGGGAATCAAGGGCAAAGCATAACAGAGGCAATTTTTGAATCACTCCAGGCCAAAACTAAAAATGGGGATCAAAGAGAACTCGGGTATTCTCTCACCTTATTTCAAAGCCAGATGAAGCTTTCAAGCTATCTGGGCTTTGTATCTAGAGGCATTTAAAGTCTCGAGCCTCTTAATGCCCGTCCTTCAAAATGGCTAAAGGTGATCCTTGAATCCCCAACGAGGAATAATTCTTCTTCCACATCTCAACACATACAAAAAATAGGGATTGAAGACCTTTTTGCTGACCTGGATTTGAAGGTGTGCATAATCGGCTCTAACATAGCCAAGCGTGCTCGTCCGCCTGTTCAAACTCATGAATGGAGTTGGTCAATCACTCCCCTATCTCGAGAATCGCTGGAAGCATACCAGCGGCACCTTCAAGTCCCGGTGCCCACCTTATGCGTCTGGTCCCCAACATTTCTCTCGTGAGTCCCATAAGGGACACCTCTTGTGTTATTTCAAAATCTGTTGAAAATTCAAAACATGATAAAATTGATAATAATGAAAAAAAAATTTCAAAAACGGCAAACACTCAAGATAGCCCAATAATGGAGCACAATATCCAAGGCGATGAATTGGACAACCAAGACGAAGATCAAGAGGGCTAAGAATTCAAAGAAATCCCTCAACCTGAGGAACTCACTTCCCATGTTGAGCAATTCAAGAAGAGGTTCGATGGTGACCCAACAGCTATCATCGAAGAGACGATCGATGTAAACATAGGAACTGAGAAGGACCCAAGGTTAACCAAGACTATAACCTCTCTATCTCCTGAGGAGTGGGAAAATATGATTTCCTTTCTCAAGGAATATCACGATGTCTTCGCCTGGTCATACGATGATATGCCAGGGTTAAATCTCACATTGGTGCAACATCACCTCATATTCAACGAAGGGGCAAAGCCTGTAAGGTAGAAACTCCGACGTCAAAAGACCCCACTTTGAGCTCAAAATTAAGGATGAAATCGACAAACTGCTCAAGGCAAAGTTCATTACCCCCGTCGATTACTCATAATGGTTGGCCAACATAGTGGTCGTACCCAAGAAAGACGGGAGGATCCGAGTTTGTGTTGACTACTGAGACCTCAACAAGGCATGTCCCAAAGACAACTTCATGTTACCAAATATAAATTCCTTGGTCGACTACACTGCGGGGCACGAGATATTGTCATTCATGGATGGCTCTTCGGGTTACAACCAGATCCTCATGGCAGAAGAAAACCAGACCAAGACTTCATTGATAACACAATGGGGGACTTACTGCTACAAAGTCATGCCCTTTGGCCTCAAAAATGCAGAGGTAACTTATCAGTTAGCAATGACTAGCATCTTCCATGACTTAATGTATACCATCATGGAAGACTATGTCGACGATATTCTGGTCAAGCGAAGACTAGGTCTGATCATCTCACCAACCTGAGAACCATTTTTGAAAGACTCCGAAAACATCAACTCAAACTCAATCCATAGAAATGTGCCTTTGGAGTTGAATTCGACAAATTACTAGTCTTTATAGTAAGCCAAATGGGCATTGAGGTGGACCCGTTCAAAATACGAGCCATCACTGAAATGTCCCCTCCTCGGAACATCAGAGAAATCTGTGGGCTTCAAGGTCGCATACAAGCCATAATGTGTTTTATTTCACAACTGGAAGACAAGTGCAAGCCGTTCAATATTCTCTTTGAGAAAGATACCCCATTCATATGGGACAATGAATGTTAAGAAGCCTTCCACCAAATTAAGGAGTACCTCACCAAACTTCCCATCCTTAGTCCTCCTAGTTCAGAAAAACCCCTATTCCTATACATATTTGTGAAAGACAAGACCATGGGGGCAATGCTCGAATAATACAATGATCATGAAAAAGAACAAACGATATACTACATCAGCAAAACCATGGTCAACTATGAGACAAGATACAAAGATGTGAAGAAGCATTGCCTAACACTTGTGTGGTTCATACAGAAGTTAAGACATTATGTCTTATCTCATACGGTCGATCTAATCTCAAACATTGACCCACTGAAGTACCTATTGGAGAGATCAGTCCTTAACGGACGTTTAGTGAAGTGGAGAATGTTATTGAGCGAGTTCGAGATCGATTATGTCACTCAAAAATCGATCAAAGGACAAGTCATTGCTGACTACTTGGCTTAACACGCACTGCCATATAACACTCTCGTCAACACGAATCTCCCTGATAAAAATCGCTTCACAATTGAGGACCCAATCTGGGAGTTATACTTCAACAGTGCAAAAAAGGAATATGGGTTAAGTATAGGAGTCATATTATGCTCGCCCGATAAGATTTTAATGTCGACAGCCATCATATTGAAATTCTCATGTACTAATAACATTGCTGAATATGAAGCCTTGATAGCCGGTCTCGAGAACGCTATGGGAATGAAAATCCTGCAAATACGAGTAATTGGGGACTCCTTACTCATCATAAACCAAGTTCAAGGGATTTGGAAGTTGAAAGAAGAAAAGCTTAAACCCTATCAAGAAAAGGTGGAAAAGATGATCCCATATTTTTTAAAAAATCACCTTTCAACACGTAACTAAGGAAAATAATCGGTTCGCTGACACCCTTGCGACCCTTGTTTTAATGGTTGATATTCCTTCAAAAATCACCACGCTGCCATTCTACATCAGGAACAAACATGATCCTTCCCTATCAAGGATCGAAGAAGAACTAGAGTAAGAAAATGAGAACGATGGGGAAGTGTCTCTCGTATAAGAAAATGAGAATGATGGGAAAGTATCTTTCATGGCTTTAGATGCGCTAGTTAAGGAAAAACTATGGTTCTACGATGTTTTGTCCCTGCTGAAAGATGGGTTATACCTCGAATGAGCCCCAAAAAGGATAAAGAAGTCATTTGAAGGTTTTTTATGGGATTCTTAGGTGATCTCTTGTTCAAGAAATCCTTCGATGGCATCATTCTACAGTGTCTCGATAAGCCAGAAATCGACCAAGTATTAACAGAGTTACACAATGAAGGAGGTCATTCTGGCGCAGCTACCTTAGCTCAGAAAATTAAGCACCAAGGCTATTACTGGGCCACCAAGGCCAAAGTTTATGGAGACCTCATTCATGCACCATCGTTACCACTCAACTCAACACCGTCCATATGGCCCTTTTCCATGTGGGGTCTTGACATCATTGGGATGATCTCACCAAAAGCCTCAAATGGCCACCGTTATTTACTAACGGCTACATAATACTTCACCAAATGGGTAGAAACCACATCATTTATCAAAATTGAGGGACAACATGTTGCCCGTTTCATAAAGAACAACAATGTATTCAGATTTGGTGTTCCTAAGTCAATCATTACTGATAATGGATCCAATCTCAAAAATGAAAAGGTCACCAAGGTATGCAAAAGTTTAGGATAACGCAAAAATTCTCCACACCTTATTACCCTCAAGGAAACGAATAAGCAGAGGCCACGAATAAAGGACTTCTCAGAATTATGGACAGAATAATAGAAAGTAGCAGATTTTGGTACAAACAGCTAAATGACATGCTATTGGCCTACAGGACAACTAAGAAGACTCCTACTGCCATGACCCCATACTCATTAGTGTATAGTATGGAAGCAGTGCTACCCATTGAAGTTGAAATACCGTCTCTCCGAGTGCTTATTCACAAAAATTCAGATGAGGAACAAAAGATCGAAGCACGAATCGCCACCCTCGTTAGTTTGGATGTAAGACAACTACGAGCGACACAAAACATCATTGCTTACCAGTGTAGAATCGAGAAGGCATACCAAAGAAAAGTTGTTCCTCGATAATTCAAAGAAGGGGACATGGTACTCAAGAAGATCTTCCACACTCCTGTAAATCGACACCCTTTAGGCAAGTTCAAGCCTATTTGGGAGGGGCCATTCATGGTTACCCAAGTGCACGTAGGCAATTCTTACAAGATAAAAAATCAGATGGGGTACGAACTCAACAACCCCATTAATGTGATATATCTTAGAAAATACTACCCATAACGGGCTCAAAAGCGTGATGAAAACCTGAAAAGGCATCACCAAAAAAAACACAAAAAAAAAAATCAAAACAAAAAATGGACGTGGTGAAAACTTGGAAAGGCATCACGGGTAAAAAGTAAAAAATAAAAAAAATCTCCAAGAAGGAGCTTTCGATTCAAAACACTCAAGTACAAACAAGTACTTGCAAGGTCCAACAATACTGCACAAGCAAACCCTGAGGATGAAGACTCCTCCTAAATCCTGCAGGTTCCCAACCTAACTAACTCAGAAAGCTATGAGAGGGTAACATGAATGGAAAACTGAAGCGACTTCGACGAACCCTAAAGAACGTCGAGATTTCTCCAAGACAGAAGCCGGCAAGAATCTAGCGAACTCTTCATGGACCCGCGAAGCATAAGATGAAAGCTCCAAAAGTAAATGGCAACTTCGAGACTTTGAGTTCCTACGATCCCACAACGAAATCCTTTCATCCTCTTTGGGTAAAACATGATAAAGAAAATAACCACCAAAAGGACCACAGGTGGCAAAACTGTAAGGTCCATCCCTTTTGAAAATGCCTTTTCAATTTAACTTTTAAATCATCCATTTTCAAAAATAAAACCCTTAGCTAAATTGTTAGTCGATTTGCCTCATTCTTGAAGCTAACTTTTTATGCTTGTTATAAAGGCTAGAAACTAGCCAGGCACTCCATGGTTGTATGAGTATAACTACCAACTACCACATATCAGAGATGAGTGAACCTTGTCAATTACAAAATTGGCTAGTCTGGGAGTGTTTTCTCTCGACTGGATCCCCTGAGGAAAAATGAGACTAGCTTATCCCTGTGTGTGCATACGACAGCCCAATAGTTGGAAATTTGAGACAAAACCCTACGACTAGGGGGCTGAGCTTGTAAAAATTCAATTTGAAAAGTGTGTGCGAATAAAGTATCCCGCTATGCTTTGATGAATCAATTGTACACGTATAAGTTAAAAGACCCCTCAACAGGGGCAATAAATATATAAATAAATAAGATAAAAAAGATCAATCAAAATGGGATATAAAATTTTGGGTATCTCAAAACTTTGATGTTATTCATCCATTGAAATGGGCTTATTACAGGCATTCACGCCATTAAACTTGGTCTTATGATCGAAATTTCTACTGTCCAAACAGACTTCAACAAAAATAAAACTATTGAAAAATAATGTTGATCATGAGATCAACTTATTCATGCCAAAAAAAAAAATAAAGAAAATAAAATATTTTGACTATTCAGTCTTCGGTTTCTGATCAACATCCTTCTCCTTGAGTTCCACCACGAAGGCCACCCATCGAGCCAATTCGACATCAGCCTCTTCCAAGCTTATGTCAGATGTGTCCTCATTGGATTTGATTCGTTTATTTGAACAAGAGGCGCCATCTTCTCGATGAGGCACAAGATCCTCAGCAGGAGCAGAAGATTCGCCATGAAGTCTCGAAGATCTGGGGCATAGTGGAAGAGGGGAGGCACGTTCCCTCCAAGAATCGTAGTTCGAAGTGGTTGTGGCCTTATTTTTCTTAGCTAACCCCTCACTAGAAGAGGACTTCTTTCCCTTCCACGACAAACCAGCCTTGACCAAAAGAGTGGAAGAGTGTCGTCGAAGCAGAAAGATAGGGCGACGATCGCCTCTCCTGGAGAAGTACAATTCTGAGTATTACAAAACTGGCGAAGCACCCTCTGAGGGAAATACCCCTCTATGAAGTGTGACCCCACAAGAATAAGACATGAATGCCCCATAGCAGGCAGCAATAAAGACACATTTTCAAGACCCCTGATCACGCAATCAAAGGACAACAACTCATCAAGAATCTTGTGATAATGGTTGACGTCACGAGGCAGGGTGGTATCATTGACACACGACGGTCCCAAAGCAGCAGATACAGCCGTTGTTGATCTAGGAAGACGGACAATGGCGATGTGTTAATAAGCCCAAATCTGCAGAAAACAGTACCCAAAATCACCCCAAAAGGTCACACAACAGGAGCCCTCGACCCCGGAATCATCCGAGGCAGTTTGACGTCGGCGACACTATTAGTGTCGGCCAGCTTGTGTGGGCAACACTAGCAGTGTCGCCAAACTCAGGTCCTCTCGGATAAAGCCGAGATTTTTTCAGTGAACATGTGTTGTAGAAATATGGGTTCCAGAGCCCAAAACCAGACCAAAAAAATTGAGTTCCAAAGGCAAAATAAAATGAAATTGTGGTAAAAAATATACCTACAAAATCAGGACACTGCCCTCAATAAATCAGTCATCTCGCATGACCCGGTCTTGAAGACCCCTGTAAATGCCCATCAACACGATCAAAATAATGGTGTAACCCGCTCGTTCCCAGAAGGCATGGACTAAAGGAATAAGGGAACTACGAACCGTCTTATGACCAATAGGAAGGACGGAACCCAACAAGACAAAAAGAAAAATATGGATCTATTCAGCGGCTCGAGATTGCTCTCGACTATGGACCAACAACTCCATATCAACCCACTGGCCATGTGAAGAACAAGCAGCTCTTAATAGTCACGCACCCATGATGGAATGGTCATCAGTGGAAGTAGAAGGTTGATATGCAATCTCGGCTAGATTCAGGCCAGAAATCATGGCAACTTCCTCCAAAGTTGGCGTTGTCTCACCTGTAGGAAGGAAGAAGGTGTTTGTTTGATGGTTGAACCTCTCAGTAAGAGCTTCAAAGTGTGGAAAGTTCACATGGAAAGAGGTCATGTTCAAGATGCCTATCATCGAAATTGAACCCAAAAGGGGCATAAGCTCGGGCCATTGTTGAGCAAAAAGAAACCAATCCCTGAACCAGGGTCCGATGACAGAAATGTCATTGACACATCAAGGGACTTCACCCCATCTAAGGCCCTGTGAAATATGGGAGGACAGACCTTCAGGGAAGTGCCTAACCCTAGGGAAAGAGGGGAGGCCTCTTCCTCTCCTCCATTGTCAACCCGCTTGAAAACCTTCCCCTTGCTCTTGGAGATCGCATTGTCCTTCCTAGGAGCCATTAAAGCCTAAGGATGAGTGCAAGAAACATCAGTAAAATCAGAGGGAAGATGATGAAGAAGGAAGGAGATGAAGATGGGAAGAAGAAAGAAGAGATTGGAGGATGAGAGAAGGTTGGAAAGGAGGATGATTTTTATTGAAAAATAAATAAATCCGACCCAAAACGTGTCATGTAGCTATCGACTTCGGCCAACAACGGGTTTAGCTAACCCTAAAACCCAGAATAATAATAAACATCAATTTTGAGGGCCGGAGGTCTGGGCCGACACGCCTGTAGTCACACTCAGACATGAGCGACACCACCCATGTTGCCCAAGCTACATAACCTGTGTCGCCCACATTTTTTTTTTTTGAAAAAAGGTTTCCTCTCTCGTCCCAGCATGTTCAAAATAAATAAATTAAAAAAAAAAGAAAAAAAAATTGTATGAGCGACATGAGTAGTGTTTCCCAGCCTATGAGAGCGACACTCCTTGTGTCGCCCAAATTTTATGCATTTTTCCCTCTTTTCCAATAATCCCAGCAAACTTTCACATAAGATATATATATATATATATATATATACATAAATATGGGCGACACGCCTAGTGTAACCCGGTCTGTGTGGGCGACACTACTGGTGTCGCCGAAATTTTTTATGCTTTCTTTATTTTCAGCAAAATACATAAAAATAAAAATAAAAAATTATATGGGAGACACCAGCTATGTAGCTCAGACCTGAGCGACACTACCAATGCCACACGAGCGACACGGCTAATGTTGCCCAAAATGTTTTTTCCAAAAAAACCCCCCACTCAATTTTGGGGCCTTTCAGGCATCCAACTTGGTTTTATCTAGTGTTTTTTCAAAAATTTATCAAACATCTTAATTTTAAAAAATCTTCGAACGCACCTTGGTGGCATGAGCTTAAACTGTCAACCAATTTTCTCAAAAATAAAAATTTAAAAAAATTCACAAAAAAAGAATAATTCCCTCGGTGACACGAGTCTAAACTACCAACCAATTTTTCAAAAAAATATAATAATCAAAAAGAATAATTTGCTCCTTGGTGGCATGAGCCTAAACTGCCAACCAAATTCGAATCCAGAAAATGTCAAACTCGTGCAACGTAAAATAGCTGAGATAGGAAAAACGTCAAACTCATGCGCCGTAAAAGAGCAGAGACAGGAAAAACATCAAACTCGTGCGACGTAAAGATCGGAGAAAGGAAAAATATCAAACTTAAAGAGCCGAGATAGGTACCGTCTAGCTTCGTATGACATAAAAGGTCGGGTGTATGCAGGGCACATCCACGCTATTCAATGAAAAAATGTCAAACTCGTGTGAAGTAAAAAAGCCAAGGCAGGTAACGTCTAGCCCCGTATGACGTAAAAGGTCGGGTGTATCCAATTCAACGTCAAACTCATGCGACGTAAAAGAGTCGAGGCAGGTAACATATATCCCCGTAGGACGTAAAAGGTCGGGTTTATTCCGTCTATCCCCATATGACGTAAAAGGGTCGGGTGTATTCCTTCTATCCCCGTATGACGTAAAAGGGTCAGGTTGATGTAAAAAAGTTGGGTGTATGGTCCATCACTGCATGACGTTAAACTGATTAGAGGTCTCTATGGTTGCAGGAGTTTAAATTGCTAACCAACCTTGTTTTCGAAATATCTTCCCCGTTTTAAAATTTTCACTATGTGTCTTGTGTTTTCAAAAACTTTAATTTCTTTGTTAAAATCGTAACCTGTCATTGCTTCGGGTTCTAATTCAAATCTCCCCCTACTTTCAAAATTTCTAAAACCTTTTTAAAAATGAAGGAACTTGGACACCCATATGTGATGATTACAGCGTTGCTGCCTCACCTCTCTCTTCAGATTTGGCCAGACAAGTCTCTTCCTATAGAAAGCCTTTTCCTATAGACAGCCTTAGGAAACCCTAAGGAAATCAAAGAATATGCCAGGGTTAAAAATTTTAAACTTCAAACTGAAGTTAAGTGGCATGGCCAGAAAATCCAACTCGAGTTTCAAGCTTGTGGAGCTCACCGACATCTCAAGCCGAAAGCCCTAGGAGGAAAAATGGCCTAAGTGGGTGAGCTCAGTGAGCACAATGACTTGGAGGGATTAGTTGGTGTGCCCTCTGACCTCATGAAGAAATCTTTGACGTTCACCTACCCCTCAAAGGACAGGGAACGCCAGAGTGTCTACTTCTTTACAACTCGCCTGTCCCTCGAAGGACAAGGAGTGCCAAAGAGGGGCAACTGTAGACACCCCATTTAAAATCTGAAAAATTTTATGGTTTCTTGGACCCTTATGACCACACTTAACCTAGTAAACTCAAATACATAGTTCACACAACCTATCTTGTGACCCAGAACCAGTTTGCCTGCCCAGAACCCTGCAGATACCCTGTTCTGACCCAGATTTCTGTAAACACCCTGTTTTACCAAACAAATCAATAGTAAAAAACTCAATTTTGACCCAAAGTTTTTCCGATATCTTCACAAGAAGCTGAGGAACACACACAAATTGTAAATTTTTAATTTGGACACATTTTGACTTGGGCGACACTAGCAGTGTCGCCTAGCCTAGACTAGGCGACACGCCCAGTGTCGCCTAGATATTTTTGTCCCAAATTGAAAATTTCAATTGTTCTCCCCTTTCTGTGATGTTTTTGCCTACATTTTTGGGCGACACTAGGCTTGTCTCTCAGATCTGTACCTCCAAAAACGCATTTGTTTTTATAGGTATTTGCTTGTTACGCGTGCATATCCTTCCCAATGGATATTGACCCCTATAAAGCCTCTTTTTGGGGCCTTTTGAAGGGGAATAGAGATCGAAATCTGAGAGAGATTAGAAACCCCAGGGATAGCTTCAAGAACCCTAGCCTCCTGAGACCTTAACCCTTAAGCCTGAGAAAACCTGGGCCTAAGATACAACACCCTAAATCAGAACTATACCTAAGGCACAACAACCCTAGATCTAACCATTTACACCAAAGACTTGCTGGTGGACATCCCAATCAAAGAGGCAAAAGAGGACCGGTTCTAATACGGGTAAGGCCTAGAAGGCCCGGGAATCTCAAGCCATTCGACTCGGTTCGGTATCATTTCTTTCCTTTTTATTTATTCTGCTTTATTGTGGTCATTTTATTTTGATCTGTTTATTTTCTTAAAAATAGTATTTTCTAATGTCTTGGATCATGCTTGCGCTGTCATAGATCTGAGAGTAGATCTGCTCGTTTCCGAGCAAATACGGCCTCAGATCTGAATTTGATTTGTCTCACTTTCTTTGCCACTTTATTTATTTCATTTTGATCAGTTTTAAGGTGTCAGATCAAAGAGATATTCATCGGAAAATCTGTCATATTTTTCATCGTAAACATCTTTCTCTCTCCTCTTTCTTCATTTCCACTCTTCTTTCTCTCTTCTTTCCCTTCTCTTATTCTCTCTCTTCCCCGCTCGAACTCAGGGCAGGCCCAAGCACCTCCTTTCTCTTCTATTTGCTACTCTTCTCCTTCCCTCACTGTTTTTCGTCTAAAGTCACAAACCCAGGTTTAGGGCAGTCCCAACTTCCTTGCCCTAATCCTCTCAATCTTCTTCTTCCTTCGCCCTCTTGTTTCTCACTCCCTCTTGTGCTCACGCTCATCACTCCTCTACACCTGCACTCTCTTTCACTTGTGTCTAACCTCGCAACCACCCTCAGCCTACACCTAAATCTACAATCCTCCACCAATGCCTAATCTTTCAAACACACTTACCTAGGCTTATCCACTCACACACTTGCCCACGCCTATCCACTCGCACACCTACCCTCACCTATCCACTCGCATACTTACCCAAGCCTATCCGCTTGCACACCTACCCACGCATATCCACTTGCACACCTACCTGAACCTATCCACTTTCACCTCCCTGCCCGCGCCTATCCACTTACACACTTAACCATGCCTATCCACTCACATCTCCCTGACTGCTCCCATTCACATGCACACCTACCCGTGCCCATTAACTCATCTCTGTCAGCACTATCACAATCACATCCCTGCCTGCACTATCACACCTACACCATTTCCCGCGCTATCGTCCAACACTTACCATCCGCACCATCACTCAACGCACCTCCTCACACCCTTACGCTCTCACGTCCATGCACTCTTGCCTGCACTTATCATTCACTCGCTCCCACACTCGCACACATCAATTTATGCCTGCCTCTAATACGTCTCAGCTCTTACCCGTGCCTTGCTCATCCTAGCTCCATCTGTGCCCTCATTTAAACTAATTCCCCACACATCCCTAGCCCATGTTAACCTCTATCCACCCTTAATCTCTCACCACCTCTAACTACCCCTTTAGTCCCTACACTTGCACCTACACTTCTTATTCTCTCTTCTCTAAACCATACTCTTTTAATCATCCATTTATTTCATTTCACTTTTATTTTATCATCTTCTTATATCATCTTCTTCATTGGCTACTTTCCTCATTTTCTAATTACTCGACTCAGGGTCATCCTGAGATAGTGTCTTAGGGTCCTAATTTTGGGTCTGCTATTCTAAACACCTTCTCGTACAGTGACCTTGGGTCATAAGACGCATTGATCCTCTTGCATCCAGTTACTTGGGTTGGGGTTGTCCTGGGCCAACTTTCTTAAAATAATGACCCTCTCGCTACTCTAACCACAGGGTCGTACGGTGCTATAGTCCTGAAGAGTTTCCTTCTCTCTTATGCTCTCTTTTCTTTCTCTCTGTTATCCAAACCCCTTTAACACATAAAGTAGAGTCGCTCACCCATTGAAAGGTACATTAAAGAAGAGCATGCTTTATATGAATTCCATCAGCAGTTTCTGAAGTAAGATCCTGAGATGAGGTGTTAAGTTTTCAAGAGGAGGCCATGTCCAAACCACACTGCTGGACAGTTGAAGGGCTTTCACGTACTAATCTAAGAGGGCATTAGCCCGAGCTTATACCAGAAACTCAAACCGTGATTAGGTAGATGCTTCAGTCCATATGTTCACCGCTTTTAAAATCCTCTCATAGTTGGACATACCTATCGGCAAGAGTGACGCTCGAGCTACACAAGCGACATGCACCGAGGTCACGAGGTTGTTCGAGAGGGGCTCTAACCTAATTTGACCCAAGCACTGATCAATTGATGAATCCACTAGTGATAAGCCATGCTATAGTTGGTTCGGTCCACTGTTCAACAAACATTTCATCTCTTTATTTCTTAAAAACTGCTATGGAGTTCAATTACTCCTGTCTCATCCCGATTGGGGATTTCATCATCCCCACATTCACAAATTCACCCATGGGAAGTAAGGTTCTTCAATCCACTACTTCCATATATTTCTTCAATCCACTACTTTCATATATTTCTTCAACAGTCTCACCCTAGCTCAAGCTAAGAGAAGCTTGGAAAAGGATCCCCTTGTTCCGCCTCTACTGGCTTCAAAGGCATGTCCATTGGTGTCAACTGTATGAGCAGTTTCAAAACTGCCGCCCTTCATGCTCACACTGCTATTGGTGAACTTTCCACCAGTCCTAAGCTTAAGAGAGGTTCTACCACCACTCCCTCTCTTCATATGATCGGTTCCCCTAAAGCCACCATCTATGTGGGTTACCCCACCTTCACTCTACATAGGCACTACTCACATGGGTATGTCACCTCACACACATCATGTCAGCAATTCCATTGCTAGACCATTTAATTCGAGTGGTCCCAAAACCATTCAAAAAAAACTTACACATGTCATGGGGAATGGTTCAACCATTGATGTGACAATTGGGGCATGAAAAAGCTCAACCCCATCACCTCACATACTTTAGGTCTTTTGGGACCGTACCCACTAAGAGTGGTTCTAAAGCCAATCATGCATTGCATGATGAACACCCAGCTTGAGGCAGTCCGAATACTGCATCCAAATGAGCACATGACTCACGACTCATCCGTAGGTCACACATAAAGTTACACATGGCGCAAACGGTCCTAACGCTGCTAAAATTGTAAAGGCTGGCATTCCAAGTGCCAAACCTTTCACTTCACTAAGGGTTGGTCCCCAAACCACCCCAAATGCTTATGTGGAATTTTCACACACGTGCAGATCTAATGCTACTACTGGGTATAAGGGAAAGGGCCAGTTGCACATGCCCTTATCTACCCCAAAACCCATGATGACATGGTACTCGAAAAAATTCCATTCGAGTAAACTCTTATCCACTCCTTCTTCTTCATACACACAAGCTAGCCCTCAAGGCAAAATGACACCCCCAAAGCTGACAGAACAGCCCCTTCCTTCTTCAAACAAGCTAAGCTTTCAAGATCGACTCCAAACTCCCTTCTCCTGGGGCCCCATACACTACTCGAATTGATTTTCGCTCTTGTCCCTTTGAGGCGAGCCAATCAATTGAGACTTCGTGTCCAATTCCAATTTTGGAAGAAAATCTATTGGAATATGCGAATCAAGCAGAAGAAAGAAATGAAGGTGCCGCTCTAGAAAAAGGAAGCAAAGTTTTTAGCTTTAGAAGACTTACTAAGGCAGAACTCGTTCTTCCTACTATGAAATGTAGTGGAACCTGAAACGAGCATCATTGTTCAATGCTTCATTTGAATCGCGGCCCCAAGGCCATCACGAGCAACCAAGGGAGATATGGCCCCAAGGTTGTCATGAGCTCATTAAGGTCGAGTCATGGGTCCAAGTCCATCACATGCCATGTTTTCCAAAACTACGGCCCCAAGGCCATCAAGAGCCAAGGGTCACTCGAGCACTTAGGCAATTCCAAAACCAGCCTGAGCAGCCTGAGACCTTACTATCTAGATTGCCGAATCAGGGCATAACAAGGACCAAGATCACCTCTATATCTACATCACTCAATCTTGTTGATCAAGTAGATGTGATGATGGTTAGCCAAGATGGCAATAGTTCTGAAGATCCAATGGCACGTTTTGGTGAAATCCTGAACAATATAATGGACTTAAGGGGTTAGAGAACGCCCAGCCGATTGGGGTATCATCGCACCAGGAAGCTAAATCTCCCCTCGATCTCCAGTTCGAAGAAGAAGAGAAGAGACCTTCATCTACCTACATGCCTCCAGCTTCAAAGCTTCTAATTCCCCCAACCTTTTCTGATGCCGAACCAATATGGTCTCTCAAGTTATTCCCCCGATGGTTACACAGGAGGACATTCATAACATGATCAAAAGAAGCATCCAAGGCTTACAAATTTTGAAACACCAAGAAAAAACTCATTATAAGAAGCCTTATCCACCTTTCATTGATCAAATTCCTTTTCCCCTGGGTTACCAAAAAAGGAAGATTGCATGTTTTTTATGGCACCGGCTCACCTCAGCAACATGTGGCACGCTTCATGTTAGCATGTAAAGAGTTTGTTTCCGATCCCAGACTGCTCTTGTGACAGTTTGTGGAAACTCTAGCCATGCTCGCTTCAAGTGATATGCTAGATTACCTCTGAGCTATGTTTACTCCTAAGAAGAAATGGAAAATTTGTTCTATAAAGGCTTTTATGAACTAGAATGAGAAGTTCGAGCTATAGAACTTCTCACTATGACTCAAGGAGCTAATGAACAAGTAAATGAGTACATTCAGAGATGGAGGGATCTCACAGTATAACAAAGTAATCCTATGCCTGAGATTGATGCAGTGCAATCATGTATCAAGAACATGAAGAAGGAAATCTCCCTTTATTTTGAAGCTTATAATCCCACCACTTTCTTAGATATGATTTCAAAGGTGCTGCAGATTGAGAGTCTACTAAAACACCATGGTGGAACCCAAACTCGGACCTTAGGGGGAGGTCAAAATTGAAACTTCAACAATAGCAGGCCTAACCCTCATGCTGGCCAACAAAGAAATACAATCAGCACAATAGTTACGGCAACACCCATTCTCCCAAAACTCCCAACTAATATCACCCCTCTCAAGACATTAGACACCTCTTGAGAAATAGTACCATTCAGGGGTCAAGGGGAACCCCAACAGCGGCAGTTCCAACCTCAGAGTTATAACAAGATGCCTCCACCACAAAACCTGTATCAATCTGACCAATTTGAGAAAAGGCTAAATAAGCAGTATGGTTTTAACAAAGCCTGGGTACCGACCCTCCAAAAAATGCTGATGGAATAAGGTACGGTGGTCCTTCTTAAACCAAGAAGACCAGATCAGGTGGGACTCACCAATCATGGGAACTATTGTGCTTACCATCGGATGTTAAGCCATCTTGTGCAGGACTGTTTCTAGCTTAAAGATTACATCGAAGCCTTGATTAAGAAAGGACAAATTAATCCAGAAAGTCCCAGAATTTTGAGACTGCAGAGGCTTCGCATGTAATCACTGTCAAAGAAGAGCAAGTACAGACTTGCAACCTGAAGAAGTATCATTTGATCTTCTTCCGGATCTCTTCACAATGTTAGCATTACAAGGGTTGATTACTCCGCTTTCGACAAGGCAACCCAAGAATCTGGTTCGTGGTGCTCAAAATCTTTAGTGCCCGTGAGATATCTCAGTGTGCAAGTTTTAAGACATTTATACAAGATTCCATAGCAGAAGGGTGAATTATTGTAAACATACCATTATGGACTCGCAAAACTCCTAAACCAGTTATCCCTGAAAACGCTACCAAAGCACCTTCTACCTCTCACAGTGAGAAAGAATAAGAGAAAACCAATGCCATTAAAGCACCTTCTACTTCTCACAGTAAAATGGAAGAAGAGAGAGTCCGATCAAATGAAGCCTTAGAAAGCAAATGAAACCATGGAAGCATCGCACATGGTCATGGTTCAAGGGGAATAGCCTTGCAGCATACCCATGAGTGAGCTATCCCCTAACATATTCCCTGTTATCTTCGACATGCTGGTACAACAAGGTATGATTGCACCATGCTTGCCTAAGAAGTCAAAACATCTTAAAGAAGAAGGTCATAACATTTTGGTGCCAGTACCACCAAATGAAGGGACATAATTTGTTTCATTGTTGGGGACTTCGAGCTATCTTGGATAAGCTTATAAGAAATGGTGAGGCAATCGTAGATAACACACCACCTGCACATCAAAAATTTGCACAAGATTTCGAAGCCGTGTTGAACAAAATAATTGAGCAGGTTCAGATCCTTAGTCACGAAACCCCGAAAGCCCCTGTTCCCCAAGCTCTTATCGAAGTACACGACTCATGGAAAGAACATCATGGCCGTGGCAAGATGAAAAGCCTTAGGAGGGAGGCTATTCAGCAAGCTAATGTGGTACCCATGCCACGAACCCAAAAGGTTGTACCTATCAAGAAAAAGAAGAAGAACAAACAGCCTTCAAAAGTTCAATGCCGCAAGGCAAAACTTCCCCAATTGCCAATTGAAGCGACATGTATTCGCCCTATTCCCCCTCTTCCCACTTTGTATGACTTTGTCCCAAGGCAAGTTCTTTTTGCTGAGGGTGGTCAATACATAACCCTGAAAGCACTTCCATCTCCGTCCAATATGGGTGAGGACATTAAAAGCACCCCAGAATAGTCTAATAAAGGTGAAAACTCTAAAGGAACCCATCAACAGTCCACGCAGGGTAAAGACCTTAAAGATCCCCTGGAATCCTCCAACAAGGGTTACGACATTAAAAGGTCCTCGATTATGTCTAATGAGAATGAAGACATTAAAATCCTCTTTAAGTCTAATTCAGGTAATGGCCCTAAAAGCTACCTAGTTCGGTCCAATTTAAGTGATGAAAAGCTCTGTCCTTTCTTCAAACCCTTCTTTCCTCTCACAACCTATCACTAACCATGGAGCGCCCAGATTTTGAGGCTCCTAATGAAGATCTCAAACTCTGCATTACCAGGAAACGGCATAGCAAGCAGATAAGGAAGATGGTCACTCAAAAGGTCGGATTCTTAAATATTGGAGATGATGTGGCCTTCACTGCTAAAAGGGACAAGCCTTGTCCTACTCCACAAAAGGTATTCACAAAAGGTATTCAATCGGCTTTTGAAGCCAAATATTGAAAAGAAACCTCAATGGCCTGCAGAGCCTGACTTGGGGGAGTTATGAAAGAACTTGAAAGGAGGAAATGCTAGTGTTTCATGAGGGAAGCACAACAGCTCCAGTTGATCGAATGAGGCTGAGGTTAGGAAAAAGACTCATCCCAATTCAAATACCGGCTCAACCTAAGCTCCTAAAGTATCCTGGGCCACCATTGGTTCCCTACCCAAATCCACCCCTCTCCATTCAAGAACCACCTCCTCTCTTGAAAAATCAGGACCACCACACGTCCCTTATTCAAAGCCTTCATCATCTTCCATTAAAAATCTCGAAACGTCACAACCTTCATCTTGCCATGTCGTACCAACAACCACTTTGGTTGCACAACCCAGTCAGCCTTCTCTTCCTTCTCCCACACCTACGACTGACCCTTCCCCTCTGACACCAGTGGTGAACAAAGGAGTCGTCTTTCTTGAAGCTGACAGAGTCAGGTACAATGTGATTGTGCACTTGAGGAGACTCTCAACTCTCTTGAGTGTCTATGACGCTCTCATGCTATCACCAGACTTTTGTATGGCTCTTATGCAAGATCTCTCCTGACCTGAAGTGTATGAGATAGAAATTGAACGAGTTGAGGTAGACCCTATAATCCTTAATAGTTGCATGGTTATCATATTTTCTTATGATGACCTTCAGTTGGGTGAGAGGTTTCATAACCGGCCTCTCTTCATAACTGGTGAATTGCATGCTTGTCAAATTAGTCGGATTATGCTGGATGGGGGATCAGCAATGAATCTCAAGGCTAAGAGGATTCTCACACGAATCAGGATAGGTGTTGAGCAGCTTGAGCGTACAAACCTGATAGTTCAAGGATTTAATCAGTCAGGGGAGAAACCGGCTGGTGTTATCCACCTCAAGCTCAAAATTGGGGATTTGAATGCTTTCACTCTGTTTCATATCATTGATATAGATACTTCCTATAACATCCTTCTGGGTCGTCCCTGGCTACATTACCATGAGGTGGTTCCATCCACGATCCATCAATGCTTCAAATATAGTCGGGACAGAAGGAAACACATGGTTTATGCTGATAAGAGACCGTTCCCCATCGCTGAGTCGCATTATGTTAATGAGAAATACTATTTCATAGACCCAATATGCTCCCAAGAGTTTATGTTACCTATGACAGCTCTTACAAATCCAAATTTGAAGGAGACAGCCCAAACCGCTCATGAAGATGTGGAAGACATAACAGGGTCACTTAATCACATGTTTCAAGAAGAAAAAGGATATGGAAAAGTGATTCCCTTAGCCCCATCGATGGGAATCTTCCTACTTCCCCATTGGGAATAACATCCTCAGGCTGTAAAGAAGAAGCTTCATCCTCTATCTCACATTCACGGGAATCCATCCCGGTGCGAACACGTTAAGAAGGAAACAGCTGATTCAAGCCCACTAGCACCTACAGTCACTTATGCTCAGGGTGACATCAAGGTGTTACATATTCTCATTTCGTTCTTAGAAGTTGAGGCTGCACAACTGGCCGAGATAGACCAAAAAGATGGTCCAAAGCTCTTGCACATTCCATCCTCTCTAAGAGGGAAGAATGATGCTTACCTTACCTACCAAGCTAGTCATGCACCAAACTAGCATAAGTTATTGCAAATACCGAAAGTCTTGCACATTGAAAAAGACAAGGCTTACCACACTTCTCCACCCTCTTATCAGCAAGATTCTCTCAAATTCTTGCAATCTTCGAGGTTTTGCATATCTTAGTCCCCGAAAGGTAGAACGATAATGCTTATATCACTTCTTCACGTTCTTATCAGTAAGATTCTCTCGAAGTCTTGCAAATTCCTGCGGTTTTGCATATCCCAGTCCCCGAGAGGGAGGAAGATAATGCTTACCTCACAAACCAAGCCAACTACAAATAGAATTACCAAAAACATTTGTGCTTTCCAAAAACCTTGTCATGGAAACTCGAGTTACTCATCAAAAAGTGATGAGAAGTCTCTCTTCTTTCCCTTCTCATGACTTCATCGACACTCCTGAATAGCAATATGAGATTCAAAGACAAGCTACTATTATTGAATTGAAAGTGCAAGTGAAAGATTTGCTCAATCAAGTTGAGACCATAAGAAAAGGGAAAACTAAGACGAAGGAAGTGATGCCTCCAAAACCAGTTTCCGCTCCTCTACCTAGTTTTACTCCAAAACCCGGGGCACGGGTGTCCAAGAGAGTCCCCAGAGCCACCAAGCCATGGATTCTTTCATAATTCCTAAATGTGATTTATATAGTCCTAAAGCTCATCAGATTATGAAGAAAATAGACTACGAACTATCGAAGAATCAATGGTTGAATGATGGTAAGGGAATGCTAACACCCTTTGCAATTATCGAGAACACAGCCTCTCAACATACCCAAAAGCAGGATATTCGTACTCGGGACATGCTAGTCTACCTCCATGGCCATTCTTCACCGACCAAAGCTCTCATGTGACGATATCCCAGGAATCTTCACTGTCTCCCCTTGAACCCATACTTGAAGAAACGGAAGTTGTTCAGACTTCTCAATAACCCAAGGGTTCAAGAGTGGGAGAGATGAAAAATAAATCCTTGCCCACGAAGTCGAAGTATTTGAGCTGGATGAAGAAATTCTTGATTCCATGTCCCTTGACGAAGGAGAAATAGAAGAAGCCCCTGAAGTATTAGAAGATGGTGGTCAAGCCACGGCTGACTATTTAGAAGAGGTGAACTTGGGTGATGAAGCAGACCCAAGACCCACTTTATCTCAGCCATTATGCCTCCTGAAGAAAAGAAGGAATATACATAGTTCTTGCGATCCAATCGATATATCTTAGCCTGGCATTATCAAGAGATGCCTGGCCTTGACCCTCAAGTCGCAGTTCACAGGTTAGGGATTGACCCATCCTTTAAGCCTGTCAAGCAAAAATCAAGGAGATTCCGAGCTGACTTGGAAATCCACATTGAAGCAGAAGTTAACAAGCTCAAGACAATAAATTTCATAAGAGAAGTCAAATACCCAAAGTGGTTGGCTAATATTGTGCCAATTAAGAAGAAGAATGGACAAATCAGGGTATGTATTGACTTCTGTGACTTAAATGCGGCTTGTCTTACGGATGACTTTCCACTCTCCTTCACTGCATTGCTTATTGACTCAACAACCAATTGCCAGACCTTCTCCTTTATGGATGGTTATTCGAGGTATATCCAGATTAGGATAGCACTAGAAGATGAAGAGTTCACTACCTTCCTGACTCCCAAAGGGGTTTTCTATTATACGATGATGCGTTTTAGTCTTAAAAATGTCGGAGCCACCTATCAAAGGGCTATGACCACTATCTTTGAAGATATGTTACATGAAGAAGTGGAATGCAAGGTAGATGATCTCGTAGTAATGTCCACTAAAAAATGTAGTCACCTATGGAATCTTGAAAAAGTCTTTGAATGACTTCATCATCATCAACTCAAGATGAACACCTTAAAGTGTACCTTTGGTGTGCGGTCAGGGAAGTTCTTGGAATTTATTGTTGGTATCGCGGTTTGGAGATCGAACCTATCAAAATTAAAGCTATTCAAGAAATTCCATATCCGATAAATCTGCGAGAGCTCAGATCCCTCTAAGGCAAGATTGCCTACATCCAAAGATTCATCTCAAACCTTTCAGGAGGGTTTCAGACCTTCTCTCGCCCATTGAAGAAAGTCGTGCCCTTCGAGTGGGACGAAGCACATCAAATAGCTTTTGAAGACATCAAGAACTATCTTCTGAAACAGCTTGTTCTCTTTGCAGCAATTTCAGAGAAACCCCTCATCTTATATGTGACTGCCCTGGATGAGTCACTCGGTGCCTTACTGGCCCAAAATAATGATGAAGGAAAGGAGATGGCTCTGTACTATCTGAGTCAAAGGATGCAAGGGGCTGAGGAAAACTATTCTCTTATAGAGAAAATTTGTTTGGCCTTGATATTTGCGATATAGAAGCTCATCACTATTTGCTCGCACATCCAGTTCAGCACATCTCTCGAGCTGACCCCATTAAATTTCCCCTGTCATGCCGTTGTCTGTTAGGACGACTCGCGAAATGGTCATTACTTCTCATGGAATTTGGCATTACATATGTACCTGAAAAAGCTGTCAAGTGTCAAGCCCTCGCAAATTTCTTAGCTACACATCCTCTCCCAGCTGATTCTCCCGTATCTGATGACTTATTGGATCAAGAAGTGTTTCATGCTGAAGCTTCATATGATTGGAAGATGCATTTTGATAGTTCATTTCAATCTGAAAGATGTGGTGCTGGAGTGGTATTCTCCACCCCTCAGGATGGCGTTGTCCCGTTATCATTCTCTCTCCTAGAGAGAGTTGCATAATGAAGCAGAATATCAAGCACTCATCATAGGCTTAGAGATTGCTTCCCACATGAACTTGAAATGCTTAACTATTTATGGAGATTCATAATTGGTTATCAGATAGCTCAAAGGGGTATATGATGTTAAGGAATGATAACCTCGAGTCTTACTTCAAACACCGCCAAGTCCTTAATGACAAAATTTGAAGAGATTGCTCTTGAGCATGTACCGTGAAGGCTTAATGCACAAGCTGATGTGCTCTCCAAACTAAGGGCAACCATTCAGATTCCGTTAAAAGTGCCAACAACGATATGGGTGGCTAAATGGAGATGCATTGATTTTGTCAAAAGACAGGATAATGATGAGATGCAATGGTGTGAGTGCTCTCTCCACCCATTCGAGACATTAATTGCAGCTGGAAAGATCATGCAAGCTTTGAGCAGCTCTCAAGAATCTCCCATGATTGGAGAGGAAGAGAAAGAGGAAGAAGAGGAGATCGAATTTCAAGAACTTTTATGTGCAGAAGTAGAGTCAATAACAGACTAGCATTCCCCTATAAAGGACAACTTGCACCATAATCGGCTTCTTGACAACCCTACTGAAAGTAACAAGATAAGGAGATCAGCCACTCAATACATTTGTCGTGATGACACCTTGTTCCAAATCTCTTACAATGGTATGTTGCTTAGATGCATTGATCAGAAAATATAACCCTGTGCTCAAAGAAGTTCATGTCAGAGTTTGTCGAATGCATCAATTTGACCCTAAGTTATGCGACAAAGTTGTCAGGATAGGCTACTACTGGCCTACTATGAGCACTGATTCCCTTAAGTTCGCAAGGAATTGCCCGATATGTCAAATCCGTGCAAGTTTCATTTATCAAGCTCCTAAACCCCTTCACCCATCAGTGGCTTCCTGGCCATTTTCTCAATGGGGCATGGACATTATAGGCCCTATTGACCCGCCGTCTTCTTTGGGACATGTCTTTATACTTGTTGTCATAGACTACTTCTATAGGTGGGCTGAAGCCATCGCTCTTAAGAAAGTCCCAAGACTTACAGTGACCAACTTTGTGCACCAACATATTATATATAGATGTGGTGTACATGACCGGATCACTTCAAACAATGGTCCACAGTTTTGAAGTCATCACATTGATCGTCTGGACAACCAGTTCAGGTTCCAGTGGAAATATTCGACCATGTACCATCCAAGGGCTAATGGTTTGATCGAAGCTTTCAACAAGACCCTTTGTGATGCTTTGAGAAAGTCCATTTCTGACACAAACAAAGATTGGCATGAAAGGCTTTCTGAAATCCTATGGGCCAATCGTATCACAGCTCGAGGTCCACCTCACTCGACACCTTACTCTCTAGTATATGGGGGTGAGTTCGTGTTGCCTTTAAAGATTCAGTTACCTTCTCTCATAATAGCCCTTCATTACGGGATGACAAATGAAGAACGAGCCGCTTTTCGTTGTCAAGATCACTATGCATGATGAAACAATGTTGCAAGTGCAGCAAAGTCTTGAAATTCACAGAAATCGTATACAGCCGGCTTTTGATAAATCAATCAAGATACAATCATTTGTGACAGGAGAATTGGTCCTGACAGTAATAATACCAATCATCACTCATGGTCAAACCAAGGGGAAGTTCGAACCAAAATGGAAGGGCCCATTCGTGGTGAAAAAGGCTTTTCCTATTGGAGCTTATTTTCTAGTCATTGCCGAAGGTGAAGAATCTATGCCCCCAATCAATGGGAGATACTTTAAAAAGTATTACTCATAGAAACAGTCCAAGTCGCAAGACCTTAAACTGCATGGCAACGGTCCAAGTTATACGACCTTAAACTATAGAACACACCCTAGTGGCATGACGTTAAATTGAATCACGTACAATCTCGAAGAAGCGATCCTAAAACTGCCTTCACTAGGTCTTGGTGGATGACCTTAAAACACACCAACCTTATGGTCTCAAAGGTACAACCCTAAACTTGCCTCCACTTGGTCTTGGTGGATGACCTTAAAACACACCAACCTTACGATCTCGAAGGCACGACCTTAAACTTGCCTTCACTAGGTCTTGGTGGATGCTCTTAAAACACCCCAACCTTACGGTCTCGAAGGCGTGACCCTAAAACTACCTTCTCTAGGTCTTAGTGGATGACCTTAAACTATACCAACTTTATGGTCTTGAAGGCACGACCCTAAACTTTCCTCCACTAGGTCATGGGGATGACCTTAAAATACACCAAATCGACAGTCACGGCGGCATGACTTTCAACACGTCTCCCCATGGTCATGGCGATATGACCTTAAAACTACCTTCTCAAAAAGATGGACATGACGAAAATCCGCAAGGGTGTCATGGCTAAAATAGTCAAAGAAAAGAAAAAGAAAAAAATGGCAGGTGTAATAGTTACATTAGCTATTGTGAGTAAAATATGTCAAAAAAAAAAAAAAAAATGGGCATGATGAAAACCAGCAAGGGCGTCGTGAGTAAAACTATGAAAATGACAGACATGGTATAAAAGCCATGGGCAAAAGAGCCACAAATAAATAAATAAATATGGGGTTCTTGTGAAAACCAAAAATGGCACAAAACCCCAAGGACTGGGATGAAAATTCGAGAGGGCATTCAAGTCACACATGCTCGAGATCAAGCCAAGCAAACCTCCAGGCTCATATCGTACCCCCTTTTTTCAAAGGAAGCAAGGGTTGGTCACAAGAAAGAGAAGAAAAGCAAACCATAAAGCAAGAACAAGCATACAAGAAAAAGAGGAGAAGATTCATTCCATATACAATAAGAATTACAAAATTGTGGTTACAATCATCAAAACCCACAAAAAGAATAGAAAATAATTTGAATAGTAAAAAATGTTAAATAATTCATAGACCCCAAGAAATTTTCAAGGGCCACTTGGATTTTGAGCTTCAATGCCTCGGACGACTCCAGTGCCTTCTTTATTTGCTTTTTTAAGAGGGAGATTGCCTGAGTGACTTGGTTGAACATGGTGTTCATCATAGCCACCTTAAACTCCAAAGTCTCCACTTCCTAAGACTGGCTCTGAACCTCTGATCTCTTATGCTCTTGTTGAGTTTTCAGCTTGTGGATCTTGGTATCCAATCTGGCCTTCTCTTCTTCCAAAGCCTCAATCTCTGCAGCATACATTGCATCCTCCTTCTTGAGATGAGTTTGATCAGAAAGAAGGATGCTCTTCTTCTCTTCATAGCCCCTCTCGAGACCCTGATGTTGGGCTAAAGCTTCTTTGATAGCATTTAGGCGAGGCCCACACAATGTTTGCACCTCTGATTCTCATTGGGAGATCTCAACTCCCCAAAGCTCGAGCTTCGACAGGAGCCCCTCAAATTGGTCAAACAGTCCCTTATCATAGCTAACAGCCCTAAATGTTGTAGCACAATCCCTAACCACAGCAACTTTGGCTGCAAGATCAAGGAGAGGGCACTCCTTTACCATTTGAAGACTTTAATGCAACAAAGATGCAATTATTGAAGTCTTCACATCTGATGCGGTGCTCGATGTTGAAGAAGGCACAGAACTGACCACAACAAGGGGAGTAATTTCAACCAGGACAGTTGGTTCTGGAGAAGCAAGAACTGAAGGCTCGCTAGAAGGGATATGAGGATCAGGTGCAGCCTTTACATGAGCAATCACAGAAATTAATGCTTTTAAAGATGGAACTGCCACAAGTTCCAGAGTCGCCTCTGAAGGGAAAAATGTTTGAGTTTCTGTCTTTGAAATGGCAGGACCAGGAACCTCTGGAGTTGTTACAACTGTAGCCTCATCTATCATCTCAATTCCAACTACAAGGATGTCTCCTTCTTCAGTAATGGCGCAAAAGAGGTCTCCCTGGCTCAATGGTGAAAGAGTCGGAGGCTGCACTACCTTAGGGTCAACAGGCCTCTCAGCAGGAGTTGCCTCAGCCTCTACAACAGGGGGAGAAGTGCTCTCCACCTGGCGACTCAATCTAAAAGAAGTTTGACTAGACAGAGCTGGTCGAGTTGCAGCAACTACAATCATAGTCTCTTGAAGAGGAGTCGTCGCTGCCTCTGAAATTCGAATTGGGCAAGGGGAAGCCCTCATACGCTTCTCAAGTTTGGGAGGCAGTGCAAATCCTCCACCTGAAGAAGATGGAACCACTGGAGGACCAATTGGACTCAGCATTGTCCTTTTCCTTGTACTCTTCTTAGGTTTTTCAGGAGTCTCAGCGATAATGGGTTTCTAAACCTCTGCGGCCTTCTTCGTTGATCCCTTCTCTGGGATCACTTCAGCCTCTAGTTCTAAGGTGCCGTTGGTGGTCTTCTTACCACGTTTTGGTCTGACAGAGGGCGCAGAATGAGGCTCACTCCCTATCAACACATTAAGGTCTTGAACTGGATGACCTTCATGACCTAAAACTACTTGACCTTTGGTCCATGGGAAGATAGAGCAAAGGTCATCAAAAAGTGATATGGTTTCACCCTTAACGGACAGGTATTGGATACCAGTAAGATCTACTTCTATGGATAGCGGTACACCAAGGTTCTTCCAATCTTGAGGGTAGTCCAATTCATAAACTTTAGTGAGAGTTGGAGGCACGAAATGCTTCGCATGCTAGTCTCACGCTTGGTGTTATTTATGGCCTTCCATGAAAGGTTTACCTACCAATACGAGCGATTGGTGACATTCCACAATCTTCAGTAGCCTTCAGTGGCGTGCCCCACGAGGCCATAATGAGGAACAAAAAATTTGCTTAGGCCTGTGAGACTAAGGCATGTCTCCCAAGCAATCCTCATATTATCATCTATCTAGGACTCTTTGCTGCCACCTGGAATGTCGTGATCTTGTTGCAACCCCTTCTTTCCATACTTCTTCTCAAAGAGTACTGTGAAAGAGCACCCTTCGTCTAGGCCGTGTTGGCGAACAAACCTATGAGGGAAATACCCCTCAAGCTTCATATCCCCAACCCCCTCGAATGGAAATATGCATCCCTAACACTTAGGAGATACATTATCTCTTTAGTCTCATTGGTGTACCCATCAAAAATCTCACCAAAAGCATTAGTATATACAAGGTCGGTGAGACCACCTACTGGGAAAGGGCTACCTTGAGAAAAGAACGAAGCATTAGCCAGGAACTTACATGCTTCACCTAGCCCCTTGAAAATGGATTTCATGCCTGCAATTTTTAACATCTGAGGGCAGGCAAATCCTGAAAGATCATTATGGATCTCATACGCCCCTGGGAAACATGCAGAGCCAACCAAATATGTAGTGAACAGGGAAGCTTGTTGTGAAGCGACCGGGAAGCACTTCCCCTCCAAAGACTCGCTCCTGTTGTCTTTAGTTGCAGACTTACCACGTGTAATTGCCCCCAAGCCGTGGTATATAATGCAGAGCATTGGCTGAGCTAGGACATACTCACGCCCTGAGCAAGCTGGCGAGCAACATAGAAGCAGCTAAGGCAAATGACATTCTCACTTGACCCTGAGCGTACAAACTTGCACAAGATAATAGTCAAGTAAGCAGCTAAATACACAATGTCCTTCTTGGACCTCCTAGGGGGGCATACAAGCTCTTTGGTATCCTCTTCTTCCCTCATCCCCTTAGTCCCTAAATACAATATTTAAGTTTATTACCTATTTAGTCCCCAAATACAAAGGACATATAATTATGAGGGTGTGACTCGTATAAGGTTTTAATCTTATTTGTAGAAAACGTTGTGATACTCTACACTGTCTATTTTATTTGGTAGATATTTGACATATCGTTTAAGACAGTATCAATACATGATGAACTTTTTAAGATAGTTGTCCAATTTATACCTCCCAAATAAAATGGATGGTGTAGGTTACTGCAACGTTATATCTACAAATAAAGTTGCAATCTTATATAAACTTTTTCCACAAGTTATAACAAAATTGGGACATGTATTGGGTGACAGGCTCTTATTGTGCCCCCAAGGATGCATTCAACGAAGGAGCCTCCCTATCAAACAAAATAACAAGTAATTTCACCTAATTAGATTTTTTTTTTTTTAT
This sequence comes from Amborella trichopoda, assembly GCF_054954075.1. Lineage (NCBI taxonomy): Eukaryota > Viridiplantae > Streptophyta > Magnoliopsida > Amborellales > Amborellaceae > Amborella > Amborella trichopoda. The sequence goes on along the minus strand of NC_142344.1, from coordinate 35,109,716 downwards.
GATAATCAATTTCCCATAATTTAAGCCCGTGGGTTGGTTATTCGAGAGCAAATTTTTTAAGACCCTGTGATTTCCGATCTAGATTACCAATCTAGATAGATATCAATTGAGACTAAATACCTTTTCCCCCTTAAAACCCCATATATATATATATATATATATATATATATGGAAAACACTACACAAGCGAAAATGAACAGTGATTTTGTTTATGCTCATCACCGTCTAAAGTTCATCGCACGGTCACAGTTGTCCGGTAGTATTTTAATTTTCATTTTTTTACTATAAATTGGGATGATCTGAAATTTGGAGCATCTTCATCAAAAATAATATAATCTAATAAAATATAAAAAAAATAATTCGAAAATATAAATTGATCAAAATACCCATGAATAGTTATGGGGTATTTTAATCAATTTATATTTTGCAAACTATTTTTTCATATTTTTATTAGGTGGACCTCACTAAGATGTACATATGCTCCAAATTTCAGATCATTGTAATATATTAAAACAAATATTAAAATTGAAACACTATCGGACAATCGTGACCGTGTGATGAACTTTGGACAATGATGAGCATAGGCGAAATCACTGTTCATTTTCATCTATTTCATCCTATAGGCTTTAGGAAGAATTTTTCTATATATATATATATAGAGAGAGAGGGAGAGAGAGAGAGAGGGAGAGATAAATGATCCTATAGGACCTTCCGCTGCCAATTGTATAGGACCCCAGTTAATAGCTCTTGGATTTGTAAATCTCAAGATGAAGTTGGAGGCTGACCGTCAAACTGTCTTTGCACCAAGTTACCGGTGACCATCCTCTACCTCTCTCTCTCTCTCTTTAAAGTACTCATTTAAAAAAAAAAACTTGCACTTCCGCTCCCCTCTGTGAAACTCTTTGTAGCAACTTGCTCTCTCCCGCTATCCTCTGTGAAAGAGAAGAGAAGTGCTCCAAACCTGTTACCCCAAACCCTAGCAGGATTACTCTCTCTCTCTAAATTACTCTCTTACTCAAGGCAAATAAAGGCAGCCCGTTCTCTTCTCTAAGGAACTCTCTGCCCCAAGCCCTAGCAGAACATAACCCACTTCAACAAGTGTGCAAGGCCCAGCTACGAGACTCGTTAGAAAAGTTGCAAAATCTCTTTTTCATTTCATCTTCACAGAGGTAAGGGAAAGTTTTCCCTATGAACCAAAGGGCCCCCATTGTTCTTTTCACTAAACGATCATGGGTTTTCTCTTTCTTTCCTAAACTTATCTGAGAGAGGTTTTAAGCTATAATGGAGCTCTGTTCAGGCGGACTATGCACTTATAGTCTCAATTATCTAAAAACAAAGACAAATTATGATTACTCATCTTCTCTGAGAGGCTTGAGCTTCATTATAGGAGGAGAACTTCACAATGGCAAGGTTTTATCTTTGAAATTTTGTGCTTCCTTTGATATACTTACTGGTTTTTCTTATTATTTCTAAGGAAATAGAAGAACCCATCATGTTAGCTTTGGAATTAATTTAAGTAGCTATAATGAAGCTAAGATTAAGTGTAGGATTTGGAAAGGGTTGAATTCTGATGGGGTTATTGAAGTTTTGAGGTTATACTCTGACCCATTCGAGGCACTTGCGTTCTTTAAATCAATAGCCCAACAACCCAAGATCATTCATACCACTGAAACCTACAATTATATGCTTGATATTCTCATAATCAATGGGAAAGTTATAGAAATGTCAATGGTATTTGATTTGATGCAACAACATATAATCAAAAGAAACCAAGAAACCTACTTGACAATTTTCAAAGGTTTGGACATTTTTGGAGGATTTAAGCGAGCCCCAGTTGCCCTTGAGAGGATGAGTCATGCTGATTTTATCCTAAATGTATTCTTTTACAAATGGTTGATCCACCTTTTGCTTCAATCTGGATTTCTGAGAGAAGCCATGGAAGTTTACGCATGGTCGCTGAAAACATAAAGCCCAGTTTGAAAACTTACTCTGCTCTCATGGTTACCTTTGGAAAGAGGAAGGATATCAATATTGTTATGTACCTTTTGCATGAATGGAAGATTTGGGATTGAGGCCTAATATTTATACTTATACAAATTGTATCAGAATATTTGGAAGATGTAGAAAGATAGATGAAGCGTTTGGGCTTTTAAGAAGAATGGAGGGAGACGGATGCCAACCAGATGTTATTACTTATACTGTCCTGTTGGATTTCCTTTGTTCTTGTGGTAGATTAGCTGATGCAAAGGAGCTGTTCTATCAAATGAAAAGTGTTAATCACAGGCCTGATAGGGTAACATATATCACCTTGATCAACCTGTTTGGTGATCTTGGAGATTTAGGTTTCGTTTGGGAACTATGGAAAGAAATGGAAGCCTATGACTATGGCACCGATGTGGTTAGCTTCACACTACTTATCAATGCTCTATACAAAGCGGGAAGAGAGAGGGAACCACTAAAAATGTTAGATGTCGTGGAGAAGAAGGGTATATCGGCAAATCCACATACTTATAACACCTTGATATTGGAACATCTTAAGGTTGATAGACTTGGTGAAGCTCAAGAGCTCTTTGAGTTTATGGGTATCCATGGTCCTCAACCCACTGTATATACTTATATTCTTTTCATTGATTATTTCGGGAAATTAGGGGACCCTCAGAAGGCACTAGAAATCTTTGGGAGGATGAAGAACAAAAGAATTGTTCCTATTGTTGTTGCTTGTAATGTATGTCTACATAATCTTGCAGAACTAGGCAGACTTGGGGAAGCGAAAGATGTTTTACATGAGCTTAAAATGAGTGGTTTCTCACCTGATGCAATCACCTATAACATGATGATCAAATGCTATGGCAAGGCAGGGAAAGTGGATGAAGCAGCCAAGTTGTTATCAAATGATGGAAAATGGGTGTGACCTAGATAAAATCACAATTAATACTTTGATTGGGGTTCTCTATAGAGTTGATAGAGTAGATGAACCATGGGATATGTTTCATAAAATGAAAGATATGAAACTCAAACCCAGTATTGTGACTTATAACACATTGTTGGCTGGGTTGGGTAAAAAAGGTAAAATTGAGACTGCAATAGAGTTTTTTAAGCGAATGGATCAATGTGGGGGTCCTCCAGTCACAGTTTCATATAACACAATAATGGATTCTCTTTGTAAGGATGGGAAAGCTGGTTTGGCCTTAAATATGTTCTATGAGATGCCCGGAAAGGGATGCGATCTAGATGTTTCAACATATAACATGGTTATCCATGGCTTGGTTAAGGAAGAGAAACTCGATGAAGCACTTTGGTTCTTCAGTCAAATGAAGAAAACTCTTTCTCCTGATCTGATTACGTTGAATGCTATCTTGCCCATGATTGTTAAACATGGGCAGATCAAGAATGGTTTACGAATTCTTATGGATTTTAATTCAAAGGAGGGTGCTCAGTTAGTCAGTTCTTCTTGGAAAACTCTTATGGAAAGGATTTAAAAGAAGCTAATTCGCACTGCTATTATGAATCTTTGCTGATGATTTTCCAATGTAATTGTTTGTCCATAGATTAAATATATATATTTTATTGTTTATTCTAAAGTCTAATGAAACTATTGATGAATTACTAGAGAGATACCCTTGTACTTTATGAGAATGGTTGCAAACTAATATTTGAAATGACATCCAATTCCTTTATGTCTACTGATGAGTTGTTAGGGTTGAAGAGCTGGTTACTATTTTTTCAGATGTGGTTAGAACTCAAATTGCTTGTTGACTATTGGGACTTCGAATATACTTAAAACATGAGGTGAAATGTGTTTTACATTGCAGCAATGCTTGAATTTTTTTGGATATTTTGGAAAATATTGGGTTTTCTTGAATTGGTTTCTAATACATGTGGATATCACCTGGATATGCTATGGGGTTCAGGCTTTTGTCATATCTTCATGGGACCCCACAAGTAAGTTACAATGTCATAGTGAGATGATTGCTCTTGCATGTACACCCCACAAATAAGTTGTCAAACATAAAAAAATGATTACAAGAGAAAAAACAAGCTTGAGAATCACATTCCCTATAAAATTTTTTCTGGTTGAATTGATGAAGTTTGCCAATTGGTGATGGAGACAACCCATAAGCTCATCAAGTCAGCCATGCAAAGATGATCACTATTCACATTAGAATCAATTAAAAATGTGAAATACCTTGCAATCTCTCTCTCTCTCTCTCTCTCTCTCTCTCTCTCTCTCTCTCTCTCTCATACGATACTGTGTAATACATTACTGTTAAAAATCACATTTTCACATCTGTCGATTTTCATAACAAGAAAAGATTTGTGCACAAGTACATTCATAAAGTCCCATTCATCTTCACCATTCTTCAGCATTAACCAAATACTCTACTAACCCATAACCTGTAAAAGGGCTCAAAATATAAATAAGAAATTAATATACAAAAATGGGGGGACCATGTGCTAAAAAAGGTACTAAAAATTATCCCATGTTTGTTGCTTTGTGTTGCTCCCTCGAGAGGATCGGATGCTAAGTTGGCTATACCAATGAGTAGATCCATAACAAAAGTGGGACTCATCCACAAGGGTGGAAACAAAATGTTGTGGTTGCATCAAACTGCCAATAAAGAGTAAAAAAAAAATCTTCACTAAGGGGCTCCAAATTTCATGGCCAGAATAAATCATAGATATATATAAAAGAAATGATTATATGAAATAAAATATATTTAACTAGCTTGCACGTATGCCATTGGGAAGAGTACCATAATTATAAAAGCTTACCTAAAAGGCACCATTATAATCTTGAATCATAGCATTCGATGATTGATCTGTGCATGGCATCTCTCATTGAAATCTGTAAAGTAAGTTAGAAAACAAAAGAACTTGTCATACAACTAGTGAAAGTAAGAAGAAGGTAGACAGAGACAGAACAAGTAAATCAATATCTTACCCCTATAAGCTATGAATCACTACTTTTTGACAATGAACAAGTACGCGAATTATGTCCCTCTTTGTTGCACATACGACATGTAACAAGCTTCCGCGGCATCTTCTCTGCTGGTGATTTGATACTTGTGGTCAAAAGGCAGCCCTTTGTTATTGTCAGTAATGGATTTTGTAATATAACATTACTTGCTAAACAATCTTGATTTATTTTACTTGTTGTCATAGCTATTCTGAAGTTAGGGCAAACTTGTGATGCATTTTCAATACTTTCCTCATTGATAGCTCTTTGCCTCAATTCTTGAAATCCTAACAATACCATATCAAAAAGACGTGCAGATTTCGCCCCAATCTCTGCAAGGTTAATTGCTTCACGACTTAAATAGTTGAATCGTGAGAATAGAGAATCCATGGAATTTCGTATCGCTCCTTTTCTATGCTCGTTTAATAAAGTCCCTTTCTTGGCATTCCTTATCCATCGCTTCAAAATGTATTGAGATGGAATTTCTTGAACATGCTCATGATGGAAAACTGATAATATATGTTTACAAAGAAACCCAGAAAACTCAAATGTTTTACAACTACAAGTTGCTTCGATTTTAGAGGCATCAAATACAACTATATATTCTTTATTTTTTTTTCCTATGTTGTCAACTTGTATGTGTTGATTAAGCCATCCTCCTCAATTTTCTTTACCATAATTGATATCACTTCATCTAATTCCTTTTGACACTTAAGGAACACTGTCCTAGTATAAACATCTGCTGCTTGTTTCTCCATAGGTAGTCTTGTGTTCAAAGTTGGTGTAGAGTAAGACGTGATATCATCTAAATAGGATTCATCATTGTACGAGCGATCAAAGGCCTCTTCATATTTAAGAACAAATTCTTGTAGGGTAGTTTGAGAGTTAAAAAGTAAAAAAATGGTTCATACTTTCACTTCGTTGGGTAGTAAAGCAATTTGCAAAGAATGTACCACACAAATAGACTGGTATCCATTTTTGTCGAATATCATATAACGATGCTAACCAATTATTTTCCTTTAGCTCATACTTATCAATAATTAATCTCTATGAACTCTCGAACTCTTCAATTGTTTCTATCCAATTAATACAATTAAGGAACTCCTTAACAAAAGTAGAAGGTTTTGCGTAAATGCTACCCAACTTCTCGTTGACCTTTTTTAAGATGTGCCATTTGCAAAATCTGTGGACACTGTTTGGGAATACACAAGCAATAGCTCCTTGCATGGCCTTGTCTTGGTCAGTGATTATTGTAATTGGATGTTTACCATTCATTGCTGAAAGCCGTATCTCAAATAGCCAAATAAATGACGATTCGGTTTCATCTCCCAAAAGTGCACAACCAAATAAAGTAGAACTTGTATGGTGATTGAATCCCGTAAATGGGGCAAAAGGCATTTTAAACCTATTTGTCTTATAGGTTGTATCAAAAATCACCACAAATCCACAAAACATTGATATGCACTCCTTGACCTAGCATCAGTCCAAAAAATATTTGCTAAATGGACATCATCAGTTAGATCAATTGCATAAAAGAATGAAGGATTTTCACTTTACATGCGCTTTAAATAATTTAAGAGCAATTGAGCATCATTGTCAAGGCTTTTCTTTTAAAACTTTCTAAGTTCATTTCTGCAATCACATTGCATTAGGCCTAAATTATAGTCTCCACCAGATTCTACTCTAAAGACATTCATAATCTTATTAGTAGGAATCTCGGCTTTATGAAAAGTATCAATAATATTTCTCTTACATTCAGAAACAGCCCGATGCGATCGCAGACAATGCACCTTACTTGGGCTCACAAATACATGATTGTGGTCTATATCGAACCGTGTAACAACCCACTTGTTAATACCTTACTTACATATTTTCATCATTGCTTTGCAACTAACTCTTGTTTGTGGTACCTTCCGAGTAGGTTTTCTACTATCAACTTTCCTTGAAAGAAATCCTTCTCTTGAACATAAAAATTTACTAGAGCCCACGACCCCTTCATGTTGTGTTTTTTTTATATTTCCCATACGCATGCTAAATCCCATTCGCCTCGTATATTCATTATAGAATAATTTTGCTTCTTCCTCAGATGAAAATTCCATACCCACAAATGGTTCACAAGCAATATTTCCTTCATTTTGATAGCTTTCCAATCTTTCATTTTCATCTTCCTCACTGCAAGTGTTTATAACACCAACTCCTTAGAACCATCATTATTGCTCCCTTTTGCATGTGATTCCACTAGTTCATGTACACTTTTCACAGGCGTCTGTTGCATTCAAATGATTGGTTAGACTTCAACACAAGCAAAAAAGGATTGGTCAGATTTCAACTTGAACAAAAAAACTAGCCATTTCTGAAGCACTCATTACCTTAATAGAACTATCAATTTCTTTCGCATTGGCACCATACCATAAGGAATAATCATCAATGGTTGCCTCCATGGTAATGAAGAAAGCTTATAACTTTTTGGTGTCTCTTTCTGGCTCAGCAGCATGGATTGAGAATGACAAAAATGACTTATCATGTGTCATATTCTATACCACCACAATAATAATAGGTTCGATATAGAAAAGGAAAAAAATTCAATATCAAAGGGTATGGACGACATGGGTTCTATGAAAGTAATTAATACATGTCATTAGATAAAAAAGAGAGCTAAAATTGAGAATAAAGAAATCTTAAACAATGCAATTACAGTCTAATTTAAGAGAAAAAACAAAAAGAGCAGATTGTTCCATCATGTTATAAAGTAAAAAGCATTGCCAACGAGAGGATAAATAGAAAAGAAGCATTAGCATGTGCATTATACACTTTCTTTTTGGATTAAAGTACACAATACATGGCCAGTTAGGAAATCAATTGGGGATTCATACAAAACAATACAAAGTTACAAATCATACACTTTACAATAAATTTTCAAAGAAAATTTTCAAAATTAAATTGGCAAGAAACCGAAAATTTGCATCAAAAAATTTGCAGCAAAAGCGTTGAGCTAAATAGTAATTAGCTCATCAGTGACTCAATTTCTCAAATTCAAAAGTCAAAGAAATAGCAATGACCCATCATGTGTGAATAATCTAATAGAGAGAGGAAATAATCAATAAGGCTCATGGAAAAATTCAAGTAAATAATCAATTGTCCATCATTTGCTTCAATTTAGCAATAGCACAATTATTTGCATAATGCCAAACTACCAAAGCAAATCAATACTAATAATCCAACACTGCTATTAATTTATCAAAGTAAAAGAATAGTAAACCCTTGACAAGATCAATGTAGAGAGAGAACAATTAAATAATTTACAAAACTCAAGGAAAATTTCAAGAGAATAAAAAGTTAAAAGCCCTTCCTCTTTCTCTTCAGACAAGTTCTTTAGGCCAGGATAATATATAGAATTGAGAACCTAAATACAAGAAAATGTTAAAATCATTGAAAAAGTGTAGAATCAAAAATTCCAACTCTGCAACTTAAGGATCAGAGTCATCAGACAATCCCTTGATTAAGGAATCTGAAAATTGCCCTAACAGTTCAGAAATGTAGAGAACAAAGTTTGATATATTGTGATGTGGGATGCATCATATAGTAAATGAGAAAACCAATAATAATCTGAGAAATGCCCCCAATGATAGATTGTCATAAGCACAAACATCATCACCGAATAATTTTATCAAATGTCGCAGGCCTGACTTCAACTTAAGTAAAAAGAAAGAGATAGCAAGAGAAAAACCAAATGAAAAAAAAAACCCAATGGCAATGAATCGATCTCCCAAATCTCCCACCTCAATCAAGCAAATGAACTCCATCTCTTGTATTGATTCATTTGAAGAAAAAAAATTCAGGTAGAGAGAGAACCCAAATGAAAAAAACCCAATTATTGCTAGAGAGATAACATACAAACCTTGTGATTTCAAAAAAAAGCACTGGATCAAGCCCCCAATCTGAAATAAAGAGACCAAGATCTTCCACTTTAGCATGAGATAAAATGGCCTCTGTAGCTATCTTAACTCTGCTAGGGCTTGGGGTAGAGAGTTCCACAAAGAAGAGAACAGGCTTTGTGAAGATGAAATGAAGAAGAGATTTTGCAGTAAGTATATCAAAGGAAACACGAAATTTCAAAGATAAAACCTTGCCATTGTGAAGTTCTCCTCCTATAATGAAGCTCAAGCCTCTCAGAGATGATGGGTAATCATAATTTCTCTTTGTTTCTAGATAATTGAGACTGTAAGTGCATAGTCTGCCTTAACAGAGCTCCATTATAACTTAAAACCCAAACTTTTCTCTCAGATAAGTTCAAGAAAGGAAGAGATAACTCATGATTTTTTAGTGAAAAGAACAATGGGGGCTCTTTGGTTCATAGGGAAAACTTCCCCTTACCTCTGTGAAGATGAAATGAAGAAGAGATTTTGCAGCTTTTCTAACGAGTGTCGTAGCTGGGCCTTGCACGCTTGTTGAATTGCATTGCGTTCTCCTAAGGCTTGGGGCAGAGAGTTCCGCAGAGAAGAGAATGGGCTGCCTTTCTTTGCCTTGAGTAAAAGAGTAATTTAGATAGTGAGAGTAATCCTGCTAGGGTTTGGGGCAACAGGTTTGGGGCATTTATCTTCTCTTTCACAGAGGATAGCGGGAGAGAGCAAGTTGCTACAGGGAGTTTCACAAAGGCGAGCGAAAGTGCAAGTTTTTTTTGAAAGGAGTACTTTAGAGAGAGAGATGCAGAGGATGATCAACGGCAACTTGGTGGGAAGACGGTTTGACGGTCAGCCTCCAACTTCTTCTCGAGATTTGCATACAAATCCAACGGCTATTAATAGAGGTCCTATACAATTGGGTGAGGAAGGGTCCTAGAGGATCATTTTATATATATATATAGTATTTTTTTGGATTATTGATTCCGATCGATTTCACATCCAATGTGACCTACCGATCCAAGGTGAATATGTTGGGTGAAAGGGAGCTTTATTGGTCATTGTCTTCTCCGGCTCCATCATCTTGAACTAGAGGCCCAAACATGTTCTTGCCCTTTATCTGATAATTTTCCGAATTATCGTGGATGATTCACGAAAACCCAAATAACGAATAACCTCCAACTAAACAAAGCGCATTCATCTCCCTCTCTTGCCTAATACTTGGAACTTGATTCAATCAATTTTGGTTCCTGCCATGGCGAAACCAATTTCAATCCAAATATGGAATCCCAGAGGGAAGTACAGAGTAGTTAGCACCAAGCCCATGCCAGGCTCCAGATGGATCCGCCTCTTAACAGACCATGATTGCAGGCTCGAGGTATTACTCTCTCTCTATCTCTATCTCTATCGCTATCTCTCTCTGATAAAAAATTGATGGTCTTTCTGCAGATTTGCACTGAGAAGAAAACCATTTTATCTGTGGATGACATACTCGCTCTCATAGGCGACAAGTGCGATGGAGTCATCGGACAGGAAAGCAAAACTGGACTCCCTTTCCTATTTGCAAATTCTTTTCATCATCATTCGACACACCAGTTACCTGGTGATCCACTGTCGATTATGGATGGTGGAAGATGGAGACTAACTGTAGTACAGGACTGTTGGTTCAAAAAAAAAACTGTGGTACAGGACTGGTGTATGTCGACTTCTCAAGATGTCTTACGCTTATTTAGTTGGTTTTTTGTGATTACAGTTGACCGAAGACTGGGGGGAGACGCTGTTCTCTGCACTCAGCAGAGCAGGTGGAAGTGCGTTCAGTAACATGGCGGTAGGCTTCAACAACGTTGACGTGAAGGCTGCTACAAAATATGGAGTTGCAGTGGGCAACACTCCTGTGAGTAATCAACCTCTATTTCTCTCTAACAACTCAACAGAACTTAGCATGGATTCTATTCTCACAACTCTCTAACTTAACTAAAAGTTTATATTGTTTGGGTCTTTCTTTGATTTCAATGGATAATGCTCTTTTCATATGCATTTCGCTTGGTTTTGTTTTATTTTGCAGGGTGTTTTAACGGAGACCACCGCAGAATTGGCGGCTGCTCTTTCACTTGCAGCTGCACGGAGAGTTGTAGAAGCCGACATGTTTATGAGGGCGGGTCTCTATGATGGATGGCTGCCACATTTGTAAGTTATCCTAATTTCTTAAAAAGCTTCATGGCTTCTGTTTTCCTGAATTGGAAATCGTTGTTAAAAATTCAGAGTTTTTTGCTGCAGGTTTGTGGGGAATCTGCTCAAGGGACAGACTGTTGGGGTGATTGGAGCGGGAAGGATAGGGTCAGCATACGCACGTATGATGGTGAGCTTTCTATTTTGACATATGTTTTCATGAATTGAGATGGTTGCGGTAAAGAGACCTCTGCTGCATTTCGGTTGCGGTTGTGACTTTTGTTTGGTGCTCTGTAGTTTGCACCGAATGGCGAGCAGCATAATTTTAGGCAGGTTTGAGTTTGTTTCTGGACTATCACTAGCTTATAACATTTGTAGAAATGTTGTCTCAGATTGAAGGCTTTAAGATGAATCTTATATACTACGATCTCTATCAGGCAACCCGACTAGAGAAATTTGTAACAGGTCGGTTTTCCCCATAATCTCTCATCTTTTAGCAGATTGCATTTGCTTGTTTGTGTATTTGAATGTTTATTTCGCTTCTTTGCATAGACTATGGGCAGTTTTTGCAATCAATTGGGGAGCAACTTGTGACATGGAAGAGAGCTGCAACAATGCATGATGTGCTTAGAGAGGCTGATGTGGTGAGTGGCCAATTAAGCATAGAATCACTATTTCATAAAGTAACATACATGGTATAACTATAGTGGGTATAATTTACACTAGAAAATGACTAAAGCCCACTCTGAATTATCTCTGCAACCCTGTGACTTAGGTACAAGTATCTAACTCATGTATAAACCGTTGTAAGCACGATTCAAGATACCTATTTGCTGTTTGTCATAATTCACTAACTGACCTTTTTAGTTAAATGATGCCTAGTATAATACTGCGGCTTTGCTTTTGAAGAGAGCACCTTCAGAATAATAGTTGTGAGTATGATCCCTTGGACCTGCTTGTCTTGCAGATAAGCCTTCATCCCATTTTGGATAAAACCACCCACCATCTTATCAATAAAGATAGTCTGTCCATCATGAAAAAGGTGAGCAAGGCATCGATGAGATCTTTTGATTTTTTTTTCTGCCTGAACTATATAAGAAGTCTATAAGTAGATATGGTTTCTTTGATCACGAGTAGTGTCTTTGATCGTAGGAAGCAATCCTTGTTAATGCAAGTAGGGGTCCCGTGATAGATGAGGCAGCACTTGTTGAGCATTTGAAGGCAAATCCCATGTTTCGCGTTGGACTAGATGTCTTTGAGGTCCTATTCGTTCAATTTCGTTTGACTTTGAATAGAATTGGCCCATTCATACCAATAATGGTAGGAAATGATGACACCCCAATATATTCATATGTTGATGCAACAGGAAGAGCCCTTCATGAAACCTGGTCTAGCAGAGCAGAAGAACACAGTCATTGTCCCTCATATTGCTTCTGCTTCAAAGGTATCAAAGTTGACAAATTCTTGCCCTATGCAAAAAACTCAGAGCTTCAAATGCAGGGGAGTCCTTGTGATTATTATGACTCTGAATGCTAATTCATTTACAATTTATGCACTATTTATGCAGTGGACTCGAGAGGGAATGGCTACCCTTGCTGCTCTTAATGTCCTGGTATGCTTGCAAAAAGGAACTCTTTAAGGGAAATTCTTGAGTTCATTGAAATTTAGTCTTGTGACTAATAAATAGGAAATATGTTATGTTTAACTCTTTTTGCAGGGGAAGATCAAGGGCTACCCCTTGTGGTCTGATCCAAATCGAGTAGCACCTTTCTTAGATGAAAATTCTCAACCTCCAACTGCTTGTCCAAGCATAGTGAATGGGAAACAGCTAGGTATCTCAAATCTGAATGGAAGAAAATCTCCATGATTCCATAGATGTTATTATAGTTAATTTTACATGTTCACTGACAATGCAGGCCTGACTACCTCAAAGCTTTGAACGATGGCTTTATACGGGTGCATGGTCATACATTTACCTTGGGATATATGCAAAAAGATGACCTTGACGTTGGTGAGGACTAAGCAGAACTTATGGTGATATTAGAAGATCGGAATTATAAGATTGCTATGCTCATCTAAGAGTTTCACTTGTCATACTTCAGTCTATCCAAATAAATATTAGTTTGTTCTTCTCAAGGTTTCACAAGCATCCTACTCTTATTGTGGAATGATTTTAATCAGTGAAAACAGAGTATAAAACATGGAGAACTCAAAATTGTTAACAATATCTAAAAAACGTTTCCCTGTTCTAAATTCAGAACAATGGTAAGAGGGATCTGGTCAAGCGGCTTGAGCATTAAAATTGTGACAACTGCGGTTTGCCGATTTGGCCGGTTAAACCACTTCCAGACCCATGTCCGGTTAACCATTCCGATTTGATTTTGCAAACACGGCATGGGTCCCTTGGAAATAACCACTTTCATGGATAGGATCCACCAGTTGTGAGTGTTTGCCTGCACGAAGAAATGCAGTCGTCAACATTAATAGTGAACTTGTGAATGGGTGGTAAACTAACAAAGCCTATACTTATTTGGCTTTGATAATTACCCAAAAAAAAAAAAAAATTTGTTTTCATCCAAAAAGTATGAGGCCAAATATGGGGGCAAAAATACTAAACACTAAAACTTAGGTCAGTTAGAAAATTACAAATATTTCATATTTGACTTGAATAATGGAGTGAAAAAATTAGATATCTAAACATGGCTTTAAATAAATTAAAATTTGCCACAGAGCATTAATGCAAATGATTTTATTGTAAGGATGTAATAAAGTCATCAAACTATGTAATTAGTAGTAATTAGGGCCCTACTTCCCCAATTTTTCGTCTAAATTTTCTTTACACGCAACATAGCATGCTTCCTTCACTGGTACAAAACATACAATGGTTTTATAGGGAACATACTTTGAAAGAACAACAACAATACTGAATACAATAATGGAAAAAGTTTATATAAAGCCGAGGCTTTAAACAATCAAATTTGAGTCTACCTCAAAATTTTCTCCAGAAGAGGTCGTTTTGATGCCCAAATATCTTCAAATTGATCATCTCGACATCAGTATGCATAAACATGAAAAAAAAATATACATTTCAAGTTTTGGAAATAGTGTATTTTGTAACGCATTTTTGGACCGTCAATTTTCAAAACTTTCAAGTTTTCCTAGATCTGTCGATCTAAACTATTTTTAAAGTTTTAAACTTTATAAATAGATATGAACATATATTTTAAGAGTATCACAAAGATTTTTAGTATTGAAACCACATTTCTCAATACTATTTGAAGGTAGGCTCTATTTTAATTGTTTAGAGGCTAGGCTCTATACAAACCACACCCTTAACAAATAATGACAACAATCTTAAGTATAGGATTGCTGTTAAAATAAAGAACTGTATTGGATTGCAATAAACAAGAACTGAATAAGAAACACTGTTCAATCCAAATTGTCATCTTTGTATGCACCGAAGGAACAAAATAAAAAAAACACTAAAATATGTGAAATTTAATCACACTTATCAAGACAGGGAGGGCTTACTTGCTCCAAGCAATATAAGTAAGCAAAATCAATATTCGAACCTCACCCGCAATTCCTAGACACGTGTATCTTCAAGGTAACCAAATTACATCTCTGCTGCAACCTTGTTCCTGGTTTAGAGAAAAATAAGACTTTTTCTTAGGTCATTGTTCCTCAACCCTTACTTTAGAGATCTCTGAAAATCTTGTAAATACTTTGTGTATTATATCATAGGGCAATAGGGCAGTATAGAAAGTGCAATACTTAATATGGGATGAGGTTTCTATGAGGCCTAAGTTTTATGAAAACAAAATAAAGCCTCACCTAAAATCCTTGTTCAAAAAGCACTTTTGGCAAAAACAATATCCATGATGGCACTAAAACTAATTTCCAACACCAAAAATAGAATTAGAAATTAAGAAAATGGCACAGATCTTGTGGATTTGTAAACACTTATTTTTAGGGTGAAATGGATGATCTAAATAATTTGTCAAATATACATTATTTTTAGATATTGAAATCCTAATTTTTTTTCATAACCATAATGCTCAAGTCGAGATGAACAATGTAAAGATTTTCTAATGCTTGAGTTGTAATTTTGGATGACATATGAGTTGAGGCTTTATTTACTTTGATAGGGCTGCAGCCCTATCCAACTATTTTCCTTTAATATGTATAAGGTGTGGCTTCTATAAGGTTGCAACCTTAAACAATCCAATTAAGGCGTGCCTCCAAATTTTACCATAACATGTAATTTTGGTGAAAAAATTCTTAGGATTATCTCGAAATCTATTTTCATATCTAATTATAAAATTTTGAACTCCAAATATGGTTACAATCAAGCAGATCTATAAACATATTAAAATCTTGAAAATGGACGGTCTAGATAACGTATCAAGATGCATTATTTATGGGACTCAAAATCTTTTTTTCTTTCATGTTCATACGTCTCGATGTCAAGATGATCCATTAGATATTTTTTCAACGTTAAAACAACATTTTTCAATAGATTTTTTAGGTGCATCTGTAATTCTACATTTAAAGTTACAACTTTATATAAACTTTTTCCATTTATATTACTTATTATATTCTATCTTATTGTGCAAGTTAACTTGTTGTGTACGTTGCCCCTGGATGTATATATGTTGATATTAGTGAATGGATATATATGTTTCTCTTTTGCCTCTTCGTATCTTTGACATGGTATCAATGCAAGGACGTTGAAACTTCTCACATTTTTTACGCTCCAAGCCTCGATTACTAATAACCTGTGTCAGTTATCGCTTGCGACCAATCATCAGCTCCGGTCACCTTTTTCTATAAGATCACAGTTCCTTCTTAATGATTGCTGCATTGTTTTCTGAGGACCACCAAATTTATTTCACGGTCTTCACTCTGCTCTTCTCCTGCTCGATAGACATTGTTGGCATCTTCCTACCCTCGGTTTGGTAAAACCCGTGACTTTCTCTCTCATTTTAGTTCCCTTTAGTTTACCGTTGGCAACCTCGTTCCATATAAAATTCATTGTTCATGTAAATGCGCCATTCAAATCTTTTGCAAAGAACAATTGCAAACCCTTTTTGCAAGCCAAAACCCTCATCCTCTCCCTATCTTTCTTCTCTCTCTTGCAAACCAAACCCCCTTTTTGCAAGCCAAACCCCTTGCAAACAGCAACCTATTTTGTCACCTCCACTTTGCATTTAGTAGTCAAAACGTTTGTCCACCCTTGTGTAAACCTCAAGACCACAAACTAGTTTTGGACCCTAAGATGTATCCCTGAGACTAATGTATCAAGTTTCTTGATTTCTATAAAAAACATACTGGACAAAACAAACAAAACAATTCTTTGTTCCTATTGTTTTCTTGAGTACTTCTCTTTGTTTGCCTTTCTTTGTCTTCTTGCAAAAGTTTTTTTTTTTTTTTTTTCAGCCGGAAAACTACCACAGTTTCTAAAATTTGAGTTGTTTTTACAATGGATGGAAGCAATATCACCTAGTAGTTATCAACTCTATGTTTTGATCTTAGAAGTATCTTTTTTGTCAAAGAGTGAGGGTGCTCAACAACATTTATGCATTTCTTTTGAAAGAGGAGATGTGTTGGCTATGTAACTCGATGGGAAAAACTATTATGATTGGCATCTTCATTTTCAGTTTCTTGTTGAAGAAGAGGGTTTGTGGCGTTATATTGATGGAACTGAACCATAACTTACTCCATCCAGCATTAAGAAAACCCAATAATGGAAGTTTAGCAATACAAAAATTGTCTCATGAATCCTCGGCTCTGTGGATATAGACATTGGAAGGCCAATGTGAGGGTTTCGCACTGCGAATGAAATGTAGGAATATCTAAAAAAGGTTCATTAAGAATCAAATCTTGTAAGGTGATTCCAAACTGAGTATGATATGTTTACCATTGGATATGGGAGAAAAAATAGCTAGGAGTATTATGCTGATTTTATGAACTTTTGGACAAAAATTTAAATCTATGAGTATGAAGGCTATCACCAGTGCTTGTTCAATTAAAAACTCAAAGGAAATAAATAATGAGATGAAAGTGATACATTTTCTGATGAAATTACACCCAGAATATGAGATCATTCAAGCCATTAGTTTGCATGAAACATTCCTAACATGGATGCCATTCTAGGTGAGTTACTTCGTGAGGAGTCTAGAATTACAACACAAGCCACCGTTGAGGGAAAGAAGGATATCAAATATGTCTATGTGGCCCAGCAGGCAAATGAAAGCTATCACGAAAGGACCTATCTTTGTGGCGATGTTATGAATGTAAATATTATGATCATATAGCATCCTATTGTAAAAAGAAAAATATTTGTAATTATCGTAAATGTCTTGGACATGTTATCACGGGGTGTCGCTACCGTCCTCAACGAAACAACCTGGCATTACATATATAAACCTTTTACATGGCATACTAAGTTGTTAATGATGCATCAAAGAGATTAAGGATAGCTACTAGGTCAATGATCTCTCTAAGACGATAGGGTCCAAGACAACAGTTGTGTCAGATGATATTCGGCAATTGGTACAAAGCTCTATATCTACCATTATCTCTTCTGTTTTCTCTGCTATGGGCTTATCTGGTAAAGAGTCTTACCTACCCCCCTATTGTGAATCCTCTTTGGTTTATTAACTCAGGTGCCTCTAATCATATGACTGGAGTGAACAAAAATCCATCATCTACTAACTCATACTAAAGTAATAGTCGTATTCTCATAGCTAATGGGAAGAAACTGGATATTACTGGTACTGATAATCTCTCACTCTATGTCCTTCCTTGGTTCACCTTTTTGTTTACCTAATGTTCTCTTAGTTCCTAAATTAAATGTTAATCTAATATTTGTGTGTCAAGATATTGATTAATGTTGGAGTTTGAGAAACCAAGTCGTGATGCTTCTTCTTTTTCTCTTTCGGCTTCTGATTTTTACGTTTTAAACAAAACAATGGCATGTGTGACATTAGAGTCATGGTCATCCAAATGCAAATAAATTAGCTATTTTATTTTGCTCTTGTTCCCTAATAAAAAACTTACTTTAAATTTTATAATAAATCTTGTATTAGTTGTTCTTTGAATAATAGCAAAAGTTTGCCTTTTCCTACTCGAGTAGATAAATCGACAACACTTTTTTATTTTATTCATAGTTCTTGCTCCAATTTTATCCAAAATGAAATATAAGTATTTTGTTTTGTTCATTGATGATTGTACACGTTATACCTAGATATACTTTATGAGCCAAAAACCTGAATTGTTCTTCCATTTCAAAACTTTTTCATCGATGGTCACAACCTAGTTTGGTGTAAAAATAAAGACATTACGGTCATACACATGATTATCAAGAATAGTTGAAAACTCGGGGTATCTAATCATAGAAAACTTGTCACTATACTCTACAACATAATGACATAGCTGAGAGGAAAAAAAGTTGTATCCTGGAAGTTGTTAGAACCCTTATGCATGACTCATGTATTCCTTATAGTCTTTGATTTGAAGCAACATCAATAGTTGTTTATTTCATAAACCTTCTCCCATCATCGGTTTTACATAAACAATCACCATATTATTTATTATTTTATGTTCATCCTGATTATTCTCTCTTGCATATTTTGGATGTGTCTATTTTATTCATCTTCTTAGATGTGGAATAAAAAAAATAAAATTCAAGCAGCCACTTATGTTTTGGTGGATTATAATCTTAACCAAAAGGGATTTATATGTTATGATCATGCAGTTCATCGTGTATGTGTTTCTCGCAATATTGTCTTTCTATAAAACAGTTTTTATTATTCTTTAATTGATAAATCAACAGAGTCATCTTTATTATCAAATTTCTCAAATATCAATTCCACTTTTAAATTACCACAGCTTTTGGTGCATCAATAACACAGGGCAAATAAAACCAATCCATGCCTCATTCAACTCAACAACCAAAGCAAGGTCAGACTTCTCCCTACCTATAACTGATTATCTTCCCTCTTCCTTTTCTTCTGACCCTATTTCTTCTAATAGCTCCACCCAATTACGATGTTCTTCATGTGTAACTTACTTATCTGACCAATATGGTTTTTCTCTAATGATTGTGATTTTTCAATATAATCCTAAATCTTTGTTTACTTCTCTTGATACTGTTAATATTCCTTCCAACACCCTAGATGCTTGTTTGCTTCCTAGATCATTGTTTATCCCCTTCGATTCAGTTGATATTCCTTCCACCTTTCAATAAGCATGTATTATGCCATGTTGGAATGAGGCTATGGATGCATAGATGAGTACTTTATTGAAAAATGCCACATGGGATCTTGCATTTACCCTCCTAACATATCTATTATTGGAAGTAAATGAGTCTTTTCTATGAAGCTTAAATTTGGTGGAGGGATTGAGCGATATAAAGCATGACTAGTTGCTTAAGATAACAAACAAGAGTCCAGTATAGACTATAAAGAAATATTTGCTCCAATTGTTAAAATGACCATTATACGTACAATAATTGCTCTCATAAATATTCGTCTGTGGACTAACTCTCAGATGGATGTGAAGAATACATTTCTTCATGGACATTTGAAAGAGAGTATATGTGAGACCTTCTCTTAGGTATCGCCATGAAAACTCTATGGTGTGACGTTTGAAGAAATCCTTGTATAATTTAAAACAAGGTCCAAGAGCATGGTTTGAAAGGTGTCGATTTATAATGGGTTGACACAAAGTGCTCAAAACTATTCGCTATTTACCCACCATAGTTCCTTAGGCATAACAATTATTCTCATATATATTGATGATATCCCTATCATGGGAGACAATCATGACAATATATAACCATGAGGATTATTTTTTTCCTCTAACTCTTCTCTCCAATTATGAGCCTATACTGATGTGGACTGGGTAGGATGCTCAGATACTCGACACCCGACTACTGGATCGTATATGTTTATTGGAGACTCTCTCATATCATAGAAATATAAGAAACAACAAATAATGTTGAAATCTTATGTAAAAGCCGAATATTGAGCCATGTCCTCAGCTTGCAGTAAAATCAATTGGTTGAGAGCTCTTTTACATGACTTAAATATTATTCATTGATCTCCTATGCTATTAAATAATGATAATATAAGCGTCATACATATTGCTTCCAATCCAGTGTTTTATGAGCGCACAAATCATATAGAAGTTGATTATCATTTCATTCATGAAAAATTTGTAGTTTGAGAAGTTACACTCCCACATATTGCCTCACAACAACAACTTGCAAATATTTTTACCATGGCAATGTTCAGGGATTGTCATAACTATCATATTGATAAGCTAATATTATTCCACCAACCTCTGTTTGAGGGGTAGTGTAGAGATTGTTGAAGATCTTGTAGTTAATTTGTTTATCATATCATATATGTACTGTGTATATTAATTATTGTTCTCTATCTTGTTGTGCAAGTTACCCTTGGTTGTATATATAGATGTTGTATTTGTGAATTGATATATAAGTTTCTCTTTTGCCTCCTTGTGTGCTTGATATCTACTTCTTCTCCTTTTGGGTAGGATGGGATGGGGCACCTTTTCTTTTTGGGAATTTACTTTTTCCTTGTTTTTTGGAATAGGTTGGTGATCATACATTTTTTTACTATATTTTGATAATACTTTAATGAACTATTTGCTTAAATTGAATGTTCTACATTTAATCCCACTTTTAGTAAGCTTTTCTCCAAACCGAAATTCAAATATTTCAAATCAATTTAGATAACTGGAGTTCAAAATGTCTAAATTTTAAATGAGGAGTATTATTTCAGAAAGCCTTTTTTATAATATATTTAATGAAAATTTATGTTGGTTTCATTAAAAAAAAAAAACTCTTTTTTAAAAGGCGCATTTTAAAATTCAAACTTTTTAACAAGCTTTGAATAATCAAATATTATGTAAAAATTGTGCTTTAATGAAGGACTTGCTAAATATGGTCCTTATCTTACATGTTAATCATATTTGCATGATCCATCCTTTGATTACATTAAAAAAAATAGGAACTTATGCTTTATTTTATTTGGTTTTCTTTCTCTCCAAATGCTTGTGCAAATGACTCATACTCTCCCTGATAACTCGCATTAGCCAAGGGCCGAGCCCCTTGGCCTACGCGATTCCCAACACTGTTGTTTATATATTTTTTTTATCTAAATCATATGATCATTAATAATCCATCCATTTTTTTGTACATAACTAAAATCACACTTGGTTATTTTTAGAATTTTTAAATTTTATATTTAATAATATTTTTATAATTATTTAATATTCATCTTTTCTAAGATTATGGAATTTTCTCACTATTTTAATAATGACCTTATTAAAGAATAGTCATGTATAAGATTCTCCGATCACCCCCTACCCATCCCCCAAATTCTATCTTCAAACCCATATAATCATACCATACAAACTCTTTGTATAAACCACATTATGATACACGATAATCTTTCTTTCTCAGCCTTGTCAACCCTCTAGATCTGTGATTTTTGGACACATAGATTCCTTTTTTACATTACCTCTCCATATATCACCATATTGCAGTTTGAATAGCCAACCCGAGCCCCATATTTTAGCTTTTCTTGAATAGTTTGGGCCTAGGCCTTATTGTTTTACGGATGATCTATACCTAATAAGGTTTGAATTAGGGTCCTTTGATTTTGGATAGGATCCAGGTCAACCTTGGTCCATCATACGCCTCGTCCACTTACTCACCTAATTCTAGGGCATAGCAAACAACTAACTGTATAGATAGGACTAAGGAACGCACTTGCATGGGGTACGAGGTACATAAGTTCTTCTTGAGCCTTTGTTTATAGACAGAATTTAGAATAAGCACATGATCCTCTCAACATGGGTGGCTTGCAATTATGCATCTTCAACAATTGTAGATTTTTTTTTAAGTTTCTTGAGACAACCAAGGATCTTCCTAGAATAATTATCTCTCAATCTCAAGACCAAAGCACTAGTGCATATCCATATCCACATTGCTGCCATTGTGGCCTTTCAAGTCCTTGGCACCAAGATTTCTTGTTTTCTTGATCACAGTAAGACTAAAAACATGTGACTTACCAGATCTATGTGAACTGTGATTCGAAGTTGGTGTCCATAAAGACACAAAAAGATCATGAGGCTCAGTTTCGGGGGGTGTTCTACCAAAAGGATTTGAGGGTTCCCTTGATCAGGGTTGGTGAGATTAGCTCATGATCAAATTGAGGCAGGCCATAATATTTCTTATTGATATATTTTCGTGTAATGTAAATGGTTTAATGTAGATCAAAATATTTGGGTATGAGATTTTTTGTGTTGAGCCCTATGTCAGAAGTATCGGCTCTAAAAAGACATGAGCCAAATCACTTGGTCTCATTGGGATAATTTCGAGAAAGTGACTGGGGATTTCAGATCTAGCGAAGTGGAGTGCCCAATCAATCCTAATTTCCTAACAGAAAATTTTTTATGCTCAAGAACTACTAAGAACAATTAAGCTATGGTGAAAATTATTTTTGGAGAATTTTAGTACTTCCTATAATTTTTCTAAGGCCAAAAACATTGTGAAAATAAATTATTTAAGAAAATTTCAGACAAGGACAATGCCATGTGGAGCTCAAATAGCTATTGGGCCCTCTAAGCATTTGCTCACATGGTTGCTCCACAGTGCCACATCAATGCCTTAGCTTAAATGGAAATGATCTCAACACCTAGTATGGCTTGCCCCCTTATCAGGGTGTTTGGCATGCCCACTTATTTTCGGGGTGTTTGGCATGCCCACTTATTTGTAGTTTGTGTGCTTTTAGTATTAGTACATGTGTATATTTGTGACACATCTGACATGCCACCAATTATTTGTTCTTTTCCTTATTTTGAATCTTTCAAACCAATGAGAATTTGGATATGGAAGTCTTCTTAAAGGTGTTGCATTTCATTAGTCAAGTATGTGATCATATGACACCAAGTGTATAAAGGTAACGAGGTGTAGTAGAAAGTATCATAGTTCTATATTCAAATTTGGTTTCTAGATAGGGAAGAAATATGTAGAGAATTTAGGGGCATATCCTTCACTTGTTTTTACATCACATATTTATTTTAAACCATGGGATTAAGAAAATCAGAAATTTTGAATTATTCTTTCACATGTGGGGATAAAGGTGATAAATCTCAACTGCACATCTATGATCGCTAGTGTTATAGTTAAAATGCTAGAATCAAGCCTCTCTCTCCAATCCATAGACACCTTTAGATCTAAAGATCAGTTATCCATATCTAATATATGGTCAGGATGTAAGGCATCTTATAGGTATTTCTCATTTTGGATTAAAGCCCTAACTCACCTTCACTCTCTCCAAATTCCACTTGGAAACTGTTGAATATTTTTGGCCATTTAAAGGCCTTATGAGGGCATGTAATGAATTTTATTATAGTGAAACAACAAACTCCAGTTGGCGTATGGTCCAAAGGGATCGAAGTTGGCAATATTGATGCCGAGACTCAAACTAAGCTTCATGAGTTAAGCCACATTTTATTAAACCCTGTGATGCTTGAGGATATTGCAGAGCCGAGAAACATTATCAGTATTACCCTTGATGAGGATGGAGAGATACCCAGGGAAATTCGCCAAGAGACTTTGTGACTCTTGTGCGTGATTGGCAGGCCCGAAGGGACAATGGCTAAATCATCATCATGACTACCACACGGTATATACATATGATAGTCATATTGGGAAGTAAATGTTATTGAATGTGTTGCATATAAATATGTGAGAGATGACCCATACACTAATTGCGAAGTGTGTGCATAGGTCTATCTGACCTAGCTTGTCCCTAGAAGAACCTAAAGTCCATAGACTAGAATTGTATTCTCATCAGTTATTGGCTAGCTTTGGTAGCCCAATCATGAACCCTTGTAATGGACTGGACATCATGAAAACTACTGGGTCAGTTTGAGAAATTGAGTGTGAGACATAGTCACTAGTAGAGATGGAGTGCCTCAATATTTTCATTTTTTTTCTTAACAAAGTTGGACCTGATTCCCATCAAATTAATTTAGAGGTAATTTATTTTATTATAAATAATTTTAAAATATTAAAATAAATTTTTAAAAGTTTCTGGATATTTTATTTCATCAAAAATGATATTTAAATAAACTAAACTGAATTATTTGATATTTAAATATTCAGGTAAGAAAACAAAATATTTATTTTTTTCTAAAAAATCACTTTTATGGTTGTAATATTATTAAAATATATGGGCCCCAATATCCCAACCTATTTTGTTGAGGGTGTGGGGCCCACTAGTGGCCATGGAGTGGCACACCCCATTTTTCTCCCTCTTTTTATTTGTGTTGTGGCTTATGTCATTAATCATTTAATTGATTGAAACAAAGTAGGAAAGTTTTTTAAAGGAGGCTAATTAACTTTCAAAGTAGCATGTGTTGAAATTGGCTAAAAATAAAAAGCAAATGCATTATATTTTCTCTGCACTAAATATTTGATAAGATTAGATTAACAAAGTTGAGGAATAAGGTTTCAGCCCCTTCCATTGGATCATGATGTTTGATCTATTAATAATATGGCTAAGATCTCGCACCTCACAGGTCACATCCAATTAGTGGTCTAAGTAAAATCTCTATAAGGATGGTTAAACCCTAGACACCCTAACCCTGTTAGCTTCATCTCAATAAAATCTCTCAATTGGGGCCGTCTCTACACCACAACGTAGAACTTTCTCTCTCCCCTCATGGTAGCATGCTACCCTCTCTCTCGTCTCTTTTTATCTTTCGCTATGCATTTTCTCATAGCCCCTCTAAAGAAAACAAAGGGACACACCCCAAGCTTTTGAAGGAGACTTAGAGGGGGTACACCCCAAGCATAAAGAAACAAGAGTTAAGCCCTTGTTTGTTCCACCAACTTTGAAGAGTTTCTAGCCAAAGCTTCTTAACTTTGTGAGATCTATGAAATACCTTGATTACGGGCACCATTGGGGAGGAGACCGTTGTGGGGTGTGCAAAGTCTAATTGAGATAATTTTTGGCATCTTATTTTTTTTATTGCATCCTTATGTTTCTTGTTCCCATGTTCAAGTTGATGCAATTTTTTATTATGTAATGAATAGTTATTAAAGTGATAGCAAGTGAAAATCTATTTTTTGAGTTTCTTATTTATTTATTTGAGTTACTATTGTATTCAGTGGACTTATGTAAATATTCTACCCGATTTTAAAAAGAAATATTTAAACTGCATAGACCATTTTAGTTCACATCATCCACTTTTAGAAAATAGTATATTTTTAAGTTCGTGTCGTTTCCCATAAGTTCAAATCCTAAGAAAATATTATGGCAAAATTGATTCAACCATACAGGTGTGCATTTTCCCACTACCTAGGCCTTCCCTATGCACCATCTTTCTTAATTTTGTTTCATGGAAACATGTTTATGTATATTTTGTGTATTTCATCTTGTCTTGAAGCTTGCAATCCTATTCTATTATTTCCCATAAGTCTAGTTTAGATTCGATCAAATTGCTCGTGCTATCGGAATAGGGTGACCACATGGATTAAAACTAAGACCTTAATCGGCAAATTTATTATCCACAATTAGCTTCCTTTAGTATTGAGATTTTGTGCACAATTTGGCTGTGGTGGTAGCATTACTTGTGCCCCAGCTAAAGTCTAGGTTTCCACTCTCACCGCTTTCAAAAACCACTAACGATTTAGAAAACAGGTAGGAGCTCGTCATCCCCACTTAATTACCCAAAAATGTTACATTGTGTATTTTAAGTCCTTCTGTGTATGGATTAATTTCATGTGTTTTAGTGTAAATGTTTGATCCATTTCCAAATATTGAAATTAGTGGAACAAGTACTAGAAGAATTGAGGAATTTATACTGCAGTATTTAGGGTGTATATTTACATGTAATTCAGTCTTGAATGTCACTATATTTGCTGTAAATACAAATAACAGATGTTTTATGATATTAGGTCAAAAAATTTTAAATTTTTTAACCTTGGACTCAGTCCCTTGACACCCCGACACAAATTAAGAAGCAACTCAGGTGCATTAATCATCTCTTCATTTTCTGCAGTTAAGATATCGTCAGAATACAATAACGAGAACATGAATTTTTTTCTTTTACTCATGACATTTGACTTATGCATATTGGTCATGTTCTCTCATTGAAAATCCACAGAAGTTGCCTTTCTTTAAAATCAAAACATCTTCAAGCAAACTCTAATTGTACATGAATTTATCCATAGCATGGCAAGAAAACAAAAAATATCTTTTGTTGGATAATTGACATCCGTAAGGTTGTTTAACAAAATCAATTGGCAAATTTTAATAACTGAACTTTAAATGCATAGGTTTAGAAATAAATTCATTATTAGGTCAAAATAAACACCGAAATATTGAATTCTTCTTAATGTCACCCCTTCAGGCTATTTTTAAGGGCAAAAAGATAGGCTTCAACAAGCGTACCCGTTATTCCCATATACGTTCCATATAGACATAGAAAGTAAGTTGTAAGAGAGATCCTAACCAATTCAGATCCCTAGAGTTAAATATTACTGCCACCCTTTTCTCTACACACACAATTACACCAATCCCTTCCACGTACCCTTTAATGTTACCAGTACTGCAATTGCCTCAAGAAAAGCTTGATCCAGAAATATATTTTCTTAACTCTACCACCTTTGGACAAATTTGAATGAGTCTCATTTTGAAGTACAACTCTTCTTGCATCTATCCAATACTTATCTAGGTTTTGCAGCTATTCCAAGGACTAACCAATGTTGTCACATTCGTTTCAGAGTCTTCTTCGGTTTAGTGAGAAAAATAAAAAATTAATTTTATAGAGATATTTATTTGCTTTGGCCGAAAAAGCTGAAGCTTTGGCCGAATCGGCCCCAAGCATACCCGAATATGACCGAAGCGGCAGCACCAAGCTTTGCTTCACTTCGATCTAGGCCTAAATTTTGAAGGCTTCAACCTCTTCGGCCGAAGCGAAGCAAATTTGACAGCACTGTATAAACTTTGCGAACTCAAATATCCAAGGGGGCCTAACCCGTAAACTTCGCAGATCTATTGTTCGTAAAGTTATATCCAAACTCAAAGGATGGAAGATCAAAATCTTTCCCTTCCCTTGCGGACTCACCTTGGTCACATGATGCCTTAACCCCATTCAACTCATTAATGCTCTATTGTCAAACTACCTTCACTACAATAGAGGCTTCAAACCAACTTCATGATGACACAACCAATCAGAAGAAAGTTTATTAGAAGAGGTGGCATATAAAACTTAAAATAGTGAGGGTGTATTGGGCATAGAAAAGATGAACACTTTTGACATCCCTCGGATCATAGGGACATGGCTCTAAATTCAATTTTTGGTTTCATCGAAGGCTCAATGAAGACTCCTAGAAAGCGAAAGGAAGGCAGAAAGGAGGAAAAAAATAAGCTCATATGGATGCCTAATAAATATGAAGAAATTACCTCAAAAAGTACTCATGAACTTATTAAAAGTATATGGAGCTGAAAGTAAACAACCGACGCTAAATACACTAGAGGGCTTCATGGTTTGCATGAGTGGATAATTAAAAGTGGCAGCTAACCACCATTAGAGTGGAAAAATAGTATCATTGGGTGCAATAGATACTAATGTAAAATCTAGACTGAATATCATAATCATCACTTCATGAAATGTGTTACATATGCCTTGATAGATAACATTTGGAAAGCAATCACATGAAGATTCAGCTTGGAGTTGTAGGCAATTCAAACATCCTAAACCCCTCACAAATATCATGTCATGGAATCCCCACCACTTTGCAATTTAATTTGATCAAAGTCTCCTCCAAATCATCCGTATAATTTGATTAAGATTTTCAAATCCTTATTATTAATCACAATTCAGTCCTAAGTTCATTATTAATTAAAAATTAGTTTCCCTTTTCTGCTATAGCCAACATACCATACCATAGTTATCAAAACCGAAGTGAAACAGCGGTCCGACCATAGAACCAACTACATATCAGAACGCTCTATGAATCTGCAATTTATGTGCCTCTTAATACAAAACACAAAGTTGGTGAAAGAAGAGCTTGACCATATCACACATGTTCTATCTGTACACCTCCTGCAAAGAAGTCTAAGAAAAGAAAAGGGAAAACGATCTTGAAAGCTAGAAACATACAAGTACAACTAAAAATTCTATTTAATGAAGCTGACTTATGATACAAGGTAGTCCTAAAGATAGGGCTGACTACCAAATTTATCAACAGGTCATACCCGAAGTGTTCAAACAATCAATTACAGGTAAAACACACGCCACTTTCTAAGAGTGAACAAATTATAATTGGCCGACAATTAAAATGTCAATTTCTCTATTTAGCACATCATGATTCCATGTACTGAGAAGCTGGTGGGCTAGTTTTCGTCTTGTAAGTGCCTGCATAGATTTACATCTCCCTTGTGAGATAGTTGGTAGAAGATGCATGGCCAATTAGCTATAGCAACATAAATGATATCAATTTTTTTAAAATTCTCTCAACAATGAGCATGGTTTGCAAGAGAGAGGCCCACACCAAGCCCTCTCTCATTACATACCAGGTGTCTCAGTGTCCAGCCAAGGGCATGGCTGCCCACTAAAATACAGCTGATAAAGGATGCAAAAAACCAGAGAATTATCGCAAGCACAAATTTTATGATAAAACAAACCATATGCCCCACGGATCTCAACTTCTCGCCATTCTTGAACTAGAGCACAGCAACAGCACATTAAATGTGAAAGAAAATCATCACAGACACCTCCCTGAAAACATTACATTTATACAATCAGAAAAATGATGCAAAAACCAAACCATACAAACCATTATGGAAAAAGCATCTCTGCTAGATCTTCCAAGAGTTTTCAAAATTATAACAAATAAATAGGATGGACTAAACAAGGTACGCATGAACTCCCTAGAGTGGTCAATTTCATTAGCACAGAATCATAATGATTGCAACAATATCTATACATATATATAAACACATACATACACACACACAGTGTGCATCTAGGAGTTCAATATAAAATATAGTAAGAGTACAACACAAAGAACATGTTATTTAGGGTTTATTCAGTTCCTTTTCAGCAATGATACAGATAAAACTGGCTAATAGTGATATAGCACATAACTTGTTATGATTCATGCTGTTGTACTCAATTTCAGAATTAGGAATGTTCCTTCAGCTTGACATGAAGAAAAAAAATCCAAGGACAAATGAATTATATATTTCTGCAATGAACATGATCCTACTGAACAGCATATGAACAGTAGTTTCATCATTGGAGGTGGAAGCAATCATCAGATACCGTGATGTTCAACATCTTCCGAAGCTTCCGTCTGACACAACAAGTGTAACAACAGCATGCCAATAGCAATGAGTATGTCATCAAGTCATTACAAGCTTGCTCCGGAGCTGATACACAGAAGAAGGTAAACACAAATAATTAGGATCTCTATTATTGATGGAAACAATACACACTATTATCAACACAAAAAAGAAAAAAACTGACATTCATACATTTTTCTAAGGAGAAGTATACAATTACGACCATGTACTTTTGTTATAAGGAGGTCACAATCACCCTGGCTGTTGGGTATGTAATACGACGGCTGGGGTGTGCCAATGACCGGCAAAGTCCAAAAGAAGATTTTTTGAAACTTATCACACACACACCAAGCTGTTATAATGCACATCCAACGGGTAGAGGTAATTATGACTTTTATCAAAAGTAAATGGTTGTATAGTATATACTATCCATTTCTAAACCATAAAGGTATCACCAGAAAACTTGAAATGAATCGAAGCAGCAAGCCCATTTCTGCCAGTGTCCCACTTTTATCGAAACCCTCAAGAGATGTCATTTGCCTACATGGTCACCCAAGAGCAAAATGAACACATTCTCATGCACGTGATTACCAACTTTGCAGACTTTGTGGACCCAAATTTTGGGGATGTTCCCTACTAACCCCAGCAGTCAATCTAGTAGGAAAGGGGGAAAGTTAAGAAAAGCTGACAATGTCCCCAAAATTTCTGATCAAACACCCACAAAATTTCACCCGCAGGAGCAAGTGTAAAATCTGCTACTGCCAGAATAAGCTATATCCACACCCTGTTAGTTTATTTTTTGCTATTACAAATTGAGGAGAAATTGCACAGCGAAAGGCTATTTAGAAGGGACATTTACAAATATTCCGAATCTCTCTAAATGCAAAAAATCCAATTCTCCCATTTGACATGAATGCTATTCTAGGTTGTGTGCCACCTGTTCAACTTAAGCATAGGTTGTGTTAAGAGCATTTGTATACTTTTGTGTCCCCATATTTAAAGTCTTTTAAGTATCAAAATTAAATATGATGGCAAAGTCCAACACTGCAACATACATCATGATATAAGCCTTGATTCCAGATTAAATAATTCAACGACGTGAAACTTTACAACAACGAAAAGATATATATCAGATGAAAAACTTATATTCAATGATATACTCACAAGTGTCTCCATTTGAAGCCACAGCTGCAATCTTTGAAGACGTCCCGCAAGGGTAGAAACATGTCTTCAAGCCTAAACAAAATGGAGCAACATATGATCTTATCTACCCTCTCTGAAGAAAGGAAGGGAAAACTACAACTTCAAATCGACATGCTTTTGATGAAGACTAAAATAATCACACAATAAAAAATGAGGTGCCTACAAAATGCCAAGGTAATTGAATTGATCCATGTAAATTCCGAGATCAACAAATTTCTCCACCTCGAACGGGTCCACGAGAGCCTCATCATGCCCGCTAGCGATATCCTTAAACTAAGTTTTGCCCCACCCTCAAGCACAACAATTTGTGTTCCGGTTGACAATGGCAGGCCTTTTGGACACGACATATACTAAATGCAAGTAGTCCCAAATTTCTTATTAAGCATAAAGTAGTTATCATAAGTACAACATTAAGCAATCCTACAATGAATTTTGAATAGACAAAAAAAAAAGCAGTAAAAATTGACGTAGAGTAGTTTCATGAGTTCCCTTTTATCTTGCTT
Source organism: Amborella trichopoda (assembly GCF_054954075.1). Classification (NCBI taxonomy): domain Eukaryota; kingdom Viridiplantae; phylum Streptophyta; class Magnoliopsida; order Amborellales; family Amborellaceae; genus Amborella; species Amborella trichopoda. The sequence continues at coordinate 35,078,590 of NC_142344.1, read as the reverse complement.
ACGGCATCCAATCGTAAACAATAGCTCAACTTCATTCAATACCAAACAACTCAGAGAAAAGGAAATTATGTCATGGGATCAACGACTTAGATGTGAAGGACACGCAAGCATCAAAAAGGATGCCGTATACATTGCCTTCAGATCTGAAGAACGATGTACTGCTTGATCACAGAAAGCCCTTTCACAGCTTGCCAAAACCTTGTGCTCAAGTTAGTGGCACATAAACCATTCATACCACAATTGAAGCTACTCGCAATTTCGTGGAGCAATATAGCCAACTATGCCTTTCTCTTTTCGTGTCAAGTGTTTTTCCTTTTTTCTTTTTGGGGGGAATAGTACTCGTCATTTGCATCCCAAAAACCAGATATTACACTACAGAAGACAGCACTCCCATAGTATCTAGACTAACAAAATGAATTTCAGGCCTTGCCAGCATCCTTGTCCCCAATATCACAGCCAAGGATGCAAACCAGATTTCGCATAAAAATTAATCTATGGGCCTGTTTGATATCTTGAAGCTAGAAGTTCTTTGGGAGGTGGGGCTAGAAGCTAGATATTCTGATGTCTGGAACTGAAAAATACTGTGTTTGATAACCTGTCCGGAATTCACGGAATTCTAGGAAGTTTGAGAACCTATCTTTGATTGAACTTGGAATTTTTGAAACCTGGAGATCTGAAAATTAGCAAATTTTAACAATTCATTGAAGTTTTTATCATGAGAGGCTGATATTCTTTTTCAACAAGATTTTAAAATCATAGGCCATCCATGGTATGTCTAAAAAATGTCGAATCTTGATAACATGAAAAAGAACTAAATGTAGTTGTAGGTCACCACAAAATAGATAGTTGAAAGTATGTCTCATGATGTCATTTTTTTTTTTTTCTACACATTGGATTGGGCTACAACTTTAGGTATTTACGCTTCTCAACCTCATGCACTGGTAAAAGGTATAAAAAATATTCCAGAAAATAAAGTTGCCTGGAGGGGTATTCTGGTCATTTATTTTGTTTGAATTTTTTTTTTTTTTTTTGTGTTTATAGATGCACCGGAATAAGTTGAACACACACTCTAAACTTACTCTCAATCTGAGATTGGAAAAAAGATAAAAAAATAAAAATGGATGTATACAAGGCCTAACATTTTCGAAATCACCAAACATGCTACATTGTAGTTCACCTAAAAGGACATCAATCTCAATTATCCAATCTTGATCTGGCGGTTGGTAGCATGTCTTAGTATTTAAATTTTATCTTTTTTAATGTACATGATAATGAGCTGAAATTTGAGGCGCCCATTCTTCTAGCGTTCGTGCACCTCTAAATACAAAATAAATATTTGAAAATGTCATCATCATCATCTGAGCCTTGTCCAAACTATTTCTATAAAGATTTAAAAAATGTACATTAGCCAAAATACCCGTAAAACATCAAGGGATGTTTTGAATCACTTTTTTATATTTTTTAAAGATGTGCCCTGTGAGGCGCACAAACCCTCCAAAATCATTTATATGTGAGTTTTCTGAAAAACAAAAAAATAAAAAAATGTATCGGAAACAAATTTGAAAATGATGCAGCAATCCATCAGCCCTTTTCAAAGTTCAGTCTTCCATGGGGGGGACATGGAACTGGTAGTATCCAATGTCATAGAAAATCCAGACAGGCCTCCCACTATAGAACTTACTGTTATCAAACACAGAAGTACTGCAGAAATCCAGATATTCAAGCATGCCATAAAGTTCCTCAAGTTTTATGAAAATGCCCACAGTGCTTTAATTGACAAATCCTTGTTTCAACATGTGGAGAAATCTTACCCAGTGAAAATATTTTTAATGTGAACATGAGCTAACTAATAGAACTCCTAAGAATCCAACTATAAACATCACTTTTAAAATTAACAAACTTCCAAGTGCCAGTATAGTAGATTGAGGAAGGTTACCTATGTCCAGTGCAAAATACCATGAAAAATATGTGAGAAGAATCAATGAAGTCCATTTCTCAGCATGATTTACGATGCTTTAAATAAACATCAAAACAATCCCAAGACAGCAAAGGGAATAAGAGAATATCCTCAAAAGTAGTATTTTGGACTGGGCAAAGCACACTGTAATCTTCATGACCAAAGATGATGATGCTCACTACCCAATTTAAGAGTTATACCATGAAAGAGAGAGGTTGAGACCCATCCTTTCTCCATTATCCACTCCTTGATTTTATGAGGGTAACCCTCATGAAAATATATGCCCTGTATGGTCGGGCCTGATTTTTCCTCACGCGTACGGTGGGAAAAATCCTCTCTCAAACAACCGCGGAGGATCCACGCGCGCTGCACGTTTGTGAGTGTGTACACTCGTGCTCTCCTATACGCGGATAGGATCCAACAAAGAGAGATTTTGCGACGGGGGTGCGTTTTAGACACTTACCTTGTCATTTGGGGTTCGAGACACACCTGGGCAGTTCGCCCTCTTAGAACAATCACAGAGCCCTCCGGCTATCTGCCAACGTGGTTTGGACACGAACTCTCCTCAAGCTTTTAACACGTCACTTCGTTCTCTTGCGCTGGAAACTGCATTGCGGATTCAATTGTACTCCTCTATAAAAGTTCACTCAAACGAGAGGTTGGCTGACAAGAAATAGAATGAGAGGAGAAAGGTGACGAGAATCCCCCTATCCGCGCAAACATTATGCGCTCGGGCGATCAGGGCAAACAAGGGTTAGAACTCTCTCGACTATCAACTCAGAAAGACTCCTCCCAAGTGACTGAAGGAGAGATCGTAGGCATCTCTCACGACTCAACTCGATTGTATGGAGAGGAAGTTAGAGCGATGGTCTGAGGGTTGGAACTCTTAGGCTGACTCTGAAAGGTATTGAGTCAAACGTATGTCGGATAGCGGGATGCTATACGGTGCCACAGTGGTCTGATATTGTTTTGAAGCCCAAATTTGGTCCTTGGGGGTTTTTCGACGTTCTGGATGCAATGGCAGTGGTCTGGTATTGTTTTGAAGCCCTAGCATAGGGTTGTAGTTGTAAGGTCTCTTTGTGGCGTGATAGTACATTTTCAAAGGTTACCTAGTGTTAGGCTTATACTGAAGTGTTTCCTCGATCTGGCGGTGTCTTGGGTACCAGCAGGACTAGGTCGTCACTGGCTCTCTCCTTATTTGCACCAGGGATATAGGTATGTCAAAAATGACTTACAATACTGTGATCAAGAGAATTACAGCAAATTTTCCTACATATTATGGACAGTTGACATTATCTCCACAAGTAAGATAGTCCTTCCTAGTGTTCTTTAAATAAGAAATAGTGTGTATAGGTTTCAATAAGAATGCTTTAATTTCCTCCTTTTACATGTATGTATCAATTGATCTGCACCATTAGGTACCACATGGCAGATGATCCAGGTGAAATTGTACAAGTTAAAACCCCGGTTACAAGAATATCTCCACCGACCTGGCGATTCTGGTTCCGAAACTGATTCCGTGTTTCCATTATGGAATATCGACATAAACCATTTTTTGGAACCAAAGAAACTCGATTCCTCAATTTCAGAATCTCGATTCAACACATCTTTAGAAACCATTTTTCGGAACCAAGGAAACTCGATTCCTTAATTTCAGAATCTTGATTCAACACATCTTTGGAAACTATTTATCAGAACCAAGGAAACTCAATTCCTTAATTTCGGAATCTCGATCCAACACATCTTTAGAAACTTGAACCCATTAATTGTGGGTAAACGTTCCCAAATATATCGAATAAGGATTCTAGCAAGGATTAAATCTTGATTCAAAACTAAATAAATTTAAAGTATCAAAAAAAAAAAACAATTCAAAATACATAATGTCCAATGTCTATGATGGTTGTGCACTTCCTAAAGGAAATTGGAGTAGAAATCTTCCTTCGAATGCTTCTAGTGGTTGCAAGTTTTCATTATTTTACTTGTACCACCCTAGACTGCTTTTACTTTAAATTTAAAATATAACTAATAAATACAACACATACAATTGAAAGTAAAACCATGACATAGACATAATCCTATTTTGTCTTTATAATAATGAAGTCAAAATCAAAATTTAGAAACACTTATCTTCTATATATAATGACCGTAAGCTCAATAGTCAATACAATCACTTTAAAATTTCGGAAACCTTCTAATAAGAGACATCCAATATAGGTTCTAAAGTTGATAAGGCTCAAGATGTGCATGGGGCTTCCTTCTCCATGAAAATGAAATCTCAATTCCTAGTAGGGGTCGCCAAATACATTCCATAGTCCATATTATTATAAATATCGATCTCAAACTGGCATGGATCTCTGATCCATATACTTCAAAAACTTGATTCCAAATATGTTAAAATCACGATTCGAAACAGCAACATATCTCTGTTCCACATATGTCAGAAACTCGATTACATAGATTCGAAAACTCGATTTCGCATATTAATGAATCTTGACTCCTAGAGTGTCAATTCCAGGGGGATGGGAATCTCGATTCCATATGTGGATGAAACTTGGATCTATTTCAGTCAAAACACGATTCTCAAAAACTAGGAATCTCGTTCCCCGTGATTCCTATTGTACAGACAACGATTCCTAAGACAGGAATCTTCTAGCCGACAACGATTCGGCAATTTCAGTTCCTAAAACGATTCGGGTTCCCAAGTGTTTCCAACAACTATGGTTGAAACTACAAAAGACAACAAGAAGCAACAAGAAATATGACTTGCCACTATTAAATCCTTTCTGCAAGAAACCACGATAGGTGCCTTGGCTTAAAAGCATTGCTCACAAGATCCACAACTAGAAGTTGAAAAACAACAAAAACTTACAAAGACAAGGCTCTGAACAGCAACCAAGTAAATCCGTATGCCATTCGTCACTTCTATGAGATCCTCTCACTGATATCAAATCCCGCCCTGATGAAACTGGAGATGCATTTCTGCAAAGTGTAGTGATCAGCATCAAATATTACTAATCAGCATTTGAAGTCTACCAATGTGGGCAAGCGCTTGCATACACAAAAACATATTTTTTGTCCACACAGCATTGCTTGCATGAATATTCATGTGCATACAGCATGCTTGCATGCATATGCATGTGCACACAGTCTTGACAGGATCACACAAGCACACATGGAAGCACATATTGAACAATGAAAAACTTCTTGAACAGGAAAGAATTGAAGGATAACATAGCTCTGAAAACAAAAGTTGAATATGCAAGCGAGAAAAGTATTTAGAGGCATTTGAAGGACAATTGGGTACTAGAATCCAGTAGCAAAGAACAATTACACCTTCTGACAATTACACCTTCACACAGTGTCTCAATTTTCATTCATTTCAGTTTCCACTCACCAGTTATTCCAACCATAGCTTAACATAGGTTACATAAGAAATGAACGTTGTTGGAATGTTTAGCTTCACTGATAAACTTGTTATTTATTCAAACTTCAGGCAAGATAATAATTGCATTATTTAGAAAAAACAATATTTCATTAAGAAGTATCCACAAGTATTCAAAAGGTAAATGCCATAGAGTGAGCCCTGCAAACACAAAATTTATAGTCGAGCTGCAGCAGCAGGAAAATCATTATAAACCAAGTACAATGATTTGCAAGGCCTTTCAAGTATCAGAATATGAATTCAAACAAGCAAACAACGACATCGATAAGAAAAGGCAAGAGTTTCAAGAAATATTCGCAGATATAGAATAGAAGATATCTATGGACAAGTTAGATATGCTCAACATAAAATAATGGTTTCTAAAACATGACCACGCAAGAAGCATAAGAGTATGCTCATAGGCTAGCACTCGTAGTTAACATTACAAGATGGACATAAAACACTGGAAAAATACCTTCAAGAAAAAAATCACTTAAAAGTACAAAGGATCCCTGTACAACAAGTTTCTACATTAAAAAGATCAATAAACCACATAAGATAACAATCTATTGCTAGATAGAACTGATCATAGGTACAAAATAACAATGCAAAACCAACCTTGAAGGAGTGTGAGTATCATGCTGTTGCCTGTGATAGACATCATCCATTTCATATTCCTTCTCATTATTGGCAGAAGGACAATCAGGCTCCACTTGCTTGGAGTTTCGGGAGTGAGAGTTCTTCTCAGAGAGATTATTGGCAACAGTCTCTGTGACATCAATTAAGTGTTGGATCACCTCACACTGACCAACATCCATATTGGCTTGTGACCTTTGTAGTTCAACCTGGAGTTTCTCATTTTCCTTTTGAAGAGCTTCATCAAATGCTAGATTTGGGTAGCGACAAGAGAGAGTCTTTTTCAGTACCATTGTATCTTTTGAACTCGGCTCTGGCTTTAGAATTACATCCTGAACCTTTTCATCATCTTCATCTAGAGTGTACTCACGCTGATCCTTTTCAATAACTTCCAGTCTTTCCTACCAAATTGGCAAATAAACCATCATCAGACTTCATAAATAAACAGCAATATATCATGTAATACCACTAAAACTTTGAAATATTGTAATCAACAACAAATGTCCTGTGGTTGTATATTTACCAGCCCTAATAGTGAAGGGAACCCTTCCCCCACAGAACTACCCCCAAAAAAAAATTGTAATAAAGACTGCATATTTAATGCTTCGTTTCTGCAGAAATGACAAGTAATAAAGACTGCATAATTAATGCTTCCTTTCTGCAGAAATGACAACTAAACTTCTAGATATAGCATCTATGAACTAGCACAGGAAGGTACATTAACAAACACTTTAGAAGTTGAAACAATGAACTGCCAATGAAAGAAAATTTTCCAAGATCCTAAGTGTGGATAACATAACTCTTTTCCATATTCATCAATGGTCCAAATAAAGAGAACAGAGTAGAAATTTTCCATGTATTAATACAATTTATGAGACTTCCAACCCTATATGTTTGTATTTAACCATGACCATTTACATAAACTACTGAAATTATTGTACATGTAATAAAATTTTCACTACAGCCACCTTGAAACTAGTGGTTAAGTTAATTTCAGCGTTTTTCGTAAGTAGAAACTCATCCCAACATCCCATTGTTGATGTCTTCTTTTCGTAATTTAAAAAGATAGTTTCTGAAAGGATTTTTTTTTTTCCCACGTAACTATGGACAAAAGGAGAATTGTTTTGCATACCCAGCGGACAATTTCATGAGCAACAAGTAGTTAACAAAAGCACCAATGATTGACCACAGAAATGATAGAATGCAGTAATAAAAAACGGTGGCAATGCATGGCAAAATCCTTTGAGAATCCACTCTTTATAATCTCATATGTCATTTGGAGAACGTTGGATGTTGCACTATTTGGATCTGAAAATATATTTATGTTAAGACTCGCACATAGTAACGATTTTCCACAAAAGACAAGGGTATTCTAGGAAATACCTAAAACTAAAAACAATTCCAAAATAACAAGCATTTATTGATGCCTGCAAATCTAAGGAAGAAGGAATGAATATCATAGGACCTCAGCAGCATCGATTACTCTCAAACTTGGAACAAATATTGAGCATGACAGGACGCACCCATCGGTGCCCTATGAAAAGATTAGAGAGTGAAAGGAAAAAGTAAGACTCACTATCAGCCCAAACTAAATGTTCATTTCTTTCTCATAGAGATCCTTGTCAATGTGACAATGGCACAAAGGATCTGGATGCACACCCAAGAGTAGTCAGTACTCAAATGCATATGACAAAAGAAAGAATACCCACTCGTTTTCAAGTTTTTCATGAATTAAATGCAATAATTTATGCATTTCTGCCAACCATTACCCAGGGAAAAATATTGAGCACCGATTACTCACAAACTTGGAACAAATATTGAGTATGACAGGATGCACCCATCGGTGCCCTATGAAAAGATAAGAGAGTGAAAGGAAAAACTACGATGCACTATCAGCCCGAAAGAAATGTTCATTTCTCTCATAGAGATCCTTGTCAATGTGACTATGGCACAAAGGATCCGGATGCACACCAAAGAGTAGTTAGTACTCAATGCATATGACAAAAGAAAAAACAACCACTTGTTTTCAAGTCTTTTCATGAATTAAATGCAATAATTTATGCATTTCTGCCGACCATTACCGAGGGCAAGTAGAAATGGACCTCTTAACAATTGTGGTTCACATAATGATTACAATTGCAGGTGCATGGAACTCCAGTTCAATGTTTTTAAAAGCAGAAGGCAATATGCACATCGTGTGTATATGGCAGACCATAGTTATCTGGAACTAGAGAGAGAACAGCTACGTGATTGGGAACGGGATCGTCAAATCGACAAGAACCAAAAGATCCGGCAGTCCGGGATCGCAATATGTACAACATATCTTGCCCAGAGTCGGATCCCATAAAGGATCCCGGCCCCAACACTCATGGGATCTGGATTCGAAAGGGCTGGTTTTCACACATCTCAGGGATCTCGACCCCAGATACCCAAGGACCGCCATCCATATAAATTGGGGTCATCGATCTATATATATAAAGGATCACAGTCCCAATGCTGACGGAAACTAGATCCCATCGCGCAACGGACAAGGTTCCCTCTTCCCATTGTGTTAAATGCTTTAATTATTTCAATTCTTGATATAGTTTTATATATTTTACAACTCTAGTTTAATACTCTATAGTCCACAATGTATATATAGCACTCACGTTAATTTAATTTGTGATGTTAGAATCACTACATGATGTGGATGGCGATGCGCAAATACAGGGATTGAGATTCCAAAATCGATGGATCTCTATCCCAATATGATAGGGATCAAGATCCACAAATAGCAGGATCGAGCTACCTCATTAGGGTGGATCCAGATCCCTACAAATAAGGGATTGAGATTCCTAGAAAAAGGATTGAGCTCCCTCAAAAAAGAACAAAACGCGATCCGATTGAGATCCCTGATTTGGAACTAGGGAGCTGGAACTATATATCCTTTAAGGTCAATCCCCATAACTATGTACAAGACCAAGACCAACTTTCAGTTTTCTTCTTTTTTCCTCTTTTCTTTTACTTTTTCCACGAAAAGCCTCACAAAGATTATAAGATCTGATTCAAAATTAACTAAGGGCATTTTCAATGTATTACAAAATGTCAGACAGCACCTAAGCGGCCCGGGGGCTGACATAGGTGCTGCCTTGCACATATGCAGCATTATAGTTTCTATGTTTTATATACAGATGAAATAAATTATATATAATACATGAAGTATATGCATAAACAATTCAACAAAACAAATACAAATGACAGGAAAAGTCCAAAGTTTGAAAACAATTAGGTAAATGTTATATCATATTTCATACATGTAACACAACCACAAACCATCCAAAAGATCTCAAATAAAATTATTAAACAAAAAGACTAATCTATATCGCTCGATATTCGACCCTTGATGTTCTGGATACATGTCAAGCTTTAAATAATCCAAAATCTCCATTTGTAACTTCTCTTGATATTTCACAAACAATCAACTCCAAAAGTTTTGGATTTGATTTGATTTCTTAAAGGTTTTTCCTTTTTGAGCAGTTAACTTTTGTATATGTATTACCATAAAAGAGGATTACAACATCTTTCAGATCTGAGCATAGTATTTATGCCTGCTAACAAAAAATGAGGCCGCAATGCCACCAAACAGAGAGTGGTGCCCATGACAGCACACTACATAAAAACCCCAGAGAAAAGAACCAAAAAGCTAAAAAACCCAGAACTGAGCTCAAAAAACAGCTGTGGCGGTTCCCGCTGATGATAGCATGTGAAGTAGCGCCTTCGTAAGAGAATCTGCACTAGGTTTTTCCTTTTCTGATCTTATAAGAAACCATACTTTTTTATTTTTTTCAAAAGAAAAATCCAGGGAACCAGGTCAATTTGTATTTTTGGGGGGAAGGGGGGGGGGAAGGGGGATGGTTGGAAGATACCCCACCAATGTCTTTCACCCTCTGAATAGGCGGTAAATGATGGAAATACCCATGGCAGGGGGGCATTTTCCACCCTCGGTCAATGGCAGCCTGAGGGGAGTACCTTGGCCATTGACTACGGTTATATGCACCCACCAAGGTTGGCCCACCTAGGGGAGACCAATTTTCCCTAGGCAAGGCAACTGGGCCACTGTCCCACCTTGAGGCACCACTACGGGGCCAGAGTCAGGCGCTTTTTGACACAAAGCACATATTAATCCAAAGAGATTAGGAAAAAATAGGATACAATAATCAAGGAGAACCACCAAGGGCTGATCTGAGGTTTTGGAAAGGCAGCAGCTGTATACAGCAGCACCCCAAAAACCAGCTCGAAAACTCATATTTGGCACCAAAGACAGAGTGGTGTCGTGCAAATCCAATTTTTCCCAGAGTGCGATTTAAAGCTACAAAAATGGTGTAGAACTAGGATATGTTAAGACATAAATTGGATGGTCTAGGAAAGGTGTTGCAAGTTGGACCGGTTTTTTGGCCATATGAAATAATTCCTAGAGACATGAATCGGATGTTCATTGTGGTTTGGAGAGGATAGATTTGCAGTGGTTGCATCACTGGGACTGATTTTTTTAAGCAAGATACGAGCCTTGAAGCTTTTTCTTTTGTTCTTTTTCTTCTCTCCAGATATGTCTGTTAAGGTGGAGATGATGGATTTGCAGTGTTTCCAATGCTGGGACTGGCTTTTCAAAAGACATTTGGACCACTGCTGTATATGCCACAGCCTCAAGAAATATTTTTGTCTGTACTAAATAAAAAATAAGGGAAAAACATTCTAATTTTTTTATGAGAAGGCACCAGTCATGAGCTTCTTCATAGCCAATGGGTCTCTCTCTCTCTCTCTCTCTCACACCCACACCCACACCCACACACACACACACACACAAGAAAAAAAAACAGCAGGCAGCCTCATGTTGGCAATGCACATTGGCCCGAGGCAACAGGCACCCACCAGCCATGTCTGGGAGGCTTAGTCACCGGCCTCGGCTGCCCTACCTAAGGCAGGCAGCCTTGAGGTAGGCAAAACAGCCAAGCTCAGCATCTTAATACAATGTGGTTGATTCCAAAAACCCACAATGGGTCTCTCTCTCTCTCTCTCTCTCTCTCTCTCTCTCTCTCTCTCTCTCTCACCCACACCCACACCCACACCCACACCCACACCCACACCCACACACACACACACACACCACACACACACACAAGAAAAAAAAAAACAGCAGGCAGCCTCATGTTGGCAATGCACATTGGCCCGAGGCAACAGGCACCCACCAGCCATGTCTGGGAGGCTTAGTCACCGGCCTCGGCTGCCCTACCTAAGGCAGGCAGCCTTGAGGTAGGCAAAACAGCCTAGCTCACATCTTAATACAATGTGGTTGATTCCAAAAACCCACAATCCATTTTTTCATCTGGGAGAAAATTCATGAAAGTTGAGAATCTATCGCGAAGATACATTGAAGATGGGGTAGCACCTGCAACAAAACCTAGTTTTCCTATGCTGGTCAGTTGGGAATTTGATACCATGTCATATTGTGAAATAACTGGGAAAGAACCGTTCTTCTTAGGGAATAATGGAGCTCGAGGTCTTCTATAAAAATGAGTTACAATTGGCAGACTTCATTCATTATATAATGATCAAGATATCAATAAGTTAAATGAGCTTAAATAAGTTGACACAAAATAACCTCGCACAATACAAGCACAATCACCCTAAAATCGATAGAAACCATACGGCTCAACGATGCAATGGGGGAAACACTTCTTTGCTCTGCAAATGAAATTATCTTCCTGGTATTGATGTGGATGTCAAGTGGAAACCCAAGATTTAAGGTTTTAAGGACCCACTAAATAAAGTAAAATCAACCATGCAACTTATTGAAACACAGAAGAGTCCATTATCGCTCTGTATCACTATCACCTCTCTTCTCTGCCTGTGAATGAAACATGTTCACATTCCTTTTATCCATATAGGTATTTTTTGTTTCTTTTCTCTTGTCCAAACCCTAACTCAAATATTCCTTCATTTTCCCTCATCTCCCTATTCACAATAACTTTCTCTCTCTATCCAGCTCTATCTATCCACAAACACACAACTTTTTTGTTCTCACATGTTGACCAAAAAAAACAGAGAAAAGCAATCCTCCAGCTCATAAGAAAAAGTGACATAGACATGGGTCCTTGATTTTTGGATTTTTTTTATATGTTTTAGGGAAAATTATGGGTTTCTAAGGAAGTCACAAAATTATGGTGTATTTAGGCTTCTTTTTTTTAGTTTGGAGTCTTTTATGTTATTTATATTTAGTAGGATTACAATCGGAAGAGATGGTGGGCTACAAGGGAATGGATGCCGAGAATTATTTATGAACTTTTGGGTTTAAAGTTATTTAAATGCTGATGTTAGGGAATTGAAAGGAATCTTTATTATCTACTGAAGTCATTGATTTCTTTTGTGAATAAACTATGAAGCTTGATTATTCTATCATGTTCAATTCCTTCTCTAATATATCTTGGTGAATAAATTGAGTGCTTAGCGTTTGTTCCTTGCCATCGTAATATTTTTGCTGGAGGATACGCATCAAAATGCAATGTCTAACTTCTGCACATTAATATTGTCCATCAATAATGGCCAAAAATAAGTCCATGAGAGATCCATCTGAAAATTGCTATTGGTAGATATCAAAAAAGAGAAAGCCACAAGAACCAAGACCGTCTGTTGAATCAGGGTATTCTCTTGCACAGGACATTTGAGAATGGATGATCAGAAAGTCTTCAAATTAAATTTCTTGATGAAGGATCCTTTTTTTTTCCTTTTGGTGGAACAACCCATTGAGAAAACAATAATATTTGCTATCTATCCAGGAGTGAATAGTTGATTAAATAGAATAAGAAAACTCGAAGCCTTACAAATCAAGGTGCTTGTGAGGACAGATTTCAGGTTATTTAAGCCCTGAGCATCTTAATTAGTACAATATCAATTACATTCTCAACTGTCACTGTTACAATAATTTGGCCACCTAAATTCCTTTTATGTTCCTACAGAAGTCAGGCGTCTACAGGTTGCTACAAGCTGCATTTCATAACATTGACAGAAAAACAATAGCACTTCTATAAGTTAAAAGATTTTTTACGACACAATTCACAACAATCTCAATGAATAACGATCACTTCAAGGTACATTGAGAGGGGGTAACAATTATAGCTGGCACGCAGGTGTAGCATACAAGTATCACAGCAATATCAATGAGTAACCATCATTTCTAGGTATGTGAAAAGAGGTAGCATTCATAGCAGGTAAACCGAAGTAGCACATCATTCACAAGAAGTAAGTAATCAAAGTTGGGGCACCAATCAATTTCACTTCAATGTTGAATCTGCTTATCGGATCATAATGAAACCTAGTAAGAAAAGGAATGGACAAGGCGAGAAGCACATTTTAGAACAAACAGATATGATGAGTTAATATTGCAGGGAAGATTTTTTTTCTTCTTTCTTTTTTTGGGAGAAAAAACAGGGAAGACAAAATCATCTGATACAACCAAGCTGATGGAAGGAACTGGAGCACATGTCAATAGATTTCATTTGAGAACCCCAGGGAATAGGAATCTCAGTTTTCTCAGTTATTTGCAAAGAAATTGTCTAACACCACAGCAACATAAACACGAATAAGATTTTTCAGAAATAAAATATAGGAACATTTAGCAAATAGGTAAAAATAAAAACCAATTGTAATCGAAAAAGTAAAATCAACGAACCAAAGAACAAGAATACATGAAAATAACCAAAAAAAAAAGACAAAAATAACCCCCAATAAAAAAGACATGGTTAGAAAGATGAGAAAGGGAAACGAAAATAACACTCAGATAAAAGGAAACAAAGAAATGGAACCAGGAGGGGAAGCGAAAAATCCCGAAACCCAAACCAAAAACCAAAATAATAATAATATAAGGAAATAAAAAATTAAAAGCTTGAGGATTTGGAAGGAAGAATAAAAGAAAAGAAAATTCCAAAAGAAAAAGGCCAAAGTTTAAAAAACCCAAGGAATCTACCCAAAAAAAAGTAAATCCTGCACAGTAGAGTAGTAGAGAGAGAGAACAGACGAAGGAGAGTAAGTCGAGAGAGAGAGAGAGAGAGAGAGGCAGAGAGTTACCTTGACCCTGGCATTGTCTACCAGGGTTATGAGAGGGACAAGGCGGAGGTATCGATCGATCTCCCCTTGCGCCTTCCTGAACTGATAGACAATGTTCCATCCCATGGCAAGGAGGTAGAGGTAGCTCCTGTCCTGGCAACTGTTGACAAGCACATATGACCTCCTGAGCGCATCCTCAAGCCCCTCCAAAGGCTCCCTCGTCCCCGGATACTTCTTCAGCTCCGAGATCCTAAGCTGATCCAATAGATTACCAATGAGCTTCAGATGCTGAGCGAACTGCCTGCAGTTCTTCTTGTGCATGCGCGCCGTGGTCGCCGCCCTTGCTATCATCGCTATTAGCTTCACGGCATCTAGGCCTGTTAGCTGCGCGACTGTTGCAATCTCGCCCAGTTGATCCCATGTTGCAGCCATTGCTTTCCTCAGCTAACTTCCTCCTCTATCTGTTTTAATTTACATCTAAATGTTCTGATCCGATGCTCATTTTACCCACCGCCACCACCACCACCATTCATTACTTATTTAACCTCAGCTGCTCCTGTACATGTTTTCTGTGCTGAGTGAGTCGTCCTTTACGCACCACGCTCTCTTAGTCTCTCTAAAACGCACACATTGTCTCTCTAGATATAAAAATATAGTGTGGGTAGTACAGAGAGATGATCGGAGACAGATTCGGAGAGGGGGTCAGTACAAAACCAGCTTTGATTTCCTGAATTCACAGGCATTGCTTTGCGTTACTCCCGGCATGAATTTTACCATTCTGGCTCAGTTGGCTCCTGTGTCTTTTCCTCCCCACCCGCCAGCGGGTGGACAAAAGAAAACAAAAGACAAAACCGCTTTTCATCCAAAAACCACTCCTTTTCCCCCGCTTTTTACTTCTCCCAGTATCTTCTCTACATTAACGAGGAAAAAGTTCATATACGGTCTCAACCTTATAGTATATCGGTAAGGCGCACCTAAAAGACCCACTAGCGAAGGTTGTTCCTACGGTTGAAAACCATCATATCTACGTCCGGGGATTTTAAGTCTTACTAATAATTCATTTTCTAAAATATTATTTGTACCGTTTATTTTCAATATTTTTAAGTGTTTATAGATATATATGATCATCACTTTTTATGAAACTTTATTTTTGATAATTGGGGACGACAATAGATTTTTATATACTTTATAGTATCGAATCTGTATTTCCAACACAATTTTGAGATGCACCTTACTTCAATAGTATAAAGTTAATGTCTCATACAAAACTCACCCCATTAACAAATAACAATACATTGTGGCGCATGGCCTCGCACCTCTTCCTATTGCTCCAACCTAGACCAGGGTGGATACAAATGAAAAAAAGTAAAAAAAAAACAACAAAAAAAAGAGAGCCAAGCTGAATTGGATAAGGTCGTAGCCCAAACCTTGGGCTTCAGTCTATAACCCAAATTCTATTTTGTAGTGCCCGGCTATTGCCCGGCTTGCGCATAAAATATATACTTCCCCCCATCTAGCCATCCAATATTGTTACTAATCATTTAATCTAAATCTGATGTTTCAAAGTATTTTATTTTTAATTATTTTTCTACAAATTAGATGAATATAAAATTTGGTACATGCCATCATCTAAATAGGGTGCACCTAAAAAAAATATTACAACAATATTTTAGATAAAATAACCAAAATATCCTTGAAACTTTTTGGGTCATTTTGGCCATTTTATTTTATTGAGAATATTATTTTTATATTTTTACGAGTGCGAGTTTAAGAGAGCAATAGAAGCTCAAATTTTGGTATCAAAATATTATGTAAAAGAAATTTAAAATAAAATAGTATATATCTATATGACATTGAGAATAGAGCCATATTAAATTAATAGGGCTACAGCTCTAAAATAAGTAAAGCTTCACACATGCCTCATCGAATTATTGGAAAAAAATTTATATCGATCATATCAGGTTGATCATAATTGTAAATAGAAAAAAAAAAAAAAAAAAATTTTAAGCACATAAAATAATATATATCGTAACAAATTATCTAGACAATTTATTTTATCTTAAAAATAAATATTAAGTGATCTACAAAATGGGTATATTGTTTTTGTTCCATTTTTTATTTTTTTAGATTAAAAATTGATTTTCGAACCATCGTATTTCCATTAAGGAAAGTGTTTTCCGAATGAAATTTTGACCTTAGGGCTCTATTTTGTTTTCGTAAAGCCCCACACAGAAATTTAACCATTCCAATAGAGTCAATGTACACTTGGACGTAGTAATTATAATTAATGATAATACCCCCGGTTGTCCGTGCATTTTCTTATGGGCTTCTCGGCTATTTTGCGCCAAAGAAATGGGTACTTTGGGCATAAGAATGATTCGGTTGGGATTATGGTTTTAATGGTCTTGGTTCTAGAGATAGAAGTCAGAAAATTTTCCCAGATAAGATAGGAGACTTATTACAACCGCGACCGTTTTAGTTAACGGCGCAAGGTAACGACAGATAACGGAATAAGGGATGCATTACGGGAAAAAGCAACTGCCAGCCAGCTGTGTGGTCCGCCACGTGGACACGACAAACCCGAAAAAGGCGTTTCCTAGTTGCGGGCACGTGCTCCCAATAGTATCCTTTGCCCGCTACGAGCCCTACTCTCGCGCCCTTACCCACTTAGATTTGACCACAGCATGGGTCAGATGTCAGAGGCTTTAGTGTGCCACCATAGTGGCTCATTGGGGCAGGTAACGGGTCTTGTCCCGCTGGACCCGAACCCGAATTACATTCGAGTTCAAAATTTGGATCTATACTCAAACCCGAAGTCGGGTCTACCTGCCGGTTCCATTGCTATCCCTATGGCTCAACATTGAAAAAAGGGCGAGGTCGTAACACCCCCATACCGTAATCACCATGGTGTGGGTTCTATTCTCACGGATACCATCCTATTAACACCTTCAAAAATAACGGCTCACCATTTGGATTGGCTGTACGATATTGGTGCTTGCTTGGAGGCCTTTTTTGACCCGTGACTCGTAACTCGCCCAATTGAGAAGCGGCTTCCATAACTTTCGTTTTGTTGGTTGACTTGCGAGGGTTGGCAATTGGGTTGAGCAGACCCGTAGGTTCACCTGAACTAGGTTGGGTCCTATTTGAGTTTTAAACCCAATAAGTCGGGTCTGAGTCTAAATGACTTGTATCTGAATATGGCCTTTGTCCGGGATGCACCTTATCTGGTTGTCATATTTTTTTTTTATTTTGAGACCCATGTCCGAGCCGGATCTGGGTCTAAATCACTTGGACCCCACACCCGAGTCTGGGTCAAGTCTTACTTAGACCAAGACCATGGTCTGAATCAGGTCTAAATCCCAATAAAATCTGGTTGGGTCAAGTCAAGCCCAATCAACAACCCGAACCCAACTCGACCCACTACCACCCCTATACCTGCCCATCCACGAGTCAAAGAAAGCCTCCAAGCAAGCACCAATATCGTACACCCAATCCAAATGGTGAGCCGCTATTTTTTAAGTAACACCTTCAAAAATAGCTGCTCACCATTTGGATTGGCTGTACGATATTGGTGCTTGCTTGGAGGCCTTCTTTGACCTGTGACTCATAACTCGCCCAATTGAGAAGCGGCTTCCATAACTTTTCGTTTCGCTGGTTGACTCGCGAGGGTTGGCAATTGGGTTGAGAAGACCCACAGGTTCACCTAAACTAGGTTGGGTCCTATTTGAGTTTTAAACCCAGTGAGTCGGGTTTGAGTCTAAATGACTTGTATCCGAATATGGTCTTTGTCCTGGATGCACCTTATCATGTTGTCATATATTTTTTTTTTATTTTGAGATCCAAGCCGGATCTGGGTCTAAATCACTTGGACCCCACACCCGAGTCTGGTTCGAGTCTTACTTAGACCAAGACGAATCAGGTCTAAATCCCAATAAAATCTCGTCGGGTCGGGTCACGTCCGAGCAGTCAACCCGAACCCTCGACCCACTACCACCCCTATACCTGCCCGTCCACGACCTATCGCCTCTCTCATTATCTTGTTTAGAGTGAAGTCGACGGTCGACGATCGTCGCTCGTCTTTGGTGACAACCTTTTCCCAATTCCAAAGGCAACGAAAGACGTCCCCCTCCTTCTATACGATAGGGATGGATGGATAACGTAAGCCAATCTTCGGCCGCAAGTGATATTGAACAGATATTATATTATTTTCATTTTTCTTTTCTAATTTTTATAAAACTTGTAAAGATTTTTTTTTTGCCAATTTCTTTGAGAAACCTAGGCCCAGATGGGTCAACCACTAACCATTACTAAAAGCATTTTTATTTTCCAATAACATGCATTAAAACGCTTTTGCGAGACCACTGATTAGGGGTTGGTAACGGTCGGGTCCATCAGACTTGGCTTCGAGTACGGGTCTTATTTTTGGCCCTGATGGGTCAAGTCCTCTTCCAAAAGTAGGGATTTTGAGTTTGTTTCGGGTCTAGGTTGACTTGACCTGGCCCAAATATTTTAGATGTGGAAAAGTATATATAATGAGATCATTTACTTTTAGTAAAAAGTTGTCATAATTGATCTTGACCACTAGATGTGATATTGGGTGGCTACAGTCATTTTATTGACCAAGCTTAACGTCCATTGGAAATTTTTTTGAATTTTGTGACACATCAAAGCTATCAAATTTCAAATTAAAAAATTATAAGTAATTGTGACTTATATGTATGAAAGGTAAATGGTTTCATTGTATACAATCTTTAAAATGTATTGTTTATTTTATTAAAATACTATTGATATATCCACACCCTTATATAATCTACTATTATTTTATTATATTTTTTATATACTACGTGACATAATTTTTATAATATTTTTTAGATAGAAGCTTAAAAGGGCACGTAGAAGGTTTCTCGTTCTTCCCTTCACCTATTTTTTTACGTTTTTGAGAGTTAGAAGCACGTGTGTTTTGAAAATAAGCAATTTTTTAAATTAGTATAAAATATATACAATATTTTTTGTTTATAAACCCCAACCGGACCCAACCCAATGGGTCAGGTATAGGTCAAATTGATTTAGACCTGAACCAGGTTCAGGTCAAAATTAGACCTACCCAGGCCCAAACCTACCCAATCCCACCCCTACCATTGTTACAAAATAGGTGACACCTTAGTTACAAAGCCCATCATTCCAATCTTGCTTGGTCGACTTGGGGGTTGGATCGATGATTCTCTTAGTATTCTCATAAAAGGAAAAATGAATAAAAATAAATAAAACAAAAGAAAACCTAAAATAATTTAAATAAAAGCCTAACAAAAATTTAGCAACACAAATAAAATGAAATATATGATTTTTTCAGAAATTTAAGGTTTTCTCAGAAAAATAATATACCTTTGTACATTGCAATAATACTCTCTTCAAAAATATTATTTCAAATCATGGAATACCTTGAAGATAACACTCTTTTCAAAAATATTATTCTAAAACATTCAATAC
This sequence comes from Amborella trichopoda, assembly GCF_054954075.1. Lineage (NCBI taxonomy): Eukaryota > Viridiplantae > Streptophyta > Magnoliopsida > Amborellales > Amborellaceae > Amborella > Amborella trichopoda. The sequence continues at coordinate 35,059,010 of NC_142344.1, read as the reverse complement.
TTTCATAGATAGAAGATAACACTGTACAATAATAAATCTAAAGACATCTTTTAAAAAAATAAAATTGTTTCATGCGGGTTGGACCGTATTTCTACAATATGTGATCCAGAGGTATGAAGCATTTATATTAAAGATGGATGGACCACCTATTTGCATCTATCTAAAAACAATTGAAACTAACGGTCGAAATGTTTTCTTAATATAATTATTATTTATAGTTTTCAATTTTATTTTTTTTCATATTCATATTCTCCATATTAAATATTATATATTCTCTAAAAATTAGGATCAAATTATTTTTTAAAATATATTTATTGCCAAGCCCGCATTTCTACAATATGCGGGCTGGCCGCATAGAAACTGTGTCCTTAAAAAAAATGGAATATATGCTTTGTTTTAAAATACTAGATTTGTTTTTTTTTTTTTTTTTTTGCAAAAACCACAAAAATGTTTGAGGGCTCCATTATGGATATTTTGAACATGGTCTTTTAGCAAAGAAATTGTGTTAAGAATTTGTTTATGACTCCATTATGGATTTTTTGATACAAAAATTAGGATCAAATTACTTTTTAAAATATATTTATTGCCAAGCCCGCATTTCTACAATATGCGGGCTGGCCGCATAGAAACCGTGTCCTTAAAAAAAATGGAATATATGCTTTGTTTTAAAATACTAGATTTGTTTTTTTTTTTTCTTTTTTGCAAAAACCACAAAAATGTTTGAGCGCTTCATTATGGATATTTTGAACATGGTCTTTTAGCAAAGAAATTGTGTTAAGAATTTGTTTATGGCTCCATGGATTTTTTGATACAAATATCATAAATTTTAGTTGAGAAACTCAGGAAACATCGAAGGAACTGCATGGGGGGTTTGCCGAAAATTTGTTTTCACCCAATTTTCATTTAGGGCTAAGGTAAATCAAAAAAAGATGAGCGAGTTATGACAAATTTAAGAGGATTTGGTGGAAAAACGAAATAAAAATTGAATTTTTATAGTTTGGTTTTTGTACAGCAAAAAAGAAAAGGGTAAACCGGTTGGTTTTGGGTGGAACTCAAACCAGTCCCCACCACTTTCAGTTCTAACACGAACATGGTTTGATCCTCACAAATATTTGAGATGGGAAAGCTTTTTATGTTTCCCCTACAATATAGAAGTTCTATGTGCCCCCTACCATCCAGCCGTCCATTATTTATCAAAAGAGACACTCATAGTTTGATCTTAAATTTGATGTCTTAAAGTATTTTATTTTTAGTTTTTTTAATACAATTTTTTTTAATATGAAAGTTGGTACGTGCCATCTTCTCATTGGGGTGCATCTATAAAAAATATTAACAATAGGTTTTTGATAAAAAATAATAACTAAAATACCCCTTGAATCTTTCAGGGGTATTTTGGTTATTTTATTTTATTGAAATTATTTTTGTTTATATTTTTTGTTAGTGCAAGTTTAATATAGGAATGGACGTCCAAAATTTGGTGTCAAAACAGTTTATAGAAAACAAATTAAAAATAAAATAGTGTAGAGACGTGACATTGTGATTGAGCCCATCTTAGCCCTCCATTAAAAAATGGACAATTGGATAAAGGGGAACACAGAACTTCTATGTCTTAGGGGGAAGATAGAAAGCTTTCCCATTTGAGATATTTGCGATTCCAACATCTCGTGAATAAGCACCTCATGTTACCCTTGTTTCACAAACAAGATTCTCAAAAGAGTAAGTGATTGTCTTTAGGGCACATTTTTGGAAGACCACTTTCTCGAATTTGCTTGGGAAGAAAGCAATAATCACTATAATCACTATGGGCATGTGTTGGTTAGTATGAAAATGATTTTTTAAAAATTATTTTCTTAAAAAATAACTAATTTCTCACGTTTGGTTCGTCATAAGGGTAAGAAATCTTTTTACCTATGAAATTATTTCCATAAAAAGTATATAAAATCTAAGAAATTGGAATCATATCAATTTAGGTATGATTCTAATTTCTTTCAAAATAATATGGGGCAGGGGTGTAAGTAAGGCTACCATCAGGTCGGGCAGGCTTGAGGCTTAGCAAAGCCCAAAAATACTTTGGCTCGGCCAGAAAAGTGTGCCAAAAATCCCACCCCACCCATGAATATGTACTATAAGGCTACCATCAGGTCGGGCAGGCTTGAGGCTTAGCAATGCCCAAAAATACTTTGGCTCGGCCCGAAAAGTGTGCCAAAAATCCCACCCCACCCATGATTATGTACTATCAAAACCGGGCCCAGGCCAACCCCACTCGAAAAGAATATATTGGGTCTGCGTCCCGCCTAACCCATTAAGAAGTCCTCCTTTTTTTATTTATTTATTTATTTTATTTTACTATTCAAAATTTTATTGTTTGTAGTAAGCCAAAAATATTTTTTAGAAAATTTAGAAAATATTGGGTTTCTAAAGAGATAAAAAGATATTGGGTTTTTAGAGAGAGAAAGAGAGATTAAGAGTTTAGAGAGTGAAAAATATATTGGTTACTAGAGAGAGATAATGAGTTTTTAGAGAGAGGAAAGATTGGATTTTGAGAGAGAAATATATTGATTTTTAAAGAGAGAAAGAGAGATTGGGTTTTTAAAGAGAGAATGAGATTGATTTCTAGATAGAGAAAAAGAGCTTGGATTTCTACAGAGAAAGAGAGATTGGGTTTCTAGATAGAGAGAGATTGGGTCTCTAGATAGAGAGATAGTTTTTAGATAAAGATAGAGAGATTGAGTTTTTAGAGAGAGAATGAGTTTTAGAGAGAGAAAGAGAGATTGGATTTCTAGAGAGAGAATGAGTTTTAGAGAAACCAAGAGCGATTAAGGTTCCAGAGAGATAATAGAATTTTAGAGAGCGATTGATTTCTAAGAGAATGGATTGTTAGAGAGAGAAATAGAGATTGAGTTTTTAGAGAGAATAAGTTTGTAGAGAAAAAGATATATTGGATTTTTAGAGAGAGAGAGTGATTTTTTAGAGAGAGAGAGATAATGGGATTTAAGATAAAAAAAAAGAGATTGAGTTTCTAGAGAGAGGGTTGGTTTTTAGAGAGAAAGAGAGATTGGATTTCTAGAGTGAGAGGATGGGTTTTTAGAGAGAGATTGAGTTTTTTAGAGAGAGATTGAGTTTTTTAGAGAGAGATAATAGTTTTTAGAAAGAGAAAGAGAGATTGGTTTTTTAAAGAAAGAATGAGTTTTTAGAAAGAGAAATAGATATTGGGCTTTTAAAGAGAGAATGAGTTTTAGAGAGAAAGAGAGATTAAGTTTAGAGCACGGTACAAGTGCACATAGAATGCAGGTACGAGAGTGTAATACAGAGCACATGTACCAGTGCACAAAGAGCGCATGTACGAGAGTGTGCTACATAGCGTGGGTAGAGGAGTGCACTGCAGAGCGCGGTGGTAGAAGAGGGGATAGGATGATAGAAGCAGAGAAGTGAACTAGATCCGCCCCAGGCCCGAGTTCGAGACTTCAAACAAGAGCAAGAATGAGAGAAGAAGGAAGAAGGGGCACGCACATGCTTACCCTGAGCTTGTGCAGGGAAGAGAGGGAAAGAGAGGAAGAAGAGAGAGAAAGAAGAGAGAGTGAGAAGGTAGAGGAGAGAGAGTGGGAAAGGTAAAGTAGAGAGAGTGGGCCTAAGATGGGATTGAGCCTAGATCCACATCCTTGGGCCTCCTTTGCATGCACATGAGAGAGAAGGGGTCTTGGGTTTGGGTTAAGGTTGAGGTCTGGATGTGATGTATGGAATGAGGTGTAGGGTATGGTGGTCTACGAGATAGTGTGTGGTGTACAAAATTGTTTAGAGTGTATGAAGTACGGAGTGGGTCGTGGTGTATGGTGGTTTAGGGGTATTTCTCTCTCTAACAAATGATTTCTCTCTCCTCTCCCTTTGGTCTTGAACTTGTGAGCAAAGCAAAGAGAATAAACTAGAATCCACTCCAAAATGATCACGTATTGCCAATGACTAGCCAAAATTACCAAAGAGTTCAAAGACAAAGTTTCAAGCCCCTAAACAAGTGACATGGGTTTCCAAGTGACATGGGTTTCCTTATATAGAGCAACCCCTAAACAGGGGTGGAATGCTCAAAAGTACCCAAAATTGTCACAAAATATACAATTATTGAATTAAAATAATCATCCCATATTTGGACCAAATAACCAAAATACCTATAAGTACTTTTCAATAAATGACAAAACCATCCCCATGAGGGGCCTCTTGCCATTGCTAGTCTTTGAGAGCTTTTTCGAATACCTATGATGGTAATTCCGGAGATAAATTATCGTAGAATCGATGCTTGGATTCTTGTGAACATTTTGATACCCTTTGATCCTCTTGAAACGAATTTTTTTGAAGGAACAAAAAATCTGGCCAAGTCTATAAACTTTGGAATTATTCATCCATCAGTGTAAGTTTATTTGTGATGTTTCGAGTCTTCATTTTTGTCACAAATTGAAGAGGACATTGTCACAATCATTTTGTAGTAAATTTTGTTCGTTTTGGTCTTGAATTGAGCATATTCCAAATTTGAGAGGTCCTCGGAAAATGGGATTTCGGCTACCAAAAAAGTATGCCTTTCTTCAACCTCGAAATTCATGTCATCTAGCTTCTGATCATGCGCAAAACTTGTACCAAAGTGTAGCTCTTCACAACATGGTCGCAACGGACTCGTATTTGCGATGATCTGACACCGGAATCTTGAGCTATGGGCTTCTAAAGAATTGGATGTTCTCTTGTATAAATTCTAAATTTTCATGTTTTCTGAACACATATTCTCTCTGAACATTTTCTCATCTCGGGCCACGCCAAGATGCGTGCCTTATATCAGAATGATTGGGTCGTCAAGATCTAACTCATGTCCGAATTTGAGCTTAATTGGAATTAAAATGAGCAAGATATGATCATTTGAAAATCACCTTGAAATAAGAAAGCACAGGAAACTAGTTTATTGAGGCTACACCACAATTGTGTAAAACCTACCCTTTTATGGTAAGTTAGGCCCAGAATGGTCCCGGAGAGTCTGATTGAGCCCAAATTTGGTCCCTGGGGATTTTTTGATATTATAGATTTAGTGGAGGTGGTATGATACTGTTTTGAGCTTTAGAAAGTAGGGCTGTAGCTGTAAGGTCCATCTTTAGCATCATAGGAACTGGATATTGAAAACCAAGTTCTGTCATGATCTTATCAAAACTATTTGCAAGTGTCCTTAGGGTACCCCAAACTATCTTCTTATGCATTTCTTTCGACACTTCTCTAGAGGTCGCCCAGTTTTAGGCTTATCTTTTAGTGTTCATGTGCTCTGGTGGTGTCTTGGGTATCGACACGACCATGTTACTACTGACTCTCTTCTTATTCGTATCGAAGATACAAGTATGTTTAAAATGACATATAACAATCATGTCCCCTTGAAAATGATAACTCATGTAAATTGAAGTGAAGTGCAAGTTTCTTGTGAGAAGGATGGAGATAGAGTGGTATGCTTATCTCATGTGATCTTATCTTTCAATTTGAAATCAATGGTTAAGATTGAGTGTTTTAAAAATCAATAGTTGTGATTTGCTTAATGTCAAAATTAAGAATCAAAGGGCATGTTTAACTATAGAAAATTGTAGATAACTTATGGGCATGGTAATAAATGTATGTTTGATCATTGTCATTCGTATGATAGCTACCAACAATGATTGATTAGACAAAGTCATTAGCCTCTCTCAACCCTTAGATCGTTCAATGGATGGTTAACATATAATCTATAGTAAAGCTCGCACTTTGAATCTCTATAAATAGGGGTCCTACCCTACCTCATCAACCCTATTTTCTCTCAGCCCGCCTTTATTTTCATTTTATGAACCTCCTTTAGAGACCCACACCCCACTCTCATCTCTCTAGTTCTTCTTCTTGTATCTTGAGCCTTTAAACACCCCTTGATGAGAGATAAGGTATAGTCTTGATTCTATTATGAAATCATTGTCTTGAGCCTCATCACGCACCACCGTACACACTTACGTTTTGTTTTGAGAGAGAGTTTGCTACTGTAAATGATCCCAACAGTAAGCACATTAACCTTATGTTCTCTTTTTTGAAGTTCATTGATTTTAACATTTGAAGGTTTTTATGATATATATCCATGGTGTAGTTTTGAGCATATTACTCCCAAACTGTTATGATATTTGTGTTGCTGTAAATATAAGCATTTACATGCATAGTAGTGAGTTCAAGATTATGCCTTTAACACTAGCCCGTGCCCCTTTTATCCCATTTGATGTATCGACACCTAGAGCAAACCCTAGTTCCCATACTACATCGTTTGCGCTCCGTAATGGCCGTGTTTCTCCCACTTAATGTTCTCATGTTTTTGAATCCCATGTGAGATTTATTTTGTCCCATATTAGATGTGTGAACATTTGTTAGTGTGGCATGTTGCTTATGCTTCTCATGATTAGATCTATGCGATCCCTTTTATACTATCGATTGGGAGTAATAACAAGGATTGTACTAAAACCATTGCGGCAATCGCACGGTGATGGAGAATTAAATCGGTTTACTAAAGTCATATCAAACTAGTGTACACTTGATTTTATTTGCCTTTTCATTTTCTCAGTGTATTGTGAATTGGAAAGTGTTGTAAAATAGCAAGGCTCTTCATTGTAACGTTGTGATTTGAAAGTTATTTTTGAAAGACAATTGTATTTCTAATTTTCTGACAATTGTATTTCTAATTTTCTTAGTTTGTAGTAATTGTGGGGGATTTCCCAAGGTTTGGTAGGCACTATTGGGAAGGGAATTAAAAAAATTTCTTTTGCATACCTTGAGTGAAATTCCTGGGGGGTCTTCCCTGCGTTTGGGCTCATTTGGCTGTAGGTTTGGGGATTTCTCCTTGTTTGAGGCTATTTTGTCAAATAAAATAACACCAAGCTCAAAGAAGTGGCAATGTGTCGCCAAATAAATTCCCGGCATGATGACTACTGAAATACCCAAAGAACCACTAAAAGTAGCTAAATGTGTAAAAATCAATATCATGATAAACAAAAAGATGAAAAATCTCTATCATATGATTAAATAAAGCTCCTTGCCAATGACAAAGATCCAAGTCCTATCGTGCTTGAAACAACAATCAAACAGTCAAGGAAGAGGCACAATCAAAATCTGGTCAAACTGTTCCAAAATGATAATCTAACAACGCAATCTTTAATCCAAGGAAATTTAAGGCTACCCTCAAAATATCAGGCCAATACAAGGCCGGATGATCGATATATTGTTCAGCGAAGCTCAACCATCCATTTCACAACATTGATCTAAGGTCAATTTATAAAGCTTCGTCAAGATATAAAAAGATAAATAACCCAAGAACTTTATGGGATGAAGGAGTCAGTATAAAAAGTTTATAAACCAAATTTGAGCCCAAATTAGACATCAGATGAAAGAGAAATGAGCTCTCGAACTTCTTGAACCGCAATTAGTTTCCATCTAAATCGGTCAAACTTTACAAGAGGAACCCAATAAATAAGTAGCTAGTGAGCTTCAATTTTTTATGACATGAAGGTAATGATGAGAAAAACTTGTGATAAAACTTTCGGCCAAATTGGATATCGAGAAGTGCCTTTTTCAATACCACCTTTAATGCCCCCGCATGGGGACCATGCCGAAAAGAGGAACGGACCATATTGTACATGTGGTTCATTATCTTCCTTGGAATTAGAGGAAGCAATGGAAATTTTTGCAAAATGTTGGGGGCCATATCTAACAATTTCTATAGCCAAATGAGCTTGATTTGAATATGGTGTTCCTTGCAACATGCCCCTTTCATCCATATCTGGATCGATAGATTCCTCTACCGAATCAAAAGTGAATCGACCCATAAAGTTGGAGTTTTGCAACAAGTGGTATCAATCCCCATGACCTCTACTCATTCTCAGGGAAATATCTCGCAATTCATGTGGCATTTCAACGCAAAATTTTGTAGGAAGTTTCCTAACTCAGAGACGAATACATCTATATATGGAAATCCACTATCAAAATCTAATTACGGGGGTTGGTCCTAATTTGTGAGACTGCATTTTTGAAAAATTGAAAGAAGTAAAATATCCATATCTCTCAAATCCGACATAATCTTGAGCCAAAATTTTCACAAAACATCGATATTGGCATCCTCCATAAGAATCTACTGGTTGGTCATCAGATAATGGCCAAATTCAAGCGTAATAACGAGGTATAAAAATTGGTATGCAATTTTTACCCAAAATGGAAAACCAAAACTCAAAATTAGCAAAACTTGACGAATCAAGGACGGTTTTCACTTAAATTTGTTGCAAATTGATTGTGGTTGGTTGCTCCATAATTTTATGAAAGAAATTTGGGCCGAACAGGGTCGGATTTGATGGGTTTTGGTGGTAGATAAAAAAGGAAGCGTCCTCAATGGAAAATCATAAAAAATTTCAAAGTTTAGGTGCTCTTTTTGGTAATTTTTAGCCTTAGTTCAAAATTATCTTTAGCAATCAACCCCCCATTGAGCCATACGTTTGATTTTCCACTCACGAATCACATGTTTACCCATGTCTATAAAAGCCATCTTAAACTCATGTTTTAAGGGTTAAAAAATTAAACCCTTACCTAGAGAAAAACCCTTTCCCTAGAGAGATAAAATTCCAAAATTTGAAAGTGCCCCTGTCTCTATCCCATAATCCCCAAACTACCTGTCAAGAGCTACAACGAACACGTTTTTTCTTGCCCTAATTACATGAGCGAAGCACAAAGCAGAGGTGATGCCTGATGCGGTTGAAGAGCCCTTCCAAATAGGGGGTCTCTAGATCCAGAACTAGTTGACCGCAGTTTCATCGCAAATCAAAATTACCCTCCCTAAAATCTAAAATACCCAAACTACCATTAAGAATTAGAAAATTCCCAAAAAATTTCCAAAAAAATTCCCATAAACACTAAGAAGCCAAAATACCCTTAAGAATTCCCAACTCCAAGAACCAAAAACTTCCAAAATGTAAGAAAAACGTGGACTTACCAAAAGCTTCCTACCTTGAAAGTTCGGGAGCTCCTCATTGGCAATTCAGAGGGTACGTGGGCATCTCATGAGCAGTCAGTTTCTTCAGTCGTTTGAGGTTCTGCCTCATTATGAACAGATAACACGACCAAGTCTTGGCGAGATGGCTTCCCCAGTACCAAATGCCAATTGTCTAAGGGGGTCTAGGTTCTGCCGGATCTGGGAATGAATGTCTCCCCATTTTGTATTTACTTCTCATAGCAATAAAATTGTCGGTTTTTGTCGTGTGGCTCTAGTTTGCGTCCGCTTTATTCTGGGCGTAATCGATTCACAAGAGCACACACACACATGATTCGAATTATACATCATTTTTTACAACTCCACTAGGGACCAACCCGCCCTTGAATCAGAGCCCTTTGGTTTCCGACACTTGCTCAAGCTCTTTCCGGTCTATGCTTCAGACCACCACGACTAGTCCAACATTCCTTTTAGTTGGATCCATTTCAATCCCAATCCGAAATGCAAAAAGCTGGGGAGCACAAAATCATCGTATCAAGTGGAACTTCGAAGACCCACACCCTAAGCGTGGACAACCACACTAATGGTCCGAGCATGGCTCACCATGCTTACAAATCACGCACCATTCCACAAACCTTAACTAAGGGTAACCTCAATCAGCCCAATAAGGGTGGCCGTGTTGGGGGCAGTATGGGTAGCCATGATGTTGCTAAAAGGAGTCACGCTCATCCTTGGATGGGTAGCCATGCCAACACAAGAGATGGCTTACAACCCAGTCCGAGGGCGATCAAATCGTTTGGTCGCAGCCCAATGATCCTTAGACAAGTGCATTTCTAGGTCTTTGGCTTACAACCCAGTCTGAGTGCGATCAAATCGTTTGGACGCAGCCCAATGATCCTTAGACAAGCGCATTTTCAGGCCAAAGACCTGCCAAAAAATAATTCCAATTTAGTTGTAAGTAGGTGCAAAAACCCCGACACCTCAACCTTTATCTCAAATCCATATGAACCATGGTTAACCCCCTCTCAAGTTCATATGAACCCCAAGGATACTCCCTCTCAAGTCTACATGAACCCCGGGACCACTCACTCTCAAGTCTTTATGAACCCTGAGGCCACCCCTCTCAAGTCTTTATGAACCATGGCCACCTCCTCTCAAGGCCATATGAATCCGAGGCCACCCCCTCTCAAGTCTTCTGGAACCCCGAGGCCACCCCCTCTCAAGTCTTCATGAACCCTGAGGCCACCCCCTCTCATGTCCTTATGAACTAGGCCTATCCCCTCTCAAGACCAAATGAAACTAGGTTCACCCCCTCTCAAGTCTTCATGAACCCTGAGGCCACCCGCTCTCATGTCCTTATGAACTAGGCCTATCCCCTCTCAAGACCAAATGAAACTAGGTTCACCCCCTCTCAAGCCCATATGAACCCAGGGCCACCCCCTCTCAAGTCCATATGAACTCTCAAGTTTTTTTTTTTTTCTTCTCCAATCTCTCATCAAATGAGGGCATAACATATATTTCGCATGATGTGGAAGAGAGAGGTGGAGGTTGTGGAAGAGAGGGGAAAAGGTCCTTGGTGAGGTTGCTAAGGAGTTTATCAATGGGAACCCTTTAGAGAGAGAGAGAGAGGGGTACAGAGCGGGTAGCCATCACTTCTTTTCAGCGGTGGTTTGGGATCCGGCTTTTGTAGGTTTGTGCCGAAAAACTCATTTTTCTTCATTTTTTGATCAATTTCCGACCATCTTAGAATGAAAATTTCATTCTAATGACCTTTCAAGAAGGATTATTCTGAAAGCCCTAGAAAACAGTGCAGATTTTAGTCGAATAGGTTTTCAATGGTAAAATAGGCATTTGAATCAGGAAAAGATTTAAGATGTGTTTACTATGGATTTTGGGAGCTAAAATCTCGAGTTTTATGTTGGAAATGGGTAAATAGGGGCTTGGAGGCTTGAAAACCTAAAAAAGATGATGGGGGAATGGGTGATGTGGTTTCTTTGTCACGGGTTGTTTTATTATGACAGTTGTTGGAATTAGGGTTTTATCGAGAGTTTGACTCTTAAAGGGGGTGATTGATATTCTTGTGGGTTTTTTTCTTGGTCAAGTTAACAAGTGTGTGTTGATATGCATTTGATATCCGCTACTTAGGGTTTGTTTTCATGGTGATAATGGTATTATGTTGATATGTGACTATCATAAATTTGAGGACGTGAGTAATTTTGGAGCAGTGGAGGCCTTTATTCTATTGAGGCATGTCTACATCTAATGTTAGAACATGGGGTTAATCTCGCTGAAACATTTTGGGGGAAAGGTTCTTATTGCTACTGCTATTGTTGTTTTTAGGGTTTATTGTTCTGGATAGTGTTGTTGGAGTTGGGATTTCTTTTAAGTTGTTACTGTTAGGTTGAGTGTTCTATAAAGCAGCGAAACGTTGGGGAACAAACCAAGTGGTTTTGGGTGGCTTTGACTTTCTAGTTTCTACATTATTCTTGGAATTTTCACATACACTATATTGTGGGGTTGGGAGTTTTCACAATTACAAATGTTGTTGGGTGGGAGAGTTTTCATATTGGATGAGGAAGATGGCTATCCATGGATGATCCGTGAAGCTCCTTGACTCTAGATGGATCTTCATCCCCCTAGCCTTTCTATTGATCCCTCCTTTCTTTCTGAATCTCTTAAAGCTACTGCTCTTCTTGTTATGGGTTCCTTTTCCTCGCTCTCTATTGATATCTTAGCTAAGAGAGTCTGGAATCTTCCTTACTCCCTTGTGGTCTGTTCTTTAGGAAGTAACATAATCGTTTTCTCTCTTTCGTCTGCTGATGACGTTCGTAAAGTCCTCCTTATTCGCAAAACCTGGTGTGTCCAGAATAAACTCTTATCGGTGGATTCTTGAAAATTGCGGGATCACGCTAATCTCACTTCATGCTCCCCTTATTGGGTTCACTTCAAAGGTATCCCTCTCAATGCTTGGAATATGAGAGTCGTTCAATGTCTAGCCAATTTGGTGGGGGTTTTTGTTGACATTGACAGGGAATGTATGGTGGGTCATGATCTCTCTTTTATTAGAGTCAATATTCTTAGATGCCTTGGCTCCCTCATCGATCAACCTTTTTGTTGGTTTAGACCTTTTTATCATTGATGTCACCATTGAAGGTTTGAAGACTGCCAACCCTCCTACTCTAGACCCTCATGAAGTTTCTTCTTATAAGGAAGACCGCTCCTGGGTTGAGGTTCTTAGAAAGCCTAAAGCTAGACCTCCTATTCAACCTCCTGGAGCCATTCTTGGACATTGGCGAACTAGGATCCTCATCGGTTGAATCCTAGATTGCTAAGGCCGCGTGGCAATGGATCTGAGGTTGAATCGTTTGGATCTTCTTCCTCGTCCTCCAAAAAAGTTAAAATTTGGAAGCCTACTGGCCGTTATTTTGCGAATGATTTTTTGGGCTTTCATTCCTTGAAATCGTCCGCTATTTTGGAAAATAAATGAATAAAGCCTTTACTCTCTTATTCTGTTTCTGACCCCACTTTACTAGCCTTTTTGGGTGCCGCTCCTTAGCCTCCTTGTTATAGGCCTGCCTCTCCGTCCAAAGCCCATTTTTCTGGCTCTTATCCCCTGTTTTCATCTCAACTTCCTCCATTTGCTCCATCATTGTCTCTCCCTACCCATCCCGCACCTCTCCCCAATTCTGCCTCCATCGCCTATCTTGCCCCTCCTCTTTCGCCACTCCCTACCCATCCCGTACCTTTTCCCATTACTGCCTCCACTGTCCGTCTTACCCCTTTTCTCACGTCAATTTCCACCACTTCTGTCTCTTTATCCTCTTCTCCCCCTTTTCTCTCCCAGTGACGACAACCTCTCTCACTGGATTCTTTACTCCTTTAAAGCCCGTTCAGTCCTGGGACCTGCTTCTCTTCATTTGCTCCCTTTTTTCTCTTGGTCATCCTCTTTCTGCTCTTCTTTTTCTCTTCACCATGTTCACTCGAAGGATTCTTCCTTTCAGTTTTTCATCGAGGCTTTCCAGGGTCCCGATTATGACACCATCGCTTGTTGCCATTAGGCCAGCTGTGGTTGTTGATATTGTTGATTCAGTTGATGAAGATGAGGTTGTTTGCGCCAATCCTATTTTTTATGTGGCTTCTGAAGCCATAATTATGGCGTATAACCTTGAGTTTGCTGTGGTCCCTCTAGCTATGGTTGAACCGAACGTACCACCACTTTTGGTGGAAACTATTGGTGAGCCTTTGGCAGATGAAGCTATCCCAGCGGAGATGGTTGCGGAACACTTTGCAGAAACTTCAGATTCATTGTCCCATATCTCTTCAGGCTCGCCCCTTGAAATTTAGTCAGGTGCTAGGACTGATTCTACGCCTATTCATGTGACTAAGCAACTTTCAAAGACTCTTCCAAGCAATCCCAGCCATGTAATGTTCAATCGCATGTTCAAGGATATGGGCGCTACTTTCGTTGCTCCTCCAGAGGTGGTGCTTGCAACCATGGATGCAGCGGTTAAGGTGGTTCAAGAAATTTCCAAAAAATTGAAGGATGAGACTTGGAAAGACCTAGCCAAGCCCCCTTTGTGCCATTATTCTGGTCCGCTAGATGACCTTGAGGTCTCCTCATGTTCCTTTAAGGTGATACTGAAGCCCAATTTAAAGGTGAATTCTAAAGTTGTACGCTCATCGCCTAAACTGGCTGCTCGTGGCCCTCGGGGCTCTTCAGCTCCTCCTTCAGGTGGAGTGGTTTTCAAGACAGGCCATGCGACTTCGAAGAGCCACTCCTCTTCTAGTTGCAACGGTAGTACTTGCTCGTCCAGCTCTTTTCGTCCCTAAGAAGATGGTGGCTTCGAGGGACTCGGTGAACCTTCATCTCGCCCATGAATATTATCAGTTGGAATGTACGTGGTCTCTGTGCTGATCGACTCAATAAAGAGGTCAATTTCTTGATTTTTAAATTTAAACATCTTGCTTTTATTATGCAAGAAACTAAGTGTTCTTTACCCTCTCTTTTGGATGTCAAGACTCGCTAGGGTAATGGTTCTGTGTACTTTGAGGGTGTGGATGCCATTGGATTTTCTGGGGGTCTGTAGGTTCTTTGGGACCCAACAGCTTTGCTTTGCTTGGATGTTCTTAAACCTGATAGGTTCTTGACAATTACTTTTGAATGTCCTTTCAGGGGCTTTCATTTGGTGCTTATTAATGTGTATGGGCCTAATATTGCTACCCTTAAAGGTGCCGTTTTGGATGACTTGAAATCTTTTATGTCCTCTTCGGGACTTCTTGTTTGCAATGCAGGGAATTTTAACCTTATTCGCCACCCATATGAAATTTCCACTTTTTCTTGGTCTAATTCTCATATGCATCTATTTAATAACTACATTATGGAGAATGATTTATTAGATCTTCCTACTACTGGAGCTCACTTTACTTAGTCCAATAAATGTTCCTCCAATATGATTATGTCCAAGATTGACCTCTTTCTTATCTCAGAGGCTTGGGAAAGAGTATTCATTTTGGTCAAGGTTAATGCTCTTACCAAACTTTCATTTGATCACCTCCCTATATGTCTTCATACTGAGGAGGTCTTATCAAGGCCTAGACCTTTTCGTTTTGATACTCACTAGCTGGATGAGCCTGAAGTTGTGGATATCATCAATTATACTTGGAGTAGTTGTTATGTTTTGGGCAGTTTTAGCTTCCGTCTTTATAAGAAGCTAATCTACCTCAAGCACAAACTCATCTCCTGAAAAAAAGAAAACTAGTATCAACTTAAAGGCAAGATGGATACCACTTTGATGGACTTAGAGATGATTGAAAATTCAATTAAAGAAAATTAAGTTTTATCTGATGAGATTATTGCTAATAAAATTTCTTTGCTTGATAAGCTACATGATCTCTTTAAGATGGAGGAGATTTATTGGAAATAGAGATCAAGAGTTTAATGGCTTAATGAGGGTGAAAAAAATACCAAATTTTTTCATACTATCACGAATGTGCGTAGAAGACAAAATGATATTTCTACTATTTATCTACCGGGTGTATTGGAAGGTGACGTTTCTGCTCATGATGAGGCCATTGTTCAACATTTTGAGTCTGCTTTTTCTAGTGATTTTAACCTTGGGGTTATCTTAGATGGTATTCCTTTTAAATCTCTACCACCTTTATTGGTTTCTGATCTAGAAAGGGATATTACTTTGGAAAAAGTTATACTGGCTGCTTTTACTCTTCCTGGGGATAAAGCCCCTGGCCCTGATGGTTTCCCTCTTATCTACTTTTAGTGTTTTTGGGATCTGCTACACGATGATGTTTATTTAATGGTTAAGGAATTTATGTCCACTGGGAATGTTCTCAAGGGCAATAATTCTACTTACATTTTTATAATTCCAAAAAAAGATATCATTGCTTATATTGGAGATATTAGGCCGATTAGTCTCTTGTCCAGTCTTTATAAAATTATTGCAAAATTTTTAACAAAGAGACTTAAGTTAGTTCTTCCTTTTGAGATCTCTGATGAACAATCAGCCTACATTGGAGACCGTATATCACAGATAGCATTCTTATTGCCTAAGAATGCATGGACTTTAAAAATATTTCTGAGCAACCAGGAGTGGTTATTAAATTGGATATGGAGAAGGCTTTTGACAGGGTTGAATGGCAAGTGCTCAGTGAGATTATAAGAAAAATGGGTTTCGGTGTTTGATGGATTTATTGGATTATGGGGTGCATTTCTTCTGCCCATTTTTCGGTTCTTATTAACGAATCTCCTAAGGGGTTCTTCCATTCTTCTAGGGGCATTAGACAAGGAGACCGTATCTCTCCTTTTCTTTTTACCTTAGTAGCAGAGGGCTTTAATCTGATGTTTAAGAATGTTGTAAATGCAAAGTCTTTTTACAGGTTTCCAAGATTCATCTTCTAGGCCTATTATTTCACATTTGCAATATGCAGATGACACCCTAATTTTCTGTGATGTCAGTGAAGAGGAATTGCATAATCTGAGCACATTCTTCTTATGTTGCCAGCTAGCTTTGGGCCTCAAAGTAAATTTCTATAAGAATGCAATTATAGGCATCTCTTGCTCTATCAGCCTTTTGGATTATCTTACTTTAATTTTGGGATGCAGAGTTGAGAAGTTTTCCCTTAAATATTTCGGGGTTTCTATCGCTGATCGTAAGCTCACTCGTGCAACCTGGAACCCTCTTATTCACATGCATCAAGTTAAATTTGACCTATGGAAGACCAAGACTTTATCTTTTGATGGGTATATTACTTTGGTTAAATCCACTTATGCACGTCTTCCTATTTATTTGATGTCAGTCCAATATATACCTAGTGCAGTAATCAAGCTTATTGAAAAATATATATGAAACTTCATTTGAGATAATATGGAGGATAACCACAAAACGTTTCATTTGGTGATATGGGACCAATTTTTATGCCGTTAAAGCTAGGGGGTTTGGGTATCAAAAGCTTAAACTTGTAAACTAGGTGCTTCTTTCCAAATGGTGGTAGAGAATCTTTCAAGACTCTTCTCATCTCTAGAAGGATGTGCTAATTGCTAAATATCATTTCGATCATCGAACCCACTCAATTAAAAAAGGTAGAGGAGGCAAATTTACCTCATAGATTTGGAAAGATATTTATAGCTGCAGAAATGCGTATTGGCAATGGAGATAACACTCTCTTTTGGTTCAACAAATGGCTTAGTGATACACCTCTCTCTTCTACTTATCCTGACCTCTTTGCCAAAGTTGCTCAACCTGATGCAAACTTTCCGAGTTGATTTCTCTTTCCCCCTCTAATTGTATGGTTTAGAAGATTGGTTGCCGCTACAATAGGCTACCAGACATGGTTATTTCGCATCTTCATAATCTCATCCAATAGCTTGAACAAGTTTACATCTCTTCTAAAGCCGAAGATTTGGTCATATGGGAACCAGAAATTGATGGATTTTTTTCTATCAAATAATTATACATGCTCTTTTTTATGGATCAGGTCTGTATTGTTGATACATCTTTGGGTTATATTTAGAAATGACCAATTCCAGTTAAAATCCAAGCCTTCCTATTGATCTCATGTCAAAGGAAATGTTTAACTGTAGACAATCTGCATAAGAGGGGTAAAATTCTTCTAAACATTTGCTTGATGTGCAAAAATGATGAAGAATCTTTCTCTCAACTTTTCCTTCACTGTCTTTTTGCCTCAAGCTTATGGCTCTGGGCATTCTCCTTATTAGGTTTTTTCCTCATGATACTTTTGAATCTCATCAACATTATTAACCATATTTCTACCATTGGATTACCAAAAAAAAGAGTTGTGATCTGGAAAATTTTTATAAGTGCAATCTTATAGCAGATTTGGTAAGAACATAATAAGAGAACATTTGATGGGGTGCTTCGAGTATTGAAAGGGTAAAAGATCTCATTTTACAATCTCTTTGGAATTGGTTTTCCTCCGCGCCTGAAAGATGGGGTGCTCTTCGGACTGATATGTATATGAATCTGAAATTTTTGGCTCATTCCTCTTCTCACTTTAGCCGTCCCCTTCGATCTTGGACTGCACCTCTAGAAACTTGCCTCAAACTTAATTTTGATGGCAGCTCATTTGGAAATCTTGATGTAGATGTTAGTGCGCTTGTTCGCAACAATTTGGGATTTGTTATTTTTTCTTATTCTGGTTCTTGCGGGTATACAACGGCCAACCATGCTGAATTGGCTGCTCTCCTTCAAGGCTTTCATATTAACATCGACAGGGGTTTCATTGGTGATATTATAATTGAAGGAGATTCCTTAAATGTTATTAAGTGGTGTAGAAAAAAGCAAAGGATCCCCTGGTCCCTATTTACTCTTTGGTTAAAAATTCAAGCCCTATGTGTCTAGCTTAATTTGAGGATAAGCTTCGGCCACACCATGCGTGAAGCCAATGATGTTTTTCATGCGTTAGCTAAACATGGTGTTTCTCCTCCCTTTTTGCAAGTTTCTAACGATTTGATCCAATCTTTGTATTCTCATGCTCTTGAAGCATTGTTTTAAAATAAGTTCATAGCATTTGTTAAAAAAATAAAACCCTAGGCAACCCCCTCTCTAGCTCGTGCAACCCCCTCTCAAGTTTATACAAGGCACGGGAGGCCCCCTCTCAAAACTAGGACGGATTCTGAACACTCTCATTTTATAGATTAAGTAAAAAATGAGTCGACTTTAAGGAAGGGCCAGTGAAATTTTGACAACATCACCCACACTCAAAGAAATCCACCAAAATCTATGCCCACACT